>NC_135307.1:75910933-76548281 GCF_048772815.1 Callospermophilus lateralis | reverse complement strand
GACTTTCTATGACAAGTTTCAAAAAAGACAAAAGATGTGTATTCTGAATTCTCACTTTCTTTAAAGAACCCAGATATTTGTAGGAAGGAATTATTACCTAGTGATTAAGAGTAGATTCTGAAATCAGAGAGCCCATGTTTGCATCTAAGCTTTGTCACTTACTAGCTTTGTGATGGTTGGTTTTCTCATGTAAACAACAGAGATTATGAACTATAGCTGCCTCTCAATAGTTGTCCCACCTCTCCTTCATTGTACAGAATGTGCTTTGGGTGAAATAGACCCCAATTCTGGTTTCAGAAGTGGGCCCTGCTTCCACTCAGCCAAGCAGTGTACTCCTGCCATTTATTCCCAGAATGGAGTCAGGGATGTGTAACTCACGCCTCTGTAGGCTCTGTAGGAAGAGCCATTTTTATGCATGATATCAATGAACAAAATGGGATGATATAGGGCTGGGGTTGTGGCTCAGTGGCAGAGCGCTTGCCTCGCACATGTGTGGCACTGGGTTCAATCCTCAGCTCCACATTAAAACAAACAAAATAAAGATATTGTGTCCATGTATGACTAAAAAAATTTTTTTTAAAGGGATGATATCAATTCCCTTGAATATGAATGAGGAAGTACATAGGTCTGTTATTGCTGGTGGTATTTTTTGATTGTGAGGGAATCATCTTGATGGCAAATCCAGCACATGGAGGAGAACAGAACCGAGGGAACTGCAGAAAAATTGATTGAGAACCCTGATTGAGCTATGCCTGAAGCCTATACCACTCCTATATTCTACAGTTATGAATAATAAATCTCCTTATTTGTGAATCCAGTTTAGGCTATTATTTGCCATATAAAACATGACAATCTGTACACTTATTTCTAGGATAGCTGAGGGGATTAGATGAGACCATGTGAGAAAACTTCTTATTAGAGCACCTGGTGAATTATAGGACAGTACCCACCATCACAGTGCAATTATTGTCACCCAGCGAGGCAAAGATAGGAGGCTAGAGAGAATGTAACCAAGCCCCAGGGATAGGGTGGTGGTGACTTTTGGTGTGGAGAATAGAAATTAAGAACAGAAATAATCACTTAAAACTTCCATTTCATCAATCTCTCGGGCTAATTACTAATTAGTTTACTATTTAATTTGTAACTACAGCTATTAATTATGTTAGGAAATAAAAAGGTTTATAAATATGCAGTCTCATATATTCTATAATTTAGAGTCATGAATCAGAAAGAGGTGCCGATGTGATTTGCTTGTCAATTCAGAGGACTCCAGGACATCGATGTCCTAAGAAAGGGAATGCAGCAGAGATATTAAATATTTGTCAATGGTTGGGTGAATAGGAAAGTAGAGTTTTTAAAGCAACAACCCTGACATAAAATCAATTGAGATCACAATGTTGTCACGGTCTGAAGCTGAGTGAGAATTTGGGGGACAGAAACCTGCCTTTCTGGGCCCATCTGGGAACTCCAGGGATTGGAGGTCCAGGCAGGGGTGCTATTGACAGCCCTGGAGAAGCAGGGAGAAAAGGAAGGGGGGTGTGGAGAGATAATGAGCTCTGCTTCTGACATGTTTAGTTTTAGGAGGTGGTGGGACACCCAAGTAGAGATATTCTGCAGACAGAAAGAAATATGGGACTGAAAAGAGGGTGAGAGGTCAAGGCTGGGGCTGGAGATTTGGGAGTCATCTGCATTCAGGTGGTAATTAAAGCCATCTGACTGGGAGCTTCCAAGAGGAGTGTGTGTGAGGGGAAAAGACCACGGTCCTAAACAGAGCCTTGCTGGAGAAAAGAAGGAAAAGAGGAGGTAAAGGCCTTTGCAGGAGGCTTAGGAAAGAACTTATGAGAGAGGAAAGAAGAAATCTACAGAATATGGTCCTCATGGCTGAGGGTAGGGATGGATGGAGAGCCATAAAAAGGCTCATAGAAGATGGAAAAGCTATAAAGAGCAATTAGGCAATTGGATGTTTCCATCATTTTACAGACATCATTCAGAAGGGAGCAAAGGTCATTTACTCTTCAAAGAACCAAAGAATCACTGGTATAAGATGAATGATTTGGGGGAGGCTGATTTCTCAGGGCCTTCCTTTTCTACTTAGAAAGGAAATAATAGTTACCAATTTGGGCCGTTTATGAGGCTAGTCAGCATTCAGTAGAAAAATAAATGAGAAGTTCTCACTCATTATAATGTCATGGAGATTATCATCATAATGCTATTAAGATTGTGTTTTTGTTTTAATAGACAGTTCTTGAGAGTTCTAGGAAAGAAGACAAGATGAGGGAATATGGCTCCCTGGGATAAACAATACCCTAGGAACCCAAGCATTAAGAAACAAACAAACAAACAATGATCGAGGTCCTTAGTTCCATCCCCAGTGTTATAAAAAAAAAAAAAGAAGAAAGGAAGAAAAGAAATGAAAAAAGATAAAAAAGGAGGAAAGCAAAATAGTTGAGAAATATTTTCTTACAAATGTAAATACCCTATGAATTCATGCATAGCAATGATTTGCTGCAACTAGCTAAGCACACTGAACTATAGAAAAGGGTATGCGGTTATTGGATTAGAAAATAGACAATTTTTTAAAAGTTTTTTTTTCCAGGACAGAAGTCAGTAGAGATTCATTTTTTATACCCTGATATAGCTTAATAATTTTGAGTGTGATAACCTGCTGATTTACTCAAGGAATTTTACAGTGACAAAGAACTGGGAATTAATGCTCTCCACTCCCAACAGCTTAGCAAGTCTCTTGAAGCAATGTGAACATTAATAATGGAGTGAAGATAAGATCATTTCCTTCAGATCTCCAGAGTTGGTGTGCTGATTAAGGTGTGCATGGTGGCTAAGATAACTGCAATTACAATTTTTGCCCAGGCATTAAAGAAGACTATACCATGCTGGGCTACAATACTGCTTTGCCAAGTTTGGTATTTAGTGAACCCCATGGACACCATTGTTGGCAACCAATAGCTGTTACAAAATGGAGGAAGCCAACTATATTTCCATAATGAATCTAAATGAATGGGAGAGACTGGATCTGGCTGTTTCGAGGGAGGGCTTGGGTTGGGGCCAAGGATAAATGGCTTCCTTACACATTAAAAACATAAAATTTGGCTTTGAGGCATGAGGTTTGTTTTGCTCTAATTTTTGCATTCAAAATTTAATATAGCATTGATTTCTAGGCCCCTTTACAATTCCATTAATTGAACTTGATTGAATTGTTATAAAATTTAGACTGCCTCACAGAGTCAAAAGGAATGATACCACAAACTTAGACTAGGAGGGGCAGAGAAGGGGAGAGATTGGAAAGCAGAGTGGGATAGGGGTGGAAAGTGTTTTGGCAGAAATAATCTCTGCCTGTTCTTGAAGGTCATAGTGATCTTTGTTGAATTTCAGGAAGAAAAGAGAAGGGAAGGAGGGAGCCAGATCTAATATTTACTGAGTGTGTTTGATGACCTAGATGTAGCAAATGTTAATTTATGTAATTCTTACCTCTTAATGGTACACATATATTATTGTCCTATTTACAGATATATAGAGGCTCAGATTAGTCTAGTAACTTGTCCAAGCAAGTGGCAGAATCAGGATGCAAAGGAAGTCCCATTCTTCCTTTCTTCCTTTTTTTCCTCCACCAAGGTTATACATTTATTTATTTCCCTTTAGAAGTGACTCAGAAAAGAGCTTGAATTTCCCTATCTGCCTTATAGGCAGCAGAGCATGCATCTCACTGCACTATCTATCCATCAGGGTAAGTAGCCTGATATGCAGGTGGTACTGGAGTACTCTAGAGGGCCTGGGCATCTTTGGAGGTTCTAGATGATTTGCACACACAAGGCTTCCACATGGTATTATGGCTCATATTTCAGATTGGAAGTTGTGGCCGATCGCTAGGCCTTGGAGGTCTAGAGTTCTAGGTAGAAATGGGTCATAATTTAGGAAGTAGATGAGACCAGAACCCAGTTTCACAAGAAGGCCTGCACAGGTCTAGGGATTGGAGACAAAAGGCTGTATCTATGGATTATCCCTGCCTCACTGCATCCAAAGGGGTTGGAGTTGGGCACTTTTCACAGAGTCCCAGAAGTGAGGTTGGTCTGGCTGACACCAGAGGGGTGGTTTTGGAGAAATAGACATGGTACTTAAGAGAAGTCAGCATTCTTATTCCAAGAATAAAACAAAAACAAAAACACCTAAAATATAAGTTCAATTGAATGGAGAGTAAAGAATCAGGAGATCCATGCCCAAAAGCACCCAGAAGAAAGGCCTAAAGGTTTTCTTGTCTCTGAAAGAAGAGTTCCAGGGTGAGCAGGGTATGCGTGACTGCAGGGAGGTGAGAGAAGTTGGTTCTGACCCCTGGACAGTTTTGTTGCCATCAGGTCCTCCCCTCTCTGGCCACCTGGCTGGAGCTCTGCATTGGATGGAGCCTAACACAGACAAGGGTCAGAGACTTAGACCTTCTTTCCTGCTCCCTCACCAAAACTCTAACACTGGTTCTCACCCAGGCTCAATTTTGTCCTCCATGTAGGGAGTCCAGGTAAAATACAAGATGCACAGTTAAATTAGCATTTTTAGGTTAACAACCAATAATTTGTGGTATAAGTGTGTGCCATATATTGCATATATGTCAGTGTGACATTGACAAATTATCCATTGCTTATGTAAAGTTGAAACTCAACTCAGTCTCCTGTACTTTCCTAAATCTGGCAACTCTAACTAGGGAATTGACAGTGTCTGGATTCTTTTTTTTAAAAAAATTATTATTTTATTTTATTTATTTTTTCTTTTTAGTTATACATGACAGTAGAATCCATTTGGACATAATTATACAAGCATGGAATTTATCTTGTTCTAATTCAGACCCAGTAACTCTCCTTTTGGATGGTTGTGACTGAGAGTAAGGTCTTGTTGGCATTTAATAGCCCCAATTGTTGATAGTGCTGGGTTAAGAAATTGTGCCCTAAGACAAGTTGGCAGACCATTACCTTTGTGTCTTGCTTCAGGGTCCAAACCCAAACAAAATAAATTCATTTCTTTAGCATTCTGTGAATGTGTTTAATTGGAATTCTTCATTAGCTGTTAAGTTGATTGGAGTGGATTACCCTTTTTATGTCTATTCCACCACTTATTGAATTATTGTGTGAGCTTTTCATAACTCTGATAAAATACTGGAGAAAAACAACTTAAAAGAGGAAAGATTCATTTTGACTCACAGTTTCAGAGTTTTCAGTACATGATCACTTGGTTCTATTGTTTCTGAGCCTGTGGAGCAAGCTACTTACCTCATGGCATTGGAAATGGGGGTAGGGGAGTTGGGGTGGTGGTGGAGGGGGTGGGGCCAGAGGAAGAGGCTGGGCCTGGGTCCAATGACCTACTTTCTCTAATAAGGCCTACCTCTTCATAGCCTATTGAGTTATGTATCTGTCAGGGGATTAATCCAATGATAAGGTAAGAACCTTCATGATCCAATCATTCCCAGAGGCCCTACCTCCTAAAGGCTGTGTTAGGGACCAAGATTTCAACACAGGAACTTTTGAGGGATATTTCAGATTCAAATCATAATGGTGATCTTTCATAAGTTATTTAACCTTTCTTTTCCTGAGTTTTCTTTCATATATGAAACTGGGAAAATAGTAATACTATCATAATTTTGTGTGTGCCTCTGAAGTTTAAGGGAATTATATTGAAAATGCTTAGAATAGTACTGTAAGCTATTCTTACTGTTCTTACTGTTATTAATTTGAAAAGAAAAAGAAAAATGAAGGTTTAATGTATAAAAGAAATTGGAACAACCTTGAGGACATCTTGCTGACCATACAGTATTTTCTGAGGGATCTGGATAATGAAGCTTGTGAATATTCTTTTACTTTGGCATCTAGTAAACCTGGGAA
Organism: Callospermophilus lateralis; assembly: GCF_048772815.1. Lineage (NCBI taxonomy): Eukaryota > Metazoa > Chordata > Mammalia > Rodentia > Sciuridae > Callospermophilus > Callospermophilus lateralis. The sequence continues at coordinate 76,542,402 of NC_135307.1, read as the reverse complement.
TATGAACCAGATTGAATGGGGGAAATTTGCTTATTCTTCACTAGCCATATCTTGCAAACATTCTTAGAAAGAATATGTCACAAAGTTTAAAAAGCGGAGAACAAAAATAAGAACATTACTAGCTGAAGTATGAAGATGACCAGGCTTCCTTCCCCGAGCTTCTCAGACTAGATACTACTTCTTTTATATTTTAAAAAATTTGTTCTAATTAGTTATACATGATGGTAGAATGCATTTTGATACATCATCCATAAATGTTCTATAACTTTTCATTCTCTGGGTTGTACATGATGTAGAATCACACTGGTCATGTAATCATATATGCACTTGGGATAATAATGGCTGATTTATTCTACTAGCCTTCCTATTCTCATACCACCTCCTCTCCCTTTACTACCCTCTGTCTAATCCAAAGTACCTCTATGCCCTCACCCCTTATTGTGAATTAGCATCTGCATATCAGAGAAAACACTGGGTTTTTGGTTCTTTGGGATTGGCTTATTTCAGTTAGCTTAGCATAATATTCTTTGTAGTGCGTGTCTGTGCACCAGGGATCAATAATATCCATTTACCTACAAATGCCATAATTTCATCCTTCTTTTAGGCTGAGTAATATTCCATTGTGAATATATAGCACATTTTCCTTATTCATTCATCTGTTGAAGGACACCTAGGTTGGTTCTACAGTTTAGCTATTGTGAATTGAGCTGGTATAAACATTGGTGTGGCTTTGTCACTGTGGTATGCTGATTTTAAGTCCTTGTGTATAAACTGAGGAGTGGGATAACTGGGTCCAATGGTGGTTCCATTCCAAGTTTTCTGAGGAATCTCCATATTCCTTTTCATAGTAGTTGTACCAGTTTGCAGCCCCTGGATACTCTTTTATTCATCGTTGCTGGAGATGTAGAATGTCTTCTAACTTGAGTTCCATTACTTCTGCCGTCTACCTCCAAACATTCAGAATTCTGAAGTGCCAATCCATGGGATTGCAATTCAGTGACATACTTTGTGCCTTAATGGGATCCATAGGCTGTTCGTGTTCTCTGTCATATCCTTAGGTGGGTACTATCTTTTTCTATTGATCCCAAGATCACTTTGTAGACCCAGACTCTAAGGAAAGTAAAGAGGCAACATCTACTCTCTTTCCTTTGCCAAATATATTTAATATTTTTCCTTGACCTTGGATTTTCTGGCTTTCCTCTTTCAGTCTGTGGGCCAGCTTTCCTAGTACTTGCTCCTCTGTGACACTGGGTTCCCAGTGGTAGAAGTCGTAGGTAAGTTATCAGTCTCCGATGACCTACTTAGGACATTTTTATTAAAGTAAAATAGAAATGCAGAAAAGCATAGGTAATAGTATTTGTGAAGTGAGCTGTATTCATCATGAAACTGAAAATGTCTATTTCTCAACAGATACTGTTTTAGTTTTGCCAGTTTTGACCCCTCTCCCTCCGGAATGAATCTTCTGAACTCAAAACTTTAAGTTGATTTGTTCTTAAATATGTTTTAGCCCAATTTTTCTTCAAATGATAGAATATGGTTATAATCTCTGTATTTGTGTGTGTGTGTGTGTGTGTGTGTGCGCGCGCGCTCATGTGCGATCAAATCTAGGGGCTTGTGCATGTGAGACAAACACAGTACCCCTGATCTACAGCCCCAGCCTTTGATCACTATGTTTTTTTTTTATTGGTTCTTTTTATCTATATATAACAACAGGATTCATTTTTACATAATTATAAAAGCATGGAATACAATGTGTTCTAATTCAGCCCCTAGTACTTCCCCTTTCCCTCTTCTCTCTCCTTTTCCCTTTCCTCTACTCCACTGATCTTTCTGTTATTTACATATATATATATATATATATATATATATATATATATATATATATATATGTATATATTTAATTATCATCTTATGATTCACTGTGGTATATTTATATATGTCCATAGAAAAGTGAGGTCAGATTTGTTCCTCTGTCTTTCCTATCCCAGCCTACCTCCCTTCCCTTCATTCCCCTTTGTCTACTCCATGGATCTTTCTTCTATTTTTTTAATTCCCCATTTAAATTCCTGTGTTTTGACTAATGAAATGACTATTTCACAGGTCACTCAGGTAATTAAATTGCATATTTATTATCTGATGATGTCACAATCTTCTAGAAATGTCAAAAACCCTGAGTGTGACTATAGGGTGACTGGGTCTGCCGTCTAAGTAAAGCTTCCTCTGTTTATCCTGTTTTTGCTTTAGCAGAGGAGTGCTTAACTTCCATCCTGAGAGAGGGTGTGCATGCATGCTGGTGGTTGGCCCTTCACGAACCTCAGTACCCATAGATGTTCCACTTGGCACAGCAAAGTTTCATGGATGGACTTTAGCAACTTAATTTATGAGGTTCCAGTATAAGGCTGTGAAAAAATTTTAGACAAGGAAATTACAGAATTATGATTCTGGCATGACTTAATTAAATACAATAGAGTTCCTATTTTTTGTTACCTTATTAATTAATTTTTGTTTATTTTGGTGCTCCCTCTTTGCCTATCCATCCCCATATACTCATTTTAGTTTCAGGTTCATTGATCTGCATATATGGTGTATATTTTCCTTTAAAGTCATCCCAAATCATGAAAGAAAAGCCAAAGTTTAAATGAAATTACTTTGTTTTTCATAGACTTACTCCAACATAATGCTACACAAAGAGTAGATGCTCAAAAAATATATGTTGATTTGATTTGCAAGAAAAGTCCAGATGTTTTTTACCAGTATGGGTGCAGACGGGAGCCAATAGCATTCAGCCAGATACGATTGAACTATGACGCTAAGACAGCAGGAAGTGATTAGGTTCTTTTTAAGGTATTTCACATGGTCTTTTGAAGGGATCAGCTTTAAATCTTTAGATTACATTTATTGCAATGGTGGCTTCCCTTCTATGTTTGACATGAAAGTGAATGTCCTTGTTGAACAGTAAACACAGGAGAATGACTATTGACAGAAGTATGTAAAGTATCTTGTAATTCAGTAGGAGAATCAAAGTCTGCTTCAGTTCTTTGCATCCTAGGGATTCAGAAAGGATTAAGGTAACAATAGCTAGAACCTACACAGGAGAGTAACTGAAGGATAGCAGTCCTTGAACCTCAGAAACCTGGGTGAAAGGAATTGGGCAATTAAGGTCTTTAGGAAATCTAATGGGGTCATTTGTGAATGCCATCTTCATGGAACTTGGCAAACTGTCATCTCAGAGATCAAGGGAGGTCACTGGCTTGAGGGTTGGTGGAATGAAAGTGGAGTGACTGTTTCCTGCCGAGTATGTCTAAAGACTCTTAGCTTTTGTCTGATGGGAGCTAGGTTTTTTTTTTTTTTCTTTTCCTTTTTTCTTTTTGACAGTGTCTGGGAGTTAAGGATACAATGTCTTTGTAAAGTGAGCTCTCTTGACTTTCAACCTAGGTTGCATTATATTCAAAGAGCCTACATTTGTTTTTCTCCCTGTGACTACTCGAGCACAATTATTCGTAACTAATTGAAGTTAGTCAATCACAACATCTTTATTAAATGTAAATGATATATCATGCTAAACACAGAAGTACAATGTTAAAAAAATTCCTTATATTAGCTTAAATTCTCAAATATACCCATGTTACTATCAAAAATCTGTAGGGAGCTATTTCCTATTACTTTGGATAGGCTTAGAGGAATTTGAGAATGGGAAAAAGAACAATGAAAAATTTCAATGCCAGAATGACATACATTTTAAATGGGGCCAGGCCAGTGGGTATAAATGGGGATGATGATAAGGGATCTAAAAAAAAAAAAAATCATCTGAAGAAAGGCGGAAGCAACTGGGTGAACCGAAGAATATTATTAAGCAGATGCAGGAGAGTTGTGTTCAAATATTTGAAAGAGGAAAGAATTAAATTTTCCTCTTGATGCAGAACAAATTGGTAAGAGTTATAGGGAGGTAATTAACTTTATGTAGGAAACAGTTTGATTCGTCCTGAGAAGGGTCTTCAAGCTTATACAAGTACACAAGGACGTTAGACCTGATGAGGTGGGGAGCTTGCAGCCACAGAAGACTTATGATAAAGTAGCAAATATATTGATAATATGTTTCTAACATGCATTTTTCCAAGGCATGGGAAGGTTTGGCACAGGACAGTTTGTCATGAAGGAGGTTGCCTGGCAGCGATTGTAACCCACATGTGTAGTGAGGGAAACTCCGCTACCATGGTGGAGGTGGGAATGAAGGGGAGGCTTGGTTTTGAGAGACATTTCCATGAATCACTAACAGGATTTGTGAAATGACAGATGCAGAGAACGAAGAAGTAGAAAAAGTCTAATACAATTTCAAAGCCATAATCTGGGTGGCTGGGAGATGGAATACCATTGAGAGTTGGGAAAGCCCTGTGAGGGAGACATGTTATGGGTATTTTTGAGGGAGAAAAGAGCAGAGGGAGCAAGGGGAGATGTATACATAAATGAATTTGCTTTATACTAATTAAAAAAATTTTTAGTAGTAGATGTACACAAAATCTTTATTTATTTATTTTTATGTGGCATTGAGGATAAAACCCAGGGCCTCACATGTGTGAGGCAAGCGCTTTACCACTAAGCCCCAGCCCCAGCCCACTTTATATGAATTTTATTTTTGATAATTACTCAAGTTGAAAGACATGGTAGTCAGTTTAGAGTTTTAGAACTGGTTCCGATGCAGATGTGAAAGAGCACTACTGGTAGAAGGTCCTTTAAGGGAGATGAGAACAGAATGATGAGGGGTGAAGCTTGTATAAAGCCCATAGAAATGGGTACTTAGAGTCTTTTGATAGAAGTTTTGGAGAAGTTTCTGTACCTGGGCAGGGGGGAGGATGGCATGGGAAAATGGAGGGTTGCAGGAGTTTCTTGTTTTTAAACTATGCTGCAGGCTCTGATAGATTTGTCTTTTGTTTCAGAGACTAAAGTAATAACAATCTCCAAAACCCCAATTTGCCAATCACAATATTTCAAAGAGTGATTTTAATTCATTTTGGGCATATCTGAAGAATCGTTACTATTCTAAATAATTTTATACAGAAATTCTTGCTTTTCACTCTTAGCAAGGCATAAAAGGAAAGCATAACTTGAAGAAAATCTAATGCTAACAACAAATATGTCTTGCCAGATCATCTGCTCCGTAAGATAATTACCCCCTCTGTACTTTAGCTTGCAATGTCTCAAAAAGAAAGGAGTGGCAATTAAACAAAGGAAAGCCTTTATCTTCGTTGTTTCTACCTATGGAAATCTGAGCAGTTATTTTTCAAGTGACCTACAAAATGGTGTAAATGGAAACCCATTACATATAGGGAGCATATATTTTATCAATATTTGCTTGATTCCAGTTCCTATAGCACCTGGTTATAGCTCTGTTGAAGGGACTTTGAAGTTAGACAGCAACTGTTCATTAATTGATATGACTTGGGGTGTGTTCACACTGGTTCAGTCCATCTCCATGAAGTTACTTTTTCAGGATTGGAGCAGAGGTGTCGGCTGGCTAAGTGTTGAGTAATTGAAAGCTATTATTTATAGCATAGTTTTACCTTTGGGACTGAAAAAGTTGTGTTGTTATGATTCTGAATAATCGTCAGGTGATTAGCAGAGCTAAACACACCCTAATGAGTTGATTCACTCATCAGCAGGGCAGATATAGGCCATGCTGTTTGGGTAATGGAGGATTTAGAACATCAGACACCTCTTTGCTAGGTAAGTAAAAATACTAATATCAAAGGGCTTCTGTTTTGTCACAGAAAGCATAAACTTTGAATGCTATGGTGGTGAGATTTCTCAAAACTCTACTTCAGTTACTCAAAACATTTATGAATGTGTAAAGCCAGTCTTGTTTTGAAATATAATTCTGGTAAGTTATTGTAAGCAGGCATTTTTGGTTCAAGTACCATGCTCTTCCAGATGATCAAAACCCAAGCTAGGGTTGTTTTAAAAATAAGAATTTTATGTTTACAGCAAAGGTATTTTTGTTTTTATCATAAGACCCATTCCTAGTTTTTCAGGAAGAAAAGTAACAATTACAAGCTTCTGGGACCCAGGTGGCCAAACTATAAAAATAGTGTATGATGGTCTTTTCTTTATTTATTTTTTTCATTGTTAGTGTCAAAAATATCTGTGCATGGACTCTTTAGAGGTCACAGAAAAACCATTTGGATGGTAACTTTCATCTGCACAAATGGAAATTTCATGATTCACATCTATGACCACATGTAAGTATGGATACAGAGGTGGCCCCAGGTGGTGTTTTTGATCTAAGCGTGAACATAGCCGCAGGGTGCTCTAATATTAGCAAAGAGGACCAAAGAGGATGATTTAAAGCTCTATTTTTGTGGTTCCACAGTGATGTGAGGAGTTGCAGAAAGTGACCCTGTCCCATCACCTCAATTCCAGAGATACTCACTGAACTGACATTAGGCTGATGGCTACTCGTCATGAGACTTCCCTGTCAGAGTGAATTCAGCTGATGAGCTATGAACACACTTACAGTCAGATAATAGATGAAAGAGCCCAAAGATAAACGAGGTGCTTACAGAAAACCGGCCGAAGTTGTTTAAAAGTGGATGGCAAAGGCCGTTAATTCTCATCAGGCAGTTTCAAAAGGCAGTGAGGGCTTGACTTCTTACTTAAGAGCACATTATCTTACCTTTGTAAGAGAGGGGGGCTCTGATGTTATGTTGAAAGGGTGAGCGTGCTGTTTAAACTGAGGCTAACTAAGCAAGGTATTCTCTTGAAGGGAGAAAGGGAAAACTTTTTTCCAACCTTGATAAAGTTATGGCCACCCTTACAGGCTAATATTTTGCTGAGTTTTTAGGTCATATAAAATATTCTGTTCCTCTTCCTCTCCCACTGTGAATGCTCCAATGATATCTGGAAGATATTAACATGGACTTTGATCATCTTTTCAGAAGCTGATCATATCTGAACTCATGCTGAACACTCTTCTTGGTTCTCTCTTATTTCTGTCTTCACATTTTAGAATGTGAATTAAAGCATAGGTTGCTCATACTCCCCGAAATAGCCAATATACCGTTTACAGTTAAATTGCATTTTGGGTTGGTATCCATTACTGAGGCTTATTAATAGCACAAAAGGTTGAAAATAATTTTAAATTTGACAAGTAGATTAGGATATTTCCCTTGTCTCACAAACATGAAAATGGAAGTTTGCCCGGAGTTTGGGAAAGGACAGACTTTTTATAGCTTTTCTTTTTCACTTTGATGAATACTATTTAAAACTCAGAAGAATGTACTCAGAATCAAATTTTAAAGATAACAAAGGAAATGTGTTAAAATATAATTCTCCAAATAGGAGACCAGAAACAGAGGCATAGGGATTCTAGATAATTCAAAGTGCTGCAGACAGGGGAGATTCTCCTGGGTTCTCATCTGCTACATCTTATTTTACCAGAATTTATCCCTTCATGAAGCAAACGCTGGTTGATTTCTGTGTGCAGGTGTGTTGTGCTGCAGGCTCAAGTTACAAAGAAAACTTGGGTACTACTTGCAAAGTTTACAGTGTAGAAATGGGGATAGTTGGCTACCACTGCTCTGCAGTGTCCTCGACACTCTGAGAAGACAAAGTCTAGTGAGCCCAGGCTGGAGGAAACAGTGTGGACACCTTGGAAGAGGTATATCTGCCTTCTCCAAGCCAAGTCAACTTGGAGTCCAGGGAGGGGGGATCGGGCAAGGAGAGAAATGCAGTCCCAGGGTGCAGACAATGAAGACAGGCCAGTCTTGATGCCCTTCTGGGGTTCAGAGTCAGACCCTTACGATTGATACCACAGTGACTTCCACATCACTCAAGTAGCGGATACCTAAAGGGCCCTCCACAGTTGGCTCCCTTCCACCTCTCTGATCTCTCACTCCACTCCAGCAGCCATTGGCTCAATGCCATTCACTCTTCAACCCTTCCAGCCTCTAAGCACCTGCTGCTTCTCCTCCTTGCTGGAACACTCTTCCTTTACTGGCTTGGCTCATTCTCTTACCTCCATTGGGGCTTTGCTCAAATGCCACCTCCTCAGCCAGGCTTTCTCTGAAAACTCTAATGAAAATCCCAGTCCTTTCCATTCTCTACTCTGCTCCTGACATCTTTCCCTACTCCTGCCATTGAGGTATTTGATTTTTTTTTTCTGAATGTAAGCTTCTGAAGGCTGAAGTTTTAGTATGTTTTGTTCCTCAATGTATCCCAGTGTAATTTCTGGTACATAGAGGTGCTCAGTGAATACTTACCAAAGGCATTCTTAACATTAGGCATGAAACCAAACAAAAGAGAATTCCAATATTTCTAAAATACTTTCAAAAATTTTATTTTGCACATTTTAATAATTTATATATAGAAAATCGTTATATACACTTGTATATTCATGTATTCCTTTTTATGGGATATATAAAACATGGTTATATATTCTGTGGGTACTCAAGAACCAGACCAGAATAATTTTGACCATACATGATTTATGTTTTGTCTGTTGCTTTTGAAACCTAATTCTCATGTAAGATGCAACTCTCTATGATTCTGAAGGCAATAAGGAGGCTCTGAAGGATTTCAGATATGAACTTGACACAATTAACTTTATGTGTTATAAAGATCACCTTGATTGCAGTGCAAGAGTACATTGGAGGAGGGTTGGATCAGAAGCAGGACTATTGGTGAATGTTTCTGAATTCCAAGAGACAATGATGACCTGTGCTAAGGTAATGGCAATAGGGATAGAGACAAATGGATGGATTTGAGAGCTATAAGGAGATATAATTCATAGAGCTTGGTGGTGAATCTGTGGACTTTGGCTATTTATATAGTTCATCCACATATCACCTAGCTATAGAAAGGGATCCTGAAATATCATTTGCAAAATTGTGCTTATCTATAAATAGTTTATGATTATATATACACAGATGTATATATAAGCCTAAAACTAAATAGTTCTGGGTGAGAGTAAAGATAAAACAGAGTTAAGATAATATTGCAATTCTAATCAGATCACAAATGTTAATAAAGATAAATATGTTCCGGTTAACTTAAGCCTGTAGCAGTAAATCATAAATTCAAAATAAGACCTACTTCGAAAATCATTTGGGGTTTCTTGTGATTTGGGTTGGATTTTCCAAAGATACAAAGTTTTAAGATGTGGTTAGGTTTATATTAACCTATATAAGTTAAAACATAACTAAAAAGCATATTTATGGTGTAAACAAATACCAGAAGGCCAATGTTATAAAAATACTAATTAAATAATAAAGAAAATATGAAAAGCCAATAAGATTTTTTATGACATTAATTTTTAATGTTAGTCCTTGAAGACTAGCAGATTTGATTAGATATAAGTAAGAATCTGTGTGGAAATTTGGATATTATGAAGTGACTTTCTTTCAAAACATATGGTAGTGGATCCTTAGCTTATATAATATAGAAAAAGATTAACAGTTTTAGTTACCTAACGTGTATCCATTGAGTGGCCTGGGTACCAACAAAGTTAATGTCTTCTTAGCATCAGTAAATACTTCCTTTTACCTAGATTTGGGAAGGTGTTAATCCTATTCTATTTTGCTGAGGTCAAACTTTGCTTGGAGTATTATAACCTGTCTTGGATGCCATGGTTTCAGAGGGGCACAAACAATCTAAGTGTGTTCAAAGTTGATAAATAAAGAATCTGAGATTATTGGATAACGAGGAAATATTTAGCGTGGGAGAGAAAGGACTGAAAGATATGAAGGCATCCTGAGTAGGAGGACTCTGTAAGACCCAAGAATAAAGTTAAGGTGAATATGTAATAGGGACTAAAAGGGAGTAAGAAAAAAGGCAGCATTCGGAGGGGGAAGAAAGATAGTGGTGGAGAAACCAAATTGAGTTATACAGATTCTCTTGCCAGCCACTGGGTGGGACCATTAGCCCAGGGCAGTATGGTTCTCTTAAAAGTAGGATAAATAGCCTCCGGGTGGTGAGGGAACTCTAACTGCACATTGACAACATGGATACTAAAGAGCTCCTCCTTGCCCATGTAGCCACCCATATGTTTTTCTTCCTATAGATAGAATGGCACCTAAACATTTTCAAAAAGTACATGTCACATTTAAAAATAGCTTTAGGGAAAAAAGAAATCTAAAAATTTTGTCATTTGTGTTAACATCAGACAACTTTCACATGTCTTACATCTAGCTGGTTTTTTTCTTTTTATTAAAGATTTAGGAAATTTAATGGAACCATCCTGAAACATAATTTTCATGTAGCTTGGATGCAGTGTGGGAACACATTACGGATAATTTTTAATCAAATGGGGGTGATATATGTGAAAGATATTTGAAAAGTGCTGTTATAAAAGTATGAATTATCATTATATGTTTATGAATGTATGATTACTATTGTTAATGTTTCTTCAGAATTTACTCTCTTATTCCTTTTTATCTTTCTGTCCAGATTTTTTTCCCCTCCTTAGAACTCATTACAGTATCTTAGGCTAAATAGTATTAATTTGAAGGAAAAAAATGTTCATGGAATACTATATGGCCTCCTCACTACCTAGCTCTGGTCTTTTGAAGCTATTTTATATAAAGTCAACCTAACAACTAAAAGGGACTAAAAGTGAGGGTTGATTAAACTCTCAAGCACATGGTAGAAACCCAAAGTATGGAAATACCCTTATGACTCTTGTATTACTAGATAATATGAAAATAAACACACAAAGGACAAAACTATGACATAATTTAATAAATAAAAAAGGCATTTACTAAATCCCATGGGTTTTTTTATTAGGCTAATTATGAATGGGATGAGGAGATGAGAGATGAAGTTGTGAGAACTTAAGGGGCTGCTGAATTGATTGAAAGATGAAGTTCACTGAAGGAGACTATCAGGGCATAAATGCAGGAGGGAACAACCACTAGTAAAATGAGAGAGGATGCCTGGGTAGTGCCAGCCTTCTCCTAGCCACTATGGCCTCTGAGAGAAATCCCTTTTCCTATGTTCCTCTTTCTTTCTTGCTTTAAATTCAGTTTATTGTTCAGTTTCCAGAAACCAAAGACACAAAATAAAGGAGGTTATTTTCAATGAAATGAGATGTCATTAAAAATGGATTGGTGAACAGATCATGCTGATATTATAGATGCACTTCTTTTCTATATAACATTTAACTTTTAAGAAGTTTAAGTAGTTTAATAACATATGCATTAAAAAAACACAGTAAGAGAGAAACCTGGCCTTCATTATTAAGTGCATATTGGATTTATTGTCTTGGTTTCATTTGAAAGATGGCTTACTTTACTTTTCTATCCCAAAGTAAAAATTTATTTGCCTGATAGTATATAACCATGTTCTAGGGGAAAGATGTAACCTTGATTCCTAAGCCCTGAAAAGATTTCTTAAAGTTCGTAGCATCTGGGCTAATTCAGCAATCTCTGGTCCGGGAAAGGAAGAAAAATTAATCTACTGACCTCATTAAGTCAAGTAATAGTCTGTCCTGGTTGGTCTCTGGTGTTTGGTATTCGAAAACAAGTTCTTAAAATTCCAGGTTGGGCCTACTTTCTACACCACAGGTTTCTTTAGATGTAGTTCTTGGAAGTGTCTGTTTTATCTCTTTCCAGAGACTGGATTTTCTTGGGTTTGTTAGAAAGGTAAGCAAAAAACAGAGGCTCAGGGAAATCCCAACCACATCAAATTCCTTTCCATTCACTTTACCTTCCCAGACAGAAACAGTTTGAGACTAAACTTCAAGGGAGATGTTTGTAACTCATTCTACGGAGTCCTGTTTGTTTGAAACGTTTTCTGCCTGTGTTAGTTGAAAGCAGACCATCTCTGGAAATGCTGTTGGAGAATCACGGAGGATGCCACATTTTTTTTTGTCGAGTCTCTCCTGCCCCTCCCCTTTAAAAAAAATCTTTATTTTTGGGCCTTACAGGTATGAAAGAAAAATTAAAGATTCAGGGACAAAAATCTTCAGGAAAATAAAAAAATCATTTATTTTGTTTTTACAAGGAAGACTAGAATTCAGAAGGATTCATTCCTGTCCATGGCCTTTTGGGGGGTAAAACTCTCCCAATTACTGAGTTTGTCCACTTACAATGGAAAGAAAAAAAAAATATTTCCTTATTTAATGGTACCACTGTATCCATTGCAAAGGCATCAGGGGAAAAGCTCTGTGTAAAAGAGACAGTAACTTCCTGGAAGGTTCAAGGTTTCCTCTATTTTAGGTACTAGAGGTAGACTTAGTTTACCTGCTTTTGTCTTTGTTTTTGTTTTAGCTTTATTGCCTCTTTTTGCAAAGTTCCTTTATTCCCTTCTGACTAGGGTGTGCTATGAACACTTACTCAAAATGGCAGCAAGTCTATTCTCTCAGCAGAAAATTAAAACTTTGGGAGGCAGATAGGCCCTGTTCCTTTGAACTACTGACTTAGACGATATCTGAGAGGAATATATTCTCTTCCACTTGGAAACAGTAGTTTGTTGTGACATGACTTATCACTCTGCAGTAACTAACCACTTCTACCCACTGGCATGTTTTTTTTCCTCGTTCCTGGGATTCTTGAGGTATATAACAGCCATCTCTGCAGCTAAGCTTATGTCTACTGTGCTAGAGAACTGGCTCATTTGGTTTAGTACTTGATTATGTGCTATCTAAAACTGATAAAAATTTAAGTAGCATTTAAAATGGATTTGTAAGAGAGGCTTTCTTTTCCCCAGCACCCTGCCTTCCCTATGCAAGTAAAAGTACTATTCATTCCTACTAAATTTAAAGGATCAAATGAAGGGATGAGATGTTAATGCCTGGCTGGCAATGAATTGGTTACTGTTAATTTTGTCATTGGCTAACCTGGAAAAACCAACCACAGAGCATTTGCTACTATTTTCTGAATCACAAAGGAGTCTCTGTGGTAATTTCATCACTGATGGTGAATTGCTCCAGGAGGCCATTGGTTAAAGAATTATAAAGGCTGAAAATTCTGGCCTATGATGGAAGAAGTGCTGCTGATAGAACAGTTTGAATGTGTTACTTGCGAGGATTTGGAAAATTCTTATTTTCTGTGTGATCAGATGAAAAAATTAACTCATGAATGAAAGGATTAAAAATAAAGTCCTATGAGAGACTGAGGCAGGAGGATCATGAGTTCAAAGCCAGCCTCAGTAATTTAGCGAGGGCTGAAGCAACTCAGTGAGACCCTGTCTCTAAATTAAAAAAAAAGCGGGGGGAGCTGGGGATGTGGCTCTGTGGTTAAGCACCCCTGAGTTCAATCCCTGGTATCTCAGTCAATCAATCAAGTTCTATGATACCAGGAAAGAGAATCTAAATAACGTTATCATTCTGAAACTGCTGTTGCATTATCTCAAGTTTTACAATGAAGCGTTCTCTAAGCTGTGAAACCCAAGCATCTGAAATATTTAGCTTACTTCTTAAGTGTCTTTAGCCATCAGTCCCTGTGTGAGAAATACAATGAATCCTTTGGCAGTTTACCCAACAGTATATGTAGGAGTTGCTTTTAAACATGCAACTGATCATTTGCTCCTATAAAATGTCTTTCACATATACTTGCCTCTGTAAAACTGCATTTAACCTGAGGAGTCTGACTTTCACCTGAATTTTTGGTCTGAATTCAAACTGCTGTGAATGAAGAAAAGATGGGAGGAGAGTTAGTTAGATGTGGTTATCAGTGTCATGTTGCTGCTTCTTACTTATGGAGGAAATAGATCTCCTTTTTTCCCCTTTTGTTTTGCTTCTAATACATTACAAGGAGCAGTAGAAAAGATAATTATTAGATTTGTGGCCCATAAAACCTAAACTCCATCAACAAGATTTAGGAGGGTCTTATCAGAGTGAAGCTGCCAATATTGAATGGTGGAGTGAGCATTCTATCAATAATTTGTAAATGGAAAATGTATGTAATTTTAGTTTCCATAAAAACTGAGATCAAAGCATCTTGCAACTTTTCCAATAATTAGAATGACAAAAAGTCAGAGGAAAAAGATCGTTCCCAAGTGCAAGGTCTCATGAATAGAATCAGCCTTTGCTTCAGGATTCAAAAGCTCTCTGGTGATCAGCGAAATAGGGCTTCATCTTGCTTACCTATTCCACTTACTTAGTGATGTGTTCACAGTTTATTAAGCAAATGCTATGTGCAATACCATTGCTGATGTTTCAAACTGGACTAAGATATATTTGCTGCCTTCAAGAAATTCCTTGAGTAAAATGCTTACTTGTGGTTTAATATTTAGTTAGAAAAGCACTTTATCCAGTGCCACTATTAAACAAAATTTCCAAGTTTGATGGAAATCTGTAAAGGATTAGTTTGGAGTTGTTCTAAGTCAGTGGGCAATGGTGAATTTACCCAAAGTTCTCACACATTTTTACACTTTTCCACTGGAATCTAGGACACGGAGACCTGCTCCTGTGAAAAATGCTGCCTATAAAAGTATGGCATCCCAAAACTAGCTAAGTTGAGTTTCATAAAGGTAGTAAAAATTGCCACGCAAGTATATATTATTTTCAGTAAAAATAAATCTGTTATTGCCTCCACGCCAGTGGGTAGCAAATACACAGAAAGACCCTTTTTCAAGAAAAGGTGGATAGCATCAGTTGGGACCAGCAGAAAAGGCAAGCTGGTAGACTGTCAAGGCCTGGTATCATCAAGCGGAGAGCTAGGCTAATGCCAAAGCTCAGCAATTATGTATCACTGAGTATGCCCTGTATTGCTTCTTGGATGAGATCTTATTGAACATTAACATGGTTGCCAGCAGGTGCTGTCTAGAAACAAGGCTTTCAATCATGGAATCATAAAAGAAGGGAAAGGCAGAAAGGTGAACCTTGAGACCCTAGCATAGGCAGAGGCCTGGCTCGTGGAAATGAATACTCGGCCCACAGGGTAGATCCCTCAGGTGAAGAAGGGTGCCTTGGGCCTGGAGAGTTTGAAGGATGGTGGGCTCAGGAAACTGATGGGGTTGGCCTTCATCATGAAGTCACAGGAATCTCAACCTATGCAGCTGTAGGTAGGGCCCTCAGACTCTTTCTTGAACATTTTTCAGAGTTTGTCAGCTTACCTACAACTCCTATTTTTTACCCCAAGTCTCGGCCTTCTCCTACTTTTCCAGTTTTCTTCCTAATGCTAGATTTTCTTCTAAGAATTTTCCTTAAATTCTCTTGTCTTTTCTTCTGGCTACACAAACACATCAGGAAGAACACAGAAAAATAGGTCACCCATTGATTTCTGTCACTGGCATTTCTTCCAATTTACTGCTCAATTTCCAAGGTAGAAGCAGCTTCATTTCCTGCCTTGTCCCACAGACTTCAGGCTGAAAAGACATGGTAATATTTCATGCCAGTTGACAGAATACTCACTTATTACATGTGATTTTACTTATAGTACAGTAGTACATAAAAATATATAGTGTGTAAACTATATAAAATATAAATTCCTCCCCTTTTATAACATCTTCCATGTTCTCTAGAGGTGTTCATAGTTCACTATTTGGTGTGTATGGTTTTGGACCAATTCACAGCCCTTCAGATGACATATATTTGCATATATTATAACTGAACAGGTTTGCCTAAAAAGATCCTATCTGTTATCAATAGGAAATCCCCTTTCCCCAAACCTGGTCTGGTTAAACATTACTTCATAATATAAATATATAAAAATATAAATAAATAAATAAATAAATTATATATATATATCTGGAAATGAATTCAGGGGCACTCAACCACTGAGCCACATCCCCAGCCCTATTTTGTATTTTATTTAGAGACAGGGTCTCACTGAGTTGCTTAGCACCTCACTGTTGCTGAGGTTGGCTTTGAACTCTTGATCCTCCAGCTTCAGCCTCCTGAGCTGCTGGGATTACAAATGTGTGCCACTGTGCCCAGCTCATAAAAATATTTTTAACTTACGATTCTCAACTTTTAAAAAATGTGACCAGAGAAACATTCTACATCACAGCTCAGCACACAGATGATTGGAAGTGATGTCATGAAACAATACTTCCCACAAAAAGTCAGTGATAACCTGATGCATTGACTTTGAGTGATTTGTAGATCGTTACCCTCAGTTTAGAAAACACTCATTTAAATAGTCTGCCTGGAGAGTGAATCCAGGAAATTCTTTGGTTTCCCATTCCTAAGTACCACCTGCTCTTTTTGGTGATGACGTAATGATGTCTGAGTGTATGGGGGTGAAACTCAGGACTTCAGAGGAGTCCCATAGCTTCTGTCTAAACTTTCTTGCATTTAGTTGTTGTGTGCCTATGTAAGTGTTTTTATAGGCTGTGTATTATGAAAGTTATAAATTCTGCAAAAGATTTGTATCTTAGAATTTCAATTTGATTGTCAGATTGCCTTCCTAAAATTATATACACATTCCTGTTTTAGATATTCAAATGTGCATGGGAGCTCAATATGTCCAGGTAATAACAACAGAGCACTAAGGCAGTGCTTCCATTCACTCTTGGTGTCTAATCAGTCCACAGACACTTTGTAATTGTTGCTAATGGACACATCATTGTGAAATAAATATAAGGAAAGGGGATATATCCTTACTGCTTTAGGAAGTTGCACTTTAATAATAATCCAAGCAGCTTTCCAAGACAAGACCCTGTTCTTTCATCTGACAGAGCTTTTGTCTTATTCAGAGATATGTCCTCAGTAGCTAGCTGGTGCTCCTAAATGATTAATGGATGAAGACAATGAATGAAGTACATATTCCTTAATGGAAAGACTTATATGATTTTCTTTGGATCGCTACAATTCTGAACACAGTAGCTTGAACACGGTTGGAATTCAATGAACATTATAGACTGAATTAAATACACTGCATAAGACAGTACAGGAATGAAAAAAAAAGTGGTAATCTCAGACGTCTTCATAAAATATGTAGCTATTTTATATGATGTATAAAATGTTTTTATAAACAAGAAGCTAAATGTTAATTTAAAATTTAGTGTATTAAGGCACTTTAAATTGTATTATATAATTTAATTTTCTGAGCAATACTATGTATTATTATTTCATTTGAAACAGAGGCCAGATTACTTGTCTATGATGAGTTAATGCAATTAACACAGTAAATAAATGCAAGAACTAGAATATGGTCTCATTGCCTAGCTAATGCTATTTAAATATATAAATATAAGATTTCAAATGAAATCTTTGAAAATTTAAAAAATGTATTGCAGAAGATAAAACTGCTTTACTTTAAGCTGATTGGTACAACTTTTACAATTTTTTCTACTAAATATTTTTTTCTCATTATAGTGGAGTGGACTTCTATTGTTATTTATGTGTTGATTTCAATAATCCTAGAAAAAGAGGGATAGCAACTTGCTTCTTTTAGATTAGCACACCTGTTTTTGAACAAGTCTGGATGGACACCCTCATGTGTGTGTTCCACTGATATTCTTAGAATAGAATTTTATGACCTCAGTTCTCTTAAAATGACTTTAATGTGGTTTAAAATAAGTATTCATTTTCCTTTTTAATGGTAGCATGGGATATTATTTTCAAGGGATAATTGCTGGTGTAGAGAAACGTTTACTTTTGTTGTATGTCATGTGTTCAGTGTCTAATATGGTCATTTTGCTCCTTGGTAGAGAACAGTCACTCATGTAGAAAGCTAAGGACTCTGCAGCCACTCCTAGGCATGCACTTTAAACCTGAAGTTCAAGTGCTTAGGATTTGGACTTGGGCTGCACATAGCAAAGGTGCCAGTCCAGTTGGCAGATGTACATTTTGGCTTTGCAACTTTATAAAAGTTCTCTCTCTCTCTCTCTCTCTCTCTCACACACACACACACACACACACACACACACACACACACACGCACGCACTACTTGCTGGTTTCTCTTTTTCTTTTGAGAAATTATAATATACAGAAACAATGGCTTTATACTCTTGTGCTAATCTTTGACAAGAGGTGAACTACAGCCAGCCCCTCTGGATAGAGCTCACACTCTATCCTGTTGGTTGCAATGGAGGCTCCCTATTGTCTTTTTTCACATCCATCCAGTCTTTTTAGGTTTGCATTTGAGACTCCTGAGACTCACTGGGATTTATTGGCAGGCTATCATGTTTACCCTTTCTGCAGTGACTGAGCCCTTAAATAGGACAACAAAATGAATTGAATATTACTGTTACTCTGCCAGGCTCATTCCTGATTCTACTGCCTGGGTCTCAGTTCTGGATTCATGTTTGAGTCACCGGGCAGCTTTTTATAATGCTGGGACCCAAAATTAGAGATTGAGTAATTCACTGAACAAAAATAATGAAAACTTTTGGTGTGTAGCAAATGGAATCCAAAGAGTGTAATTATCACCAGAAATAGATCAAAGAAGGGGCAGATGGACTTTAAGAGATAAGGTAAAACCTTACATCCCATCATCCTGAGCAGCCTTCAAAACCGCATCAAGGTTTCCCAGCCTTCTCAAGACTTTTTGGCTTGTCTTTGATTAGTTTACAATGAAGAGCAGATGATGGTCCTGAAAGGAATTTGGTTGCCTTTCTTGGGAATAGTTTTTTTTTTTTTTTCTAGATACACTGTACAAACATATGAATTTCACACTTAGAGAAAAGTTTGCAGAGAGATTCTCCATAGTTTCCCTGTAAATTGCCTGTTCTGCAAACAAATCAAATTAGATTACAGACAGAATTCTTTGAAAGTCTATGCTTGTGAGTAGATGTTAATTTTCATGGTTGGTATACAACATTATGGATAAAAATATAACTTCAGAATACTTACTTTTTTTAGGTTATTATATGAAGCCAATAACATATTAAATCAATTAGTATATGCTACTAAATGGCTTTCCATTAAATCCTGTATTTTTGAAAGCACAATTAAATAAATTTTATATTCTCAATTTAATCTCTAGAAGATGTACTTGATCCAATTAGATGTGCAATAAACTCCTAGTAATTTAAACCATAAATTTTAATTAGTAATATTTCTATCACAAAATATATTAAATAAAACATTCAAAATGATTTCAGTTCAAGTATTCTTTGTTAATCTAAGTAAGAGGCTCAGCAAATATAATGTCTGAATTTATTATTAAAATATTTCATGTAAAGAAATTTTCTACTTATGATACATTATTATATGATATAGTCCTGTTTTAAGTTTTAACTCTGCATATAAGTTGTACATTTATATCTTAGCTCTGACTTAGGCAATAAAATGCACTGAAAAGTGTTTTAAAATTCATAGTTTAAGAATTCTGTAATTCAAATTTCTTCTTAGACCAGTCTGACCCAATTATACCAGTTTAGTAAGGTTTTATTGTATATTACCTAACCAATCAAATAACTAATGTTTAAATAGGATTTTATGCAGAGATAAATAGCATAACTCTTCCCTCAAAGAATATGAAACCAAAAAATGTAGGAAAATGTATTGTTTTCCTGGATTTTGTGATGCTTGTTGATAACAGCTTTTTAAAGCATGAATTTGTTGTGATTTATATTTTCATTTTAAATAAACATTCATACCTAAGTTTGTAACTATAATTATTTTTTTTTTCCTAGTGAGATCTCATCCTTTAACCAACAATTGTGAAAGCTTGTCCCATGCAATCTAGATTTATTCCTGCCGTGGTCAGATATTTTACTGACTTCTTGTTGCTGAAAGAGCCTGATGCATACCCCCACAGGCACCATTTGATTAACACATGTGTTCTTTGAGATATGATGGAATCTGATATCATTTGCTAATCTCATTATATCTTTTACTATTATCTTAATGTATGAAGCTGGCACGTCTATAGAAAATAACAATGAAGATATCCCAGCATAATTCACGTAGTTATTCCATTCTTTTCACACTGTTAGCAAATCACATGCTCATTTTCCTATTACAGAGTTTTGCCAAAACTTGATATCTGAAGTGTTTATCAGTAGTTAAATTTTTATTCTATATATTTAGAAAAAGAAAAAAAATCCAACAAATTACAAATCTAAAAAGCTGACACAAACTCTATTATATATAAGAAAATGACAGCAATTTTATTTATAATTTTGGACACACTTTCATAAGACTCTTTTCCCTTCCTCTTTTTGGCTGCTTACTCTTTGATGGTCTCCTTATGTGAGAATAATTTTGTAATGTCTTTTAAGATAGAGAATATAAAAATAATTACCTGGCCTCTAGTATGGTTAATTTAATTTTAGTTTGGTTATACCCGATACATTTTTAGAATTTCTGTCAAACTGAGGAAAAGGTTTATAAGTTTCTTTCATATATGAGCTATGGAATGTTGAAGACTTTTCCAGGTTAAATTCTGTCTACATATACTTTACATCTTATTTTTCCTCCATTCTCACATAATCTCAAAACTCTGGACTAAAATAAACAGATAAAATGTAATTCAATGAAAATCAAATACTGTCAAAGTATGAATTTCACAAGCACAGGTTAAAGGGCACTTGTTGGTGGATCAAGGGCTTTAGATGATCTCATTTTACTGTGATCCAACAGTATGATGCAAACATAAAAATGGCTAGCAAAATAAAGTCACATCAATGGAAATAGCTCCCAGACCATGCTGCTTAATAATCCCTCAAAAAGCTGTCTTGATTAGAAGAATTTGTAACATGATGTCCAATTATGATGCCATAATATAATCCAATTATGAATTATATCTAGAAGAGGTCACTTAAACTGGTGAATACATAGCAATCCTTCTCAAATTCTTTGAAAAAATGAAGGAATAGGGCATACTTTCAAGCTTATTTTATGAGGCCAGCTTTGCCTGATATCAAAGCAAAGATGGACACTACCTAAAAACAACAACAACAACAACAACAAAACAAACAACCAACCAAACAAACAAAAAATATAGGCCAATGTCCCTGATGAATATAGATGGAAAAAGGCCTAAGTAAAATACTAACAAATTGAATTCAATAGCATACTAAAAGGATCTTATACTGTGATCTGTGTGATTGGTTCCTGGGATGCTAGGATAGCTCAATATGTGTAAGTCAATAAATGTGATATATCACATTAACAGAATGAAGGACAAAAGCCATATGATCATTTCAGTGGATAGGAAAAAAAAAGTCATGTGACAATATTAAATATGCTTTCACTGTAAATACCCTCAACAAACTAGGTATAGAATGAATGTACTGAAATATAATAAAGGCCATATGTAACAAGTCCATAGCTAATATCATATTTCATGCACAAAAAGCTGAAAGCTTTTCCACTAAAATCAGGAAGAAGACAAAGATGCCCACTCTTGCTACTTCTACTCATCACAGTGTTGGAAATCCTAGCCAGAGCAATCAGACAAGAAAAAGAAAGAATAAAATCCAAATCAGAGAAGAAGCAAAATTGTCTCACTTCCAGAAGGTATCATTTTGTAGGTAGAAAAGACTCTACCGAAAATATCCTGTTAGAATAATCAAATTCACCCAGTCACTGACTCCAGATTGGTGTGAATATACTTTGTGTACAACCAGAGATATGAAAAATTGTGCTCTATATGTGTAACAAGAATTGTAATGCATTCCGCTGTCATATATGAGTTCCAAGATCATGTTGAGTTATCTCTTGCTATTATATGCCAATTTTATCATAACTTTGTTCTCTACCTTTTTTAATAAAAAGAAAGGAAAAAAAAAATAAAGAATTAACAAATTCAGCAAAGTTGAAGGACACAAACTTACCATACAGAAATTGGTTATTTCCATACTCTCACAACACAATAATCTGAAAAAGATATTAAGAAAACAGTCCCATTTACTATAGCATCTAAAGTGAATAAAATGCTAGGAGTAAATTTAACCAAGAAGGTGAAAGATCTATATACTAAAAATTATAAAATATTGATGAAAGAAACTGAAGACACAAATAAGTGACAATGTATCATATGTTCATGAATTGGAGGAATTAATATTGTTAAAATGTCCTTACTACCCAAATCAGCAGATTTAATGCAATCCCTATCAAAATTCAAATGACATTTTTCATAGAAATAGAAAAAAATAATCCTATGGAAATGCAAGAGACTCTGAATAAGTAAAGCAATTTTGAAAAAGAACAAAGCTGGAGGCACCACACTACTTGATTTCAAAGTACATTATAAAACTATAGTAATTAAAATGGTATAGTCCCCTATTAAAAATAGATACTCAGATCAATATGAGAGCCCAGAAATAAACTTGCACACATATGGCCAACTAATCTTCAACAAAGGTGCCAAGATCACACAATCAGGAAAAGGTAGTCTCTTCAATAAATGATGTTGGGGAAAACAGATATGTACATGAATACACAAAAAAACTCAAATTGGTTAGAGAACTAAATGTTTAGACTTGAAACTGTTAAAAATCCTAGAAAAAAAATGCAAGGGGAAAACTTTTGACATGCTTACATGAATATTACTTTAAAAGCACAGGTCAAAAACAAAAAAAGGGGGGAGGTATTATAGCAAACTAAAATGTTTCTGCACAAAATGAATAGGAAACCTACAGAAAATAATTGCAAACCATATATTGGATAGGGTAATAATCAAAGTATATAAAGAACACATACACACT
Source organism: Callospermophilus lateralis (assembly GCF_048772815.1). NCBI lineage: Eukaryota > Metazoa > Chordata > Mammalia > Rodentia > Sciuridae > Callospermophilus > Callospermophilus lateralis. The sequence goes on along the minus strand of NC_135307.1, from coordinate 76,519,868 downwards.
CAATAGCAAAAATAAAGTAACCCAATTGAAAAATGGGCAAAGGACCCAAATAGGTCGTATTCCAAAGAAGATATATAAATGGCTAATAGTCTTTTGAAAAAGTACTCAACATCACTAATTATGAGGGAAATGCAAACCATGAGATACCACTTCACACCTATTAGAATAGGACTATAAATTGGTATGACCATTATTAAAAACAGTATGGCTGATGTGATTCAGCAATCCCACTTGTGGGTATATATCCAAAAGAATTAAAATTGGTATATCCAATAGATATCTGCACTCATCTAACCATAGTGACATTATCCACAAGATACAAACTGTAGAAACAACCTAATTATTTGCCAGTGGATAAATGGATAAAGAAACTGTTGTAAATATACAAAGGAATATTACTCATCCTTTAAAAAGAAGGAAATCCTGAGATTTGCAACAATAGGGATGAGTCTAGAAGACATTATGCTGAATGAAATAAGCCAGACACAGGAAGACAAATACTGCATGATCTCAATTACAGGTAGATTGTAAAGAAGGTAAGCTCATAGAAACTGAGAGTAGAGGGTAGTTGCCAGGAACTGGGGCAGAAAGAAAGTGAAGGCAAATGGGAGTATTTTTTTTAAGGATTCAAGCTTTTGATTTATGATGGAAACTATAACAAATAGTAATGTATTATGTGCTGTAAAAGAGTAGTGTTCCCATTGTGCACACAAAGTAACAATTATGAGGTGATGTTTATGTTAATTAGCTTGTTTGTGGTAATCACAATGTCTGCATATATCAAAACATGTTGAAATATATGTTATTTAAAAGGTGTACAATTTTATTTGTCATTAGACCTTAATACAGCTATGGATCAAAGAAGTGGAAAGAAAAAGGTGGGGAAAGGACTGGTGAAGACAGTTGGAATTCAGGGCACCAATTGCCCTGAATTAATGAACCTGAGATATCAGATGAATTCAGAGAGAATGGGTAGTATCTTCAAAGCCTTAAGTTGCTGTCCTACAGAAGAGTTTTATACAACAGTGGTTCTGACTTGCCACAGTGGACAGGGCTAATGCCAACTAATATTTTTTCTCAGTATAATAAAGAAATAGCCAGGTGTGGGAGCACATACCTATAATCTCTCCGGAGGCTGAGGCAGAAGAACCACAAGTTCAAAGCCAGACTCGGCAACTTAGAGAGAAATGGAAAAGGATGTGGCTAAGTGGTAAAGTGCTCTTGGGTTCAATCCCCTAGCACCAAAAAAGAAAAAGTTTTCTGATGTCGTGGCTGCTTACAATGGACTTGGATATCCCTTAAGTCACACTATTAAAAATGTTACCAGATACCACTATCAAAGAAGGGTTTTGTGCAATAACAATGACACTCATATAGCACTTAACTCTGCCAGTCACTGTTCTACACACTTGCAAAGGGTAAAGAGTGGGAATAGTGGCTCTCTTGTCTTCTCTTGCTGATATTTGGTGGTGATTAAAAACAAAAACAAAAACATTGCTTTGGTTCATCCATGAAGACATTGCTATTTTTTCTGCTAATAATTCCATTGTTGTGCTTGTAAGTGAGCATTTCTGATCAAACTGAACCACCTTAAAAATTTCATAAACTCGAGTTCTATTTTTAGTGTTAGTCCCTGTTGCTTTTAACATCGTCAACCTAGTTTAAGAATTTAGTGCAATGGATGATAGCAAGAGTGTAGACTCTGAAGCTATATTTCCTGTTTCTCAAGTTTGCAGCTTAAGCAGTTTATCTTTCTGCCTCAGTTTCTTCAACCACGCAAGGGGGATGAATAAAAGATGATGTCATAGAACTGTCTGGAGAATTGAATGACTTGGTCTGTATAAGTCATGTAGAATGTTTTCAGGCATGTAGTAAGCATTTTGTAATTTGTTTTAAATTCTTAAAATTCTTTTTGCTTCCAAAGGCTGTCAATAACATCACCTGTTTTTTATTTTTCCATTCTCTTATTCATTCGCTCATTTATTCAATGCATATTTGTACTGACTATCTAACAAGAACCAGCACTGTGATAGGAGCTTAAGATTTAGTTATGGATATGGAAGACATGGTTTCTGACTTCATGAAGTTTTAAATCTAGTGGATTTGTATGAAGCCAATGTTAAAAGCAGAGAAAGATACTTGGTAGTAATTTGATTAGCAATTTATGTACTAATAATGCTATTAGGGATGGTCAGTAACACTTCCAAAACTTTAGTTCTATTGAAAGCTTCAACTTTTGTGGTCTTTAATTTTACGAAGGGTAAGTATGTGCGTGGTGTATGAGTGTGTGTGTATTTTATTTCTTTAAGAACGTTCTCAACCATAAGACTGAATGAAAGACAGCAGAAATGAAATACAACTGCCTGACCTCTCTGTGACACTCTCCAACCTCTCTCTCTATTATTATTATTATTATTTCATCATCATCATCACTGTTGTTACTATTACTACTGTTACTTTACTGGTAGATGAAAATTGGCTAGAAAATTAGGAATTGAGAGACTTGCAATCCATAAATTCCTCTCTGTTGGTGAAGTTCTACTAGAGGATACTGCTAATTATAGTAATCAAGCAAACTGCTGTGCTCTATCAACAGGGAAGGATATGTGAGTAATAATGAGAATACTGGGGTTTATAGCTCCTTGGTTAACCAAAGTCTTTAGTGAGCTCTCCAAGGGCAATCTCCTGTTTGGTAGAGACTGAATCCTTTTCCAGACTTTAAGCACCATTGAGTCTTTAAACTATTATTGGCAAGTTAAGGGATTTTGAGGTCTTCTAAAGAAATGTTGCATGCTGTTAATTGAACTGTCCTCTGTTAACACTTTAAGTAGAATAAATAGACTTATGTTCCTGGTATTTGAGCTGGGAATTTTTTGGACTTGTATAAACATTAAAACAGCTACTCAGATCTTAGAGCCATTTCCTTTGTATTCTGAGTTCAAATTGGGAGCTCAGCTTCTAGCATGCCTTGGCAACTCTTTCTTCTCTGCAATTAACACGTACAGTTTAACACCAGTTAATCAAATGTCTAATTACTTTTCATGCTATTAACTTTGCTTTGCTATATGCTGTGACCATGTGTGTTTAACATTGAATTGGAATTAAACTGTTATTACTTAAAGATTTTTGTTCTTTCTGCCCCCTTTTCTTAAGTGAAACCATGATTTTGTTGCAAAACTACTGTGACAAACCTGTGATTTTCATTAAAAATTTTAGTGACATTCTTTCCTAATTATAAGTATAGAGAGTATGGGCTCAAGAATTTGTGTACCAACTTCAAAATGTCAGCTACACCCTTGTTTTTATCTGTTTACTCAAGCCAGTTGGATTCTTCAAGATCTTGAAAGAAACACATTTTCTTTTCATTAGTAATATAGTGCCTCAGACTTAAGTGCAGTCAATCAAGCGTGGCTAATCCAGACCCCAATTCCAGAGTACTGATAATACATGAAGGATTTTTAATTTAAAAAATGTATTGTAGTCAAACACATAGTATAAAATTTAGAATCTTAATCATTTTAAGTATACAGACAGTACTATTAAGTGCATTCACATTGTTGTGCAACACCACAACTGTCCATCTCCAGAACTTTTCAAATTCCCCTACAACCTCTATACCCATTAACTCATAACTCCTCATTCTCCCCTCATGCAGCCCCTGGCAAACACCATTGTACTTTCTTCTCTGAATATTACTACCCTAGGTATTTTATATGCATGGAATTATATAGTATTTGTCTTTTGGTGATTGGCTTATTTTACTTTCACAAAAAGCCTTTAAATTTTATCTATGTTATAACATATACTAGAATTTCCAGCCTTTTATAATAATATTATTTATAATATTTTTAATTCATAATAATACCCCATTGTATATGCCACATTTTGTTTATCTGTATATTTGCCAGTGGATACTTGGCTTTAACTATTGCAAATAATGTTGCTCTGAATATGGGCCTATAAATATCTGTGGTAGTCCCTATTTTCAATTTTTTTGTGAGTATATACCTAGAAATGAAATCTCTGGATCATATGACAATTCTATTTTAATATTTTGAGAACCCACCATACTCTTTTCCATGGTACTTGAACCATATTTTTTCATTCCAACCAGCAGTGCACAAGGGTTTCAATTTCTTCACATACTTGCCAACATTTATCTCCTGCTTTTTAAAAAAATGATAGACATTCTAATTGGTTCATGTTGTTTAAAAACTATTGGTATGCTAATGTTATTTTTATAAGCAGAGACAGAAACATAAGATTAAATATTTTAATTTGATCTATCCAAAAACATAGAATTTCCTAATTATGTGTTCCTGTTTTAATGACACATCTTATGCATAAAAGAATAGTAGTCATATTGAATAAAAGTAACAAAAAGAGGAAAGAAAAATTAAAGATGCTCAGTGGAAGACCTCTCAATTGTACTAGAAAACTCTTCCCAAGTAATATTTGAAATATACCAATTAAAATTTCGGTGCTTTTTTAAACACCTAAAATACATGATGATGCAACCTTGTAATTTGTATTAATCAAAAAAGTGACAAAATGCTTAATAACACATTTTTCAAAGCCCAAATGTATATAGTGATTTCTATTATTTTGTGTGTGTGTGTGTGTGTGTGTGTGTGTGTGTGATAATTAAAACTCTACAGCCTGAGCTTTACCAACACATTCAATAGATGACAACACATTTCTATGTTTATACTCCTTTTTCCCTCAGGCTTTTCACTGTTTTCAAGGTTCATTACCCTGACCTGAACTCCCCAGATTTGCCCTGGTAGAAAGTGGATTACTTCATTAGCAATCCAGAAGTGCCAGGTGAAAATCTATCTAACATCTACCTCTCTGGAACAAATACGCCCAGGTTACTGGTAATATACACATGTGGTATCGTTTTCCCCTTATTTGGAACATACAGAACTAAATTAATAACAGTTCTTACAAGACCCTGGGGGTTTTTGTAAAAGAATTTTGATCTCCTTAGGAAGGGCTCACCAGTCCTCTCAGGAGAGATGCACTTGACTTTTGACCTCTTTTCAAAGGCACCTGTGTGAGCTTTTAAAATCCACTACCACCAATTATCCACTTTCAACCTGAAGTGTTTAAACCTAGGACCACATTAACTGAGCTTAGCACATAGCCATGTCATTGTAGACTTCCTGATGTGAGGAGATGTCTTGACATAGTTAAAAGGGAGTTTAGGGATGGGGCATGAGATTAATCAGGTCCTCCTACTGACAGCTTCAAACAAAGAAGCCTTTTAGCCACCTGGTTTGTGTCTCTCACACCTGCATTCAGATTGCCAGACAAAGCTTGGTGCGTGGACTTGATCCTGTTCTTTTCAGGTACTTGTTCTTAGCTACACTGCATCACTTAACAACTCTTTAACAAAGTCAGCATAAAAGATGCAAATAAACAGTTTCCTCTTTCAGGGAAAGCAACACTGCTAGGATTGTAGCCATTTAGAAAATCAGTTCCTAATGGACATATGAAATCCTGTGTGTACTTCTTCAAGACTTTTGGAAAGAAGGCCCAGCTCATGGTATATTTAAATTATGCACAATTCTTTCTTCTGCTATCATCTTCTTGGAAATTTAAACCAGGGTGAATGTACATTTCTCTCTTCTTGCTTCACATCATTGTTAGTTGGTTTCTTTGGCAGTAAATGTGGCTTTGATTTTAGTCTCTGAGCTTATTAAATTTAATATTTTTATTTTTTACTTATGGTGCAAAAGACTTAAGCATTGTAGTACTAAGTTATTCCAGCATTCAGGAGGCCAGAGTAATTCTGTGAAAGTGAGATTCCAGTTGTCTAGCAAGCCCTTTAGCCTTTGCATGCTGTAGAGTTTCAACAACAGCCAGTGACTGCATTGTTCACTGTAACCAAGTAATGCAGAAATATTAGAGGCCTAGTTGAGTTCATATTCTATGCCTGGTTTAAATCACTGATGTTGTAAGATCTGGCCATGGACTAAAAAAAATTCCAAATGTTTTCTGGTTCTAGTTTTTGATATTTTTTTCCCTATGAAAAGTAAAACCATACAGAATCTCTTGATTGCATAATGAAGCACAGTTCCAAGGCTATGCTAATAATTTATCCCAGTTTAGCCTTAGCAGAGTTATGCAATGGCTATTTCAAATACACTCATCCAAGCCATTTGATCATAAGTGTCAAGAGTCATTTTGCTGAATAGCAAGTGGAGTATACTCTCTGCTATGTGTTTGGCAGGTAAGGCAACCTGCCTCCCTCCTATGGAGAGCTGGATGCTTTTACTCTCTGTTTCCAATCATCCCAACTACTATGTTTCCCTAATAGCTATCTAGTGCTAATATCAGTCATAACTGTGGTGTTAATAACAATGACATCACAATAGCAACAGAGAGTATATCAGCATATACTATCTGCCAGGTACTATGCTAAGAGTTTTATCTCATGTACTTTTCCAAGAAGAAAGAGATAAAAATTCCTGTGGGAGAAATTCACTAGTTTAATGATAAAGAATAAAGCTCATAGAGGAAAGCAACTTGCCCACAGTCATACACTTCTTAAATAGAATTTGAACTCTGGTACTCTGATTATAGAACCTAACATCATTTATATATATGTGTGTGTGTGTGTGTGTGTGTGTGTGTGTGTGTGTGTATAAATCCCACATTAATAAGAATAATCATACCTACTTTTTACATTAAAAATATTATCAGATCCAAGGGAAATTACTGTACGCAAGAGTGTCTGAGGCATTATTACTTCCTATTCTTGATTTTAAGGCTCTATGAAGTGAAGGAAAAAAAGAGATGCCGTATCTCCCTTCCACCCCACATACATTCTCAATAGGAAATCCTCCTTTCTGCGACAGTGCCCTTGAATTAAGAGAATTGAGATGTTCATTTGCTTTTTATTACTTTGAAAACACATTTTTTTTTTGCATAACCTTTTACTGGAGCATAGATGAAATTATCCAAAAGGTTGCCAGAGTGGTGTTTGCAAATGGATGATCACTATTTATAACATATTTTAAGTAGGTTTTCTATCTTGTCTTTGTAGATAACATCTCCTATCTCAGTAATGGTGTGTGTGTGAGTGTGTGTGTGTGTGTGAGTGTGTGTGTGTGTGTGTGAGCGCGCGTGCGGGGTGTGCTTGTCTTTGTAGATGATAATCTCAGTTTGTGAGGAGTCTCCCACACTGTGTATAAAAGACTGTTGAGAAAGAAAGGATTGGTGCCTATGTGTGAATGTCAATCTGTTTTCCATCTTCAGGGGTGGACTTGGAATTTTCTACTTCTGTTTCATGAATAAAATGTGGTGGAAAGGAACACTCCATAACAAACAGGTGCACCAGGTCTGCAACCCCCAAACCCTCCAAGTCACTTAGCAGATTTGCCTTGTGACACATTCTTTGAGGCGGAGTTTTTGTGCAGACATGTGTGGTATCGAATGCACACTGTGAGGATTCCCAAGAGGCAACACACATCAACCTCAGAGTCAAAGTGAACCCAAATGATGTTTAAGGAAGCCCCAGGGGCAGGGAGGCTGTCACCGTTTCATTGCCGTCTAGTTTGTTCTCTCAGCAACTCTTTTGCCCTCCCTAGCCCCATCAGCAAATTAATTCACTGCCAGGAAAGGATTTTAGAAACCAGAGCTGAAAAGACCTCTAGGTCAAGTCTTCCATTCCTCTGTCAAGCCTGAATCAGCCGTCCACCCCACCCTCTGTGCCCTTTCTAGTTTTTCCTTAACTTGAAATGTCTCAAGCCTAAATTTCCCTGCTTACTATTATCCCATTACTTCTAGTTGTAACCCCTTTTGTCACATCAACTAATTCCCCTCTGTCCTTTGCAGAAAATTATATCTTTAGTCCTTCCTTGAATTTCGTGCTTTTATTTTTCCTTCTTCGAAGTCACACCCTCTGGCCATTCTGTAATTCTTTTTGACTTTTCTGAAGTCGACACACACTGCATTGCTCTCACTGTGAGGTCCCCAGATCCTGAATGGACCCTCCTGAGTGTGGTCTCAACCTGGACAAGGCACTTTGTGAATTTACTTTGGCTAGAGATTGTCATAGAAATAATTCTTATTTAATTATTTGTAAAGTTTAATCCGTTCCTGGGATCATATTACTCTCTAAATCAACACTGTCCCATTGAAGTTAAGTGTCTGTCCGATTGAAGTTAAATGTAAGCCACACACATAATTTTAAATTTTCTAGTAGCTACATAAAAAAGCAAAATGATTTATATGAATTAATGTTATATATTTCACTTAATATATCAAAAATCCTCATTTCAATATGTAATCTATGTTAAAAACTATTATGGGGTAATTAAATCCTCTTTTTCTAAAAATTCTGGATGTCCTGTGTATTTTATGTTACAGAACATCTCAATTCTGACACTACATACACATCAGAAATACAGTGCTTGATCTCTTTTTAGATTTCATAAAATTTAAGGATGAAATATATTTGGATACCAAGTTTTTCAAATATGCATAGTTTCCCAATAACTAAATTGAGTAAAATAAAATGAAGTTACAATTCAATTTCTCAGTTGCACTAGCCACATTTTAAGTATTCAAATGCCTATCTCATGTATAATTTAGCTTCTATTTCCCCAAGGTAAATCCTACATTTGAACTTTTGATCAAATGAACTTTGTTTTTTGGGGGGTGGATCTTTCTTTTGTTTTGCCCTTTGAATTTTGATGAGGTATCCACTTTGTTGAGGTTTTTATAATATGAATTCTTATAAGATGCAGTGATATGGTTTTTAAATGCATTCCCATTAAGTACTATGAAATTAATATACCCATTTTGAGAAGATCTTAGAAATCAGGAATGGAAGGACATGTAATATGTGTAGACTTGAAAATAGTTTCTGGGTTATGTGTTCCTACTGAAATATAAAAGCTTTTTCTTTACTTTTTTCAAAGGAATGCTAATGAAACTTATAAAAGAAATATATATTTATATAGAATAAATATATATTCAACACTCATAAAGGATAAAACACTTTACAAACTAGGAGAAGATGGGAATTTCTTTGACCTGATAAAGAACCTTTACAAAGAGCCCACAGTCAACTTCATGCTTAATGGTGACATACTGACTGCTTCTAATCCCAATATCAGTAACAAAATAAGGCTATTTGTTCTTGCCTCTTCTACCAAATTGTACTAGAGCACTGAGCAAAGGTCATTAAAAAAATGAAATAAAAGGCATTCAAGTTAGAGAGGAAGTGAAATGATCTACATTTTCAGATGACATGAACTTGTATTTAGAAAGCTCTAGTAAATTAAAAAGAACAAATAAAAAGAATAAAAAAGCTCAACAAGGCTATTCAAAGTCAACTGAGTTTCAATACACTTGACAATGAATATTCTGAAAGTGATATTAGAAAAATTCTATTTATAATACCAAAAAAAGAATAAAATATTTAGGTAGAAATTTTTTTAAAAATTCAAAACTTGTGTTTTAATAACCATAAAATATTGTTGAAAGAAATCAAAGGTATACGATTGGAAAAGTATGGTATCTTTTCTCACCCATCATAAGGGTCATAGCTGACACTTCTATAACAACAGACAAGTTAACAAAAGAAACTCATAGCAAACTCATTAAATTGGTGTTTTATGTGCAGAAAAAACATAAGAAATAAAGACACAAAGAAACAGTGTAAACCATGTATTTTGATGTTTAGTTTCAATAAAGAATGGGCAGGCATGTGGAAATGTGATTGGACAAAATAATAAACTCTAATTATTATAGACTGAGAGGGAACCCAACAAGGCCACTCTGTCCATATTTCTCCAGGACTGTCTGTACAGCATTTCTCCTGGGTATGGGGCAGGTACTCTCAAATGAGAATCTTCAAGAAAGAAAGGAGAAGAGATAGAGGAATCTTTCTAGATCTTATGGCTTACTTTGGAGCAAAGGAGATCTAGTTTCTATGACCTATTTTTGGAGAAGAGGATTTCTGGTTTCTATCACTTGCTTCTTCTTTCTGGAGACAGAAAGATGGAAGAAGATCAAAAAGACTTTGCTTCTGAGGCTCTTCAGTGCCCTTCAGTTCACAATACTCTGCACAATAAGTTGTCATATTTTGGAGTATTGTTCTCTGAACCCCAGCAATGAGTATATTCTCCAAATTGAAGTACAATGACTTAATCCCTATTTTGAGTATTACTTTATTAGTCCACAGTAGAAAATGCCCTTTCTGTCTCACAGGACAGGTTGCAATCAAAATGCAAGAGTACTAAAACAAAAATGTATAAAATTTCCAGTTATATGAATAAGGTGTATATGAAACACCAATCAATTTCATGTTTAGACTGAGTCCCATCCCCCAAATTTCTATGTATCTCATTACAAACATGGAAACATTCCAAAATCAGAAAATATTTGAAATTTGAAATACTTCTGGTCCCAAGTATTTTGAAAAATATTTCAACCTGTTATAATAACAATCTTATAATGAAAAATAATTCAATTTAAAAATAGATGAAAAATATGACAGGTACTCCTCCAAAAATAAAGTATAAATGGCCAAAAAACATATAAAAAGATGGTCCAAATCACTAGTGTATCAGGAAAATGCAAACCAAAACCAAGAAGCAATACTACTTCACTCACTAGCCCAGCTACGGAAAACAAACAAACTCAATAAGAACAGAACATACCAAGTGTTAGCAAGAATGTAGAAAAATTAGTGCCCTAATATATTGCTAATAGGAATATGAAGTGGTGCTACCACTTTCTGAAACAATTTGGTAGTTCTTTAAGCTTTATCATAGAGTTCCACACTTCTCAATATTCCCAAGAGAAATGAAATATATATCTGTAAAAAAAAAAACCTGTGAACTGATGAATGGATAATCAAAATGGAGTATATTCTCAAAAAAAGTAATATTATTTTGGCAATAAAAAAATAAAATTCTGAGACATATGATAGCATGAATGAACCCTGAAAACATTGTGTTAATTAAAAAAAATGACAAAGAACCACATAATAAAAAATTCTTGTTATGGTTGGTTTGAGGTTTCCCCCCAAAAGCTCATGTAGGAAATGCAAGGATGTTCAGAAGTGAAATAATTATAAAAATTATAATCTGATGAGTAGATTATTCCATTTAATGGGTTAATAATTTGAATGGACTGCTGGGTTGTAACTTTAGGCAAGTAGGGGTGGCTGGAGGAAGTTAAGTCTCTGAGGGATTATATTTTGTCTCATGCTCCTCATTACCACACCCGCCTCCTTCCTGGTTTCTATAAGCTGAACTGATTTCCTCTGTCAAGCCCTTCCACATGATGTTCTATCTTATCTTGGGCCTAGAGCAATGGAGATGGCTGACCATGGACTGAACCTCTGAAACCATGAACTTCAAATAAACCTTTCCTCCTTGTAAACTGTTCTTTCAGCTACTCATGTCACAGTGACTAACACAATTCTGTTTATATAGATGTTCAGGTTAAGAAAATCTGTAGATAAGTGTTTACCTAGTTAAGCTGGGTGATTGGGAGCTGTGGAGGGGACAGGAATAATGATTTCTAATGGATACAAAGTCTCATTTTGGAGTAATGGCAATGTTCCAAAGATGATTGTGGGGAATACATATATATATATATATATATATATATATATATATATATATATATATATATACTATAAACCATTAAATTGTATTCTTTAAATGTATCAATTATATTTCGTGTGAATTATATTTCAATAAAGCTATAAAAACAGTTTTTGTACACAAAGTAGATAGAGCAAGTTAGACTTTCTTAATTTGGAGAGAAATGTTATAAAACTAAACACTTCTCCAGAATATCTGGGCTTTGGGATAGGATTGGGTATATAAGAAAAAAAAAAAGAGATTCCAAATAGGTTAAATGGCCCATGGAGAAGGTCACTTAGACAAAGTTGGAGCAATTAGGAATTAAGGTACTTAAATGGCAGAAGGGAGAGGACTAGAAAATGGATTTGAATGTCTGCAAGGATCTCCCCAAGACTCTTGGATCTGCAGGAAAGAAGAAAAGTGAACCCTTTGCTTTGGAGGACTTGCACCATGCCTATGGGAATGAGCTTGTGAGAGAGAAGTAGAGCACTTGATGATTTACAGTGATTGATCTCTACTAGGTCCACTCTATTTCTCAACCTGCTTTGAGATTCTGTGGTCCTTTTCAAAGAAAGACACAGGCCACTTTGGAAGTCGGGTGCTTTGAGGAAATTCATGGATTGTGAAACTGGGTTTCGTCAGCAGCACTTTGAGCACCCAGCTACAAACTATGGATAAATGTTGTGCAAACCTTTGGCAGAAATACGGACTTTCCTTACTTTTAGGCATATCTGTGGCTTTTTGATACTGTAAACAACTGACACAGCCATGGAGGAGTAGTGTATCTGAAATTGTTTATACAAAAGAATTCCATCTGTCAGTGTTTAAAGTTCACATGTGAATGGGCAAAACCTTCATAATGAGAGAACCGACAAAAAATCTGGATATGCTGCAAATAATTGCTTCAATAGGGTTGACTGAGAGTTTTCCTACTCCACTCAGAATAGTTTGCTTAGAAATTATGCTCGATGGTGACTTTGTGGTGATTCAGTGTCCTTTAACTTTAAAGATGCAATGATTGGAAAGCCTGGGCTTGCATTTGGTGTTTCTGTACTCCAGGCTGTGCAGAGCTCTCCAAAGCTGGGGAAGAAAATTGAATAAGGAAAGGGTTTTGCCTGAGGCAAGATTGGATGCCAGCCAGTACAGAAAGACTGGCTGATCGGGGCACCAGAGGGGGATATCCTTTCCAAAAACATTGAAAAATCTTCACCATAAAAGATATCAAGTCCCTGGCATAAGGGAGTCTTGGTTTGAGTGTTCTTTTATCTTTTTCACCGTTCCTCTTTGGGTAACATTCTATTAAGGATTTGTAGCCCTTACCCCCTGTAGCTTAAGTACTTCATTTGGTTTGCCAATAAACATGTAGGCAGAGAGAAAACACTAACATGGCAACTGTAGTGTTTGTATTGTGACTTGCTAATGTCATCCATGTTTTTATTGTGAAGAATGTATTCTATTAAATTGCTCTGTCATTGCTGGATATGAAATATAATGATTTCAAACCTCATTTGGTACTGTCTTAAACATTTTGGTATCTGATTAATCAAATACTAAGGATTTCAATTTTTTAAATTGAGAAGATGAATTAATAATTATAGTCAGGATTCATAATCATAATCATTTGCTCATGGGGGAAAATATTATCAAATAAAGAATCCTGCCTGAAAAGTGAAAATAGGGACAGGGTTCCCTTCAAAGAACTTCCACAATTACTTATCTCTATACATCTTGCATATGCATCTGTGCCCACCCTTTCCTCCCTCCACCCCTCCCTCCTTTCTTCCTCTCCATTTCCTTCTTTTATCTCTTCCTTCCTCTCTGTCTCCCATTTCTCTTCCTCTCTCTCTTTCTTTTTATTTTCCTCCATTTTTCTTTCTTTCAGCCCCCCAATTTTTCAAGATTCTCTATTGAGGAAATTTTTAAAAATCTCCCTTCATGTAGTTTTCTAATCCTTAGAATCTCCACCATCTAGGTATGTAGTACCTCATATAATCTCCAAGAACTGCATTTTTTACTTATATTCTCCTATATTGTTTTGTCAGTGCAAAATTATTTTTCAAAATTTATTTGATTTACATTGGTTCAACTCTTCCTTTTTCACCAACTTGCAATTTTAGCAGACAAAATCAGTGCTTAACTTGATGGCACCATTGATGTAGAAGAGATTTAGGCAGATCAACCTCATTCAGGTAAGTATTTTTCCTTGAAAGAGCCCTGAATTGACTGAATTTTTAGAGTGCTTAATGTTTTCGTTCTTCTCATTCTTCTGTCTTCTTTCTTCCTCTTGTTACTTTTACCTCTTTCCCCTTTTGTTTTGTTTCTTTCCATCTCTTCTTCCCATTGTTCTCACAGCTCTTCCCTTTTTTATTAGATATCGAGTTTCCACCATGTGCTAGTGCTGTGAGTTCAGAGACAAACTCAACCAGAAATTCCCAGTCTGATGGGTTAGACATCCAAGAACATCTGTGACTAAATTGCATACACTGCCTCAAGACTGATGGGAGGACCTAATTCAACCAGAGTCAGGGAAGGCATCGAAGAGGTGGGGACATTTGAAGTGAGACATACAGGAAGAACTGGTGTTGGCCAGGTCAGTGAGGTTGGGAAGGGAGTTTCTGGCAAAAAGCATAGAACCTTCCAAAGCCCATGGTTTCCTCAGGGAATTGCCAGAACAACATATGCTAGGAGGATGGACAGTGTTGGGTATTATAGGCGATGGGCATGAGATTTTAACAACATGCTAGAGAAGCAGATACCACCTCTACATTAAAGGGAAACCAGTGTGAATTTTGTATAGGGAGGTGACATAATCAGGCTGTGTGACAAAATATGTATTATATATAAAATTACCTGACCAAGAAGTGCATAGATTGCATTCAATTTTCCCAATAATTCTGTGAATTGGATTTTATGATCTCTATATTACCAATGAAGAAACTAAGGTTCAGAGGTCATGGTCAGATGTTTTCATCTCTCATCTGCCAGGTGTTTAATTTGGAATGAGGATCTAGATTTTGTGGCTTCTGGATTCATTTTAATACATTTTGTCAAGCCCAATTGGGGAAATAATGTAAAAATTTTTAAAACTCCATTTTCATTAGGAAATTATTTTATTTTTAAAAAGCATTTTCATATCCTAGTGTTTAGAAGAAGAAATATGAAGCCAAAGTTTGGTGTAGAATGAACCAAGATTCTTAGCATTTTCAATGAAAATAAGGTAATTAAATCTCATTTATGAAACATTCTTTTTCCTCCAAGAACAAACCAGAGCAAATTTACAAGCTTGTTTTTATCCTTTAATTTTATTAATCATCTCTATAATCTTGGGATATAGATGGAGAATTTGAAAAAAAATTTTTTTTAATTGGAGACATTGAGGCAGAGAAGAAATTTTATATATGTGTGTATATATATAATATATATATAAAATTTCTTCTATATATAATAATTTATTCTCTCTATATACACACATTATATATACACACACATATATATAAAATTTCTTCTTTAGCACAGAATGTGAAAAGCTTGAATTGGATTTTCCTCCTATGAAATAAAATTATCTATCCTCTATCTATAATTATATTTATCTGCTAGCATTTCCATAATGAATTATCATAGACTGGGTGGCTTACAGACAGAAATTTATTTTCTCCACAATTCTGGAGACTGGCAGTGCAAGATCAAAGTATAGCAGGTCTGGTTTCTCTTGGGCCTCTCTTCTCATCTTGCAGATGGTCATCTTCTTACGTTGTTCTCACAGTTTTTCCTTTGTGTGTGCACATTCCTAGAGTCATACCAGTCCTACTGGGCTAGGGGCCCACTTTGAGGACCCCATTTAACCGTTTTGACTTCTTTAAAAGTTCTATCTCCAAATACAGTTACACTGGAAGTTAGGGCTTTCACATATAAATTTTAAGGAAATTAATTCAGTTCATAATATTTCAACCCCAATCTCCAATTCCATGATGTAGCTTGTTAGTTAGCATTAAAAGAGATAAAGTTTTAGTCATGATGAAATTAACCATTATAATGCTGCATGGATAATTCAAAGTCTGTCAAGTCTGTCAAGTTCTGGATTTAGCAAAAAACAACAACAACAACAACAACAACAACAAAAAAAACCCATTTATTATATGAAATCAAAATATCTGTATTGAGAGAAGCCTTAAATGTACCTAATTCATCTCTTTTATTTTTCAGAAAAGACAATTGAGACCTAGAGGTTGTAAGTTCCTTGTCCCAATCACAGTTTGTTCATGGAAGAATTAATACTGGAACTTGGGTCCAGTAATCCCAACTAAGGCCAGGTTTATGGGTTGAAAACAGCCTTGAATTTTGTAAAATAGCTTTAACACTATCCATAATTCAGAACCTTTCAAAGTATAGTCTGAGTTTTTATAAGTAATTAGTGTCCAAATAAGGGGGAAAAGGCCAAGTGGAGTAGAAGAAAAGAAAAGAGAAGGAGGAAATATGACACAGTCTCAACTAGCAAAACAAAATGTTTTGCTTCCTTGATTGGCTAACGCTGAGCAGTTTGCTTTCTCAAGGTTCCTTCCCAGCAAACACTGGCTCAGTGGGACTGGCCAAGTAGTACCTCGGAACCATCACCACTTCTCTCCCTTTCTCTCTAAGAAAGTCTCCATCACATGACCTACCAATTTTACCTCCCCAAGTGGTCCCATAATCTCTCCTCTCCACACCAATCCTATTATCACATAAAGTCAGATATGCACTGTTTTTCACATGGATTCTTCTAATAGCACCTTCATTATTTGCACCTGTCTTGTTCCTCTTAAATCTATCCTTTATTCCTTTTCATAAAAGCCATCATTACCTTTAACAGTTTCCCAATATTCTCTGACCTATTTGCCACATTAAAACCATATTTAATCATTTGGTTCTCCTTTGTGTTTTATTTTTGTTTTCATTATGTGGATGTGTTGTGTAAAAGGGAAGCTATTTTAGGTGAAATATTGTTTTAGATTATTTTATCAATTTTATTTTGAATCCAGTCTACATAATATTCATAATTTATAGACTTATTTTGCCTGTTCTCTATTTAACAAGTGTATGGTTTAGTATTATTTCAACAAATTACATAGTCAAAAGCATGATATAAGATAAATGCACTGAACATTTCATTGTATTTGGGTATCAGGACAAATAGAAAAATGTTGAAATTTAATTGCTTAATGGTATTAAAAGTAGACAAAAATGATTTTTTGATCTGGTGTTTATAAATGCTGCGTTAGTGCTTTAAAATCTTAACTATTTGATTTTATGATTTTCCTATATTCTTTCTAATTCTAAATATGAGAGGAAATTTGAGATTGCTATGACAAGTGCCTCAAATATGGTTCCTCTTGATTGTTATGAAAAGAAAGCTCAATTAGGTAATACTTATCACTAAAATGTTTTTGAAACTGAATTTTGAAGTGTTGGAGGATTTCTTCATCTAAGAATTGGGATGAGTGATGCTCCTTGGGAGTGTGATGAAGATGTTATTGAGATGAATGTAAGACTCACTTTTATGCTCCTTGTTGTGGTTACAATTTCAACATCAGTGCTCTTTATGCTTTTGAGCTGTAACTAAAGATCATTCATGAACATATCAGTGACTCATCTACTCATTCTGTTCACCTATCCACATAAGTTATAAATATATTATTAAAACAAATGAGAAATTAATTGAAGGGGTTAAGATCTTCCCATAATACCAGAAGTAGATGAATAATAATGGCTAATATTTTCTAGTGCTTTCATGGAATAGTTAAATTACCACTCACAACAACCTTAAAAAAATAGTACTACAATTTTTGACATTTTGTAAAAGATAAAATAGAGGCTCAGAGACATTGGGTGACTTTCCTGAAGTCACATGCCTCTGAAGTGGTGGAGATGTATTTCCACTCTGATGCCGGAGTCAACACTTTTGTAAGTAATTTGCTTTATTGCCACTTTGGGGACTTACTTTGGTATGTAGAGCACTTCGAGGCTCATGATGAACTCAATTTAAAAGAAAATAAAACCATTTTATTCTTTGATTAAAAACTGAAACAAAATTGGAAGAGAAAAATTAATACAAAAGTAGTCCTTGAACATTCTTGCTGTACCTTATGTCCGCGACTTTGCTCATGTGCCTTCTGCCTGGTCTGCCCTCTTTTCTTCGTGGCTAACTGAGTCATTCATTAAGACCCATTTAAGGCAAGCTCTTCTAGGAGGCCTTTTAGCCTCCTCTTTCTTCCATTCTTATCTGGGCTAGATGGCCTTTCTCTGTGCTGCCTAGCACCCTTTCTTATCTGTGGTGGATTTCCTGTAGTCAATTGGACCCTCTCCCTCACTCCTGTCTAAGTCCAGGAACTGTATTTCCTAGAGTCACCTCCCCCCATGTAGCTCCAGATTTAATTTTACCAAGGAGAGGCACTCACATGAGAGTTGGGAATGGAGGTGAAGTGGAGGTCACTCTTCTCAACAGGGTGTGGGGGTTAAACAAAGCTCTCTTCCAGACATGAGCTCTTGCTTTATAGTTTGTGGGCTTCACTCATTTCTTTGCAGGCTTCTAGGAAAAATTCAGCTTCTTTGCTCACCCTCACCTCCAGGGCTCAGGGTAAAATCTTCATTGTCAATCTTGGGACCTTCCGTAGCAGCTTTCCTAATAAGCATGCAGTCCCCTAGTTTTACATGAAATTCTTTACACTCGTTACATGTAGAGTAGCTTCAGTCTTCTGAGCAAACCCTGGCTGATACACCATCTCTGTCATTTTCCCTATCCCACTGAATTGAAATAATCTATAACCTAAAATGACTTGTCTCCCCTACCAGACATACTTTAAAACCCAGATCATTGTTTGATACCAAATATCTGGTGTGGTATATAGTAGAGATGCAACAAATGCTTGATTAATGAAGATACTTAGCCTCTAAGTATCTTAGTTTTGAGATACTTAGCCTCTCAAAACTGCTTGAGGAAGGACAAGTTCCATATTTAGAGATCACTTGTGGGGAAGTCCTGCTAATGGTGTTGCAGGAATAAGATAAAAATGGAGGGAGAGAAAACAAGTGAGGGAAAAGAAAGGGCACAGGAGAGGGCCGTCAGAGGGAGGGAATGAGGGAAGTGGAGAGAGGGGAGCAGAATAGGAATCAGAAGGAGTGTGAGTGGTGGCCTGCCTCAGTCATTGCCTCTGGGCTGGACCTGGAGTACCCATCTGGAGTGGCACAGCTTTCCTCACCAGTCTTCTCCCAGAAGTTGGTTTTCCACCTTCTAGATTTCTGCCACTAGCCAAACCACAGTGCTGTATCTAAACACCACGGCTAACCAAGCCCCAGTAAAGCACAGAGCTCCTTGACTTCTAGGGGACAACCAAGTCATAGCTCTGCAGAGAAGCCCATCAAATGCCCCCAGAAGGGTAGGAGGTGATAGAGGTCAAAGGTAGACAGAATTCTATTTCTAAATGTTCTTTAATCTCAGGCTGATAAATTCAAGGATTATTTTTCTTTTTCCTCACCTGTTTAGTAGTAAGGACATTCTTATTGAACTAGAGAGGTTAAAAAGTTTCAAAAAATTATCATTAATTATAATAGAGGACTTTCTCTAGGTACATTTCAGCTATTATTTTCAGATTTAACATTTTCATGACCAAATATCACTGAAAAGGATGGTTTTTAAATGAACTATGGTTTTTTATAGAGCTTTGCTTGTGTGTGTGTATATGTGTTTGTGTGTGTGTGTGCGCGCTAGGAATCAAACCAAGGCCTCATACATGGTAGGCAAGAGCTCTACTTCTGAGCTATAACCCAGCTCTACTTCTGAGCTGTAACCCCAGGTTACAGATTTGTTGAAAATATCTGAGCCCAATGAAAGAGGCCCTCTGCTAAGCATAAAAGTATATTTTTACCTGCTATGTTTTGTTATAGAGATATGTTAATACTATGAGATAAATTCATTGGCTATATACCTGTCACCATATTATGTGTCCTTTAAAAATTTTAATTATTTGTGCAGACTTCTCAATGCTTAGTCAAATTTTTTCCAAACATGATAAAAAATAATCAGAAAATATTTCCCCCATTTGAAAAATGTACATAGCTCCTGTACACTTTTAAAGGAGGAAGTGATCTTACCCATATTTTGCTCCCATTTTTTTTTAGAAAAAATTTGTTCTAATTAGTTGTACATGACAGCCAAATGTATTTTGTTTCATTGTACACAAATGAAATGGAGCACAACTTTTCGTTTCTCTGGTTGTACAGGCTATAGAATCACACAATTTGTACAATCATACGTGTACCTAGGGTAATGATGTCCTTCTCATTCCACCATCTTTCCTACCCTTATGCCTGCTCCCCTCCCTCCCCTCCTCTTTGCCCAATCCAAAGTTCCTCTATTCCTCCCATGCTCCCTCATTATGAATCAGCATCCACTTATCAGAGCCTTTGTTTTGGGGGGATTGGCTTACTTCTCTTAGTATGATGTTCTCCAACTCCATCCATTTACCTGCAAATACCATAATTTTATTCTCTTTTAATGCTGTTTTTCTTCCTTTTTGAAGGGAACGTTTAAGAAATCAATTTACAAACAGAGAACATGTTGAAATCCTTGAATAGATGGGAATATGTTTAATTTCCATATAGGAAAAAGAAACGGTTTACAGAAATATAGATTTACTTAACATTTTTCTTTAAATTCGGGGACCATATGTGGCTTTTATTGATTTCTTAGGAATAGATCATTTTTAGTAAAGATTTTTCAGTGAAATTGCTTTCATATGAAAACCAATAAAGTTGCTTTAAAATAATAAATTTGTTTACTATTTGTTTGACACTCTCTGGATAGTTTAAGAGATTACATGCAGAAAGTTTTTCTGAAAAATTGCTCACTTTTAGGAGAACTATACACTTAATCCTTTACATTTAGGTTATTTTCAAATAGCAGGCAATATTCAGAACCAAAAGGAAAAGTAAAGCATTAAAGAGGTGAATCAGGAGTGAGGAAAATTGTGGCATGTGTGCATATGTGTGCGTGTGTGTGTAGTGGGTGGAGCTGAATAAATGGAATACTTATGGTTTTTACTTAAAATTTATTTTCTGTTCTGGTGTTTCTGACATGTTTACAAATATGAATTCATCATTAAAAGAAAATCAAGAAATTATAAAAACCAGTCCCTTCAAGTAGGTGACAGGGCCCCCATTAGGGAAGGCCGGAAGATTCTGCCTGGATTGTCCAGCCCAGGGGCAGGACCTGTTTCTTCTTCCTTCCACAGGAACCTGGGCACCAGGAGCAGGCAGTCACTCTTAGGCTGGCAGACATCGTCCAATGCTGCACAGAAAGGGAGTGTAGCTTCAGGAACCAAATGAAAGAAACCAGAGCTCTCTGGTGATGAGTGATGAGCTCTCAGCGATGGATGGTCTTGGAGGGGACGGAGGGGGCAAGGGGCAGTCATGCTCGGTTAAGAGGAGGGACAAGGTGAACTTTCCAATACTCAGCGTGAGCTGTCAGTCCCTTCCACAGCAGACATCTGTGCTTAGGCCTCCTCTCTCCCTGCCCTTCCAGGAGTGCTGGGCAACAGCTTCCCTCTTCCTGGCGAGGGCCCTCCCTAGCACACTCATCAGAAAAACACACCCGTGGTGCATTACATCAGCACAGGGTGGGGCCTGGAGAACAAAACAGCCCCTCATGCTTTGAGTGGGAATGATTCAACTTCATTCAGGAATGGGTCAAGGGGGAAAACCCACAGTTCCAACCTAATAATTTTTGCTTCTTGTTTACAAAGAGTTGAAATGTGAGTGAGGTAGAGAATCGGAGCCACTAGGCTCTTTTGCTTTAGAGGTGCCCCTGGTGAAGATGCCTTTGATATTCCTTTGGATTAATTTTTGCTTTTAAACACTCATTTAAAAAAATAAAATAAAATAAAAAAACTTTAGTTCTTAATAGTCCTTGTCATGATGCAAAGGGCCAGACTCCAGCTGTTCTTCCCAAACCTCTGGGAGAGGCCTGGTTACAACTCGTTCTCGTAAATCTTGAATCCAGTTCTAGCAAGTCTTTAAGCCTGACCCTGACATGCCCAGGCAATGGATGATTAGAAACAGGAGAGGTGGAAAAGTCCAGTGCCAAGCTGTGTCCACTTAAAGAATACATCATCTGGAAACGGCTGTTTCAACATGTGGGACCAAGTGGCACATGTCCCTCTGAACGTAGCAAGGCAAGGTCGGAGATGGACAATCTTACTTTTACATTTTTATATGACTTCACCCAAAAGATCAAAGTTATAGATAGGTTACAGATTTGTTGAAAATATCTGAGTCCAATGAAAGAGGCCCTCTGCTAAGCATAAAAGTATATTTTTACCTGCTATGTTTTGTTATAGAGATATGTTAATATTATAAGAAATTCATTGGCTATATACTGTCACCATATTATGTGTTTACAAGCATCAATTAGTCCAATGCATTAATGTTAAGTCTTAATGATATCACTTATGTAATATTTAGTAAAATTAAGAATTTAAAAATTGGATGCTTACCAAGATTCTTGGGTGTGGCTCCATGACTAGTTCTGGTCAATGCACTTTGAATGAAATGATGTATGTCACTTCCTGGCTGAAGTAGTTAAGAGCCCTTGCTTAATCCTCCAGCTCTCTCTGCCCCCCTTACTCCAACTAAAGAGCCCAGCCACCTGGTAGAAACAGGTGGGATCCCTTAACCACCCTGGGAAGAAAAACTGTTCTGAAGGGCCCTTTGTGTGAGTGAGAAATGAATTTTCATATATAAGCTATTGGAAGTTCTACTTTTGTCTGTTACCACAGTACTATGGTCTGAATGTGTCCCCCCAAACGTCATGTGGTAAAAACTTAATCCCCAAGTTCATAAACTAACGGTATTTGAAGGTGGTGCCCTTGGAAGGTAGTGAGAATTTGATGAAGTCATGAGAGTGAGGCCCAAGGATGGCATTAATGGCTTCATGAGGAGAGGGAGACTTGAACTAGTCCTTTTCACCATGTGATATCCTCCACCATGTTATGATGCAGAAAGAAGGTCCTCACCAGATGCTGAACAGATGCCTGCACCATGCTTTTGGAATTCCCAGCCTCCAGAATCATAAGCCAAACAGATTTCTATTCTTTATAAATTATCCGGTCTCAGATATTTTGTTATGGCAACAGAAAATGAAGCATCAGCTAATACATCCATTACTATCACCTTTCTGATGAAGAAGAAAAGCTGTATGAAGTAACTATGCAGTTATAGGCGTCGCATCTTCAGATAAGCAAATACAGACTTTGAACTTAGTGAAGGCAACATTGGGAAAAGGCCATAATAAAAAGTAATCCCATCCCAGTATTTTTTATGTGGTAGAGAAATTGAGTATCAAAACATTTTAATGATTAGTTTCTAAAGTATTAGTCAGAAATTTTTGAGAGGTGAATTGGTATAACATTTTTGGAAGGCCATTTGGCAACATATATGAATGATTACAAAGATGCTCTGATGCAGTAATTTCACTTCTAGAAATTGATCTTCCAGAAATAATTGGATGATTATGAAAATGTGTGTGTTCAAGAATATTTATTACAAAGTTTTGTGAGAAATTATAATATTACATTATATATATATATATATATATATATATATATATATAAAACATATAATATATTACATATATATATCCAATGATAGGAAATTGTTCAAACAAAGCACTTCATTTCTACCTTAGAATGTTATGAAGGTTTAATAATAAAGGAACAGGCTTATGTACGTTGGCATAGAATGATAACTATCCTGATAGGCAGCTTCTCAATGGTCTCCACTGATCCCTGCCTCTGGTATGCATTACATTGTATCATACCCTCTATTTGAGTGTGGGCTAGACCCAGCGAATTGCTTTTAGTGAATAGACAAGGCAAAGGTAGTGTGATGACATTTTGGGCATTCGGCTTCAAAAAGATGGTTTCTGTCTTGCTTTTCCTCCTCCTTTGCTTCCATATTTGCTTGCTCTTAAGGAAACCAGCTGTCAGCTTATGAACTATCCTGTGGAGAAGACAACATGTCTGTCACTTTATCTGGCACATAACAGACCTTGAAAAGATATTTTAGTTTATGTGTTCACCAAATATTTCCTGCACACCTATAGGCTAGGCATCATGCGTGCTCTTCAGATGCAGTGTTAAACTCATAGACCCCGACGGTCTCTTTCCTCATAACGTGCACAGCATAGGGAGGGAGACCAAATTAAGAGGCCAATGAAGGGGAGCTGGTGGGAGAGTTCTGAGGTAGAGATGACCTTAGAATGTTTTTGGGGAAAGAGCAATGGTGGTAGAAGTAAAGGGAGCAAGAGGAATATGGTGAGAGGAGGGGTTGGAGATGTGGGTGGAGGCCACATGAAGATTCTCAATTTTATCCTAAGTACCACGTGAAGCCACAGAAAAAAGTTTTGACGAGATTTTATTTTGAAAATATTTTTCTAATTGCTATGTGGAGAATCATTTGGCATTGGAAAAGAATGAATGTAGAAAGAATGGTAATGGGGTGATTACCCTGGTTCAGATAAAAGAGGTGGTATACATTGTGGTATATGGTATACATTGTGGAGACTGTCTCAGTAGGATTGCTGGTGGATTAGACATGAGAGTTGAAGGAAAGCAGCATCACGAGTGGAGCCTATTTAGTTCCATTTCCTGAGCTATGGGAAATTGGAGAAGAGACTGCTGTATGAGAAAATGTGAAGCATTAACTGCGTGTGTGGGTGGGTGGCTGGGGATTAAACCCAGAACCTTAAGCATGCTAGGCAAGTGCTCCGCCATTGAGCCACACGTCTAGCCAGAAGAGTTAACTTTGAGATGCTGCAAAATATTCAAGAGGAGTTGCTAATTAAGTAGTTAGTGGGTCTGGAATGCAAAAATAAGTCTGGGCTAGAGATAATAATTGGTAATGATTAGGCTATGGTTTTCAAATCCATGAGAAAATGAAGAGGGAGAATAAAGTGAGAAGCCACTGCTGAGGGCTTGAGATAATGCATAGAAATATACTTAGTACTATGTCTGATACAGAACAAGCATTGGATGAGTGTAAATGATTGTTACTGTTGTTTTTGTTGTTAACAGGCAGATAAAACCAGGACAGCATGATGGTGTCACAGAGGTCAAGATAAGGGTTTGTTGAGAAGGAGATAGTCAAATTTTACAGCATCATCCACTAGACATGTCTCTGTTGAAACATTTAACTGTTCATGAAACAATATACCTATAGGGTTTAGCTCTCCCTGGTTCTAAGAGTATATGGCATAATCCCCAACTCACTGGCTGCCATTAAACCACCAATAGAACTTTATTGTTTAGAACAGGTTTAGGAGGCCACCAGAGTCCTCTCAACCAAGTGGATGTATTTTCAGCTATAACTGAACCAACAGAGCAAAAAACCAAATCTCTCTAGTACTGGTGCAGTGAGTTTGTTCCTTTCATGCTCAGTGTACAGTAGGATCTAAATAGAGATGGAATAGGGCTATTGACATGGTGTGATTTGAGAGTCTCAGAGACTTTCCCACTTCTGATTCTCCTCTGATTGGGGGGATAAGGAAGAAGGAAGAAATCAAAGAGGGTTTGCAGAATGGGCTGGTGATACTTGACTCATTACAATGAAACCTCACTGTGGAAGGCCTGAGGATATCAAGAAGCACAGAGAGAGAGAGAGACACATCCCAGATGGCTGATTATGTATGATGAGTGAGCAAAGACAGTGTGGCATGGAAAAGTGCTACCATTTGGATGGTTTTAGTGTGTCCCCCAAGAGTGTGACAATGCACGAGAGGCTGCCCTTGGAAGAGATTAAAATTCTTGTGAAAGTGAGCTGTCATTTGTCCCTCTCTGCTTCCTGGTTGCCCATGTCACCATGTTATCTGTCCCTCTTGCATGTGTTCCTACTCTTGTGATGCCATCTGCCATGAAGTGGCACAGTCAAGGGGGCCCTCACAAGAGCCAGAACCATGTTGCTTGGACTTTGAGTCCCCAAAGCTATGACTAAATAACCTTTCTTTTCCTTTTTTTAAGTAGACCTTGCCTCTGGTATTTCATTATGGCAGTCAGAAGCTGGCTAATACAGAAGGCAATGTATGCATGGAAGAGAAGTGCCTGCTTGACTTTCCTAAGAGGTGACTCAACCTTACACAATCAGTACCTTTGAAGGGTGGCTCAATCTTAGGCAATCACCTTTGCAGTTGGTGGCTCAAGATATCTAGGAAGTTCAGGATTCTCCCAGCTATGAGGAAGGTGTACTATCTTACACAGGATCTTATCACAGAGTGCTTCCCTAGCAAAGAGTGAGACTGGGGTTTCCTGGATGCTATGTATTATATAGGTGGCCTCATTTTAAGAAACTTCAATAAGTGAAAATAAGTGAAAAATATCAATTCTTGAAACAATACCTTGAATTGGAATCTGATCAAGGGCAAAGATTGTGTCTTTTTTTTTTTATTTTTCACCTATAAGGCTCTCCATATATCCACACAATATATCTACTAAATAATTCATATCAGGGCCCTTGCAAATAATGTGCTACTCCCCTAGCACTCTAAAGATAATTTTCTGTTTTCAAAGATTTCCTGGCAACTCTTTAGGGGTGTATCTATTCTACAGTCAGAAATACATCCGTAGATAATTTTAGTTCAAGTACAAATATAACCAAAGAGAATCAAATTTACACATTTGTAGTGATTATCATGACATTGCTCAGTTTGACAATTTTCATTTAGGTAAATATGCCCTTCATAATCAGGAATAATTTTGTTCCTAGGTACATAAGAGGAAAAATGATACTGAGTATTTCCAATATGAGTTAACTTTTCTAAGTCAATAGTTATAACCTTTGAAGAGTTCTCTTGTCATTTAGAAGAACAAATTTTGGGGATCCCAGGACCTGTTCAGTAGAGAAAACATGAATTCAAAGACCTTGCATTTATTCCAGGTCGTCAAATTCCCCTGTGTCCTTCTCTCCTGTTCCCATAGAACAGATGTGGCACATTTGGCCACAGTGATCCTCTGCCTCTGAGAGAGGTGCCGGGCCTGTGCTGGCTTGCTGTCCTCTAAGCCCAGGTCTTGCTGCCCACACTGCTCAAGCAACTCCATATGGTCAACCGTAGGCTCTCTTTTCCATGTCTGAAGAAGAAATATTTTTTCTCTAGGAAAAAATGAGGTAGAGAGCATCCAGAACTTGCCCAGGTACATTAAATGGTGGAGCCAGGATTTGAACCCAGGCCATCTGTCCCCATACTCGTAACTCATAACTCTATTCATACTCATAACTTTATGTGTGTAATTAGCCCCAAATTAGGAGTTCCTTTATCAAAACATTTGTTTTCCTTAGTTTTTATTCTTTTAAAAAAATCTAGATTTTAACATCTGCTACTGTTGGGTTTATGGCTGGGTCCACAGACACAATCTCACTTTTGGCATTTCTGCTGAATTCCAAAGAGCTAAGATGTTTCAGTGGAGGGAGGGAAGGGGAGGACTAAAGAATCCTTTCCTATAAGAAGCTGGACTTATTTTGCTTTTTGGTATATTCTAACTTCTCTAAGTGTGTGTTTCTTGTACCCTTGCTTAGTACATTATGACCACAAATATGCCTCTTCCTGGTGGAGTGCTGTTACCATGTTCCCAGAGAGAGACGGGTTGTTTGAAGTGAATATGTTCACTCCTTGAGCCATGCTAAGAACAGACTTTTATGCACTTATACCTGTGTGGCCACCCAGACTGTAAGTGTCTTGGAACTTTGGGGCTCATAATTCAAGGAAACCACTTGTATGCACAAATGAGAAATACATCCCTGGTTCGTGCATCACTGAGGACTCTGCTATGAGGAAATGGCAGCCACAGGTCGCAGAAGGAACAAGAAAACCACAGCTTTGCCTGCAAAATTGGCTGCTTGAAGCAAAGTGTGCTAGCATTTTTGGACAGGTTTTGTGCTCAAATTTGCTAAATCGTTTATAGGAATCTCTTTTAAAAACAGAAATCTTTCCTTAAGCTTCTGTGTTCTGAATTAGACACATCTCTATTTAAACTCCTAGGCTGTATTATTATGGTGAAGTGCAGGTGCAAGCATGGAAAAACAAACATCTGAGAAAACCCACAGCCTTCAGAGAGTAGGAGAGCTCAGTTTTCAATTATCTAATGCTTTCCAATAGGTGAGCAAAGAGCTTGAAGTATTGCATCCTCTTTAGGACAAGGAGACTGTGAAACAGTGCATAATTTTGATTTGTTAATACAGTTAAAGGAAAACTATCTCACCCATTCTTTTTAGACCCCAAGGGTCATGGAAATCCTTTCCAATGGACTATTCCTCTGGAGCATGAGTGGCAGGTATCCACAACAGTCCAACAGAAAGGTCCTGAAATCCAGCTAAGTAAATATGAAGAACTGATCAAATCTGCAGGAGAGAGGCAGGTGAAAAGCCAAGTCCAGAGGATATTGCCTTGGCAAAAAGAGGAGGTAGACCACAGCAAGTAGGAGTGCAAGTGTTGGAGAGTTGAATGTGAATGCTGGTACTTGAGTGGAGACCATTTTTTCTTTGCTTGTTTTTAAGCTTTCTGCTGGATGTTGATGGACCTGAATTTATAGGTGCTGATTCCTGGCTTGAAAGAAGATGCGAGATCTGTGGATGATGATGATGATGATGATGATGACAGTGACAACAGCAAGTGCTTACATGATGACCACTACGTTTCTTATTCTAAGCACTCCACATAATTTAACTCAAAAGTCTTCAAAGTGACTCAATGACATATATGCTGGTATTATTTCCAATGTACAGAAGTAGAAAATGAGATAGAGAGCATCCAGAACTTGCCCAGGTACATTAAATTGTGGGGCCAGGATTTAAACCCAGGCCATCTGTCCCCACACTCATAACTCATAACTCTATTCATACTCATAACTCTATTTCTTGACATATATTGTCCAATGTAACTTGGCTTGCCTAATAAATGCTTTTTTTCTGATGAACCCACTCCGCAAGTCAACTTGGAAGCATAATACTTCAAAATACCAATGTTCTTTCGGCAAATATCTCCAGCAGCTGGGAAAATATAAAAATAGTTGGCCTTCTATGATTTAATGTATAAATTGATTCCATTCTTATTTGCCTCAAGAATGTTCTTTAAATACTTCTTTAGCACTCTCCTTAAGCATGTACTTAAAGCTGAGTAGGGAAAAGAGATGTCTGGGAATCATTTTAGACATTTGACTCCTATGTGGTTAGCTCTTAAGAGTCGATGGCATGACCATGACAATAAAAATGATCATCCCTTACTAAACAATGACCATATAATAGTAGTACTCTACTAGCATTTTACTTGTATCATCTCTCTAATCTTTGATTTGACTGGTAAGTCAGGTATTATAACCCCAGTTTTAGAGGTAAGGAAATTGAGGCATAGAGAGCTAAATAATTTGCTTGCTCAGTGTCCACAAACAAGAAAGTGATAAACTTTGAATTTGAACTTGGGTCAGGAAGATTCCAAAACTCTTGCTCTTAACTGGTCTAACAGACATGTTAGCCCTTAGTGGCATTTGTCTGGATGAGAAGTTGAAGGGCTTTGTGAGGACCTTGTAGAGTATCAACTTGGCTAGGCTGAACTACACTTTCCAGAAATCACATTCTTACATGTCTGGTGATAGGGGTACCACAGAGAAAATTCTTGGGAGATGTAGAGACCAGACAAGAAACAACAGCCATCTTTTAATGTGCACATGTGATTGATGTAAAAGCAGTAGCCGAGTCTATGATTGCCCAATTTCCTCTGGATTCTCTTTCCATTCCTCTGACTCCTGGACCAGGTGTGTGTTCAGTTTTGGGGCAAAGGGCCCTCACTTTTGTCCAGCACCAAGACCAGTCTCAGGTTTTATTCTACTCTTGTGCAGTTCTAGCTTATGCCAGTGTTTTTCATGTTCCTGTCCATCTTCTCTTCCTGATGGCCTGCCCCACAGACATCAACTCAAGCATCAGATGTGGGGACAGCAGACTTATAGAGTGCTTATCAAGTTCCCACAAGATAATTCCCTGCAACCAGTCCCTTCTAGTTCTGCTTCCTTGGTGGAACCCTAACTGACATATCCTTCTGAAGATCATCTCTACCATTTCTACACAGTCCATGCCCCAACATCAACACCACCACGTAAGCTACTATGCTCCATTTTCCATAAACATATCTCATTTGATTCTTGCCTATGAGATAAACAAGGTAGGAACTCTTGTCCCATTGTACAGAACACAGGTCTTATGAGATTTGATGACTTGCCTGCAGATTGAACAGAATTAGGATCCAGACCACTGGACTTTGATTATCTGTCCTCAACTTATTCTGAGATTCAATATCATGACTTTCCAAACTCATGTACATACAGTGGGTGCTGAATCTCTTTGCCAAGGTCAACTTGTGTGTGTAGTTTGGGCTGCAATTGCTCAGTGAAATTATAATGGAGCTTGATTTGGCATTTCCTTTTCTTTGTGTTTGAAAACAATCTGCTGATGAGTTGGGTTTTTTGTATCTGTTTCAGGGCTCACCAATCTAGTTCACATTCCTTTGTCTTTCATAGTCAAATATGTTAACCTGTCTGGGATCAGGGAGCCTCATAGAGTGTTCTTTCTTACTGACCAATCGCTTTGGAAGAAAACCAAGGTGAAGAAAGTCAAGATAAAGCCTTTTTTGGTGGCTTAAAAAGTCGGAGTGATATGTTTGCATAATAATGACATGATCAAAACATAGCTCTAAAGGACATTAATATATTAATCTATTGCCTGTCTATGGAGAAAATTTTGTGTATGTATTGAAAGGATAAGGTTTGTCCTGAAAAGTTTTTAAGTTGCATTCGGAACCTGAAATTCATGTGGCAGTAAAACAATTCCTGGAACTGCCCATTAGATGTGTATCGAAATCTCCCCTGACCACCTAGTTGCTCAACGAGAAAAATCACCTTTCCTTGGAAGCCGTGCAGTCCCCGCACGTATGCACCTCAGGGCTTAAACCAATCAGTTTGAATGTATACCCCTTCTTAGTACTGACCAATCACTCCCACCCGACCTGTTCCCGCCAGTGAATGTGCTAATCATGTTTTAGAGTTGTTATTTGATTTTCCCGTGGTATGTGATGATTTGCTAAAGGATGCTATGATGTATGTAAAGTCCCTGTCCCCTCCAAAGAATGTATATAAGCTCTGCTCAAGTTGTTCCCGGGGCTCTTTGTTCTTTGCTCCTCTGAAGTGAGCTCAGAGCCCCAGCATGCTGGACCCCCAATAAACCCTTTGCTGTTGCATGAGACAGTCTCTTGGTGGTCTTTTCCTCCGACGTTCGCCCGACCTTTACAGTATGTGCATATTTTCATTCTTTAAAACAGATCTTTCTTCAAAAATACTTTGAAATGACTCCAGGCACAGATAAAACATAAATACCACCTACCTCACTAGAATGTATATGAGAAACTGTGACTCCATTTTTGAGAAACCAGCCTCTACCTCAGAGCAAAGCCTGTCCAAGGGTATAACCCTTGTCCTTGGAAAAATCCACCGAGCACTCCTAGGCACATACCCACCCTGCTGAGTTGTTTATCTACAAATATCAGGAGAGATCTGTGGAGCCAGGTGACCCTGACTCAGTCAGGCTATTTGAGGACCCACAGCAACCTCCTAGCAACCACCAATCAGCATGAGACAGGGAAAATACCTGTGATGCCAGATGACCCCCCAATAGTTTATGGTGGTTGGTAACATGTTAGGAAACAATGTAGTTTAGCATGTACACCCCTCGTGGTCTAAACCAATCAGTTCAAATGAATCCCCCTCTTGTGCTAACCAATCACCCCTACCCAACTTGTTCCCACCAGTGAATGTGCTAATCATATTTTAGAGTTGTTTTATGATTTTCCCGTGGTGTGTGATGATTTGCTAAGAGATGCTATGATGTCTGTGAAGTCCCTGCCTTCCCCAAAGAGTGTATAAAACTGCTGCAAACCTTGGGCTCTGGGCCTCTCAGCGTCACCAGTTGCTGTGTGTGTGTGGAGGACCGAGCTGGCTTACAATAAACGCCTCTTTGCTGCTTACATCGATCTTGGTCTCTGGTAGTCTTTTGAGGGTCCCAAATTCGAGCATAACAGTATGCTACATGAGACCAGAGATGGTTGCTGACACCTTGTGCTAAACAGTCCTTAGCACATAGGAAGTACTCAAAACAAACAAACAAAGAAACAAAACAAAAAACAAAAAAACAGAACAAATGGTTTCTAACTGATCAAATGAAGAGAAATCTTTGAAGAGCATTCCTCTCTAATAATAACTAACAAGCTGTAACATTTCATAGCTTGCATTTTGATTTTGGAGAGTCACATTTTGATGACAACAATAATAATGATAATCAATGACAATGAAGACAATTAACACTTAAATAGCAATTACTATGTACCAGGAGCAGTGTCAAGCACTTTTCATATAATAGCTCATTAATCATCATGAAAACCTTAGGAGTGATATTGCCACCCCAAATGAAAAAATCAAGGCAGAGAGTTTGACTTACCCAAGATCACTTGGCAAGTTAACAGAGATGTGAAGTCTGAGTCTAGGGGTCTGGGTCTAGAGACTCTTCTTTACCACTACACTTGTGCTTTCCTGTGATTGTGGCTCCTACTTGATTTATATTATAAGCCCAGTTTAAGCAGTGATTATGTTGTTAGCCACCATCAGTTGGTGCCTGTTTCATCCCAATTTGTTTTTTAAAGAACATGTGTTTTATGTATTGTGTCTTTATATGCATACAAATAGGCATGTATATTCACACACAGATGTTTACTCCAATGGCAAATCTCTGACTCTGGATAATACTCAAGTAGGAAATAACCATACCAAGGCAAATGCCCACACATCATGTTGTTAATAATGTTGGGTTTGAAAACTTATTAAACTATGTTGATAAGACTGAATTATTGTTATAGACAGGATAGCATTTAGTACAACAATTTGTTCCAATTTCCCCTAATTCTATCACTTAACTTTCATTTAGTTTAACTATGTTTTTCCTTTCAACTATTAGTTTTCTATGAAAGTATTCATTGTTTTTTATATAAATTCTCTTAATTTTGTAGGTATTCCAATTTTATACAAACAATTGCATATTGTTACAAAAAACAAATATGCATTTTTACAATTTCCCAGGAAACTTTCAAATATACAAAGCAGAGGTGAACTATCCAAGTGTAGGAGCTTCCCCTTCATGTGGCTGCAGCTACCATCTTTACTACTGACTGAAATTCCAAACTGCTTCTTGGAAGAAGGTGAGAAATGGGAAGAGAAAAAGAGTAGGTGGGGCCACATTGAGGTATGGTAACACAGGGTGAGAAGAACGAGGAGGAGGAAGGGTAGAATATTTTGAACAGCTCCAAGCCAAAACCATTCAATAGACGTTAATGACAACCATCTTCTTTGAAGTTTTAAAGTGGAAATGAGAGGGGCATGGGGTCAGGACCACTGTGGGCACCATCGCTCCTAGCACAAAGCCTTTGGGAATAACACAATTCTCCCAAATTAGCCATCAAGTTTAAACAAATTAAAAAATAAAGCAAAAGAATGATTTTGAAAATTGGGGAGCTGGCTGGCCTCTTTATCTCAAGATCTCCTGGCTCCCCCCACTATTCTTTTCCACTTTGTTTTCTTGCTGGGCTCCTTTCGAAAAACCCAGGTTCTGCCACATTACCTAGGTCATCATACACATGGCCCATGAGCCAGAGTCCAGCTTGTGTAGCCCAGTAATTCTCATTTGTTAGGAATGACAGGGCTTCCTAGTGCTGTTATAAAGCTTATCTGCTTGTGTTATTTCTCAATATCAAGTCACAGTAGAAAAACAGAAATCCCCCTGCTTAATGCAGGTAGGATTACACTTGGGAGTGTTGATGACTTAAGCAAAGATTTTCCACCTAGGGCCAGAGTGATTGATGGCTTATCCATCTGCACACAACCCCACTTAAATCCCGGGTTGAATGGGTCCCATCACCTACAGTTTCCAAACAACTGTGTATTTCTCCCAGGGTAAAATGCAAAACAACAACAGCACTGGTAAATTGGCTTTTTATTTCTCTCCTGTTAGGTAAACCTGGAGAAGCCTCTCCCTTGTTTGGTTAATTGTTCACTGTGGCTCTGTGACAGGCCATGAGAAGTTCACCAGATTTAGTTTGTGGCTGGTTCCCCTGTCCTCTCACAAGCTAGAGAAGGAAGTCCATCCCTGCAGCTATTGTGAATGCCACTTTCATTGTCATTCAGATCTAGTGATAAAACTAGATGTGATGGAGTTTTGACCTTTGGAATACAGGGACAGTGTTTTTGAGGCAATTAAAATGAAAACTTGTCTTAGTGTTTTTTGTTAAATTCTCCCACGATTTACTCAAAGATTCTTTTCTAGATGACTCCTGTTCCCAATTTAAAAAATGGTATGTATATATTCCTTAAGGTGTACACACACACACACACTTCAATCGGTTCATCTAAATGTCTACAGAATTCTTACCATGCTATTTGAACTATGCTGTCTCCCAAGCTCTCATTAGCTCTCACTAGATCACTGTGAGGGCTTCTAACTAGCCATCCTACTTTCACCTTTGGCTCCTGATAGCCATATTTTCTACACAATAGCCGGAGTAATTGTTAAAAGTAATTCAGAGCGCATGGCTATCACGTGCTGGTTGTTTTCCACTGAAATAGAAGTAGAATCCAAACGTCTTCCAGTGGTCCACACACGACCTGCATCCTGCCTACTCTCTGACTTCAGCTCATTCTATTTCTAGATCAAGAACCATTCTGTCTCAGGAGCCCTTCCAGTTGCCCTTTCCTCAGCATAAACCTCTCTTTCCCGGTACCTTAGCATGGACAGCTTTTTCTATTCAAACAGATCTTATTTTCAAATTGTATTTTCCCAGGGTAGACCTCCCTGCTCACCATGGCTGAAGTAGCTGCCCATCTCCATTCTCTATCCTATTATTTTATGTTATTTTCTTATAGGATTTATCACTCTCTGAAATTTCCTTGTGTATGTTTGTAAACGTGTTTTTTTTTTTGGAAGAATGCAAGTGTCATGAGGAGAGTGTCCTTATCCATCATTGTAGTGCAACATCTAAAACATACAGGCATTTTTTAAGGGCTCAAATAATATTTGATTAATAGAAAAAAATCAGTGAATATGTTCACATTAAAGGATATTTTGTGCAAATTTGATAATTTGGTTCTAGCTTTTTTTTTTTAATTTGAAAAACCTTAACCTTAATTACCAGTACTGATTGGTACTTAGAGAATCATAGACATCTTTTAGTTGGAAATATTGATAAATGATAAAAATAAAAATTTATCATTCCAAGTAGACTTCCCTGAGCAAGGAGTTGTCTAGCTCCTATTAAAATATTTCCAGTGTTGAAAAGCTCACTCTTTATTTATGCAGTATGTTCTAATGTTAGACAACTCTATTGTTTTTTCTTAAAATAGACTATTTTTCCTATTATGCTGAGTTTTAGACTTAGTTCTATTTTGAGAAGTTACAAAAGGTAAGCTTTCTTTCTCTTTAGTACTTAAAAGTACTAAGATGATTCCATGAAGTCTGTCAGCTAAATTTCTTCTGTAAGCTCAGCAATTTCTTACATGACGTTTTCATGACATTCTTCAGCATTGTAATCTTTTTAAAATTTTTTTAAAGTTTGCTTCCTTTTCTGAGTGTATTTTTTTTAAATGTTACCATTAAATTCTGTCACTGGAAATGGGAAACAATATAAAACCATTTGAGTATAGAGTGAAAAATATCAGGAGTCAGAAAAATCATAGTTGAGCACTGTAAGCATTTCTTAGGAAAGAATGGTCATTGTTATCTTTTTTTTCATTTTGTCCTTTTATTTGTTTTAGCATGTTGGAATTTTCATAAAATAGATTTGAGGGATAGAAATCATGGGGAGATCAGTAGATCTCCCCATTTTTACCACCCATGAAGGTAGATGGACTTGGCAGGTCTGACTTTTCCCCGGATCCTATTGAACAGCATTCTCTGTGGGAGAAAGGACTTCCCTTGAATGTATGATTCTGCACCATCTTCATCCCCAAATCTCAACAAAATGGATTATTTTTCCAACACTGAATATTGTCAAAAAGGCCACATCTCACTCCTTCCTGGAAGCTTCTCAACTTCTGTAACATCTACAGTATAAAAGCTGGATTCGTAATATAAAAACAAAGTGGTGATTCTCCTTCAATCGGAAGGTTGACCAGATAGATAATCTCCCCTCCTTGGATTTCTCTGAAATTGCTTTGGTCTGTGCACTTTGGATAGTGTGTGAGTCACTTGGTCATCTTGAAATGGCATGAATGGATGCCAAGAAACCACTGAAGTCAAAGTAAACAAAGGAAAGCACCTAAAAAATTTTTTTATTTAAAAGCAGCCCCAGGAAGTTTTATTTATTTATTTATTTAGTTCCAAATGACCAGGTTCCTTAAAATCTATTTCTGTATAGCCAAGTTCTGTTTTGAAAACTAAATAAAATCCATGTGTTTCTATTTTCTTGAGTGGTAGTGATTATTTCATAGGAATATGGAGTTCTTTAATGGACTGGTAGTTCTCTGTAAATAACACTGTCCTGAATATATGGCAATTGATGCTCTTAAGGCCCATGACTCGGGGAACCCTTTGCTGTTGGCACTTGGGCAAGGAGAAGGAGGGCAGCTTCAGGAGTTTCAAATGGCTGTGATACCTACAGATGTATTTTCAGTCACTGAAGTTCTTACTGCCAACCTCGTAATCAAGGCACAGAGTTGGATGGCACTCCCTACTTCCACACATACCTCTTGGCCAGCCTCTTGGACTTGGTTATGTGATTTCCTTTCCTGTCCAAAGCTACCCTTAATCTCTATTTCAACCATATAAAATTTTATAGCAGTAGTGATGGCAGATGGAAGGTACAAGGGAGAGAGAGGGAGGGAAAGAGATTTACATGAGTCTGAATCTGAACACTTCATTTGACTGACGAATAGATTACCTCAAAGTCTGCTGGTGCTTTCTTGAGGATATGATAGTCAATAGAGATGGAACCCAGGCTTCGTGAAGCTGGGAATTCCAAATGAGTTCAAGATTCTTTTTTTGACTTCAAGATTATTCTTTTGGGTACATTTGCAGGAAAATAAATTTTAATACCAGGCCTATTATTGATTTTTAAACATTTCTGGAATCCTGTGAAGGTTCTAGAAGGGATAGTTGAAATATTTTTAGTTTTCTCTGACGACTGTGGTGTTTTTATGTGATCAAGGAGACTCCTCTGTGATCTTCCCTAATGAATTGTCCTTCGTGGAGTGAAGGCTATGCAGGAGGGGTGTGTGCAAAAACATAAATGACATGACAGAGATGCTGTCTGAGTCCAGACATGTTGCAGAGGCTGGAAGCAGAGTTCAAGGGGATGAGCTAGGAGATTATTAGAGTCCAAGGGAATTATTGTATCATCCACTTAATAGTACTCCAGGGAGAAGATGCACAATTTGCTAGAAGAGAAGCCAGAACAGATTTATTTGGTAATGTGTGGCCCTTCTTCCTTGCAACTGGAGAGAATTATTTCTAGAACCATGAGGTGGAGCTGGCAGATGTATTTTGGAGATTTTTTTTTTCATTACTGGAATGTCAGTGCTCAGTATGAAAACCTAATGCTTCTAAAGGCAGTACAACAACAACTCAAAGCAGATACATACATTTCACATTTCTTTGCTAAAGATGATGGACTTTTCCAATGGACCATTTTACTGCTTCTGTAGAGTTTTTTTTTAAAATTAAAGTATTCTTGAAGAATCTCTTCAGAGGCAGAAGGTAACGGGGTAATAAAAGGTATAAGAACTATGGTAATTGGTGTTCTGTGGTTAAGATCTGTAAATTGCATTCTTTATCACAAAGATATAATGTAGTCTTTCTTGAAATAGCTGGTAATAATTTGTGTTCATTTTAGAGATAGTGCACTTGAAGACACCCCAAATAATAGGATCTACACAGGAACAAACTTCCGTTATCTTCATCAGGCAATTTCTTCTCCCAGGATAATTGAGGCCTTTGATAATTGCAAGACAGTTTGGGATGGAAAAATAGAAGGCTGAAGAGTGGCAACTATCTTTTTCTTTTGTCCTTGTTCTCATTTTTCCTTTGGGAGTTCAGACAGACCTGTCCTTGCTTTGCATTAGTTTCACTCTTTCCTTTTTCCATATGGCTACCTGGCAGTGGGGGTGGGGTGGGGGGTGTCTGTTCACCTGTGTATCATAGTTGAAGTAGGTTTGGGTTCAAATCCCAGCTTTGTGTAGCATGAAGGATGCCACGTATCCTAGCCTCCTGTTAATCTAGAAAACAAAGCCTGGGCCAAAATTGTATGTGTTACATTTTCAATGTGAAAGAGCCATCCCAAAGAAACAGAAGGGAAAGAGTCAGAGAGCAGAGGACAAAGAGAATGTACCCAAGCTGGGTACAACTTTTTAATAATGTCATTGGTTCTTTAGGACATCTTGAGAGAGATGGCATGGATTATTGTGTCTCCGAACAGTCTTTGTAGAAGAAGGAGAAGGATTTGTTTGTCATATACCATTTTCTGAGGAGCATCACAGCTCCTCTGCATTTCTGGGCCATATGACTTGGTCCTCCTGTGGTCACTGTGGAAAGCTGAACCCAAGTCCTGGGCCATCTCCTCAGCAAGGGCCTCTGCATGCAGCAGCACACATAGCCAGTGGGAACAAGCCAGGGATCCTGCTGTCAAGCCTTCCTGCTCTGCAGGTCCAGTATGAACCAGTGCTCCCATCAACACCAGGGGGTTCCATGGCACATCCTGTCACAGTGACTAAAACAGAAGCCTTTGGAAAAAGGCAGGAAGGCTCTAGACATGAGGTATGAGGAAAGGTACTTTTATGACATCCCAAAATGACATCAGATTTGAGAGGTGGCTGTTATAGCAGGCCCAGCTAGCCCATCATGCAGATTGCCACCACATGGACAGAAAGGCAACTTCCTCCATTGAAGATCAAGATCTCCCTGCAACCTACAGACTGCTCAATGCTGGGCAAACTTCCTGGAGGGTCCTCAGCAGCTGGAAATGATGGCTGGGTGAATCCAGGTGGGGATGGAGCAGAGGCTGGGCCCACCTTATTGTCCATCCTTTCTAAATCTTGCAATTTTTTTAATGAGTAATGAACAGGAGCTGTTTTAATTCCTTTGTGCTCTTGTTCTCCATTACACGTCTTCTTTCTATAACATCCTCTCTCCAGCTATGTTCCATGCCCCAGTTCAAATCCAATGCACCTGGGGTCTCCTTCCCTTGAAATAGCCTCCTTTGCCAGGCTTTTAAAATTACTTCACAGCTAGTTTCTAAGGATCCTAAAATTTCATTTTCTTGTACAGTGCTTTCTCCAATGGAGGTTACTCTTAGATATTCCTCACCTTCTAAGCAAAATTTTTGAAAACATGTTATTTATATTCTCCTAATAGTTTTATTTGTGACCCTGTCAATGATTATATTTGGGATGATCTTGTGAAATATTGCAAATATTGATTATCAGTAATCATCCCATGGAAGGCAGGAGAGTGTCTCTTATGAGTAGCAGCAGGAGTTCTTTACCCAGGAGGAGGCTTGACAGTGAGGAAGCAGTAATGATCCTTACTGCTACTGTTTTTCTCCTATTTGCCATTGGTCATTAAGGTCTCTTTGTTTCCTCTCATAAGGAGAGTAGACCTACTGAATTCCAAGGCTTGAAGCTCCTTAATGAGGCAACAAGTTGCCCTGCAATAAAGTAACGATATACATCGTGCCTCTCACAACAATTTGGGTCAGGGTTGTGGTTTGGATCCCAGGGACTATAGGTAGGTGTATAGGAAGAGGAAGTTGCCCTCTGGCTATTCCTGAGTGGGAAAAGTCAAAGGGTGACTCTGATCCACTGTTGTTAGGATGCATGGAGCCTAAAAATCAGTACATGCAAGTTCTGCATTAAATCCAGGGGGCCACTTCCAGGTTGGTTAATGGGAGGGAAAGTCAAGGGTTAGGAGCTTGGGGGACAAGAATGATGCAAGATTAGGAGCAACAGAGGAAAGTGTTGGACAATTGCAAGAATGAAGGTGAATTAGGGACCCTTACTTTTATTAGCCATCCGCTGGACAGTCAGTATGTGTGTGTGGTAAAAGAGATCGAAAACGCAGCACGGAGTAGATCAGATATATGGCTAGATTGCCCCTGTGAAAGGCCCTTTTAACAAGAGACACTTCCATGCCGGTATCTCTAGTAGAGCACAAGAACTGAACTGCACTTGATGGAAAGTAAACACATAAATAAATAAAGAGTTTTGTAAAGGAAATAAGCAGCAGGTGAAATTGCCCTCTCACCTTGGCTTTTGCTGTGCTGGAAGATGCAGGGATTTCAAAATATTTGACTATACACACACTTTGGCCGATTCGTGCCTTAGGCAGAGAGCCGCAGAGCCTTTGTTTGACATTCTCGTTCAGAGTATTTCATGGTCCCTTGTGTAGGGACTCTCATTTTCTTATTTTCAATATGATAAGTTTTCAGCTCAAAGCCCGGATAGTGAAGTGATACTTGATTAATGTCAAACCTGCTCTGAACTTTGCCAGCTTCAATGTTCATGTTGTGGAAACTGCAGCTCTTCCCATGGTTTGGATATTTTACATCCACACATTACATTCAGAAAGCCAGAGTTCAGGCTCATGGAAAAAAAGAGCTAAATTGATGACTAATTTTACATCAGAAGCTCAACCAGAGAAATAGTGTGCTACAGAGTAAGCATGGCTACCCCACCCCTGGCCTCCCGCCCTTTGCTTGAAGTTAGGAGATTTTCAAGTGTCTCTCTGAGAGAGGGTGGAGGATACACTGAACAGAGACACAGCTGCCTGGCCCCACAAAGCAGATGGTGCAGATGGAGCACAGGAGGCCTGAAGTTACTGTCCACTGGGCACCACTGGCCACAGCTATTGAAAAATGCAGCCACTTGTTATGCTGAAGAGAATTGTTTAGGATGAAAACAGAATTTTTTTTTCTTAATAGATCCTTTCTTGATGATTATGACCTATTTTTTTTTATTTTCCACATTTTTATTTTTATACCATAAGGAATAATTTCCATCTCACTCTCCCCATTCTTTAACCAGAACATACAGAAATGTCCATGCTCAAAATGAAAGGGTCTTATTTTCTTGGCTGAATATCAAGATTTTTCCAGATTGTCAACTCCTTAAGAGGGGAGAAGCATAAAAGCCAGCTGTAGAAACCCAGAAGTGACCTAACATGATCCAGGTGTTTCTAGTTTTCTTAGGAAAGAAAGCAAGTGTATATGTGATGCCTGATCAACCATATCTAGGGGACCCTGCCTGATAACATTAGCTTGCTGATCACAGTTTTGATAGTGGGTTTTGAGTCCACAGTGTGTAACAGTTATATCTGATGGATCAAAATTTGTTTTGTAGTGGTGTTCTGAAAGTTTGTGACCTTGCATTTATCATCTTTCCATCTTGTCCCCTGCACATAAAAATGGATTTTAAAGTAGTAAACTCATAAAAGAAAACATGGGAGAAAATGCAGGGAGGGAATGCAGGAGAAAAATGGGTTTTAGCCTTAGTTCTGCCATTTGCTAGTTAGCTGTGTCTGTGGGCAAGTCTTTCATTTTTCTCATCCTCATTTTTTTAAAATAGTGTTGTCTTTAATGCACCTTAATAAAATTAAAGCATCATGTCGAAGCAAGTTTATTTGTACAAATAACTTGGGATAAGAATGAATAAATGTGTTAGTGTCTGCAGTTTTACCTGCTGAATCTGTAGTAACATTTTGATACACCATCCATGGATTGGCTATAATCTACTATATTTTTAGGTTGAATTTTTAAATGAGTCAAAATTGAACTCGTTTGGCAGAATACAGTCATTTCCTAGAATCAATATCAAGCCAGCTGCCAAAATCTCCCTCATCCACCCACCCTCAAATGCCACCTACTTCTCAAGGCATTTCCAGGTCTTTTTTTCTTTTTAATTTTTTTTTTTTTTTTTTTTTTTTTTTTTTTTTAGAGAGAGAGAGAGAAAGAGAATTTTTTAAATATTTATTTTTTAGTTTTCGGTGGACACAACATCTTTATTTTATTTTTATGTGGTGCTGAGGATCGAACCCAGCGCCCCATGCATGCCAGGCCAGCGCGTTACCGCTTGAGACACATCCCTAGCCCTTCCAGGTCTTTTAACCTGGACTGTCTCTTCACTTCTGTGCTTTTCCAGCTCTGGCCCTTTCTGTGGTAGCTCCTGTATGAAATTTCAGACTGTGGACAATGGTCATCTCAGGGACACATCTGTCTTCTCCTGGAGGCAGGAGACCTAGTGGTGATTGGCTTTGTTTCTTTTGTAGAGTATTCACAAGAGGGGAAATAGTGGAGCTACTGAGGAGCCTGTTGGTGGAGGCCTAGGGAAAGGAAATCAAGTCAGAAACAGGAACTGGACGGCAGTCCATGCTCCATCACTACATTGTAGCATGTGGCCTTGGAAAAGCCCTAAGCTCTGAGAGCCTTGGGTACCTCCTCCGTATAGGAAGAGAATGAACCGAGTTGGCTGTTAGGATCCCGATCCCACAATGTTAAGTTTCTAACATTTCCTGTTATATGCCACCTTCATCTAAGGTAAGGTGCTAAGAATTTTAGGCAGATTAAACAATGTGTAAAAATGAGTACCACCTATGTGGTGATTCCAAGACAATAAGAATCTATTGTATTTTGAGTGCTAAGAATTATTTTTCACAAACATGGGACTCATGATAAAAAATTTATTGCAATGCATCTTTAGACAGTGTCTGAAAGAATGGCTTAAAATAAAAAACCCAGTGTCAGAGGAATAATCCAAGATTACTTCCACGTCGACTATGATACAGATTGCAAAACACATTATAGAAAAAATAAATATGGATGCCAATTTTAATAAAGTGTTTGAATTTTGGTAGTTGTTATTATTTTTGAAACATGATCACATTTGTTTCTTCACATTTTATATTAAAACAAATTGGAATTATCCCTGAGACTTGAAGTGTTCTTTAAAATAATATTTTATGAAATGCAACTTTTTTATTATGGAAAAGGATAGAACTTTTTGATGTGTACTGGGTTAATTTCAGTTCCAAATTACAGAACTTTCCCTTGTGGAGCTAAAGAAAAGTTGGTAGATATTTATTGTACTCTTTGAGAAGGGCATATTGCATTGAATTATTTTATTGCTGGGAATTTTATAATTCATTGAGACCTCCGTAAATTGATCTTAGATCATACATATGTAAACATTTCACTTATCTATCCTTTGTACCAAATCTGCATTATAAAGTTAGCAATCTAATCAATTTTGCAACCATTTTATCAAGATTAACATTCTGTCTTCTTGGGGACCAAGGGGGAGGAAAAAAAAAAAAACTCAGTAAATTTCAAGCCTCTGTTTTCTTTTCTCTTAAATGCAGTGGAATCTTTACCAGATGAAGTCACCCCTTAAATGAGTGAACTATTTCCATTGTCCAGTTGTCCAAGTAAATTTAAAGCAGAGGGTGTTTTTGACAGCTTTGTTAACATAGCTCTTTTTACTCTTGCTGGTAATTCAAGTATAATTGAGGTCTAGTGTTGAG
Organism: Callospermophilus lateralis; assembly: GCF_048772815.1. NCBI lineage: Eukaryota > Metazoa > Chordata > Mammalia > Rodentia > Sciuridae > Callospermophilus > Callospermophilus lateralis. The sequence continues at coordinate 76,476,597 of NC_135307.1, read as the reverse complement.
CTTTAAATATGTTCTTAAGACTTGAAAAGGAAGCTTGACGAGGCGTGTACTACAGCATAACCTCTCAATTATTCACACATTTATTTGACTGTAATCACCAAGGCCTCTCGTTGTAAACATTACGAACACTTTTATAACCAGGCATTGATATGAGCTAATAGGCAGTGAATTACCACTCAAATGATGAAACTACAAATAGTAATCAGAATACAGCCAGGGTCATCAATCATAATTAGCACCATCATTGTTCACTGCTAAAACCTCTGATGTTGTATCAAGTCATATTTTAGTATTAACTGAGTAATTTCCAAAACTTCAACTCACAAAGGTAGATGTGTTTGAGAACAACTCTTGAGCTTAAAGCTATTTGCTGCCTTAGTCAAGGACAAGGGAACAGCTGTTTTTATGTCTTGCCCTTTTAGATTCACAAAGCTTGGAAGTTCTTGCTCTAATGTACAGCATAATCTAATAGTTGTGTTTAGTAAGGTGTCCAAAATTGAATTCTGTGAGTATGATGATACCTAAAAAGATAGGAGCAAAATCCTCCAAAAATGTGACTAGTGATTTGCATCTTCCTTTGTTCTTTCCTGCCTACTACCAATAATTGAGTCATTCAATAAACACTGATTATACAAAACACCATATGAGGCTCTGGGAAACCATCTACATTTTTGAAAGAAAACATTACAGACAGACAGGTTTGCTGTGCTGTTTTCCTATTTGCCAAAAACTCTTAGGGTGAGCAGCAACAAAATGATCTATTTTCAGCCCTAATGAACCAGGGAGATGTATGTCTAGGTTCTGCTGTGGGTTGAAAATCACATGCAATTTATTATAGATTTAGTTAATGCATGCGCAATTATAACAACAAATGATCCGCAAGAACAGAACAAGGTTTGGATGTTGTTTTCTAAGTCCCTTCTCACTAACGATAGTTGAAAACCCCAGACTAAATTTAGGTGAGAAAAGACTAATACTGATCCAGAAAACATTAGTTGATACTAAGAGCAGCAACATATTTTGGATATTGAGATTCTCTTTGGGTCCTCTAGTGGCTATTGATTCTCTTCTAAATGTTACCCTTATTTTTTGGTAGAATATTCTTTTATAGTCATTTCTACCCACCAGGGCCCTGAGAACATTTGCTCCAAGTGCCCTTGAAGCATGGTTTCATTGTTGTTACAATCTAGTTTTAAACAATCTTATTTTCAAGAATTCCTTGCTTCATCCATTTCTGTCTGACAACTGCTTGCCTCCAGATTCTTATTAGCAGAGAATGGCTTATTTTTTTTTTTTTCTGTGCACTCCTAAAGTTGTTGTTGTTGTTTTTTTAATTCTTAAACACTTTTAAATAAGAAAATGAAGGAGGAAAATTTTAACCTCTAAATTGTTTCCAAACTGAAGTGAAAACAGAGTTCCCCATTGGTTGGAAGCAGCTGCTATCACATGTTCCATGTCTGCTCTGTGTCCTTGCTGACAGCAGCAGCTTACTGTGTCATGGTTAGCTATTTTTATGCCTCCATGTCATGAGCTGGCTTGGCTGTCTCCCCTCAGACCCTACTGAGTCAATGACTCCCTTGTCCAGCAAGACCTGGGTGGATCAATGGGACACATATGATCCCAGGATGGCCTGTCCATAGGCTTGCTGAAGACCCGCCGCAGGGTTGTCTGGGTGGAAAAGAGGAGACACCGACTCTCTGTTCTCTTGTTGGAATTTAGAATCAGGGAAAATCGGAGAGTGGGCAGGTTGGCTTTGAAAAATGACTAAAAAGGTTGCAAGGTAGATTTGGAATCAGGGAAGCAATTATAGGATGAACTTATGAGGATAAGGAGAAGTTATGGGTTGAGATTAGTACAGTCCCTAGTCACACTCAAAATGAAGCTGCCTCAGTTCCTGACAGCTTTGGCTTCAAATTTCATTTCAGCTACGGGGCATCCTGAATGAGCCTCCTCTGTCCCTCATGATCAATTGAGTCTTGCTAATACCAGCAAAAAGTTTGATGAAGTTTTGTTGATGATTGTGGCACTATGACTAATAGTATTGCAGCAACCAAACTAAGTCACCAAAAAGAAATGGAATCGTTACCTCCTGCTACCTTTTTTCAATCACGAAAACTTCTTCTAAATGCCTTGGATGTAGTTAAAACCCACCAGAATTGTTTTCTCTCTTCTTATCAATATCCATCCAAACAAACCAAAATCAGACACAACTAATATCAGAATTCAGAGGTTTACACCATGTATTTTATTTAAACAAATGCTTTATGGAACCATCAAGGTGTTATGTATGACACAAAAATTGTGATGCAGTTTTGTGCCTAGTGTATGGTCTGTAATGCATGAGACACTTGTGTTTCACTCTCATAATATGCTGGCTGTCACTTAATCTGTGCTCTGATGGCAGCTCTGTGGAAATTTATCTTCTTTGGAGTAAAGGGAAGGAAGAGTAGTTGGGAGTATTTGCATATACAAATACCTCACTATTCATTTGTTTGTTTGCTTCTCTACAGAATGTGCTTGGGCAATGGGGTGTAATAAAGCTTTGATTTTGTCAAGTAGGATATCACTCATATGTAAGAACGTCTTCCCAAATAAGTTGCTGTGATCACTCACGTATTTCTTTCATGCAGAGCATTTGTCTGCTTTTATTAGCTTTGCCTGCTCTTGTCATTGTTGTTCTTTCCTTCTTCTGTTCTTCTTTCAGTTACCTTGGAAACAGCTGATGACTTACATTGGAGTGGAGTATACCACCATCTGTAAACTCAGATGAACATCTTCTCGGGACATCTGCATGTGGTCCTGTGGGATGACAGGCATTCATGTCTTCAACTACTCTCCACATATTTGATCTATACTGGTTATCTATATTTCCTACTCAGCCCCTCCAACTACACCACACACACACACACACACACACACACACACACACACACATTCTAATGTTCATTGGTTAGAAATTGCATTTTTGTTCAGACAGTGGAAAGATGAAAGTTCCTGGGACAGACTATTTCTCATGGTAATGTTTTTTCTTGAGAATTTTTAGCCATGATAAGTACACTGAATTTGGTGCTGGAGGGAGCCATTGTGCTGAGAAGAGATATTACTTGACTCATTAGCACTGTGGGAGTGCCATGAAAGGGTCCATGACCCACAGCCCATCTTGCTTTAATAATGGCTTAACACTCGTAAAAGATTTTTAATGGCTACATGAGACATATTTAAATATTAAACGCCATTCCTCTTGGTTGATTCACCAACCCCAACGAATCGGACTCCTTTGCCACTTCCACAGTTGAAGAAATGTGCCTGGTTTCTCACGCCAATGAGTGAACCAAACAAACCCACAAACAGAAACACCTCCATTCTGCCCTGCTAACCCATTTGCAAACCTGGGAACTTAGAAATCTCCAGCTCTTGTTGGCTCTTGAGTTCGCTGCTTTGGAAATTAAAGTTTTTATCTAAATTTATCAGCATTTATATTTAGTATCTGCTCTTAGGAGAATTAGGACACATAGGTGTATTAAGACTTTTTTTTTTTTTTTTTTTCAAACACAGCTTTGTTTTTAACATCAGTTAATTCATTTGCTTTGGTCACCTATTCATAGCATCACCCTATTTGAAAGAGCATCTTGTGCTTATATTTAAATTTGTACAGACTGATACTAGCTCATCTGTATATTTAGATTTCAGTATGAACTCAATGTTGATGCCAATGCTATTTTCCCAAGGCCTTGTGATGGGGTGTGACATTCCATGAGAATTGATACTGTTTGTTTAATGAGAGAGTTCCCCACCCTCAAGGTCAGCACCTGGCATTTTCCTGCCTAATTGCATGATAGTTCTCTGAGGGTGACAACACTCAAAAGAACTGCCTTCATTTCTTTCCTTCTGGTATAGTTGTCATTTAGAGATGCTTTTATTTATAGAAGGGAAAAATCGAGTTACAAACTTCCTGTTGTGAGTAGAGCTGCCTGGGCAAAGTGCTGGTAGAAAAGTATTCTAGAGTAGAGAGCTAGGACATGTGAGTCCAGAAGCACTGAGGGTTGGGTGAGCTTTGTAGTACTTTTGAAATATTTGGGATTCAGCAGAGCCCAAGTGTATTTTTTTTTTCTCAAAGTACCATTTCCCTTTCACTTTCCAAAAACATCTATATTTGAAGAAAAATTGATCTGTGTATTTTGGAATTATTTAACCCTCATTTATCAAAATATTGCATGGTAAATACTAGCTCTGGGTTCAAGAAACTTCTTGGGATCTTTGATAAGTAGTATTCTTTTTTTTATGTTTAATAGGATAATAAAAATTTGCTTTGAATGAATCCAGAGCAACACAGAGTTTACTTTTTAAATCATCTCTCAGCCAGTGTGGGGTGGTTTACATGTGTCTTGTGAAAGGGACAAGGCTTTTGGGGAGAAAACTCCTCCTACAAAGGGCTTGTATATTTGACAGACCTTTTCCATCAAGACCTCCAGATTTTGCTAAGTGAAGCTAGCCAATCCCTAAAAAACAAATGCCAAATGTCTTCTTTGATATAATGAGAGCAACTAAGAACAGAGCAGGGAGGAAGAGGAGGAGGAAAAGATTAACATTAAACAGAGACATGAGGTGGGAGGGAAAGGGAGAGAAAAGGGAAATTGCATAGAAATGGAAGGAGACCCTCATTGTTATACAAAATTACATATAAGAGGTTGTGAGGGGAATGGGAAAAAAAAACAAGAAGAGAAATGAATTACAGTAGATGGGGTAGACAGAGAAGATGGGAGGGGAGGGGAGGGGGGATAGTAGAGGATAGGAAAGGTAGCAGAATACAACAGTCACTAATATGGCATTATGTAAAAATGTGCATGTGTAACCGATGTGATTCTGCAATCTGTATTTGGGGTAAAAATGGGAGTTCATAACCCACTTGAATCTAATGTATTAAATATGATATGTCAAGAGCTTTGTAATGTTTTGAACAACCAATTAAAAAAAAAAAAAAAAGACCTCCTAGCAACCAATTGAGCTCAGCCAGGTTCGATCTCTCCATACAGCCACAGCCCCAAGTTAGTCAAAGTTATAATTTGCTCATTGTGTGGTTTTATGCATTGAATTTTATGTTACAATATTGCATTGAAATATTTATATTGATTACTGAGATGTTTGGTACCTTCTTAGGTTTTGTGCCTGGGGTCAAAATCTGATAGGTCTTGCACCTGGGCTCCCCATCTCTTCTGCACTCTGGCTGTCTCCAGTTGAGGCCAGGGTGCAGTGTGGGTGGGGCATAGTGGTTGAGAAATTCTGCTCTAGTCCATCCCTGACTTTTGCCTTAGCTAGATTTTTCCTTCCTGGTGACCGGTTGGCCTGTACCCAGTGCATCTACCTATGTGCTTCTTCCACAAGCCTCAGAGTTAGTGCTAAGGTCTTAGAGTTTGTAATTTCTCTCTTGTCACAAACTTAACTGTATAGTACAGGATAAGAATGGGATAAAGATACTTGCTCCTAGTACTTAAGCCTTTTCCTATCAAAATGATTGTTTCATTTCCATCTCATTCAGATTGGAAATAAGGAACATTCCATTCATTGTATTATTCCTCCCAGAGGTCCTTAAGAGTAGATTCTGAACCAACGGAAAGGGAAGATATTTGGGTATTGTTGTCAAGGCTGGCTTTAAATTCAAGGTGTTTATATTTGCAGTTGAAGGCTTCATTATAGGAAGCGTTGCCAGCAATGACTGAGTAACACAATGTTCTGGGTTGAGCGTTGTCTTAGGTGCACTGTGTCATTTTGTCCTTAACGGTCTTATAATCCTTACTTTACAGATGTTTAAAAATCCTTATTTTAAAGATGTTGACTTCCTCAAAGTTACCCAGAGAGATGATGGTGGAATGCAAAACTTTCTTAACTCAAAGCTCTTGTTCTATCCATTGTTCTGCACATCTCCTCTCCCATAGTACACACACTGGAAAGAAGTCAGTTTCTAGTTTCTAGTGGTAACGGTGTCTTCCAAATTAAGACAACAAATGAGTAAAAATGCTCTAATTCTTTCATTAAAGTTTTGGTATAGTTTTTTTTTTTTTTTTCATATTAACTGAAAAAAAAAAAATCCTTGGCATGTGAATTCAAGCAAAGCCAGGTTCTTTTCCTTTCCCCTGTTACAACCTTCACAGTGCTTTTCTTGAGTTCAGAAGCCAAGGTTCATCAGAACAGCTGCCCCTGATCTGGTTTCCACAAGTCTAGATGGAGTAAGACAGATAGCAATTTACTGTAAGTGCTTTTGGGATGGGTTGAGGGATAGGAAGTTCTAAAGAATTCACATTCATTTGGCAACAACAAGGATGCCTGTCTGCTATCCCTTAAGCCCTGGGTCTAGACCTACAAAGCATTCTTTGCTGGCTCTGCTCTGAACACACTGTGGACTCCGTGAGGAATTCCTGGCAGATCTGTTGTAGTTGTTCTCCTCTGGGAAGGCTTTTCACCTGGCTTCCGAAGCTCCACTGGGAGACTCTCCAACCAAGGCCCAAGTCTCCAGACTGGGCCTATGTTTTGCATCTGTGATTTACAGAACATGGTGCCTCAGGAATTGCCAAGTCTTGCCCTCATGTGGACTTCGTGACTTTGAGAAGTTTGAATGAGGGAGCTTTTCAGGAGAGGCTCGTTAGCTAACAAGGCAGCCTGATGGGCCTGGGCCTGAGAGCTCAGGGGCTTGTGTCCAGGACTCGTTATATAAGAGAACTTCCAAGAGAGAATAGGACCTCGTTTTCAACAAATAAATAAGGCAAAAAGGCTACACTGACTAGTGCCACAGCTGGGAAGCAACTATGAGCAATGAATTTCTCATGCTAACAAATCTAAGCTCTTTGGAAAACAGATGCTGAGCCCTGGGACTGGCACTGGATCCCTCCTGGCAGGAATTGCAAAGGTTCAGAGAGGGAAGTGTATCTAGAGACCATTTGTTCATAAACACAGCTGAGGGCCAGCAACCTGCTTTCATGACCTGCCTGGGCTGCACTGATGGATCCCTTCCATGCAGCATTTCCATGAGGAAGAAGGCAGACATGCAAAGCTTCTGCAGCCCAGGCTCTAGAGAAATAATTAAACAGTTTTTCTTAACCTCTTGAACTTTTCATTTATTATTGCCATCCATTATGTCTACCTTCTCAAATCACAGAATCCCAAAACTGAGCTCTGGGGTCAGGGGTTTATTGTTTAATGGAGATAGAACATTTTGTAAATTGCACAAAGTCACAATGTTTATAATAGAAGCTTCTGGTGTACTGAATCTTTTCCATTTAACAAACAGTGAGCTCTGACATGTGTTCTTCCTACATAGCAAGAAATCTGGGGTAAGTGCAGTACTGGCATGAATGCGTTACCAAATCCTTCCTGTAAACCAAGTGACATCTGCAGTCAAATAAAAACATTCCTTCCACCAAATACCAGGAAATGCTAAAAGTATCACTATTCTTCTAAGGTCATGCTAAAATGAAGTTTTGGCTTTTAGAACACAGAGTAAGGATGAAGAAGGCCAACATTTTTGTCCAATACACATTTGCTGCTACAAGTCCTTGGGGGACAACCTCTTGTTTCAAATATGAACATGTGTATGGAGAAATTTTCCTAGGATTTAACCTTCGAATGAAAAGTGTAAATATTTTCAGAAGATGTACCAATGTTAAAAAATATTCCTGTTGTCTTTGTTTTTACTAGAATTTGTACTTTCAAGTCAGAAATGGATTTGCTTGAAATAAAGCAAACATCCTTGAAAAAGTACCCAGCCAAAATAACCAATGTGTGAATACCTAGGATTAAAAAATAAGAATATTCCTTAGAAAGAAACTTAACCAAGAATTGGAAATCCTGCAAAGAATGTTTTAAATCTAAATTTTTAACCCTTTATGTTGTAGTTCTAATCAATATTTTTAAAAAGAAAACAGATGTTCATGCAACTCATTTTCTTGTATTTCTTTTTGGGTATTTATTAAGTTAAAGCTACATGCAATCTTTCAGACTATAAGTGTAGTCAATGAAAACCATTGTAAAAGTGCCTCTCCAGGAGTAATTAGCATAACTATTTACTTAAGTCTTAATACTTGGTTCATAGTAGAGGATGTACTTTGGGCTCATTTTTATGAGGTTGAAACACATGCAGTCTTTCCATTTTATATTTGCAATGGTTCAAGCAGATTTCTCTGCAAAGTTCACCCCTCCCAAACTGCCTTGTGCCATGCTTTCTCAATTTTTTTCTGTCTAAATGTCTAAAAGAATTTTATAAGATTTAATGCTTGCTTCAATGTGCTTGTTTACATACTATGGGTACCCTTGCTGGGACTCAGTCCCATCATTTCTGATCAGCCAGCAGGTGTCACTGTGGGTTTGGATGGTAAACCAATTGGCCATAGAAAAGAATGACTGATGAGGGAGAATTATAAGAGGAGAGAAAAGGAAATTTAAGAGCAGGTACTTAGGGGGAAAGAAAAAGTTAACAATCTCTTGTTTGTATATCTCTTTTCGTTAGGATCTCAAGAGTTTTTGTACCACCTTCCTAGCTTCTGTATGCCCAGAAATGAATTCGCTTACTATCTATTGATGCTACAGTAGTAACTGATGATAATGTCACTGTATAAAATAGTAATACAGATGAACAAAGTTGAGAAGAGAATTCTCATAGCCTGTTCCTACCATTAAAGTCTTACCTCTGGGCTTCGTTGCTGGGCATCTTTTAGAACCATAGTCACCTTTGCTTAGTCTCTGAAATGTACCAAGTCTTTAAACTTTTTGATAAGTCATGACTCATGGCCCAGAATAAGATCTTGGCTATCCCTAACCTCAGTGGTAAAATAAATCCTACTGTTTCATTACTTGAAGGGGCATCTTGGCCTGAAAGTTGTTCCTTATATCTCCCTGAGATCTGGATTGCTCATTTTCAACAAAGCTAGCCTATTCAAGTCACATATATCTTCCTGAGTGCATGGAATTTCTTAATAAATAAAATTTCAATTGGTAAAATTAACACATATTTCTTGAACAACTGTCAACTTTAAAAATGGATGACCATAAAAACTCCCTGCACAGAGAGGAATTCACAGCTGGTCTAATTTGAATAACAGGCTGTAAATTGATTTCTTTTTTGGCTATATATGTAAAAACAATGTCCATTTTGTTGGTGCAGAGAACAGGCAATTTGTTAAGAAAAGATACATAGCTTGATTTATCCAAATAAGGCTTAACACATGTGTAAAACATCCTAATCTTACTCAAATTCTGATGAAAACAAAACAAAAAAAATAGTTTTAAGGAAAAAAGAAATGTTTCTACATTCTGGAGAATCTCTTGTTACCACCATGACTGCCCATATCTCCCCTGGCCACCTGTCTCTGATCATGGACCATCACTCTCTAATGAGGTCATAGCCTCTCATTGCTAACGACTGAACCCAGGAGGGTTAAAAAAAAAAAAAAAAAAACCATTTCAGCTTTGTTGTGAACATCCTGCAATTTCTATCTGATTTTAAGTTCCTCACCTTTAAGTACATTAAATTTCTTAATGATATAATCTATCCTTTAATGCTGATTCTAATTTATTGTTAAAGGCACAAAGTTCAGAAAAAAAGAAATCCATTAAATTTGCAAGTTCAGAGACATTTAGAAAACTTAACTACAACGTATGAATACTTAGTTACCACTTAGCTTAAAGCATCCATTCTCAGAGAGAAATAATTCTGCAGTAGGCTGATTTGACTCCACAGAAGATAATACAAAGGATGGCTCCTAACTCTGAGTAAAATTTCTTTGGAAAACCTGTGTGTGTGTGTGTGTGTGTGTGTGTGTGTGTGTGTGTGTGTGTGTGAGGGTGTGTGTGTGTACATGTGCATTCACGTGCACGCACACACATGTATATGGAGAAATATCTCTCTATATCCCTTTCTCAATTCTTAAGAGGCCATTTCATTTGTGCGTAAGAATGTGTCATTAATGTAACATCATTTTCGCTGGTGCTCAGAGATTAAGATTCACTTTTGTTTAGGATTTCTGGCAGAACATATAGGAATCATAGCAACAGGCACTATAAGCACAAGCAGCTGATGGGTGTGGGGTGGGGAGCAGAGAAAGATTGAAGAGAGACATTATGGTATAAAAATGTTTATCCAGGGTAACAGAGCATCAACAAACTTTTATTTTCAATTAGATGTATACATCTGTGAGGGATGGAATCCTTGGCCATTGGTTTACCCTTTGGAATGATGCCCCACTATTTCCATGACAACTTCTTAGACTGTTAAAAAACAGTGATTGCAATTTCCTCTAAGCTACTATGCCCTGCTATCAGGCCCTTGATGACACATGACTGGGTATTTTGTGTGTGTGTGTGTGTGTGTGTGTGTGTGTGTGTATACACTTGCATGTCTTCCCGCCTAGAGTTCAGATTCTCCAGGACAGGAATTACATATAATATCTCTTATCCATTAAAATTTCTGCTTTAGTGTAAAGCACTGAGTGGGAGTTCAATGAATCTTTGTTGAATGAATAAAAATTACCAAGGATACTTTAGTTTGGCAAGCATTGGTAATGCTAGATTACTTTTATGTAGTTCATATAAATAATTCATTTCTTGTGGTTCCATATCCTGATGTGAAAATTATGCATTTACTATGTTTTCATAGATATTAATGGGGGCTATTAAAAACAGAAATTGTTTCTAGGTTGGTGGTCTTAGGCCTGGTATTGAATGAAAAAGATTTGAAGTAAATTTTAATTGTGAAAAGAATGAGACTCTATACATTGCATTGTTAAGGTTCAGCAGTTTGTGGGAATGATTTTTTTTATTTATTTCACAAAGAACAATAAAAAGACACTATTTTATTCAATTTTAGTATTTAATATAAAAAAGAAAATAGAGTAGAATGTAAAGGGATAAAAGCAGCCAATCTGTCATTGTGATATTTTCCTTCCTTAACATCAAATGTTTTGTCTAAAAAGGGTTGCTTAAAAATAAAACTATAAATATGATGAACTAATATAAAGGTTTAAGGAAGAAATATTATATTTATACTTTGGTACATCAGGGTTAGTTATTATGAGCCAGATGGTATTTTATTTCTGTTGGGAAAACATTTTTAGAAGCTATTTAAGGAATTATAGAATGAAGCAAATCAAATCATTACTTACCTTTTTTTTTTTTTCATTTTAAGGAGAGAAGGGCAGTGTTAGGACAATGTGAAGAAAAGACTAATGCTGATGTATAATGATTTCATTATCATATTTCTACTCTGTCACCCATGGTAAACTCTAAGGAGATGTCACAAATTCCTAAGCCACAATAAATCTGTGAATTGTGAAACTCTGTGTGTGGGTACAATGGATAATTTTCTGACCTTTACAAAGCTTTCACTGGTGCAAAGGAAGTCCCTCAACATTACGTTTCCCCACTACAAAATACTGGCATCCAGCCAAAGTATGCCCTTTGGATCTCCAGTCTGCATGTCTTTCCTGCAGCTAGAAGACATTCCTGAAGCTTCCCAGCACTGTGATTGCCCCACCTTTCAAAAGTCTTCTGGAAAGAGCTGGCCAGTGTGTAACCTGCTGAGGGAGATGTCAGGACATATTAACCACAGATTTATTCAAGGGAAACTTGGGATCGTCCTGCTCTGATTCAACAGGTCCCTTTTCCCACTTAGTGTCAGCAGAAAGACTGTCACACAGAAATGCTAGCACATAACTCAGATGTGGATAAGCTGCAAACGAAGGTTACAGCAAGGATGAAATTAGAATGCAATGATCTTTGGAGATGAAATTTGGCCACCATTAGCTTTATTTCCACTATTATCTTTTTTGGGGGGGTGAGTGGTGCTGGGGATTGAACCCAGGGCCTTGCAAGGCAAGCGCTTTACCAACTGAGCTATATCCCCAGCCCTAGCTTTATTTCTGAAGAATAAAATTGATAGCCTTGAAAATATGTGAATAAGTATATTGTTTTTTTTCCTAAACTTTATACAAAATCTCAAATAAATGTTTGTCATTAGACCCAGTTTCATTTTAAATCATTCAAAGATAGAACTACCTTCAAGAAGGATCATACGGTTAATCTAATACTAGTAACTTGTACATACTAGTTCCTAGTACCTTGGAAGCAAAATACATTTCCCTTTCACCTTTATTTCATCATTTCTCCTTGTCAATTGGTTTTATGCTTTTTGAGAGTAATAGAAGTTTAGTTATGAACTGACCAGCAAACTTTTCTGAACGTCCCCTTTTCAGATGGGTATTCAGAAGGTAACCTCTCCCTTTAAAAAAATAATCAGGGACTCCTCAGAAATGCTTAGGTAATATTTAAGACTTTTGGTGAGCTTTGGACATTTCAGAATCACTTTGGTGTTATATAAACAATATAATTGCCAAGATGATTTTTCACACATATTTATGAATAATTCTTCAACTTTAAAAAAATGATAAAACCAAACAAAAAGCACTGAAGTCCACAAAAGAATTTTGGGCCTAGAATAGACTCACTTCCAGAGAGAATCAAATAAAATTGAAAATTGCACTAAAGAATAGGAAGGTGTTCTTCTCTCAAGACTCAGATGTCTGGGTGGTTGAGATTTGCTAGGACATTTCCAGAACTTGACCCTAAGCCTAAATTTTGGTGCTACTTTCTCCATTCCACAAATTTACTCCATTATCCAGCTAATTCACACCACTTGTTCTTCCTCCATCCACTGTCAGTCCCTCAGCTTTGAATAACCTCACTAACTTTATCTGAGCCCAATTCATCCTTTTAATCATAGATCAAATGCACAAACTCCCCCAAAGCATTCCACCCGACCCCAGGTCAAGTTGGGCTCAAGTATCCCAATTCTATCCCAACTCTTGGGATTCCCTTGGACAATTCCAACGGTGGCAACACATGTAGCCCCGAACCTGAATTGTTTGTTTGTATGATGTGTGACAAGAAGGCACATTTCCTGACACTGAGGACCATTTCTCATTTGTGTCTGTGTCCTTAAGATATTTCATACAGATGGCTCAGCTAAAACTTGTTGAGATCAAAATGTGAAATGATCCAAAAGGTTGGTAACGAAATGATCAAATTCTTTCTTGAAACACAAGCAGTATCATAGAGCATTTGAATTATAGTCTTGTTTGACTCCTTTTACTCAATAACTATTCATTTTGTTATTTGTGCTTTTGACTGACTTTTAAGGACACCACTGAGTTAGGGGGAAAGAGAGGGTTTGATGATAAGTTGGAGAAGACTGCAATTAAAATTAACATGATGAAACAACTTCTAAATAACATGAGTATTGATAATAACACGTGAACAAAGAAATGAAGCAGGTACATGCCTGGGTACCATGCTCCAACTTTCGCCAAGGGCTTCTGACTTTTTTCTGTGACTTGGTGGCTGATGGAACTCCCTTCTCTTGTGTCCCTACTGTGGTAAATAATAAAGGACTTATCCTGGAGGCTTGGAGCACCTTAAGCAGACACTTTGGTTGTAAGCCATCTTTAGGAATTGTTATGCCTCCCCACAGAATGACCCCCAACCGTGATTGGTGCTGGAACACAAAGGCCTTTCTCTTTTAACCCTATTCAAGGAAAATCTCAGGGATGGACTCATCTTAGGAACTTCCTGCACGCCTCTAAGATTCTACCAGGACTACATTAAAGTTCAAATTCTTATTCTACCCAATCTGCTTCCTTCCTCTCTCTTCCCATCCGTCCCACAGTTGTTTTCCCAAATAGCACTTCCAGAACCCTTCTGCATCTTAATCCCCATCTTAGCATTCACCTCCCAGGCTACACATTTGGACTCCCTGCTCCCCCTCCTTGTTCCTGTCACTCCCAATATGGATAGTCATTCCACCAGATTCAGTCCTGCTGAACTCCCACCAGCCAGGCAAGGTACAACCTCCTCCAAATGATAGATGGAGCCTGCCAGCTGTCCTAAGTTAGGAAGGCCTGGCATAAGTATCCAAGCAGAAATCAGAGACTCAGACCAGGAGGAGCAGGCAAGAAAATACCAGGTGATACCAATTACAAAGGGGCTGCACTGGGATCAAGTAGGCAAAACAGGTTGGTATAAGGAGGTGGGCAGACAGGCTGTTACTGACATGTGAAAGAAAATATGGTAACAATACTGGTAAGCAATGTGGTTTCATAGGAATGTAGGACCTCATGGATAGGAAAGTGATTTTGAAGGTGGTTGTACCTTTTTGTCATGCTGGGATGGAGGTTGTGGCATTAACCAAGGTTAAGTCATAGTATAACAAATGTTGTCCAGAGGAGTGGAGTTTTGTGGGATGAAGATGTAAAACCAGAAGCCAGCAAAGTGGTTCTGTTTCTTAGTATCAAACCTCTGACAGTAAAGAGTAACTATAGTATGACCTATAAGGAGGGCTTCATCATGTAAAATTACCAACATTTGACTGTATTTGACCTATAAAAGTGATAATTTCACATATTTCAGCCTGATGATTTTAATTTATTCGTTGCCTTCCCCCACTGGAATGCAGATTTTTATTTTGTTCACAATGCTGTTCCACAATATCTAGTACAGTATCTAATAATGTGGTGCTAAATAAAAGTTTTGGATGAGTTAATTAAGAGGTGAATTACTTAGTCCCCAAATACCTTTGGCTGTAATGTACTATATCCCTTAGGACGCTTTCAATTATGAATAACAGATTTCCAATTTAGATTGGTTGAGAACTTATTGGCTCACACCACTTGAAATTTCAAAAGTGTATAGCATCAGGTATGTCTAGATCCAGGACCTTGAATGATGTTATAATGATTGGATCTCTTGCCATTATTCAACTGAGGTTTTTCTGTGTTGGCATATCCTCAGGCAGTTTTCCCAAGTTAATGATTCCTTACCATCTTCATGTTTAGTCATGAGTTCAGAAAGCTCCAAAGAAAATAAAAGCACATTTTTTTCCTACCAATTCAAATAAAAACTCTTAACCTTGACCCTTACAGAATCTATTTTGGCAATGACCAAGGAGTCATGATAGGAGCCAGGTCCACCTCAGTTAACTGGATTGAGAATGGGAGAGATACTGCTTTCTTGAGGGAGAATCTTGGTGACCTTAACCAAATCACAATCACAATAATAGCTAAAACCTATTGAACACACTTATCTGTCAGACACACTTCTAAAGTCAATCACCTCAAAAACTTTGTAATAAAGCACAATTATTATCTCTATTTTGTACATGAATAAACTGAAGCATAGAAAGCCTGTAACTTGCTCAAATTCACTAGCTGGGAAGACAGAACCAGGGTTGAAACATAAATGGTCCCTCTTGCAGCCCATTCCTTTGACCACCACACTGTGCTACCTGAAGAGGACTTTAGGAATGATGGACAATGGGGATGTCCACTTGACTTAGGTTATTTGTTTTTATAGCCAGCCGTTTGCTTGCATCTAAGTGATGATGGCAAGTGGAGAGTCACTGTTTCACCTGCGGTCAGAATGTTTCAGGGGAGAGTTTTCTCTGAAGCTCTGTCCCAGAAGTTATTTCTGGCTTCTAAGGAAAATGATACCACTGGACATGATGGCGCACACCTGTAATCCCAGTGGCTCAGGAGGCTGAGGCAAGAGGATTGCAAGTTCAAAGTCAGCCTTAGCAACTTATCGAGGCACTAAGCAACTCAGTGAGACCCTGTCTCTAAATAAAATGCAAAATAGGGCTAGGAATGTAGCTCAGTGGTTGAGTGTCCCTGAGTTCAATCCCAAGTACCCCTACCCCCCAAAAAAAACAAGTTCCCCAAATCACAGATTCTTCACTTTTGATTTTCTTCCACAGTTTGATGACTTCCACCAAGTTTAATTTAACTTCATTCAACACCAGCTTTTAAAGCATTTTCAGTATACTCAAAAGAGCACACTCTCTGGTTGTTACACAAATATTCAATTAAATGTTCAATTTATATTATATTTAGGTCCTTTCTGGCTTTGACATTCCAGTGGGTTTGGGATATTTTCGAGCTGTTGATACTGTAGCTGACCCTTGGAAGCCTGATAAACACCATACTCCTTTTTTTCTTTCTTCAACTCCTAACCCATCTCCTTGAGAGTAACTTATCAGTCGTAACTTGTAATAGGGAAGGAGTCATGGAGGCTCGGGAATTCTACTTTCCCTTACAAATGGTGGAGAGTGCTTTGCTGGAGTGTGATCTGGGGGAACTAAAGAGAACAGAGGCCTTCAGGCCAACCTTCTTTTCTGGGATGGATGGAGCTTGTCTTTGGGATAGAATGTTTGATCAGCTTTATTTCCATACATTAGGTGTGGAACTGGATGAATCTAGGTAATGATTCTTCGTAGCCAGGCTCCCTCCCACTTGGCTAGTTCATGTACATGTAGGTGTTGGACTGTTGGATGTAATCTCTGCTTCTTTCTGCAAATTTGATCCTGTTTCCTCCCTGAAGAAAAGAGTTCTCTACTATGCCTTGGTTCCTGTTTCCTCGTTCTCTTAGCTCTGTCTTGCCCTGGTGCGGCCTCTGGCCCATGCTATCCATGATCTGACTGCTCCGGTCCAGATGGTGACCATGTCGATCTATCTCAGTTCACAGTCTTAAGACTCTTGCTGGTTCACCCCAGATTACGGATGAGCTCGATCTTAGATCAATGAACTCCATCATCCCAGAAACTATGGGAAGTGGGTAGGACCATGTGGTACTAACGTGGTCGTGGGACCACTTCTTCAGAGTGATTTCAAGGAAGGGTGTATGTGTATAAGAATGTGGGTGGGATGGTGGAGGGGGTGGGTGGGCTGCATTATCAAAAAGTTTCCTTATTTTTTTTTTTTTTTAAAGTAATTTCAAGACATTATAACAAGGGACAAGAACTGGTTTTCATGGGGATGATCTCTGGGTTACACTTAATCCTAAGTGTGATTTCTGAATTTTCACACCGACTATGATGACATGGGTTTTTGCAGTTGGTTTTCCGCTTTGTTGAAGATGACAGACTGAGTATGCTGTCACTAATAGCTCTTCACTATTCAGAATATTGACTTATTTTTAGTATTTATTGAAGTTGCAAGATAAATTTTCCTGCATTTGGTCATTTCATGTGACTTCACAAAGTAGAAAAATGCAACATAAAAATGATGGCTTTAATTGCAAAGTCAAAAGCCCTGGTGTTGACAAGGATGAAACCCTGACTATCTACAACCCATGTTAAAAAGTCATATATGATACCCTACAATATGAAGAACTAAGAAGGATGTGAAGATTTTCCTGTACTGCAGGTGGGTATATAGTATTGTCTGGACATTCTGGAGAGCAATGTGTGAATATATAGGGAAAATAAGTATGCATTTTCCCCATGATCTAGCAGTCTAATTCTCAGGGACCCAGCAGAAATTCTTCTATGGACAGAGAGGACTTATATGAGCACATTCAGTGCAATGTTACTCAGGGTAGCTGGGACTAAAAAAACAAACCAAACCAAACCAAAACAAAAACCTATATTTCCATCACTGGAAGTAATGGATAAGTAATTTTTTGTGATGAATTTTTACATAGTGATATGTAGCAGTCTGGAGTAATAAACTAGATCTACATGCAGAAGCATGGGTAAATCTTAATAAAAGTATTGACTGAAATGTAACAAACAGAAGGAGAGCTTAGTGTAATATTATTTCTGTAAATTAGAAACAGGTACTGCACATGAAGACATTAAATTCTTCAAGAACACATCAATATCCAAGGACATATCGAAATGCATTAGAAGGACTGATTATGGGAGAGAGGGTAATGGGAATGGGGATGAAGAGGGAAATAATCAAACTTAAAAGTGTGGGGGATAATTAATGTTCTGCATAGTCAAATGATGATAATGAGCCACAAGCTGAAGAATATGATGGTTCTCAGTCTTCTATACCTGAGGTCTAAAGAAGACAATAAGAAAATTAGAAAGGAGAAAATGTTTGGCTAAGTTTGTAGGAAAACTCACTTATAATTGGGGGATAAGGTAGAAGCCAGTGCCTTATGGCCCTGAATTTTCTCTCTCAACCCCACCACACACTCTGATGCTGGATGCTCTGGGGCTAAGGTGACTTGCTTCTTATCACACTCTTTTCCAGCTGTCTAAGACACAGGGGAGCAAAAAGGAAGCCTTTGAGAAGTGTTTTATTCAGCTTTTTCATCACTGTGACTAAAAGACTTGACAAGAACAACATAGGGGAGGAGAAGTTTATTTTGGCTCACAGTTTGAGAGTTCTCAGTCTATAGACAGCCAACTCCATAGCTCTGGGGCCAAGGTGAGGCAGGACATCATGGCAGAAGGACCCAGCAGAGGAAAGCAGCTCAGGAGACAACAACAGAAAGGGGTGGGGGAGAGAGAGCGAGAGAGAGAGAGAGAGAGAGAGAGAGAGAGAGAGAGAGAGAGAACAAGCTTCACTTCTGCACTTGCTAGGGACAAAATATAAACCCAAAATTCCCCCAGTGACCAACTTCCTCTAGCCACACCCTACCTGCCTACAGTTACCACCCAGTTAATCCACATCAGTGGATTAATCCACTGATTAGGTTTTTAACCTCTCATTATCTAATCATTGCACCTCCAAACATGCTTACATTGTTTCACACATGAGCTTTTGGAGGAATACCTCACATCTAAGCCATAACAAGTAAGAAGGATGGTAAGATAATGGAGAAATAATGGTAAATCCTAAATTGTAAACAGGCCTCCAGTTGAAAACCAGCAGGGACTAGTTCCTATTCTGCTAGTGACTCTTTTAGTCCTTGGTGTCCCTACTGCAAAAGTGAGGTGGTCTAATTAAAGCTTTTTCTAGGCCCCAATGTCTATATGATTCTCCTTCTAAGAGCTCATGGCTATGAAAGTACTGTGTAGCAAGGTGCTGAGCAGAAAGTACAGTCTCTCTGACTTGTGGCCTGACTGAGGAAACAGCCTGTTGCCGGCCTGACCTGTGGCAAAGTGCACATTCAATCTCATCCCAGCCAACTTCCTGTTAGATAGAGTGGAGCAAACACGCTTGCTCTGAAGTTTTACAAAAATTCCTTCTTGGATTTCTAAGGAAATGTGAGTGAAGAGATAACAGATAAAACTGGCACATTTAAAGATGCCATTTTTTGGCTGTTTCGTCATTTTTGTGGATGATTAATTATCCAGGATAATCTGAAAAATAGGGAATATAGTAGAATTAGAGTTTGTTTAGGAACAAGGTAAAATAAGTTCCACTTTTAAGAGACTCAAGTTAAAAAGCAAGAACATTCTAAAATAAACTGCTTTTTTCATCAAAGAACTTTTTATTTGGAAAATAATGGAACTTCTTCCTCTTCATTCTATCTCCTGAACATTTCCCTGATTGTCCCAGGACTTTACGTCTCTTGTCTTAGCAGACTTGGGAACTTATTATATAAGCCAAAGTTAGGAAAGCTAATTAAAGTCAGTGTTAACGTGCATTCCCTCCTCTTTTTATGGTGGCCTCAGTTCTAAGCTTAGACATTGTCCACCACCACCATCCACAGTGACGGGTTTAACTACAGTCAAGTCTGGGAAGCAGGTATCATCCATATGTAGCATGACTATGTTACCCTAAGGGGGGGAAAATAATGTCTTTTGAATCCTAATGCTGAACTGTAAGTCTGCATTCTGCCTGACTCTCATTAACGTTTCAGAACAGTTGAGTGCATTTTCTACAGAATGACAGAAGTGCCTTCCTCCACGGAGTCACCACTCTGTGGCACATGGCAGGGTCTGTGGTCAGATGGGCTGCTCTTTCCCCAAGGAAGATCCACCTCTCTATTGGTGATTACTGCAAAAGACCAGATGTTTTCCTTTAACCTCCTATTGGTTCTAATCTCCCTCAATCTTTGATCCCAGCCCCACTTGAAAGTAACCCCTCATTTAGCTCCTCTTGGGTGGTCCTCAGTAGAGATTTAGTTAATTCTAACTTCTTGTACAGTCTTTCCCATGTGCTTCCATGGTAAAATTCTACCTTTCTAATTGCTAAGAGGAAAATTGTTAATCCTTTTGATTCAGGGAACAGTGTAATAGCCTTAAAATTGGCAACTTAATTGAAAAACTCAGAAATTGCTGACTCCTTGTGGTAGCTTTTTAATAGCATTTTCCTCCCCATTCTTCATATTTTTTCCCCAAAATAAAATAAATGAAATTTGTTATTTAAAAAGTCCTTCCAAAAGTCTATCTCTCTAGTCTGAGATTCTGTTTGGATCTCATGCATGGTCTCAAGTATTTTATTGATTGTTACAGATCAGTTTAATGGGTTATTACAGAGAATGCTCACTGGAAAACAGAAGGGACATGTGACATTGACTAATGGGAAATAGAAATTCTTCCTTTCCCTTCTTTCCCATTATGTAAGAATAAACAACTTAAATTGCTACTTTTAGATTCCAAAGGATTGCATAGGCTACATATGTCAAATATCAGTGTGAGTTCAGAGACTGGGTTATTCTGTATTGCTACTGGTATATATTAGTATTCTCTTGACTTCATTATCAAAAGCTAACCAAACAAGCTAGGTTTTTTTTTTTTTGTTTTTAATACCTCCAATTTTGCTTTGGGTTCATAAAAGCAAATTCCTTTTAAAAATTCTGGGAATAGAAGGATTTCTGGGTTCTTGGCATATTCCATTGATCTTACTTATGAATAGAGAAAAGGTCAAGGATTTTGCTTATTTGTTTTCCATAGGCACTCTAAATTTTCAAAGATTTGGAGACTTTTAAGGGACTTTTAAGAGACACTTAATTTGTTACAGATGCATTAACATATTGGATTTATGTGAAAGAATGAAGGCCAGGCAAAGGATATTGGGTTCATTATTTATTAGTAGAGCTAGTCAAAACTTCCCTGTTTTAACCAAGTGGTGGTTTGGCCCCTATTCAAGAAGCCATCTCTTAATATTGCTGTCCCTGGCAATTAATGTACACTGAGAGGGTGGGCGTGCCTTTACTATACTCAGCCATGTTGGATTCTAGACTCTGTGGGTCTCTCTTTTCTCTAGATTGGACGTGGCCCTTCTAGGTAATTATCTCAAAATATGTGCTCCTCCTGTTTTCTACCCAAAATAAAACTCATTAGTGAGGCCTACAAATGGTGCAGGATCTGAGCCCTTCTTCCTGTCAAGCCTCATTTCCCATCAGATCACCCTATGCTTTCTTTTCCTGGCACACCAGCCTTTTTCCAGTGCCTCTGACTCACCAAGCTTCCTCCTTTTTCATGGAAAATGATTCCCTCCTAGTCTCACTGAGGACTCTTGCTCAGTCTCTGCCTCGCCTCCTCTCACCACTCACCTCTAGTTATGATAAGCTCTCACCGTCTTTTCCACATCGCACTTTCAGTTTTACATGTATGTATGTATGTTTTATTTGATTGTCTTTCTACTCTACTCTTTTGAGAGCTCCATAGGGGCAGAGACAGAGTTGACTTTTTTTTTCTTTTTTAATCCTTTACTCTAGAAGTTTACTTGTATGAAACTTCTGGTCCTTTATAAGTTTTTTTTTTTCTTTTTTTCAAGTTCTATGAGAGTTCTGAGGACTTACTGTAACCCTTGGAGGCCCTGACCACAATGGCCGGGCCCACAGGCCAGCTGTTGAAGGTGCTCAGAAATGATTTCCACTTAAACAAGTGCCTCCACATTCCCAGATATTCCTTGTAGATTTGCTCTGGTAGAAACCAAAGTTTTTCCTTTAAATTGGCTTTTACTCTAGAAATAAAAGATAGAATCCAGCATTAAAACTAGTTTTATAGGTTTCCCACTTATTTTCACTCTTGTTGGGTATGTTTTAATGAACATTTTTCTTTAAAACTGTTTTTGGGTGATTTACACAAGAATTCAGATTTACTATGCCTTCAGCTTGTGTTTTTGAAGAACTCTTATTGCTGTGTTGAGCAAGACAAACCTAACCCCCCCCTTTTTTTTTAAATAAAAAAGGTCCATCTTTGTGCTGGTAACTACCAAGGGAAAAATGCAATTTTATCAAACTATTTCTTTTCTACTCTATTCCTTGCTGGCCAAATTTAGAAACAAAAATTGGAAAATCTTACACTTTCCAAATGAGTCCCTGTGGTAAGGAGAACCTTAGCCCTTTTTACCACACTGCATATGATAGTGCTTTTAAAAGCATTTAAACATAGGTAATAATGTGTCCCAAAGACTGGAACTATTGATTTATAAAGTTAGGTGTGAATAAAACCTAAAGATAAATAGTGTATCATTAAAAAGTGAAATAATATTATTTTGATTCATACTTGACAATTTTTCGCAAGAATGTTAAGCTCTTACATAAATACATGGCCTCCCCAGCTGTTCAAATAGTATGATTAATTAAATGGATTCTGTCTGAAAACCAACACTAGCTCTTGTTCTCAAATTGCAAATATGTCCAATGTAAAGGAAAATATAAAAGTATTCCTCTGGTATCTACTACATTTGAGGTAAAGAATGAATATTATGGAAATTCTAATACATTGCTTAGATATATGTATGAACTTGTTGGTGGGTTGTATGTGCATGTGTGTGCCTGTGTGTATGGTTTTACACACACACACACACACACACACATATATGAGGAACTCTGTAATTTGGCAATGTCATCTATTCAGTATAAAGCCAAGAACCCGTTAAAATCAACATAAAAGACTTTCTAGAAGCCCAGGTAGAGGTGACTGAAGTCCACTTCTTATAGCTCATTCATTAAATATAGAAAGAAAAAAATATCATAGACCTTCAGTTAAAATATGACCATTTTAATTTTAGTACTAGTTAGATAACTTGACTGGAGGACAAAAAGGAAGAAGGGGTTACTAAAGCAAATTGCAATGGTAGATTGGGACTGCAGAGTGAAAGGCTTTAATTCTTTGTAGATTAGGAAGTTGAAGAAAATTATTGAGTAGGAAAGAAAGATTATTAGACAAGTTCTTGAGTAAAATTAATGCGACATGTGTAGAGGCTGGAAATCAAAGGCAGTTATCAGACTGTTGCATTAATCTAGATTTTATGGCGTTAATCCAAATGAGCAGAAATAATGTTCCAAATAAGGGTATGAGAGGAAAAGAAAGTCTTAATGAAAATTAAGAGATATAGCAGAAGTAGAAATAAAAAGACCTTGGATATTTGCTTGGGTTGGGGGACAAAGAAAAGAGAAAAATCAAAGGTGTCTTAAAAACATTCAAGTCCATGAGAGTAAATTCATAGTGCTACAGGCAGAACTAAGAAACACAAGAGGAGAAATAACCTTAGGTGGAGGTGGAGGAAGATGGTGAGCTTAAGTCTTCAATTTGAGGTACACAGGAACATGTAGAGTATCCAGGAGAGATGTCAGAGGAGTTAAAAATGCAGAGCAGGACTATGTCCAGAATCAGGGATGAAAACAAAATTCATAGTAGTTAATCTCTCAAATACATTTTTGTTTATTTTTTTTATTTCTCTTTCCCCATTTTTTGGATGCATTATAGTTGTACATAATGGTGGGATCTGTTGTTACATATTTGTATATACACACAATGTAACAATATAATTTGGCCAATATTACTACCCAGCACTTGCCCCCTCCCTCTGTGTCTCTCATCCCCTGGTCTCTTTCTTCTGCTTCTCTTCCTTTGATCTTCATGAGAGTCCCCTCCCCACTCCCAACACCTTTCTTTGCCTTTTTCCTCTCTAGCTTCCACAAATGAGAGAAAACATAAGTCCCTTGACCTTCTGAGTTTAGCTTATTTTGCTTAATATAATGGTCTTCAGTTTTATTCATTTTTCCTGCAAATGACATAATTTCATTTTTCTTTATGGCTGATTTAAAAAAAAAAAACTCCATTGTGTATGTATACCACATTTTGCTTTTCCCTTCATCCATCAATTAATACCTAAGCTGGTTTCATAGTTTGGCTGTTGTGAATTGTGCTGCTGTAAACATGGGTATGCATGTATTACTATAGTAAGATGACTAATTCTTCAGGATAAATACTGAGGAATGGGTATAGCTGGGACATATTCCTAGTCTTCTGAGGAATCTCCATATTGATTTCCATAGTGGTTGTGCTAATTTAAAATCTCACCAACAGTGTAAAAATGTTCCTTTTTCTCTACATCCTCTCCAGCATTTATTATTATTTGTATTCTTGATGACTGACTGCCATTTTGACTAGTGTAAGATGAAAGGTCAGTGCAGTTTTGATTTGCATTTCCCTAATTGTTAAACATATTGAACATTTTTATCATATATTTGTTGGTCATTTGTATTTCTTATTTTGAGAAGGGTCTGTTTAATTCTTTTATCCATTTATTAATTAGGTTATTTGATTTTTTGCTGTTAATTTTTTTATGTATTTTATATATTCTAGATATAAATCTTCTGTCAGAAGAGTAGCTAGCAAAGATCTTTTGTAGGTTCTCTCTTCACATTCCTAAATGTTTCCTTTGCTATGAAAAAGCTTTTTAATTTGATGCCATCCATTTATTAACTCTTGGGCCTTCTGAGTTTTGGGAGAAAGTTGTTGCCTCTGCTGAGAAAGTTGTTGCCTCTGCTTATATGCTGGAGTGTTGAACTTATGTTTTCTTCTAGGAGTTGCAAAGCTTCTGGTCTAATTACTAGGTCTTTGATCCATTTTTAATTGATTTTTGTGTAGGTTGAGAGATAAGGGTCTAGTCTCATTATTCTACATTTGGATAACAAGTTTCCTGCATCATTTGTTAAAAAGAGTGTTTTTTCTCTGACTGCTAGAGATGGTGAGCATTTTTTCATGTACTTGTTGATTGATTGTATGTCCTCCTCTGAGAAGTGTCTGTTCAGGTCTTTGGCCCATTTGTTGATTGGGTTATTTGTTTTCTTATTGTTTAATTTTTTGAGTTCTTTGTATACTCTGGATATTAGGGCTCTATCTGAAGTGTGAGGAGTAAAAATTTGTTCCCATGATGTAGGCTCCCTATTTACCTCTCTTATTGTTTCTCTTGCTGAGAAAAAACTTTTTAGTTTAAGTAAGTCCCATTTGTTGATTCTTGTTTTTAACTTTTGTGCTATGGGTGTCCTATCAAGGAATTTGGAGCCCGACCCCACAATATGTAGATCGGAGCCAACCTTTTCATCTATCAGACGCATAGTCTCTGATTTGATATCAAGGTCCTTGATCCATTTTGAGTTAACTTTTGTGCATGGCGAGAGGAGGGGATTCAGTTTCATTTTATTGCATATGGATTTCCAGTTTTCCCAGCACCATTTGTTGAAGATGCTATCCTTCCTCCATTGCATGCTTTTAGCCCCTTTATCGAATATAAGATAGTTGTAATTTTGTGGATTGGTTTCTGTGTCCTCTATTCTATACCATTGGTCCACCCGCCTGTTTTGGTACCAGTACCATGCTGTTTTTGTTACTATTGCTTTGTAGTACAGTTTGAAATCTGGTATCGATACACCTCCTGATTCACACTTCCTGCTTAGAATTGCTTTTGCTATTCTGGGTCCTTTATTTTTCCATATGAATTTCATGATTGCTTTATCTATTTCTACAAGAAATGCCGTTGGGATTTTGATTGGCATTGCATTGAACCTATAGAGAACTTTTGGTAATATTGCCATTTTGATGATGTTAGTTCTGCCTATCCATGAACAGTGTTTTTTCCTCCAACGTACATATTTGTCACCTTTGTCAAGGTTCAGATGACTATAGATATTCAACACATTTTTAATGTATTTAATATTCATAATTCTCCTAGGAAGTAACCAAGCCTAAATTCATTTTAAAATTATTTTTAGTTAGTAAAATATATAAAAACTAATAAAAGTCATTGTAATAATTCAAATCATAGGTAAGCAAAAAAACTAAAAATAAAGAAGAATGGGTGGTAAGTTTAGCAAACATTTTTTTATAATGTTTATAGTAAATTAGAAGAAATTTAAAAGAAAGATACTTCCAGAGAAAGTTAAATAGTTTTATAGAAAAAGAGAAAATGTTAAAATCACAAGAAATAGAAAAAATATGAAGAAACACTACCAACAATAAAACACAATAAATCTAGGCATGTTTATGAGAGAAATAGTCTTTTTCAATTGACTAAGATATGGGTTTGTCATGCTATAATATCCATTTAGATAACTGATGTTAAAATAATACCAAAAACAAGTTAAATGATGTTTTAAGTAATCTTTTAGAAAGGCAGAAAAATCTAGACCCTATTGTATTTAAAATCAAACATCTTTTTGCCCAATGGATTAAACTGTAATCAATAAACAGCAAAACCACATGAATTATATTATGATGGCTCCACCCTGTCAGTTTGCATATTTCATTTGTAGCAAGCCAGGTGGCAGATCTGCCTTCTCAGGAAAGTGGGGGCTGGACACAGATTGAATTCTAACTGCAGAGACTAGTGTTGGAGTAGTTTTCGTGTACTTCAAGGGCTCCAATTAAAGGGAAATTAGAACCAAAGTCTGAGGATGAGGTCTGGGATGGGCCCAGGAAGAAAGAGAAATTCTAAAGCCTGTAAAGGGTAATGGGTGAAGAAACAAAACCAGCTTTAAAACAACAGATCACATCAGTGAGCTGTAGGCCAGATAGAGTAATGCAGTTTGAGAACAGGAACTAGAAAGATTTCCGGGAGCACTGAGATGAAGAAAGCACACGATTCTTCTAGGATAATCAGTGTTCAAGCATGAGGGAAAGGAGGTAATCATAGGGGGTTCAATTATGTAACTGAAGAAATGAAAGTTAGTATCATAAATGAAAATTAGTATTATAATAGAGAAGGTGGAGAAGTACTTGGAGGAGAAGGCAGAAGAAAGATAAATACATATGTATGTATACATATCTATATATTTCTCTCTATATATTCATATTAGTGTATAAATACATATTTGTATATATCATATATAATATATATCACATTATATATCATATATGATTATATGTCATGTACACCTCCTATATAATATATAATAAATATCATGTATAATATATAAAAAGACATACATATATCAAATGTATACATACATATATGTATAGCAGAATACAAAACAGAATTGTAGCAGAGTACAAACATAATAAAACTAGCCACTATTCACTGTTTATCTCCATTAATGATCAAACAAAGGAGAATGGGGCTTATCTCTTTAAAAAAGCAGTTTCATTGAAATATAATTGATATACAAAGAACCATAAATATTTAATATGTCCAGTTTGAAATGATAATATGACATGCCTGATGGGAAGTGCCCATTGTTACCATGCAATTTTAAAGTGAAAGTTACCACTACATACGTGTCTATTAGAATCATTTAAAATTACTGAAAATAAGTGAGGCAAAGATGTGGAAGAAGTAAAATTCTCATGTACTGCTGGCAGGAGTGCAAAATGGGACAGCTACTCTGGTAGTTTCTTACGAAGTGAAATGCAGATCTTTCATGTGACTGAGTAAGCTTACCTCTAGTTATTTGTATGCCAAAAATGAAAGCTTACTGTTATGGTTTGGATATGGGGTGTCCTCTGAAAGCTCCTGTGTTAATGCAGGGATGTTCAGAGGTCAAAGTATGAGATTGTGAGAACTGTAACCTAATCAGTTCATTCTAATTTGAATGGACCAATTGGGTAGTTAACTGCAGAGTGGGAGCGTGGCTGGAGGAAATGGGCACTGAGCACATGCCTTGAGGTCTATACTTTTGTCCCTGGCTCTTTCCATGCTCTCTTTGCTTCCTGGCTGCCTTGAGGTGAGCAGATTTCCTCTGCCAATTCCTTCTGCCATGATATTCTGCCTCATCTCAGACCCAAAGCAATGGAGTCAGTCAACCATAGACTGAGACCTCTTTAATCATGAGCCCCAAATAAACTTTTCCTCCTAGAAATTGCCCTTGTCAGGTATTTTGGTCACAGCATTGAGAGGACTAACCACTTATTTTCAATAGAAACTTTAAGGTGAATGTTTAAAATAGCCCTCAAAATTACCCCAAACCAGAACCAACTGTAAGGTACCTCAGTGAGTGGGAGTCCATACAATAAAATACTACTCGATACATGCAACATGAATGAATCTCAAGTTAGCTATTCTAATAGAAAGAAACCAGTCTGAAATATTACATTATGAATCTATGTATATGACACAACAAAAACCTGTATTCGGAGAGTAGATCAGTGGTTGCTAGGATTTTGTGGGTGTAGAGTTCTATTTTGTACTATTGATAGTACCAAAAATACTTTGGAATATTACGTCACTACCATAAATCCATTCATGGGTGATTAAAAGAATCTATGTATACACTGGAACCTATATAACTGTAAACCAAAGTATAGTAATATACTTACTCTATGTAACAAAAATAAATGAATTTTAAATGGCAATAATTATTTTATTGCTTACAATTTTGTGAGTCAGGAATATGGAAGGATTAAGTCAGGATGGTGCTTCTCTTTCATATAGTAATAGCTCAGACTGGAGCTAGAGGATACAAATTGGCTTCACTAGTGTTTTGGGTCTTGGTACTATCTTTAAGCTAAGACATCTTGGTTTTTCTCCATGTGGTATGTCTTTCTACAAGGCTTATTGTCTCTCCCCATGTGCCCTCTGTCTTTGACAAGATGGCTTGATCATCTTACTTATTTCTGAGAACAAAAATTCTAAGGTCACTTAGGATATGATTTTGGAAGTTCCAGAATGTTTACTTTCTGTGTTATTTAGCTTTGTTGCTGTAACAAAATATAATAAACTTATAAAGAGAGAAGGTTTATGGTTTCAAATGTTTCAGTTCATAGTCAGTTGATCCCATTGCTTTTGGGCCTATGTCAAGGCAGCATTATGGTGAAGTGCTGTGTTAGGAAGATTAGCTTTGCTCTGACCATAATACCCAACAGAAACAACTTAGAGGAGTAAAAGTTAATTTTGATTCATGGTTTCAGAGATTCAGTCCATGGTGGATCAACTCTATTGCTCTGGGCCCAAGGTGAGTAGTACAAGGGTGTGGGGAAGAAGCACTGCCCCATTCATGGTTACCAGGAAGCAGAGGGGCAGGGGAAGTGGAGAGAAAGAGAGGTTAATTTGACTTACCCTTTTAGAGGCTGGGAAGATGAACCTTTCCAGAGCATGTCCCCAGTGACCCACCTCCTCTAGCCATGCCCTACCTGCCTACAATTACCACCTGCTTAGCTCATTCAAATTAGAACAGACTGCCTAGGTTACAGCTCTCACAATATAACCATTTCACTTCTGAACACTCCTGTATTACCACATGAACGTGGGGGAGACACCTCATATCCAAGACACAGTGGGTACACATGGAGCAAACTGCTCACCTCATCGCTGGGAAGTGAGAGAAGAAGGGTTGACTGGGGTTTCCATGCCCACTTCAAGAGTATGCCCCAGTGGCTGGAAGACCTCCCACTAGGCCCCACCTCTGAAAGGATCTGCTACCTCCCATTAGCTCCATGGTGCTGGCAACCAAATCTTTAACACATGGGCTACTTATACTTAGCACTTACCCAGAGCACTTACCCAAACCATACCACTTCCATTACATTATATCAGTCAGAAGTTTTGTCCAGGTAAAGTGGAGGAGAAATCGCCTCTACTATTTGATAGTAGGAGTAGCAAAGGGATGTGGATACAAAAGAGGCATGGTTCATTGGTAGGGGTGGCAGGGAGGAGCATGAGGAGCACAATTAATATTCCAAACAGAGGGAACAGCATATGCAAAGGCCCTGAATTAGCTGAAATAAGAAGAAACTCAAAGAAAGCCACTATGGCTGATAAAGAATGAAAGAAATTTGAAGAGTGGTGAGGTTGGATTTGGTAGTGCAAGATCTTGTGGGACATGTAGGCTATTGTTTATAAGTTTGTTGCAGGACAAAACTATTGAAAATTCCAGCAGGGAAATTTTGTCATGCTCTGTCTTTCCAAATGTTGTTGCTGACTCCTCTATAGAACCCAATATTCATGAATTAGCTCCCTGAACAGTAAGACTGCATTCCAAGCTTTCTCAAAGATAGAAGGGATAAGAATACATTCTGTTGCAGTTTGAGATAAAAGAATTTAAATCACATCTTCACACATATTTTATCCAATATGCATTTGAGGGACTAACATGCCTCAGTCACTTTGGTTGAAAAAGCAAACAAAAATAATAAATACTAGATATATTCTATTTGAGTCCAGTGAAACCAAGAAAAAAATTGGAATGTCCTTGGGAGGTACGCATTTTTTTTTTTTCCTCCCACGAGTCAACTTTTTAAACCATTTACAACTCAGTTGATTATCTTTCAAACTGGAACTAGAAGAACAAGTCTCCCTCTGAAAAAGGGGTAGTAACAAGTCATGGGGGAATGCCATGCAGGGGTATACGTGGAAGTGAGTAGATTTGGAGAGAATGAAGAAGAATGTCAGCAGAAATTGGGACACACCCCGACTTCTCAGTAGGGTGGTACTCTGCAAATGGCCATGTATAATCTGCGTGAGTTTAGAAGTAGGATTAAGTACACAAGAAAGTATGGAATCAATCAGAAGCATGTTTGAGTGAGTGTTAGACAAATCCCCTTTAAGAAAGGAAAATCAGCTTGATTCAGTGAGCATTTATTATGTGCCAAACTTCATCATAAACTGGCGCATAGAAAATAAACACTATTGTGACATGTTAGAGGTTAAATATTATGGGAATGAAAATAGGATATGAGATTCTGGGCTTATCTCTGCCATGAACTTGGTATAGAAAGTTGAGTCATTTGCCTACTATAGATTTCCGCTTTCTGAATGTGCAAATTACTGCTGACTATGATACTCCCACAGCCTTTCATTCCATAAGGCATACTTTACATTATACTGCATTTATGTCCTACAGTGTTTGGGGAGCAAGACTTAGATCAATGAAATTGAGGAAACAATTTTCAATTCAAGTCTATTACCACATATTTTAGGGAAGAATGAACTGGAAAGAAATACCTTGCCTTCTTAAGACTTGATTGTTTGCTAAAGATGAATGAAACTCAACTAGAAGTGAAATAAAGGAGAAAATAAATCAATATCTCCTTCCTCTACAATCATCAATAGCACAGTTAGGGTGAAAAATATGGAAGTTCTCCTTCTGTGGGGGTCTCACGGCTTACATTTTCCCCAAGTCTCTGTTATGGCCACAACAGGGTTTGAGATGAAGTATGAATATTTTGTTATCTATTTTGAGGTTTATTTCAAAAGAGAATTTGAAAAAAATTTGGGAAATTCCCCTTATTATTTAATTCTATTTTCATACTTGGTACTACTGCAGCTACTGTAGTACTAGTGCTAGGTTTAGGTTTGAAAATGTCCCTTTCATAATGGTTGTGCCAATTTGCAGTCCTGCCAGTAATGTAGAATGTACCTTTCCCCCCACGTTCTCACCAACATTTACTGTTGCTTGTATTCTTGATAATTGTCATTCTGACTGGAGTGAGATGGAATCTCAGTGTAGTTTTGATTTGCATTTCTCTAATTGCTAGAGATGTTGAACATTTTTTTATACATCTGTTGACTGATTGTATTTCTTCTTCTGTGAAGTGTCTGTACAGTTCCTTGGCCCATTTATTGCCAGGGTTATTTGTTTTTTTGGTGTGAAATTTTTTGTGTTCTTTATATGTCCTGGAGATTAATATCTATTAGAGGTGCATGTGGTAAAGATTTCCTCCCATTCTGTAGGCTCTCTCTTCATGTTATTCTTTCCTTTGTTGTGAAGAAGCTTTTTAGTTTGATTCCATCCTATTTATTGATTCTTAATTTTACTTCTTGCACTTTAGGAGTCTTGTTAAGGAAGTCAGGTCCTACTCTGGCATGGTGGAGATTTGGGCCTACTTTTTCTTCTATTAGGTGCAGAGTTTCTGTTCTAGTGCCTATGTCCTTGATCCAATTTGTATTGATTTTAGTGCAAGGTGAGACATAGGGGTTTAATTCATTTTGCTACACATGAATTTCCAGTTTTCCCAGCACCATTTGTTGAAGAGGCTATCTTTTCTCTAATGCATGTTTTTGGCTGCTTTGTCTAGTATGAGATAACTGTATTTATGTGGGTTGTCTCTGTGTCTTCTATTCTGTATCATTGGCCTATGAATCTGTTTTGGTGCCCACACCATGCCATTTTTGTTATTGTGGCTCTGTAGTGTAGTTTAAGTTCTGGTATTGTGATGCCTCCTGCTTTCATATCTGTGAATAAAGTCGTGAAGATGGAAATTATCTACTACTTAACTCTATTAACTATGGTCTGGACCAGTGTGAGGAGCTGGTGATGTGTGATGATGTGGTCCTTTCCCTTACGGTTCTGGAAGATTAAGGAGGGAGACAGAGAAACAAGTACTTACAAGTATAAATGTAACAAAAGTCAGAAACAGAGAGCTGAGGCATGATCAGCAGAAGGAGCTGACCTAGAACTGATCATGGCCAAGAGACACTGAGAAGACCAGTCATGGTGGAGTAGAGGCCTCTAATATAATAAAACATTGGTTCCTTCCAGGTAACCTCTATATCCTTGGAACTTCCTGAGTGAGGGCCATGCCTGTTATTTATGGGGCTTCCCTGATACTATGCCTGAGTTCATGCTAATGAGATGACTTAGGATGAGTCTGATGACTCTGGAACCCTGTAATAGGGCCAACCCATGTGATTAGAACACTGGAGTTTTACCCATGGGATATTAGTCCTGTAGGAAGCAGAATTTGTCCTAGAGGTAGAGTTCAGTCATGTGGTCAATAAGTCAATCAATCATGCCTGTGTAATGAAACCCCAATAGAAACTACAGATACCTGTATCTCTGGTGATTTTCCTGACTCACACTGATATACTGGGAGGGTGAAGAGCCCTAAGGACATTAAAACCCTAAATTTGTCCCTTCCCAGCGTCAATCCTTTTGTCTCTTTATTGCTATTCCTGATTTGTATTTTTTATATAAAAATCTAATTGTAAGTACCGTGTTCTCTGAGCTCTGTAAGTTGTTAAATTGAATTATTGAACCTGGGGGAGTAGAAGGAGCCTTAGAATTTGTAGCCAGTGAGTCAGAAGTGCAGGTGGCCTGGTAACCCCGGAGCTTGTGGCTGGTGTCCGAGGTGAGGGCAATCTTGTAGAATACTATGCTTTTGACCTGCGAAATCTGACCTAACTCTGAGTAGCTAAGTGTTGGAATTTCATTGCAAGTCCAATAATGGGAAACCCACTTAGATTGACAAAATAGAGCCAGATTGCGGAAGAGTTGGAAGTCAGGCATTATACTTGGAAAGGGAACATGATATGATTTAATATAATAATAATAGCTTAAATGCATTAAATGTTTATGATATATTAGAAAGCACTTTGTAGGTATGTAACCCAAACATTTATTTACTCTCCTTCCACCCTATGATGTAGGAAGGATTATTGATTATTTTATAGAAGAGTGCTAAAAACAAAACACACACACACACACACACACACACACACACACACACACACACCAACAAACCTTGGACTCTTCGCTAGTCTGAAATTCACAATTCTTGTGCAGTTGAGGTTGGGCAGGCCATAACTTTTCTTTACCTTAGTTTTCTTATCAGTATCAAGAGGGCCACCTTTTCATTTCTAAGATTTTATGATTCCATGTGGCTAAAGTACAGTCTGAAAAGTTGTAGCTTATTAAAATAGTCTTTGAACATCCATTAGTATTTTCAAGAAATATTTGTTGAACATCTGCCATGAGCCTATGCCAGGGTATTCTTTGGGAATACAGGGATGAGCATAATTTCTTTCCCCTCAGAGTTAATAGTCATTCCCTCACAAGTACTGGGCAAGTACCCTTTTTATTTCAAATGAGATTGCATTGAAATAAGCAAATTGAAGGAAAGTGGTTAGATTTCAAAAAGGTAGCAGTTTGCATGGGAGGGTAGGAGACTGGGAATATGCTTTGCCTTGCCTTTAGAATGGGAGGTTGAATGGAGGTGGAAAGCTATGGCCACACTATGCCTGTGAAAGTCAAGCCATGTCAGTGCCAGGGAGTGATTTTGAGGAACAAGCCCCAGAAGTAATATGCCTATGGACTTTGTAGCAAGGGAAGCAGGAGTGTTATTCCTCCCATTTTCTCCCCTCCCCTTATATACAAGGAACAGCGCAGACTAGAATAAAAAAGATTTTGAGTGGAGAATTCAAGCCAAGGAGGAGATTGGACTTGCTGGGCAAGGTGACATTAAATATTAATAAAGACGATACTAATGTTTTGAAGTTTGATAGACCTCAAGAACCATTTGGGGGTACCTCGTGAATATAGAGATTTTCCTCTGGACTCTGATAATCAGAGTTTCTAAAGGAAGAGATTTATGAATGGGACTTCCAGGAAGACTCTGAACTCTAATGAATTTGAGAACATCTGGTTTGTCCAACAAGGGTGGTTCACATAGATTCAAAGGGATCTGTTATCAACAATTACCATTTTATTTGTTAGTATGACATTATTCTTCCGAATGAGTCGGTTTAATGTCTAAGCTATGGCTTTATCTAGCGTCTTGCTTTCTTCTTCTCCCATCTCTCATCCCCTGTTGTTGGCATCTCAAATCTTGGGAGGCCAGATATGTTTTTCTTTGCTTTTTTTGTGGAGTGTGGGGCCAGCTCTGCCGATGTAGTAAAAATTAGTTGGGGGCTTTTGGTGAAATCTCAAGGATGGGGTGGAAGGTAGGTTTTAACTATTGAAATCATTTGAGCTAACCAAATCAACAATAAATCACAAACTCCAGATTTTTGTTTAAAGGGGAGGAGACCAAGGCAGTGGATGTGCAAATTAGCCAGGCCACGACTTGCTGGCTCTGGTTCACTTTGTAAACAAAAGCAGGCCTGAATTAAATCAAACGTTACTTGTTAAAGTAAACTAGCAAAAGCTGGTGAAAATTAAAGTAGAACAGAAGATGGTTTCAATAAGTTCATCCTCCAGCTTTTAGCTTACACACCACACACACACTCACACACAAGAAAACTACCCATCATTCCATTCTATGGGGCATGTCCTTGTTTGAAGGCACTTTCGTGAGATTTAAACAGAATTTTAGTAGGAGTTATGCTACCTGTAGCATTGGGTAAATTTTCTTGAGAACAAAATTCTGAATAATATATGTGTAGTTCTGACAATATTTTTCTAAGCTTTTAGAGACTTTTAGTGAGAGAAATGGGACTCACTAGGTTGGTTAGCTGAAGGTCTGATTGTTTCTGATTGTTTGATAATCACCATGTGTCTCATCTGCTGTACTTGTTTGGAGTGGCTTGCTTGGAGAGCCTATAAGGTTTTGTTCTACGGCACTAGGAACAAGAGGGCCACTGCTTTTTCCTGAGGTGAAGTGTCCCACCCAGGTGTAGGTCTGAGCTTTCCTTTCTCCAAGGGGAATAGTAGAAATACCTACCTGAATCCCTGCAGGAGCAGAGTTCTAATTATCAAGCTCTCACTTAAAAGTTTCCTAGGAGCACACGTAGCCCTGTCATTTGGGGGATCCTCTGGGGACAGGGATCCAAGAGGTTACTTCTAAGAGTTTTGGGACTCGGGGTAGCTGTCCAGCTGTCCACCTGAGCCAAAAGCAATGCTGAGTCATAGCCTGGAACTCCTTCCACCTGTGAGCTTGTGTTACGTGCCAGCAGCTGAAGGAGGTGTTGATTCATTTCAGGCCTAGTTTGTCTATGATGAAGTTCAACCCACCACAGAGAGCCCAGGGGAGCTGCCCTGTGGGCTCCAGGTCTGTGATTTATGTTTTCCTTGTGCCTTTCTCTGTTTTCTCTGCATTGTTGACAACGAGGCAGACATCAAATATATTCAGCCTGAAAGACAGTGCACGGTATCTTGGAGCAGTGTAGAACAAAAGTGGGTAAGTTCTTCTAGGCTCAGAACAACGGCTGATAATAAAGATCGACGTGAACAAAGCCAGCAACAACACTGTCCTGCTCTAGAATGAGCTTTAGAAGCAAAGCTTGCAATGCCTCCCTGAAAAGCACCAGCTATCACCAAATCATGGTTGGGATGAATTGGGCTGCTGTTTCCTGGATGTGGGACTGAACTCAGGTACATCATCTGATTGAAGAATATTCAATTTGGGGTGGATATAGAGAAGTGCCTGCCCACCCTGCCCACTCTGAGCCCTATGCACCAAAAGAGGACTCACTTAATACTTCCTGATTTGGGTATAAAATAACTTTTATACATTTATTTTCAAATGCTTTCCTTGTGGGTCTTCTTAGAGACAATGAGCTAGATAAAATGATCTCTGGGAATTCCTTTTGATTATATGGATTTGTTTTAATGACATCATAGGGGTATAAACCATTTTGTCTGGACCCCTTTAAATATCGGTCCATTTTGTCTGGATCCTTTAAATCTTGTTATGGAAGAGGCTTTTTCTATTTTAGGGTTGTGTCTCTGCTCTTAAAATCAAATGTCCTATTTTGAGAAATACTAAATTGTTAATTTCCATTCCTGGTACCCATCTATGGCATCACCCCAACCACCAGCTAGTACAAAGGTAATAGTGCATGCAAAAGGCTCTTGGGGGAGAGTGTCCTGGCTCATATTCTAACAGTGCGAGGAAGCAAGAGCAGTTTCCTAGCACCCCTACCTTGATACCTGCCCTTTTGAAGTGAGCAGGCCCTATGTTTTCACCAGGTTATACCCTAGCTCTTACTCCTTTGTGTTTATTCCATTGCTGAAAGATTCAGAACATCACTTTTTTTTTTTTCCAGCACACATTGTTTGTCTGAAAATACACCTGGAGAGCTGCCCAATTTGGAAATGACTTAAATTACAAAAAAAGCACAGCTGTCTTTAACAGCTCTAGGAGTTCATGCAACGAGCCTACAATTTATTGAGTAGGATTAGATGCTTATTGCCTATGACACTTTAAATACCATTACATTGAAGTTTATACAAGAAAGTCCAAGTTTAAAACTGGAATCTTAGCAATAACAGCTGGGCCATTTGTTTATGTGATAGGCAGGAAAGAATGACTTCTGTAATCTTTGTATTTGGCTTCAGAATTCTGCTTAGGGGAAAAAAAAGGAAAGAAAAAAAGAAAAGATGGTGAACAGGGAGAAAGAAACTAATTTCAGATTGTCAAACAGAGCTGAGCACCGCTGGCTAATTTGTCCCTCATGTTAAGACCTCTGCCAAGGTTCCTCTGTATCCTCTGGCTCTCTCACACCTGACAACCCAGGTTGAAATGCCTGGAGCCCACCTCAATGACAGAAAGGGGTATGTCGCTCCCTCGCCTGCAGCTCTCTCCCCCAGGCGGCTCACATTCCGAATTTTGCTTCTAGCATGAAAGACTTTGTTTTAAATCATAATAGCAACCAGGCTGTAATCACATTAGAGCGCACATGGAGAACTTGCAAAAAAGTCATGTGTTTTGGATTTGACATTCTGATTTATGGTTGTGTGCTCCAGTTACACAGCTGCAATCTCATTTTCCGACAAAGATGTTTTCTATTTTTCTATTACTTTGCTTCACCCTGTCTTTATGTTGGGGAAAATGAAAGCCACCAGGTGAAGTCATAACATAAGTACAAATGTTTTTGTGTTTGGGTTGGAGAGCGTAATAAATGGTGTATACTGGCACTTCAAACACAGCTTGTTATTTTTAAATAAAAGTGTAAAGGGAATAGCTTACTTAAGGTAATCGCAAATTAAAGAGGTACATGGAAATTTGTTTGTAAAACCCAGAATCATCCTACAAACTTTCTATACCCATCACCTGATATCAATTTCCCAGGAGGGAAATGGATGGTAATGTTCCGTTTTGGATATGTAGGTAAACCGAGCTCCCTATTTAGTATGCGTTGTTTTTTTTTTTCCACGAAAGTCTACCAAGCTAAGGGTAGGGAACTCAAAAAGTCAATCTTTGTCAGTCTGTTCATTGTGTAAATGAAGAAGGTCAAACAAAGATGTAAAGTGACTTGCCCAAGATCACACAGCTGGTTAGTGACAGGGATTAGACTCGGACTCACATTTCTTTTTTTCCCTCAATCCAATATATTTTCTATAATTTAAATGCAAGTTGAACAGTAATTTGTTTTGGTGTGGTATGAAATCTATTAACATACAAAAAAGAAAATTCCTTTTTTGTTGTTGCTGTTGCTTCTTCAAGTCTAAACATTTTTTGTTAAGTGTGGTGAAAATTCAGACCCATACTTGGCTCACCAGTACGCATGGCACAATATTGTATGTGTCATACTTCAGGGATGTTACTGGCAGTAAATGTAACAATCTTGAACTCATATGTATAAGATTGAATACATTTTCTAATTTTTACATTTCAAAGATTCCAAGTATAGTTATCTTTTTGTCAATTCAATATATTCTGGTAGAGATAGAAAGTACTTGCATAAGAAAATTTAAAAATATGTAGTATAAAGGCATACTTGGGTGTCAGCAGTTGATTGTTAGAAATCCCTATGGGAAGAATATTGTTGCTCTGTTGTTGGGTCATTATTATTTTCGTGCCTGTTTTCTTCTTATTCAAATTCAGTCTTTAGGGGAATATTTTGGATCCTATGGTCAGGTTTCCATAGTTTACCCTAGAGAAGAAAAATGCATAAATATAGTAATTAAATATATTGTTTCTTGATTGATAGGGTTTTCTAAATTGCAGATAATAATCAATTGACCCCTCTTATTCTTGGGGGAAAGGGAGAATGGGAGATCAACAGTTTTGTTCATTATTTTTAGCTGAATGCAAGTGAATGCATTGTGCATCAATGTTTCAAATTCTTGTTTACACACGGGTATATCACACAGTAGACATATTTTGGGTACTGATATCCTCTCCCTCAGCCTCGATTCTACTCTGTTCCTGATTTTCATTTTGGAAAGTTATTTCTACTCTATTCTCATTTAGGAAAGGAAGATCACATCATCCAACATTGAACCATAAGCCAATCATTTTATTGTACTTACTCTGTGGTGATAGTGGTGCTTTGTGATGGCCACATGACAACGTGGGCCAATGATACAGAATCCAAGGACTCACAGGGTACTGCCATTTGACATGCTGTGGGGAAAATATGAGAAATTTTTTTTCTTTCTTTTTTTTTTAGTTTCAAGGGGAGAACCTGGAGCTTCTATGGGAGCTGACATTAAGGAAACCATGGAAGGCAGAGAAAAAAAATTTCCTTTTGCATGGATTGAGTATTGTATCAGTGTCTGCTGATGACAGTTCTGCCTAGACTTTTAGTCAAACGATTTTTTTTAATCCCATTTTCAGGTTTTCTGGCCCTTGTATCTGAAAGCCCCCGGATGAATAGGGTAGGGAATGGGACAGCAGCCTCTGTTGCATGTGGGCATAGTTATCAAAGGGATCTCCTAGGATTGTGGCAGCTCCTTTGTCTATAATGAAGGTCCTGTTGATCTGTGCAGTGTTTGGCAGTGACCAACAGAGTGGGAGCTCATATTAAGAGTAGGTGTCATGCTGAACTTGGTGTCACAACCCTGTAACCCCAGCAGCTTGGGAGGTTGAGGTGGCAGGATTGAGAGTTCAAAGCCAGTCTCAGCAAAAGGTAGGCATTAAGCAACTCAGTGAGACCCTATCTCTAAACAAAATGCAAAGATGGTGATTATAATCGTTAGAGAGGAGGTCGAGAAATTATTTGACAAATACAGACAGAAGATGCAGGAAATGCATCTTTAGCTGACAAGATAAACTAGAATACAATTATTATAAATTTAAAAAATTCTTTTCTGTTCTATTTTCTTCATCAGAATATTTATATAAAGAAGACTTTTAAATTTTGCCTAAAATTCCCCATGTAATATTAAAAAGGAGATCAGCTATTAAGTTTTA
Organism: Callospermophilus lateralis; assembly: GCF_048772815.1. Taxonomy (NCBI): domain Eukaryota; kingdom Metazoa; phylum Chordata; class Mammalia; order Rodentia; family Sciuridae; genus Callospermophilus; species Callospermophilus lateralis. Next base: position 76,436,861 of record NC_135307.1, on the reverse strand, counting down.
AGACTTTTCTTAGATTCTCACAGCTTCCTTCCTGGGTTTTTAGTGAGTGGTAAACTCCCCTTCACTTCCAATATTTTATGATAAGCTAAGGCTGGAGACCCACGCTGTTATAGGACAATACTCTCAAATATAAGTGGCCTTCCTTAATCCAAGTTCAGTGTAGTCTTCCTGTTGCCAGTGCCCTTTCAGGGACTTCAGTGTATGCTTTCTGAAGCTATAGAAAAGACATTAACTTTATTATTTACATTATTAATGTAAAGAGAACAGTTCCATTTCTACAAGTAAACTACTGATTAAAAAGTCTGTCAACTAAAATGTGCATAAAATTCATCTTGAAAATCTCTATGAATAACATTGCTCTTTGGTTTGAAATTGTTTTGTCATGAAATGGAAGCTACCTATACATATGAGATTCCTGGGTCCTTGAAAGGCACTGGGCTTTTTATTTTATTTATTTATTTTTTTGGTCTTAGTTTATTCAGGCAACTATAACAAAATACCATACAGTGAGTGGCTTATAAACAACAGAAATTAATTTCTCAAAATTCTGGAGGCTGAGAAGTCTAAGATCAAGGTGTTGGTAGATTGGTTTTCTGGTGAGACCCCACTCCTTTGTGGACAACTGTCTCCTCACATGTGGGGGCTGAATGAGCTCTATGAGGCCTCTTTAATAAGGATAATGGTCCTGTTCATAAGAATTCTACTTTCATGATCTAATCAGCCTCTTCCCCAACATCTCTGCTTCCTTATTTCAACATAGAAATTGGAGTGGGAGATAAATATTCAATCATTACACTTTGAGTATCAAGAAAGGATTTGGTTGATATTACTCATGACCTATAGCATAGATGTTTTTCAAATAACCTAGGGCAGATGTATGTTCATATAATATGATTTAGCATCATTCTTTTCACCATCATTACAGCTACTTAACCTCTAAATACCCTGAGTGCTTGCGTGATTCACTCGACAGCAGATGTGGAATGACACAGCCACCCTGTGTTCTTGGCCTAGATGCACATATACTGTTATTACACATTGATCAGAGAGGACTTACTGAGAAAGTAATGACACTTAAGTCTCAGGGCCCTATACTTGCATGTCTTTCTAAGGACCTGAGAGGGGTACTAGTAATTTTTACTTATAACTTTTTACTTGATTTCCTAATGAGAGCTTTTCAAAATCCCATAAGCCTTAGGTCTCACACACACGCAGGATATCTTGGCCTCCATGTTTCTTTCAAAAGGAGAAGCAAAGGGCAAGCAAAATACATTTTTGCCTAAACCCCCAATTACGGTGACCTCTTCAGTTGTGGGGAATGTAAAATATTCCCCTCTTTCTTGCCATGTGCAGAGAACTCAGCATTCAGAAGTAGCAGCTTTGGTTCCTGCTAGTGAAAGACATTGTTGCAGTCCTGTGCAGCTATTCCTGGTAAATAAGTAGAGAGGAGGGTGTGCAGAGAATAAGGACTTTTGGAATTTGTCATTAGTTCGGGATAGAACACAAACACAGGGCAAGTGTAGGTAGCATGTGGGCATGAGATCATTGATAGAGAATTAGTGGAAAGGAAGATAACAAAACAGAAATCTGTTTTCAATAGGCTCATTAAGTATCTCATCAATCTTTTGTGAAAAGAGTTGACAGCATCAGAAACTCTGCATCTTTTGGAAACTGCAACTTCAAGCTAACTAAATCACGCCATCCATTTCTCAGGAATTGATATTAGATGATGGAGATAGAAAATTTGTAGTTGTGTTTATGTGTCCCTTTAATTTACAATGACCTAGTGTAAGCAGTTCCTTTTACATTTTTACAATCTAGCTAACTACATAGTATTTTGTATAGTAAGCTAGCCATATGAATACTGCAGTCTGCTATGCAAAGTATGTTAACAGAATGTATTTGTCATTTTATAGCATAACATTTATATACAAGATTTCCATAATGAAAGTAATGTGAGTACAAGTTCATTTAAAATATAGTCAGACAATAGGAACAAAATGCTACCCCTCCTTCTCTCACATCCACTGTGCCAATTCCAGTCACTTCCTCAAGAGGGGTAGCCTATATCCCTGGTTTGTGTCATATTCTTCAACACTATTTTATACAAATGTTTACATTTCCAGCTTTTATAGTTAAATGTAGACATATACTTTCTGTTTTCAAAAAGTAAGTACATAGTAACCTGCAATATAGGTTCTCCAACTTTTGATTTAAACTCAGCAATACATATTAAAGATCATTTTATATCAGCACATGTAGGTGTATCTTATAATTCACTGCTGCCTATTATCCTATAGAGTGAATGTATTAATATTTGCTTACCTGTTCCTTTATTGCTATAAATTTTGCAATTATTACATTCAATATTTAATGAATATTTTTGTGCATTTTACTATATATTTGTGTGTGAATGCCTCCAGTAAAGATTACAAAATGGTGGAATTTAATCCTTATACTTTATATTTTAATAGACACTATCAAATTGTACTCCAAAACTTGTTCTGATTCATTGTCCTAACATATACAAGGGTGACCAGTTCCCTCACATTCTTTATAACATATAATGTTATCAATTCTTTTAAGAAAGTATTTTAGTATCTTTATAAGCTCCCTCATTAAAAATAATTCAAATTATTTTCATAGTTTGATACTTGTAACTTGTCTGTGATGAGCAATATTCTGGAGCCCAAAGTTGACAAAACAAGGTGAGTAACTTTCAAAATTCTGTCATAGCACATTGATTTCTGGTTAATTGAATTGCATATTACATCCTGATCAGAGATGGTTTCTCCCTCAGTGTTCTGAAGGAAGACAGAAGAGAAATTTAATTAACCTTAAATGCATCTAACAGATTAAATAAAAGTAAGTTTACTTTTATACACATTTAAAAAAAACATTTATAGTAGTTGCTATAAGACACAGCCCTCTGCTAGAAAAAGATAAATCAGATGTAATTTATACTTTTAAATATTTCATGGTTTAGTAGTGAATGCTGATATGTTAACAATAAATGTAATGACAGAAATATTCAAAAAAGGGATAAGTGATATAGAATCTGGGTGCTTCAGAAATGTCAAGGAGACAATTCTAAATGGTATCTCAGGGAAATCTTCGGAGGAGGTATCTGAAGACCTTGAAAACACACAGTTTGTGTGGCGGAGAGATGGAGGACTTCAAGGCTGAGAGGACAGAAGAGTGTAGGCTAGCATGTGAGTGCACACTAAGGACAAGAGCTGGGGGGTGACATGGGGAAGGAACCTGGGGAGTTAGCTGGGTCCGGGATGAACATTATTCTGTAAGAGAGTGTTTCTCAAAATGCAGATCACCTATGGCTAAACTGGTTAGGCTGTTCATTTCAAACACATTCCCAGCCTTAACCCTAACCCACTGAATTAAAATATGTGGAATGTGGGGCCTAGAGATCTTCATTTTTAACACTATTTTTCAAAATTTGCTTTCTTCTTATTTTTATGGATTTAATTTGAAAATCACTCTTTTATATAATGGTGGCCCTTTTAGATAATTCTTCTTCTGGGCAGAGACTAAGACAACCAACCAGTTAGGGAAGAGCCTCCAGGTGGCTGGAAGGAGAGAAAGGGAAGTGACCCTGAAAAACCTCTACTGGCCAGATGCCCTTGGGACATATTATCCTTGGGATTGCTCTGATGTCAGGATGCAAGTTGGTAGGAGCAGCCCCAGTCAAAAGCAGAAATGTATTTAAACCATTTACAGCCAATATTGGACTTCATGCTCTTTGAAGGAGGCATAATTAGGAATGTAAAGGAGGTTACCTCTGATTAGTGAGGAACAGAGTGAAGGGTGAGTGCATTAGAAGCTACTTGCAAGACATTCACACTTCAAGAATATTGCTTTGATGACTCCAAAGGAGGCAGAATGGGGGAGAAAGGTAGCAAAACCAGTTCCTACTTCAAAGACCTATTATAGCATTTATCTTTTTAGGGTAATACTCTTAACTGTTTTGAGTAGCACGAAAAGGAACTCATAATTTGAAAAGACTAATTTGTCCATTTGCAAGTAAATTCTGGCAAATGTTTTTGACCATAAAATTAACTCCATATTATGAATAATGAATTAGTTTTGAAATTATTTGAATTAGCTTAATCATATGTATATTCTTATTTATATAATTTCATATATGCTTGTATACATTTTCAAAAATATTAGAGACTCTTACCCTTGTTTCCATGAGGTAGTTGACCTAAGGGTCTTTATTCCTTATTTGGAAATGAGACAAATGTTAAGTGGTTTCCTTTAGTCAATACTAGAAACAAGGTTTTCCAAATTGTCATCCAGGATTCACTTCTGGAAACTCCTTGAAGAAAATTAAAATATCGTGGAGATGTGTAACTGAATGCAGTGAGTTCTGCTCTTGGTGAGCTCAAAGCCAATGAGCATAACTAGAGGATAAAACAATGGAGAAAGATTTATCACACATAGCAAGTAAGGGTAAGGACAGCACTAGAGTTACTTGCAGAGCGATACTCTCCCTGAAAAAAGGAAGACTGGGAATTTTATTCAAGGAGCCTATACATATTCACATAGGAAAGCACATGTACAGGTGGTCATGTTTCTGAGCATGCTCAGTTTAAGATCATTATTCAAAACTGAAAAAATGGTGGACCCATTTCCGGACGTGCTCAGTTCAAGGTCATATAGAACATGTTCACAAAGGAAAGATGGAAGACATGAACCTTCTGGGCATGCTCAATTTGATATTATAATGAGCCAATTTTATTCTAGCAGGCCTAAAAGAATGTATCAGAATGGCTCAGTGAGCTTGACTGAATCTTTGTAAACTTCTCCAAAGAATTTTAGCTGAAACAAAAAGAAAACACAATTTTGAAGGTGCATTAATGTAAGAGTTTTCCCCTAAAGGTGCCTGCTTCACTGAGCAGCTAATAAGTCACACCCCCAGATATTTCACTACTTATTTGTGAGGACTGTAGTGATGGAGGTCATTCTTCTTAAAGTACTTAACTGCTGAAGAAGGTGCCATATCCTTCTTAGTTAGAGGCCTGAAATTGTCTTGATGCACAAGCAAGATAGGCCTTAGGATCACCAGAGTCAGTCTGTAACCATAACGTGAGTTCCTTTGGAATTGGTGTACTACATTTGAAGGTACATCTCATTATGACATAAACTATGACTAGGATTAATAAAATTGACATTTCTAACTTAGGTAGCCCATAAGGCACATATTTCGTGCCTTGGGGAATCCAGGAAAGCAATCTTGAGAACTGATCATTTATTCTTGGTGCTTCTAGGGATATTTGTTGAAGTTGGACATGTTTTTCAATCTTTTCAAGGAGAGTTTCAACTTCAGCAATAGTGTTAATGTAAATACAAGTGGTGTTTGCAATAACACAAACTCCTCCTTGCTCATCTAGGATGTAGTCTAAAGCAATTAGATTATTGAGCACCGCTTTAGCTAAGGTTTCCATTCCTTCTTGCAAAGTAGAAATGACCCAGATGGTTTTGTTAGCTATGTTTTCTAGGATGATAGATAAATTTCTAATCATGTGTTCATGAGCTTCCACCCCCTACCAGGGCAAAAGTGTTCTAGCAAATGTATATATAAATCCATTTTTGTGGTATTCAGTAAAGTAGACAGAAGGTTCTCTCTTAATTCTTCAGGATAATTTTAGTGATCTGGCCCAATGCTTAAATTTTAGGGGACCAGTAGATAGAAATAAGCATAGCCAGGTACCCCAACAAAGTTCCCCCAATTACCCATCTGTCTAGATGTGTATCTTCCCATGGAGCCCCTTAAACCCCCTACAGACAAACAGATATCCTGATGAAACACACATGACCTCTGGTAAATTATTTAAATTGAACTCTGAGTCTGAGGGTAAAACTTTCTGGATTGGATCAAACAAGGGGTCTGTAACTAGTGGGGCTGGAACTTTTGGTTGGTGTTTTGAGGGTCTGAAGTTATTGAAAATACCTTTAAAGATTTATAATTGAAGAAATAGCGATTCCGTATCCCAAATATTGAGTTTTGGATATGCCAAGCAAAGGGGAGAGGTGTGGTGATTTCCTTGACAGACTTGATCTCAGTGGTACAGGAGAGAGAAGCTTTGTAATGTTGGCTTTCCTTTACACAAAATCCAAGCTGAACTTACATTAGGAAGTGACAGTCCAAATAGTTTGTTGATTATGGTAACTTTAATGGGCTCAGGACAACTTATACTCCTAAAGTATGTAGCTCAAGGTCCTCCATGGAGCAACAAGGGGTGGGGCCTTGAGTCCTGATCATTATCCTTACTTGATATGTTACTTCAGAGAGACTTTTACCATATCTCACTGTAAAATTCGGAACCTCAGAAAAGTTAGTTACTGGTAAGACCTTGGGGTCAGTAGAGTTGTGGGTCAAGAGGGATTTTAGGTGACATATCCAATAGTCTGTTAAACTTCCTGTGTTGGCAGGCTTTGAGAGATTCTGGCTAGAGTTATTATCCATGCAAATACTAGGGTGGAGAAAATAGTAAGGTAAATGGAAATCATACTGATTTACCAAGGGAGTGACAAAAAAAAGCCTATTATATCTTAAAGTTTATCTGCCAACACAGTTAAGCAGGAGGGCTAAAAGAGTAAGACAAAGAGAGTACTTATTGCCTTATCCTAGTTATGACAGTATGCAAGTCTCATTAGCTATATTTCAACTGCATTGACTATGACTCCAAGCTTCTGGTAAAACACAAAAGAGCATAAGTCGATCGAAGATTAACACTATACAAATAGAACAATTAGGAGAATAAGGCCAAAAATGTCTTTCATTGCTTGGCTTTTCTCATCTATTTGACTTTCCTTAGCTTTAATGTGAGTCATGGTCCTAGATCACAGGAGTAGGCATTTGTAGGCTCACTTGAATCTTTTGGTCCCTACACCCTCTTTATTCTGATGCAATGAATCTGGAGAATTACATCTTGTAATTTAAGAAAACAGTGAGTAGTTAGTAAAATTACAAAAGGTCCTGTCCAAATTGGGTTAAGTTGGTTCTAAGGGGACACTGGCTTCCAGGTTTTAAATATATTCAATCCCCTGGTTCTTTGGGATGAAGTCTTATCTCTGCAGGAGAAGAAAGTTTTAGGTTTGCATACCTATTGCAGTAAATAGGTATGCAATCACCTACCCTAGTTTGATTGTGTGTTTTATTGGCAGTTCAATTTCCTCGTCAGGGTGTAGTGGGAGCTACTTCCCCACAGAAAGGAGTTTCTATGCAATTCTTTTTTTTTTTTTTTTTTTTTTAAAGAGAGAGTGAGAGAGGGAGAGAGAGAGAGAAAGAATTTTAATATTTATTTTTTAGTTATCGGCAGACACAACATCTTTGTTTGTATGCGGTGCTGAGGATCGAACCCGGGTCGCACGCATGCCAGGCGAGCGCGCTACCACTTGAGCCACATCCCCAGCCCTCCATGCAATTCTTAAACAGGCTGAATTTGAGCTTCGTTTGAGGGTGGTTCTGATGTGTGTCAGAGAAACAGGTAAAAATTTTAACCAATTCTCTCGAGCTTCTTGACACGGTTTTTGACAAGGCAGTCTTGTACAAGTGACCCTTTCAGTTTTGTCATTTGATTGGGTTCCCCAAGCTGTATATAATCTCCCTCATATTCCAAGTCTCTCATACACTGTCTTTAAAATAAAAGTGGGTCCATTGTCACTTTAGACAGAGCAAGGAGTCCAAACATGGGAATAATTGCTTTCTTTTCTGTTCTGCAACAAAAGGCTTCTATCTATCTAGTAAAAATATTCACAAAATCTAGGAGATATTTCAATCCTTCTGAAGTGGTTGTCATGACTGTAAAGTCCACTTGTGGGTCTTCTCCCGGCAGCAGGACTTGGGCTTGTAGTGCCCTCTCTAATGGGCTTGCAACAGGTGGCCTCTTCTGAATATTATTTTGCTGGTCTTATATATACTATTCTGTTAGTTTAGCTATGATCTTTAAATAAGTTTGTGGTTCTTATCACCCCAAGAAGTCAGTTTTACAGTTTCTTTTCCATAAGGGGTTGAACGTTGGGCAGGTTTAATAATTGCCCAGGCTACCTTTTCTGGTAACCAGAACTTTCCTTGATTTTCTGTCATCTACTCCACTTCCCCACCTCAAAACAGGAGACATTTGAAATCCTGCCATTTTTGTTTTGTCTAATGTTCCTCTGGGTAGGAGGGACCAAATTTGTAGAGAGACAGAGAGGGGATCAAAGGCAGCTAGAGAGTCTTTCTGGACAAAGCACATTTAGCTCCATTGTCAACTGCGTGGTTTCCTCTTATTAATTTTGAGTCTCCTCTTTGATGCCCTCTGCAGTGTACTATGGCTACTATTTTAGGGTCATTTACTGCCTGAAACAGTGAAAGAATCTCCTTTTCATATTTAATTTTGTTGTTGTTGTTGCTGGTACTAAGAAGACCTGTCTCTTTACAGATTGCACCATGAGTCTCAATCATTGAGAAGGTCATTTGGAATCCATATACAGTTAATACCCTCCCTCTTCCTAATTCCAGTTGCCCAAGTTTGGGCTGCAATTTCAGAATTTTGAGCTGAAGTTCTGGGTGGAAAGACCTTTTGTTTCAATGAATTCTTGGAGAGAGACCTTTGCATAACTAGTTCAATATTGACCATTAAGTATAGAAATACTCCCATGTACAAACTAATTTTTCAGCATGTTAGGGGCTCTTTTTGCTCGAGTAGACCATGTCTATTTATTCCAAATAATCATGAATTTGAGACTTTTGTGATACAAGGAGTAGAGTGGCTGGGTTAAGTGTCTGGCAAGGTTTTAGAGTTGGATGGGACCAGTCTAGCAACTGACCCTAGTACTGTAATATTCAGCCCCTTGTCAGACAAGATTGGCTTTTTGTCTCCAGAAAAACTGGAGACTTGATGTGGGATCCAGAGTATCAGTGGCTGCTCCATAGTTAACTTTTTGGGTTTTTATTTTTTATTTTATTTATTTTTATTTTTTGCCTTTTTAATGAACAGGCAAGTTGCAGCAACTACCCTTCAGCATGGTGGCCAACCCCAAGACACAGTATCTAAGTGTCTAGAAAAATAAGCTACCACTTTTGAAGGGGTTGAGCATCGGTGTCAACACAACAGCTGCAATCCCATTCCTTTTATGCCTATATGAATCAAGTAGTTTGTATCTGGCATACCTGGTGCAGGGGTACTTGTTAGTACCCCCTTGAGCTTACTAAAGTCTTGATTAAATTTTCCATCTCATCTGAAGAAATCAGTTTCCAGTTCCTGTAATTTGTCATATAGGGATTTTGCAATTGGCCCAAAATTTGGAATTTTAATATGGCAGGAATCTGCCTTGCCTAGGAATCACTATATTTACCTCTACATTTTTAGAGGGGTTAGTTGGCAAATGGCTGGTTTTCTTTCTTGGAGGAAGCTATGCTGTCTTTGAGATATTATAAAACCCAGATATTTCACCATATAAAACCCAGATATTTTATCATGTCTTTAGATATTTGTGCCTTTTTCTTAGAGACTTATAGTTTTTTTTAGCCCAAAATTTAAAGCATTTACTGTATTTTTATCCAAGCCCTCCTTAGATGGGCTTACAATTAGTATATCATCCACATGTTGGAATGAAATTCCATTTTCCAAACTTAGTTCTCTCAGGTTCCTCCTCAGAATTTCTCCAAAAATGGTGAATTTTTTAATTCCTTCAGGAGAACTGTCCAGCAATATTGCTGTTTTTGGTGTGTCTCTGGATCCTTCCACTTAAAATTAAATAGTTCTTAGGACCCAGAGACAAAAAGATGCATCCTTTCAATCCAGGACTCTATACTGTTTCTAGCAAGATTAGCTAATAAAGTATTCATCCTATAGAACAAATGTCTCGTGCAACTTCGTTCATTGCTTAAAGTCTTGTACAAACCTACATACTCATATATTTGGTTTCTTAATGGTTAGGAGGGAAATGTTTCAAGGGGACCAATCAAGTCTAATTAAACCTTGTTTTAAAAGTTGGCTAAATACAAGCTTGATCCAGCTTCAGGCTTTAAGGGGTATTGTTTTACTCGAGTCCATCTGTTAATTTGTTTTAAGATAATCTTTACAGGTTTGTCCTTAAAAGCTCATTCCACTTGTTTATGTGCTGAGATCTCAGGCTTGATGAGTCAGGTCACTCTTAGGGACAGTTTCAGGGAGATTTTGGGTTTCATGGAGTAGCACTATGAACTCAGCTCCACAACTCTTAGGAACTTGAGTTTCCATCCTATCCTACTGAAGATTAATAGTTAATAGTACCTATTTTGGTTATCAGGTCGCTTGCTAAGTGGGGAATGGAGAACTTAGGAGTATACAGAAGTAAGTGCTTTAAAATCCTTGAACGCACTTCATAGGTCAGAGGCTCAAGAAACCATTTCATTTCTCCCATTCCTGATATCCTCTCCTGCTACATTCTCTCTTTGATAAAATGCCCTTTTCAGAAGTCAACATAGAGTATGTTGATCCAGTATCAAGTTAAAAACTCAACTTCCTCTCCAGATATAGCTAAGGTAACCTAGGACTCCTTGGAAGAATCCTGGGTTGTGCTAAAGGGAGCCATATGGAGAACCCCTGTTCCATAAATCTTTATCTTTTGCAAGAGGGAACTAAAAGGAATCAGGTTGTTTCTCTGCTTTCCCGCTCTGAAGACTGGTGACCATTCCCTCTTCTGAGGTTATTCCTGCTTGCAGAATAGATGGCACTTCAGTTCCAGCTTTATAGGTGGCCAACAGGTCCCATACTGGGGACAAGAGACACTCATCTGAGATGATGTCTTTCTTCCTTCTGGATTATCTGGAGAGGACTGGAGGGTGACTGCCTACAAAGCAATTTGTTTTCTTATTCTTTGTCTCTTCAGCAATATCTGTTTCTGAAAACCTTAAATGAAATCTCTACCAGTTGAGAAAGGCGAGTTTCTGGACCCACAGCTAATTATCAGAGTTTTCTCTGGTTATTAGGAACAGTTTGAAATATGAAGTAGGATTACTTAGTTACCATTCCCTTCAATATTCCAACAAGTGTATTTTTGGAGAAATTCCCTCAACCTCTACCTGAAGACTGTAGGATTATCATCTAGCCTTTGCTGAACTTCCCTCATTTTGTTCAAATTAACTGGGGGTTTGCCATCTTGTTCCATCCCTCTGAAAAAAATATCCTTATAATTCTCCAGGATGGCTCATTATACTGCTGTGTTAGGGTCCCAAAAGGTGGGGGCCCCTTGAACTGACTGTTTGCTAGATCACCAAACTGTGTTGCCAGGCTTATTGGTATGCTTTCTAGCCTTTATGAGGACAGCTGATTTCTCTTCTATGGTCAGAAGGGTGGACAGAAGAGTTTGAATATCTGTCCATGTAGGGTTGTGAGTCATAAAGATACATCTCATAAGATTAATAAATCTCCAGGGTCTGCACTCAGCCCTTGGGTATGTGCTTTCCAGCCTTACAAGTCAGAAGTAGTGTAAGACACAGATACATAAACAAAATTTCCCTCTCTACTGAAAACTGTCAAAGGGGTAAAATATCCTCTTCTGGGTTGGTGTTGGTCTCATGCCTAGTGGTGCTGTCAAGAAGAGGGGAGTATATAGGTTTAAGAGAGAGTGTAGGTGCAGCATCTCTGGGAGAAGGCTCTGGATGAGGAAGCTTAGGGGAGTATGGAGGAGGGTGATCCACCTGCTCTTCCTGAAGAAAGAAAGCTGGGATTTTATTCCTGGAGCCTACACTCATCTTTTCAGACCCAGGAGAAGGTAAGGAAGGTCATCCTCATCTGGAGTATTTTCAAACAAAGATTTTTTCTTTTTGGTCAAAATTTTAACCTTCATTTTGGTTAATTTCCATTTCTTTTATAGTCTCACATTTTGGTATAAGTCCATAAAACATTGCAAATAGGGAATTTCATACCATTTTCTGTGACTCTTGCAGAATAATCAATTACAAGACCAAATGGCAACTTAGAGATCCATTTGCAAGCCATTTCTCCTGGTCTCCAAAGAGTATTGTGGGCATAATGTGTTATAGAGAAAAACCATCTTTATTAGTTATTGGCAAATAGCTAAACATCTTTCCATGGTGAAGGAGACAGCTCATTGGGCTCTCCACGGGTGTGGGTGCCTTCTTGCCCATTGCTACCTAACTACCTAAGGGTCAAGAGAAATAAATGAATATATATAAATACTTAAATCTTCCCCCCCCCCCACCTGTGATAGTATGAGCAAATGTGACTCCATTTTGTTTTATGACTTCATCCTGTAAAACAACCATGCCAAGTAAAAGAGTCATGACTGGAGCAAGATGTTCTTTTCCTTTTGCTATAGAAACCTTTAAGAACTCGGAACTACCTAATGGGGTATTGTTTCTGTAACTAGGGTAACGGGGCTCTGTTTCTGTAACTGGGGTGACTGGGCTAACTTTGATTGGTTAGGCTTCCCTCCACTTGACTGCACTGTCCCGCTTCTGTAACTTGGCTTGCTTGCATTGGCTAGACCCCCTGAACATCCCTTTTGTGGTTTTCAGGCTTATAAGGAGTGCCCTTGCAATTGTTCGGGGCTGATCAGGGGAACAGCTTTATGTTCTGGTCAGCCGCCACCGGTGCGCTTCAATAAAGGCTTGATTCGATTATACGTGAGTGGTCTGGAAGTCAGTTTATGAAACCCTGGGATGAAGCTTTAACTATAACACACCCACTCCACAAGGTCTGGCACCACTCACTGATCTAAGGAACTTCCAAACAAAAGGTTCAGAGCAGTCTCCAAATTCAGGTAGGTACATTAAGGTGATACATGCCTGGTAAGTCAGTCCTTAAAAAGGAAGGTGCCCCATTACCATTAGTCCAAAGAAATGGACTATAAAAGCAATGGGGACTCATTTGCAGCAGTGTAGGAGGGTCATTCTGGGACAGGCTGCCTTTGTTCATTGCTCCTGCTTTCAAGAATTGAGTATTAGAACAAACAAACAAACAAACAAACACTTGAACTTTCAAGGGGAATTTCCCATTTAGGTTGCTGACCTTTGTAACTGCATGTAACAGATCCTCCTCTTGGTTAGTACAAAGTCAATGAGCATGATTAGAAGATAAACAATGGGAAAGATTTTTTTACCTCCAGCAAGTAAGGAGAATAGTAGAGTCACTTGCAAAGAGATGCTTTCCCCGAATAAAGGAAGCATGTTTTTGTTTTTTTTTTTTTATTCCTGTAGTCTATACATATTCATACATAAAGCACATTTAGGAGTGGGCACATTTCTGAGAATGCTTAGTTTTAGTAGTTCAAAAAGGAGAGAAGGAAGACACATTCTGGGCATGATTTGTTCAAGGTCATATAGCATGTGTTCAAAACAAAAGATGGCAGGCATGAATATTTCTGAACATGCTTAGCTCAAGATCATAAAGAGCCAAATTTACTCTAGGTTTCCTAAAACAATGCATCAGTGTCTTGGTGATCCTGGCTGGTTCTTTGGAAATTTCTCCAAAGACTTTTAGGCGAAACAAAAAGAAAAGCCAACTTTCAAGGTGCATTGATATAGGAGTTTGCTCCTAAAGGTGCCTGCCTCACAGAGCTGCTAAAAGATAGACTTTGACAGACAGGGAAACCGTTCTCTTTGCCCTACAAATATAACATTTGGGAAAATTCTGCAGTCTTAGAAATTGAGGAAAACCACCAAGGGTTTTGATAAGTTTAAGATAGACATGCTACCTGCTGGAAATCCTAAACAATTTATCTGCCAGCAGAAGGTTGAGTTGAATTTGGACTGTTGCAGTAAATTATAGAAGCAGAAGATACCCTCCAAAATATTCTTCAGTAGGGGAATACTATTATATAGATGATACGCACAATTAATGATGGCAAGGTGTGATTGAAAGTGGGGATCAGGATTAGAGAGAGTTTTGGGAGAGAGGAGATTCTTATATTATTCTAGGGCCAGGATGAACAAAAGTGGGGGCAGAGGAACCAGGAGCTCAGCATATATGATGTACCTACCAAGTGCTGAGCACTGCACTATTTATACACTTGGGAATTGGAAGGACAGATAGGATTCAATAGAGTCTTATGAAAGTTCTCTCATTGAAGATGCAGCAAGAGTTTTATTAGTAAACAGCTTAAAAAAATTCTAAACTAGGAAAGGGATACAAATGTAGAAGCAAGGTGGAGGCATGTCCCTAGAAATGGCATGTGTGGCGAGGGCAGTATACAAGGGTTACACTGGTGGTGGACTTCATGTTCCAGCCCTAGAAGTCTAGTATTTTCCTTTGCTCCCTTCAGTACTTCAATATCTTAAAAATATTCTTGATTCCTATTTTAAACCCTTTTAAAGGTATCCATATAGACATCACTTTGGGTTATAAGTTCATAAATGAAGCAGGATCCATGCTTTGATGAAACTGGAGGGGAGAGATACAAGAAAAATCTGCTTTAGGAAATGATTGTGATTCAACATGTTGGCACTCTTTCTTCTGAACCCATCCTGTTCCTAGTTTTGTTGTCAGGGGCCATTGTTAGAAGCACAGTCTCTCAACTGAACTATAACAAGGAGGTCAGAGTAAAGGTCCAGCAGGTCTTTCTATCCATTTGTAGCCTCAATCACTTTGATAAAATCCAATTTGTTAATCATCAGTCCCCAATCTTCAGTAATATCACTTGGATAAGGAAATGTAGTTTTTGCTCACTTTGCTCCAGAGGCTAGTGCCACTTTAGATGTCATCAAGTAGGGACTGTGTGTCAATCAAGCTGGCTGAGGCAGAGGGTGGAATGACAAATGTGCTTTGCATTTACCAACTCCCTTCAGGAGCCAAGTTCAGAAATCATTTTGTTAAAGAAAAAAAAATCTTTCATTCCATCTTCCCTCATTTCCTACCTTTACATTTCATTTGTTCTAAAGAATTCCATAAGTAATAAATGGGTAGTTCATAATAAAGTTCATAATGAAGGGTAGTTCAAAACAACATCTTTTTTTTTTTTTTTTTAACTTCTTAAGTCTCTGTGTTGCTGGATCAGGGAAATAAAGACTAGAGCATATGGCTACATAGACCAGCTATGATTTACTTCTTAGAGATATCTGCTAGGAAATAAATCTTGAAAATCAATAATTAATAATACTAATCCCTAAAGTATTTCTAGAATTTTCAATGAACATGCAAATACATTTGGCTTATTGGTTTTGTTTGTAATACAAATAAAGTGCATATTTATGGTTGGTTTCCTCAGTGTCTAACACCATCCTGGGCCTTCAAGTTGACAAGTTGAAGAAATTCAAGGTTCTATACTTGTCCCTAAAGCAACTGTACTCTTGTTGGAGAGACTAAATACACATAAAATGGTGATGTAGACATGCTAAATCTCAGTAAAGATGGTATAGAATCCATATTAACTGGATTAGAATCCTTACTCTAACACTTACTAGTTGTGTGATTCTGGGCAAGTTACTTTACTCATTTTCCCCTTCTGAAAAATAGGGAACCTCACAGTTAATTAACATATCTAAAGTTCTCAGGATAGGAGCTGAATGTTAGCTTTAAGAAGATGCATGTAAATAAGGTATGATTTTTTTAATATTTATGTATTTCTTTATAGTTGGACACAATACTTTTATTTTATTTATTTATTTTTATGTGGTGCTGAGGATCGAACCCAGGGCTTTGCACATGCTAGGTGAGCGCTCTACCACTGAGCCTTAACCCCAGCCCCAAGGTATGAATTTTAAAATAGATTTCTTTGAGTTAGAATATTTAGAGGAGTTTTTGTGGGCTGTTTAATTCAGGTAGAATTTGAAATTCAAATTTCAAAAATAGATTTTATGTGTATTTGCACTTGCTATGATTTGGATGTGAGGTTTTCCCCAAAAGCTCCAGTTAATGCAGGAATATTCAGAGGGAGAATCATTGGACTGAGAGAACTGTAATTTAATCAGTCCATCCTTTGAATAGACTGAGTGGGTGGTATCTGTAGAGAGGTTTGATGTGGCTGGAAGAGGTGGGTCACTTGGAGGCATGCCCTGGAAGGGTGTATCTTCCTTGAGGTACCTTCCCCCAATTCTCTGTTTCCTGACCCCTGTCCTGAGCTGAGCAGCTTTCTTCTGCTGGGCCCTTCCCCTTACCTTGGCCACAGAGCAATGGAGTAGGCTATCTATGGACTGAATTTCTGAAACCTTGAGCTCCAAATAAACTCTTCCTCCTCTAAGTTGGTCTTGTTGGGTATTTTATTCCCAGTGACGTAAAAGCTAACTAACGTAGCATTTAATGTCTCCCTTCTGATTACGTCCCACTGACCTGTATGGCAAAAAATGCATCCATAACAAGTCTTTCATTCCATAATTGGAATTTTGTTTTAATCATAAAATAAGTTTATTGTAAATAATGGAGATAATATACAAGTACAAAGAACAAGATGTAGCTCTGCTTTATTCCTTGTTGATACTTTGTTTCATTTCTGTCCTTTTCTTTCTTTCTTTTTCTGTGTATGTATCTTAACTAAAATGTGGTCATAGCATGCATGCAGTTTTATATCCTAGTTTTTCACTTAACACCTTAGGAGGACATTTTTTATTGTTACCAGTTATTTTTGAAAGCCATTGTTTTAAATGATTACATTATATTCAGTCAAATGAAATCCCTTATCCATTTCCTGTCACAATTTAACTAGTAAATAGCTTTTCACTAATATATAAAAACCATAGATGGGGTAGAGAGAGAAGATGGGAGGGGAGGGGAGGGGGGATAGTAGAGGATAGGAAGGGCAGCAGAATACAACAGACACTAGAATGGCAGTATGTAAAAAAGTGGATGTGGAACTGATGTGAATCTGCAATATGTATACGGAATAAAAATGGGAGTTCATAATCTGCTTGAATCAAATGTATGAAATATGATATGTCAAGAGCTTTGTAATGTTTTGAACAACTAATAATAAAAAAAACTTTTAAAAAAGATTTATAGATAACAAGTTGGAGACCCAAGAAAAAAAAACCCATAATACATATTTTTCCACACAAATTTTTGGGAGGTTGTATATTTTCTTAGACTTAGAACCCTGACATGAATGTACTCGGTTAAAGACTATGTTTTTGTTGTTTTTCAATTCTTAATGTTTATAATTAAATGATTTAAGAAAAGTCAAGGCTAATTTATATGGTTACTAGCAGTATTTGAGTTTCAATCTCACTGTGTATTCACCAAAATTAGTACAGTTGTCCCTCAGTATCTGTGGGACATTCATCCTAATATAAACATTACAACCCCAAATCTGCCGATGTTCAAGTCCCGTCTATAGAATGTCTAGTATTTGTATATAGCCTACACATCTGCTCCCCAATTACGTTAAATCATTTCTAGATTAGTTATAATACCTACTACAATGTAAATATTATGTAGATATTTATACTGAATTGCTTATGGAATAATGACAAGGAAAAAAGTATACATGTTCGGTACAGACACAAATTTTTTTTCCCCAAATATTATTGATCTATAGTGAGTTAAATCCACAGATGTAGAACCTTGGATATAGTGGTATGAGTGTACTATCTTTTTAAAGTCTTTGTAAATTTAATAGCCAAAACACCATATTTTACTTTGATTTGTGATTCTTTGTTTGCTAGTGATGTTGCATTTTTTCTTCAGCTTTATGGAAGTATAATTGGCAAATAAATTTGCATATATTTAAGAGATATCATATGATGTATGGATATATGAATATATTGTGAAATAATTTCCACAAGCTAATTAAAATTCCCACTGTTACAAAAAATTTTGTGGTGAGACTATTTAACATATACTCTATTGGCAAAATCTAAATCTATGATATAATATTATTAGCTATATTCACCATACTTTGCATTGCAAACTTCTTTTCATGCTTCCTTGCTTTGGATTCCTCCATCTGTGATAGTTTGTACGCTTGTCCATTTTCTTGGGCAGGGATGTTTCTGTTGTTCCTATCAACTCACATAAACTCTTACTGCAGTAATTTTTTGTCATATTCAGATCTAATCATTTCAATCTTTTTTTTCCCCCATGCACGTGAGTTTTCTCATGCAACTCTTACTTGTGATTTTTTTTCCCTTTTGCTTTTAAGCTTAAACAATCTAAAACTCTTTTTGTTTGCCATAAAAATAAAACTGTATAGGGCATTACATTTAAATCATTAAATCAGAGGTAATTCATGGTAAACTTTAGGAAAATATATTTTTGCCAATTCCAGTTTCTCCTTTTGGTTGACACCAATGTCTTGTAGCATCTGCAGTAAATCTAGTAGCCAGGTTAAACAGAGCATTTTCCCCCCAGGAAGACAACAAAAGAAATTTTCTATTCTTCACCTTCCTGGAAATAAGTCATGGAGCATTTCTTGACAAAGATGAAAACTCTGAAATAGCAATTTTTAAATGATCAGTTTACTCCTGACTCAGTTTGCTGTGACTAAGCAGAAGCCTCTTTGCTGACTGCTGTTGTTGCTGTTGGGTAAACCCTCCTCAGCCCAGAAGTCTACAATGCACATGGTCTCATCATTTGTTTTCCCAGAGAAGACCAATTCTACCCGCTTCTTGGCAGCTCTCCCTTAAGTGAAGAAGAATGAGAGGGCACTTACATAATCATATCTCATAGGAAATTTGATGTAAAAGAGATTGTCTTAGCATTGTTTCTCAAATTATTTTAAATATTAGGTTAAAAGGCTTTTAAGGATTTTTTCTAAAATTCTGAACGGAAGTATTAATTAGAACCGCCAGAGGCAGTTAGTTTGAGAAAAGCAATACTTGTGCATCTTAAACTGGGTAGAAATTTTTATGACTCAAATTCTTCACTTATTGTACCCAGATGGTGAAAGCAGGCTGCTGTCTCTGATGCCCTGGTGGAAAGAAACCATGAAGGGACCCTTTCCTAAGATGGAAGCCACATTTAGACATTTGAACATGGAACCAGCATTTCCTGTTCTTTAACATCCTGACTGGTGTTCCACATTGAAGCATCTTTAACTTTAATTCCTGAATGTTCTTCCTAAAAATTGCTGTTACATCTATGTGCTTGACCTAAGAAATTAACTGAAGGTGTTTCTTCACCAATGTAATTACACACCTGAAAAGATGAAGCAATTGTTTGCTTATTCAATAAGTCACCTGTTTATTACCCATTCAATGCAATTTCTAATAGATTTAGGAAAAGAAATTGCATTAAACACGTAGGAAAACTGAAGAAACTATTTTAAGTATAATTTATCACATATCTTAATGGAAAATTCTTTAATTTTGAGAGGACCTTTATGTAAAAGTTAATGTACTTGTATAATGTCCTGTTGATATCAGCTTAATGCATATAGCACTTCATTTTTTTTAATAAGGTGTGTTGATAGATGATACCTCATTTGATTTATGCAGCTTTTTATGGTAGGTAGTGAAGACATTACTATTTTCATTTTATAAATCAGTGAGTCAATAGCCAGTTACATGACTAATAAAAGATGGAGGTGGAAATCAAAAGCAGTTGTGTGAGTTTTATATTGATTCTGTTTCCTTTATGCTGTATAATAGTCGCCTTTATCCATGGAGGATACATTCCAAGACCACTAATGGATGCCTGAACCTACAAATAGCACTAAGCTTGGATGTGTGTGTGTATGTACAAATACCTATATGTTTTATATATATTATATATGATGTTTATACATATTTAATATGTATGCATATATGTGATTTTTTTCCTATACACATATACTTACAATAAAGTTTAATTTATATGTTAGACACAGTCAGCAATTAACAATAACTAGTGATAAAATAGAACAAAAATTAAACATGTACTGTAATAAAAGTTATTGAAATATTCTCTCTCTCTCTCCTCTCTCTCTCTCTCTCTCTCTCTCTCTCTCTCTCTCTCTCTCTCTTCTGTCTCTCTTTCTCTCGGAATACTTTATTATGTTGTGCTCCTTATTCTTGTGATCCTATGAGATGATACCTGTGATAACATAGATGAGAAGGGTGAGTAGCATATAAAATGTGAATACACTGGACAAAGGGATGATTCACATCCTGGGAGGACAGAGATAGATTGCTCAAGATTTCATAAAGCTACTCAAAATGGCATGTGATTCAAAAGTTATGAATTGATTATTTCTGGGATTTTCCATTAAATATTTTCAGACCATCATTGACCACAGGTAAGTGAAACCACAGAGATGGGAGGACCACTGTTTTGATGATGAAGAGGAAAATAATAAACAGCTACCTTTGTAGATGTGACATTTTAAAGGTTAGGGTAGCCTTTCATAGGATAATCACTGTCATAGATTTTAAAAACATAATTGGAAATGAGGGGATTCCTAAAATTTTTTCATTTAATAAACACAGAAAAGCAAATGTGTTTTAGATATCATGCAACTGCAAAAAAGGTCATAGTTTTAGTTTAAACATTAAACACTCTTTATTGCAATTTTCTTAGCAGGGAGAAAGTCCAAGTTGTATTTTATCTAATCATTTCATTTGGATTTCCTTTTTTTGTTTTTCTTCTATTTCTTAAAACTAGAATTTATGTGGAGATGCAAAACTGAACTGGCAAATAACTGTAGCCACAATCACCTACTTGTGCTGCCTTTTAGGAGAGGAGTGTTTCCTCTCGGAGGATGAAGTGGGTAGACAATGACAGGCTGGATCATACCTGCTGAAATCACTATTGTGTATTCAAGGAATGAGCAACAGATCCTGAAGTTTGGTTGCTTGACTCTGTATGGATTTTTGCTAATCCCAAAGCTTGAGAAAAATTTTAATCATGGTATTTTTGCTTGGTAGAAAACAGATGGGAAGATGAATGTCATCTTATTCTTGGGATTCCATGCAGCATGGATGCTGACCCAGAAAATAATGGCTTAAAGGTCATAATACCAAGAAATTAGAACATAATTCTATCAACAAATTTTTATCAAGGGCCTCGTCTGGGTCATGCACTTTTCTGGAAGCTCAGACTTTGGTGGAGAACAGGTGGAATATAGTCTCTCAAGTCAAGGAACTACAGTGAAGGGATATTCCTGATATTAAACATGTGGTTAATTATATAAGAATGATGAATGTTACGAATAATAAAATGCAGGGTACTATGGGAATGAAGAATAAGGGGGTTTAATCTTTCCTAGGATGAAAAAAAATAGCATCAAAAGCAGAAGTATATGAAAAAACCAAGGCGTAATAGTTACCATCAAAGCCAAACCAGGCATCACCTCCAGGAAACTGACCCAACAAAATTGGGTTGGTTTCTTCTCCTGTGTACTCCCATAATACCTGTGGGTTTAGTCCTTTTCAAATCTGAAGACTTTTTCATAATTTCAGCTAGTGTTATATTCCAAAGATCAATCACCAACGAAATGAATATTTCTGAATTAAAGCATTAAAGAATTTGTCTTTCCTAGTAAGTAAAGATCCTAAACAAGGCTTATTTGCTTTATTTCCAATTGTATATAGGAAAAATATGTATATATTATATGTAATATAAAGAAATGCCACACACCAAAAAAGAATATGTTTGTATTGGCAGGGCAAGAGCCATGGAGTCACCATGACTCATTGGGGACACTGGGGTGGGACTTCAAAGAGGTGGTCCATATGGACAGTATATTGGATACTTAAAGAGGGATTGAGCATATCAGTAAATATACTGAGGTCATTAAAACCAAATTTCTTTCATTAAAGAAGGGGTTTACCAATATGGAAAGAAGGAATACTAAAAACTGCTCATGTATAAACTCATGGATTTTGAGATTTATAGAGATAGATATTGAAACAATGTAGATTCATGTGTGTAAATGTGTGTGTGTGTGAAAGAGAAAGCAGGTGAGAGAGAGAGAGAGAGAGAGAGAAAGAGAGAGAGAGAGAGAGCGCGCGCGTGCGAGCGCACACCCTGTGAGGGATTAAAAGCAATGATACCCAAGTGACAATGAGCAAAACTAGGACCCATATCTTGATTTCTAAATACCATTATCCATGTAAATAGAGCTCCTTGCAGAGATGGTCTATTCCAAGATTGGAGCAGAAGTAGTACAAGATCACTCTGGAATTCGATGAAAAAAAATAAGAAGTCCACAAATAATGATGTGGACACATCAAAAGGATTCAAAGAGGTATTTTCAAGGAATCTCGCTAACTATATCAGAACAATTTGGGCATCAAAAAAGTCACAATATAAATGAATGAATGAGTAAATAAATGAACACAAAAGAAAATCTCAACCTCATAATAGGATGCCAAATAATAAATGTAAAAAATATGATAAAATTAGAAAAAAAATCACCATTGAGAGATCATAATGAAAAATAATAGTAATTGATCAAGTCAAGAAACATCAATGGTTGCTGAACTAATGGATATAATTTGATGAGGAATAAGACGTTAGCATACTCTCAAATATATGTAAGATACTTAGTAATTACTTCATAATATTAACTTAAATCTACTAGATCTAAAAGTTAATTTTAAAGTGAAAAGAAGCTGGTAGACAGTACATTCAGTAAAAAACTTAAAATAATTTTTAACTGGACTAATAATTAATTGATACAGTGAATAATTAGTTGTTATAATGCATCCTTTGTTATCCTATTTTTGTTTTTGTAGTCTTGCTAAAAACAAATGATATTAATATAATCATAAAAAAGGTAAATTCTGCCGGGTGGTGGGGCACTCCTGTAATCCCAGTGACTTGGGAGACCGAGGCAAGAGGATTGCGAGTTCAAAGCCAGCCTCAACAAAAGTGAGGTGCTAAGCAACTCAGGGAGACCCTGTCTCTAAGTAAAATACGAAATAGGACTGGGGATGTGGCTCAGTGGTTAAGTGCCCCTGAGTTCAATGCCCGGTACCCAAACAAAACAAAACAGAAAAGGTGAATCCAGATGTGCGACATTCTACAAAGTAACTATCATGTGTTCCTCAAAACAATAAGGTCATAAAAGACAAAAAAAGACAGCACTCTTCCATTGTGAAGGAGACCAAAGAAACATGGCTACAAAGTGCATTGCCAGTTCAGTTGATTCAGAAGCATACAGGCAGAGAGAGAGATTGTAAAAATTTTTTAATTGGGGAATCTGGGTGAAAAGTGTACTGAGTTTCTTTATATTAATCCTGCAATTTTTGTAAGTTTGACTGTACTTAAAAATAAAAACTTTTATAGTGCTTATCTTTAAAATGTGATTACTGACAACTAGTGATAATTTTAAAACAAGTGTTTAAAGATTTTGCTTTCTAGAGCTTTTAATTTTTTTCATGTTGTTGGATCATACTTTAATATAATGTACAAAAGGCATAAGGTTTTTAAAAAAAATATTAACCTAATAATTTAGTAAAAGCTTAAAACAGTTACTGAACTTTACCAACATAGATTCAATATTGTCACTTAGTTGATAGAGGAATCTAAACCACAGTTAAGAAGTGGGTATTTTGGAAGGTTGAATCCTAAAGTTAAGCCATTATTTAGGAAGAGTGTGAGGCAGCCTGTAAATATCAATAAATATGATTTCATAATTTAGAAGTAGAAAGACTGTGGCAATAACAAGAGAAATGGAAAATGTGGCATTTTTCCACATAGAGCTTACAATCTAATCCTGAGCCAGCTCAAGTACCTTGACTACAACTGCTAAAGGGCTTCAAGACCAGTATAAATTCCAGATGTGCAAACTGAAACCTCCCACATGCGGGGATGTGGGGCAAGAGTGCACTGAGCTAGGTGGGGCTAATTCATTCAAGACATTTTTATTAAGAACAAACCAAGCTCAGGCCTTTCTTCCAGCCGTGGGATACGGCAGTGAACAAGAGAGACACAAGCCCTCCTGTACTTCAGGCTTGGGACAAAACAGAAGTTCTGAAATGCACAGTGACCCCCTAGATTATTGAGTGATGCTTGGGGTGTCACAAGTCTGAGCACTTTGAGGCTGTAATAGGACATTTAGGAAAGATTTCTCAGAGGACTTGAGTTTCCATCTTTGACAAAAAAACAAACAAGAATTGATCCAGTTAAAGAAGGGAGAAGCTTGCTATCTTTCCACAGAGGGAGACTCCATCAGGAAAGGAAATTGACACCTGTGAATTGAAAGGATAGTGTGTTGGTGCATGGTGGGTTAGAAGAGAATGGAACAAGATATACTGGATTATGTGGACCTTGTAGCATCCTAAAAATCCTGGAGAGGGGATTGTAGGAGAGGAAGAATGGGAACCAGAGTGGAAAGAATCCACAGTTGAAAAGTGTTATGGATGCCCAGCCATCAGTCAGTAATAAATGCTTCTGGAGTATTAGTAGAGAAGACATGCAGAGAAGAGGGTGCAGATACATTCATTGTCAAGGTAGAATCCATCAAGTGATTATATGTGGGAGATGATGGAAAAGGATAATCCCAGATGACCCCAGAATTTTAATTTGAGTGTGTAGGAAAGTGGTCAAATCATTTATTTATCTGTGGAGGAAGGAGGGGGTTGGGTTTAAGACCAAGATCATGAGTTAACCAAGGATACTTCTTGAAGGAAATAAGAACGCCCTCCATAAATGTTAGGCAGGAAAGTAGGAAGGCAGAAAGGCCATCAGCAGACCTAGAGAAGCAAATAGGGAAAAGGTCTCGGTTGAAATAAAAGGAAGTAGAAGACTCAAAGGAGAAGTGAATATATTTAAATTCAACCTGTTGCATTTCAGAAGAGATGGTAATGAGAGGGACTATGTAGAAGTTAAGTTAAAAATTATCATGATATCTTTGCTCAGGATGGCCCATGGTGGCAAAGGCAGGAGAAAGTCACCTCTAATGTGACACCCAGAAGAGATTCAATAGTGATAAAAGTAACAACTACTCTTGGGCATCTAGCCCTGCTGAAATATTAGAGTGGCAAAGGGATTATAAACAGGGGGAGAAGGACCCCAGATATCAGAAATCCTAGAGAAGCTTGTCTGACAAAAAGAATAACAGCAACAATGAAAACAACAACTACAACCACGACCCATTGTGCCTTTAACTTGTGCTCACGAAGCTCTTACCTTGCTTGATCTCATTTAATTTGTGCAATCACTTTTTGTGTTGAATTTCTATTTGCAGTTGCAAAATAGAGATAGATTTAACTTACCAAGCATGAAGCAATTAGGATGTAGAAGTTACAGATCTACATTTGATTAACTCTAAATTCCTTGTTTTTGAATCACTAATCCTTCCAAATCATTTTTGGCCTAGAGAAACCTTGGGAGGCCCAGGTTTATATGTGTTCCAGGGAGAATCTGTAACTGCCTCTGGAAGCCCCTTCATACTGTTTTTCTATTTCCATTTGGAGTCCCGTGGCAGTGGAAGGTACTACCTAGAAGAAAGGCTGGATGTGAGAATAGGAATCAAAGAGTTCACTTCCCTCCCTGTGACCTTAGGTGCCTGGATAAAATTCACAGCTTTCTTTTCTTTTTGCAAATTCCTAAAATAGGAAAGATTCCTTGTCTAGGCAGCAATTCTCCCCACTCTGTATGCCTGCTGAGGAGTGGTTTTGCTAGGTTTGGAACCCAGGTATGGGAGATCACCCAGGTACATGGGCTTCTCACACACCACACAGCCCTTGTAGGGCTGGGGGAAGTCTGCCAAGGGGCCTCTGAGCTCAAATGTTTGGAGACAGTGGCTTTCAAGGAGGGCTGTGACTGGAATCTACAAATTTAGAACTTAAAATGGCACTTCACTGGCCATGATTGGTAAACGACCTCAGCTCCTTCCTTCTCTATGGAAATCCAGTTTATAGGTTCTATCACAAGAATTTCAAGAATTACCATTTCATAGTCTCAGTTATTTCATAGTCTCAGTTACGTCATTGTTAAAAGCCATGTACCAAAGTATAGGATAGTAATGATGTTGCAGAGGATGGGTTTCACCAAGTTTAAATCGACTGAACATTTTGTCTTAGAAAATCTTGAGTTTTAAACCAATTCTACTCCTTGGGAATTTGGGTTCACATGCCTTTGCAACACACAGCTTCCTGCCACTATGGGAAAAGGCATCTAGAAGACTTACAAGATTTCACAGACTTCAAATAAGTCTTATGAAACAACATGTTCACGTGTTAAGTGTAAATGAGTCAGAAACATAAGGATTAAATTTCCCTTAAAATACACAGGGGTTTGAAAACGAAGGGAAAAATGCTGAGGGCAAAACGTGTTTTGGATTTTGGAAAACCCAAAACATTTGAAAAAAAAAAATGGTTTGATGTTTGATGAACCCTAAACACAGAAGAATTTGCTCATCTTTCATTGTGATGAAGACCAATAGACCATTTTTGTGTGAAAACACAGAATCCCACTGGAACTTCCTGTGGATCCCTTACTACTGTAGAACTTGACTGATTTTCATGTCACTAATTCACAAGCTTTCTTACTCACATGGTGGTTGGTAGTCTCCCTCGCAAGAGTTCTCAGGAAAGACCTAATGAGAGAATACTGGAGATGACGTCTGGGATTACTAAGATTTCATTAGTCTTATAAAATGCACTTCAGGGCATGACCACGGTACAATAAAACATTAACATAAATCATTAAAATGAAACCATGCCTTGTCAAGATAAATAAGAAGAGTGTGTTTTATGTGGCATCATACTTATTTCTTTAAATTGGTTTGTTCACTTGCTAATTTGCAAAACTGAACAATCAGACATTCTGTGGTATGAATTGAAGCAGTGAGATTCCTCCATTCATAGATTTCCCATCAATGGTCCAGATTCCCACTGAAGTTTCTAAAGTCATAAAGATGGAAATAGACTCCGGCAGCTGTTGTAAGGGGTATGACAGTGTTAGGAGGTGAAAAAAGGGGGCAATACTTTTTTCTTCTGGAAATGCTTTCTGAGGAACTATGTAAGATCACAACTCAAAATGACATTTTTATCTCTCCTGTCTTAGATCTCTCATTGTGTACAAACAGTGGCTTCCTCCTTAAAACTCTTCTCTCTGAATTAGCTGGATTGACCTTTGATTTCAACTGAACTTATTTTACCTTTAAAATGCTCTGGTCTCTAGCCACTCTTTAAAAGACTCTTTCATAAAAATATGTGTACCAAGAAAGGTACACATATTTGAGGAATTGCCAAATTGTTTTCCAAAGTGACTATGCCATTTTACAATCCCCTAGCAACGTGTGGAAGTTCCAAATTTGCCACATCTTTGATTCTTCTTCTTCTTCTTCTTCTTCTTCTTCTTCTTCTTATTATTATTATTATTATTATTATTATTGTCATTATAGCCATCCTAGTATATATGATGTGGAAACTCATTGTGGTTTTGATTTGCATGAACCTAATGACCAATGAGGGAGAACACATTTGCTTGTGCTTAGTGGTATTTGTATATCTTCTTTAAGGAAATATCTGCTCAAATCCTTGGCCTATTGTTTAATTGAGTTATTTGTCTTTTTATTGTCTATTTGTAATAACTCTTTACATGTTCTGAATATTACACCCTCATTAGATATTTTATTTGCAATTTTTTCCCCATTCTGTTGGTAATAAGTTTTAGTTTTCTTGAAATTCAATCTATTTTATTTTTTTCTTCCCATTGGTTGCTTATACTTTTGAATATCTAAGAAATCTTTGCCTAATCAAAGTGTATGGATATGTACATCTGTTTTCTCCTAAGAATTTTACACACTTGGCATTAATATTTGGGTCATTGATACATTTTGAGTTAATTTTTGTGTATAGTATATATTTGTATATAGTATAGTTAATTTTTATATATAGGGGTTTAATTTTTTTCTCTTTTACATGAATAACTAGTTGTCCCAGCACTGTTTGTTGAAAAAACTATTCTTGCCCTCATTGAATCGTCTTGGCACCTTGTTGAAAAGTCACACTGATGTTCTTAAATAGAATAATTCCACAGTCTATAGCACTTACCTCCAAACTTAGTTCTAGATGTTCCTTTACACATGTAAAACTTTTCTGAAGTGTGAAAATACTGCTCACAAATGTGTCTCTGATTAAAGTCTTAGATAAAATATAACTTCCGACATTCTGGAAATGAGGAGTGAAGAATGGTTTGATCTTCCCATTACAGGAGAATTAGTAATACAATATAACAGGCAAAAAGATAATGGTGTGATTTTGTTGCGTAATTTGAACTCTCTGAGCCTCAGGGTTACTTTCTATAGTATATATCTCATATTAGTGTTTTCAGGTAGAAGTTCATTTCCAGAATTTCTCAGGAAATGTGTGCTTTCCTGAATTTTGTATGCCATTAAAAAAAGTCAGTGAAGAAATCAGGATGACTTATCATAAATCTCCCCTGATAATTAAAATTTACTAATCAACCAAAAAGTTATAAGCTTTAAGATGCTTCCAGATGTCACATTGAAAGCAAGAACAGAAACTGCAGAGTGAAAGTTAATGCAGACATTTCTGGGACAGAAAAGGACTCTGCGAGGGGAGGGTAGCTGCAGTTCTATCCTGTTCAATCCTCTGTATCGTGGATGGTTCCTGAGTGCTCGAAATGTGGGTTAGCATGAATGAGATGTGCTCTACATGGAAAGTATGTGTCAGATTTTTAAAATTTTGTTTGGGGAAAAAACGGTTAAGATGTCTTGCTATGAATCTATAAATACTCTCTGATTGCATATTGAAATGATAATATTGGGGATATGCTGAGTTACATAAACTACATTATTAAAATTTGTCGGGTACTTTTTTCTTTTTAAATGTGTCTCCTAAAACATTGAAATCATACAGGTGGCCAACATTTGTGGCTATGGTCATGGCCAAGTGTGAGAGGCAAAATTCTAAGATGACCTTGAGATTCCAGGCCTCTGACAACACACAGACCTTCCTTCAGTTATCCCATCAAACACTAATCTGTGTACTGCTGTAAAGGGATTTGGGGGCTGTAAACAATGAACCAAATAAATTGACTAATTCGATTAGGATAGGGAGTTTATTTATATGGACCTGATCAGGTGAGCCTTTTTAAAGCTGAGAGTTTTCTCTTGCTGGTCACACTCCAACTTGCCTAGGAAAAGATAAAAGTACCCAGGTTGTGAACTGACTGTGGAAGCCATCTGGCAAGGAATTGTGGGAAGACTCTAGTTGCTGAGCCAGGTCTCCAGCCAATAGCTGGAGGGAAAATGGGAACCTTAGTCCTGCCTCCAAAGAATGTGTTATTCTTCCAACAGCCAATGAGCTTGGAGAAGCTCCTCAGCCCTTCATGGGAACTGTGGCCTCAGCTGACATTTAGATTTTGGTCCAGTGGCCCCTGACCTACAGAAACTATGACATAATACGTTTTTGTTGTTTTTAAATGGCTAAATTTGTGGTCATTTGTTACACAGTAATAGAAAACTAATAAACCATGTTACAAGCACTTGTTTGTGATCCTCTCTGTGACTAATGGTGAGTTGTTCTTGTGAGTAAAATAAATTTCAGCAAGTCTGTATGGATGGTGTATTTAACACAAAGCCCACGAGTGGTGTTCCAAGACATAACATTTTAGATGCAAAATAACTCCTTAGATTAGCTATCTGACCCACGATTCTGTGTATTGTTGCTAATTTTGCTGAGGATCCAAATGTTAGATTTTCTAGCATTACCCAGTAATTTTTGCTGGCAGTTACCAGTTTTTGAATATTTGCTATAGTCCAAAGTTCTTTGTAAATGCTACTAAAACACTAAAAAAGAAGCAAACAACTACAACACCCCCCCACACACACAAACACACACACACACATAAAACATCCAACCCACTAAACCAAACAACTACTAAAATACCAACTACTATATTTCCCTTGGTAAATACTACAAAATACAGAATAACCAATGATTTGGGGAATTTCCAAGAACTCCCAGGAATTCTGATTTCTTATTTCCAATTCCAAAAGATTGAAATCTATTGGGAAATTGGAAACTCTGGTTAGTGTTGCTATAAGGATTAAATAAATTTATGCATGTAAAGGACTTGGTCCAGGGGCCACACTCTGGCAATTTAACAGTAGTGCTTGACATTGTTACTCTCTAGTTTTTAATACGTAAGTAACTGGAACATCAGGTTGACAGTGAGCATTTGTGGACTTGATTAAGTTTAAGTTTTAATCTGAATTTATACAGCCTAGATCAGGGAACTGAGCAGAAATTTTTTTGGAAAAATCAAAATTGAAAGAAATTGGTCTTGAAGGCAAATCAGTCACCTGAAGATTTTTTGACTTGTGAATTATTTTTGTCTATTAAAGAATTTATTGAAAAGAATAATCAAGCTATGTAGTAAAGGCACTTACTGGGATGCAAAGAAAGATTAAAAAATATATAAAAGCAATTGGTAAACTTTTCCCTAAACCCAAATCTATTTTCTTGTATTATAAGAATTCAAGTTGGGTTTGAACAGTTTGATCTGATTTGGCTTGC
This sequence comes from Callospermophilus lateralis, assembly GCF_048772815.1. Classification (NCBI taxonomy): domain Eukaryota; kingdom Metazoa; phylum Chordata; class Mammalia; order Rodentia; family Sciuridae; genus Callospermophilus; species Callospermophilus lateralis. The sequence goes on along the minus strand of NC_135307.1, from coordinate 76,406,503 downwards.
TTGTATCTAACAGAAGTATTTTGCAATACCTAACAAACCACATGATTTCTTTGAATTCACTACTGAAGCAATATCTGTTCTTCCTCCACTTACTAGGAAGATGGGTTTGGGTTGCAATTAAGGCTAAAGAAACAAAACAAGAAGAGAAAATGGATTTGAATTCATTGTCTTAACCTCCTTTGTTTTCTTTTTTTTAAAGAGAGAGAGAGAGAGAACCTTAATATTTATTTTTTTTAGTTTTCGGCAGACACAACATCTTTGTTTGTATGTGGTGCTGAGGATCGAACCCAGGCCGCACGCATGCCAGGCGAGCGCACTACCGCTTGAGCCACATCCCCAGCCCACCTCCTTTGTTTTCATAGGAATGGCTTCCCTGTTCTATCCACCGGTGATGTTACACTCTCAAATCAGCTTAAACCTCAAGATTCCCTGGAAAAGTTGTTCCTGATCAATTCTCCCATATATTGTCAATTTCAACTCACCCTGCTCAGTCTCTGTCTTTCAGTTGTGTTTTGGTCTGGAATAACCACCTGTGAGATCTCCTGTGTTCCTTTGCTCTATGGGTGCTATTTTATACCCATTAAATTATGAAGTCCTCATGGCAGAATAGCAAGGCAAGTATTTTTTGTCTCTTTATTTTAAATTCACATTATTCTATACCCAAGGTATATTTAAGAGGTGTTATGGTTTTGATTGTAAATGTCCCCCAAAGGCCATGTGATAAAGGGCTGATCCCCAGGTGATGGTACTATTGGGAGTTGGCAGAAACATTAGGAGGTAGGGCCTACTTGTTGGAAGGAGGTCACTGGTGGAATTCATGTCTTTGAAGGGTTTATTTTGTCCCCTGCTCCTTGTTTGTGCCCCGTCTCTCTCTCTCTCTCTCTTTTTCTCTCTGCTTCCTGTTTGTCACAAGGTGAGTAGCTTTCCCTAACCATGTGCTTCCTCTGAAACAGTGATCTAAAATGAATCTTTCCTTTTTTAAGTTGATTTTCTCAGGAATTTTGTCATAGTTATGGAAAGCTGACCAACACAGGTGGAGAATGTCAAGTAACTATAAATATATCACGAATGAGGGGTAATGATACATTGTAAAATGTTAATTTAACAGATGGGGAACCCTCATTTTCTGTTAGGTCAAGATTCTCAATCACTATGAAACATCCACTTTTCTAAGCATTTTTAAGTAAGATGCCTTTCTTAGGTAGCCTAAATCTTTGCTGTTTGGTCTTAGATTCACAATCCTTCATTACTCCTTATATTCTTAATACAAATGAAAGCTTGATAAGAACATAAATTGATCAGAGATATTTCAACCTTTGTTTTAAGAAATAAAATAGTTGTCATATGTTACTGAGTAGGTGATGGACTCAAGAAATTTGAAAAATTCTTTTAACATCTAAGCCTGTTTTTAAATTTTGGAATATGCTACCTCCTGCTGATTATTATTTGAATTTTAGAATATCCTAGCTACTGCCAAATTATTAACTGGGTTAAGTTCACTATCTTAGGAGCTTGAAGTCCCAGTGTTCATTATTATTCTCTGCTATCCTTGAATCCTTGTCAGTGTGGGACATACTGTGTACATTTTAGCAGGCGCTGGCAAGTGCCAAACGTGTGGTGTTTTCTCCCAACCCTTTATATGATCAAGAAGACTTTCTATTCCTATTAATTCAGTCTTGAACTTAGTTTATAAGTCGCTAGGAAAAGCCACATTTATTTTTGTCCTTATATAAGTGACCAAGAATTAAGGAGATCTTATGGTTAGATGGTGGCTGAAAAGACCCAGTTCATTAGAGATGAGCAAACTTTGAAAGGGTTGGTTTGATTCTGAGAGGGCCCCTGAAGTTTGGCTCTTTCCCTGTAGGGTAATCAAATTAATGACCTGTACATGGTGGCACAGGATCTCCCAGGAGGCTATTGCCTCGTGAGGTTGTCATCCCTTTGCATGTGATTGTCTTTCCCAGTGAGGGATCCGTCATGGGAGAATTCAGACTTAATAGCATTATGCTGTGACCCTGCCAGTCTCCTTCCCCAACCCCATCCCCCTGTTCTTTCTTAGAAATGATGGGATGGGCCCTTTGAAAAACAGAGAAAAATTCAGGACTGGAAAATTCAGAAGAGCGTCAAATCTTTATTGCTGTATTACGGAGATGGTCCTATGCTGAGTTTGTATAAGTAATAAAAGTAATAATAACGATATAATGATGATGACGATGATGACGATTGCTTTTTTGGAAAAAAAGAAAAACATCTGGATTTTAGAACAAAGAATTAGGCATGGTCTCTGGTGAATGGATTTTCTAAGCCTATGACTGGTGATAATTTCCAAGTGAGGTCTGTGCACAGAGGGAGGCCTTGAGAACATTGAAGACAAAGTGTTATATGACCTCAAATGTTTCTCCAGCTTGCTTTCCTTTTCTCTCTCCTCAGAGCCAGACATGTAGTTTTTTGAGAGTCAGATCCATCAAGGGAATTCCATAACCAGTGAATTTTCCTATTATTTTAAAATAAAACCTGTATTTCAATGTGATCTACAACCATCTGTTTCATTCACTCAACATGAGTTCAGAGTGGGAAGTAGCCAGGATGTGACAGCACCCACCACTTAGTCTGCCGGACCTGTCTTCCACTGTCCAGATCTTTGTGCTGACGTTGTCACCTAGAATGCAGATATTTTCTTCCTCTTGTTAAAAGAGAAGTCAAGGTGACTGTCTTTTAGATATAATTGTTTTTTGGTTTGCTGATGGGCTTTATTCTGTTTATTTACTTGAGTCTTTGGATGCATAGCCGTTTGGGACCATGAGACTACAAGTCAGATTATTTTGAAATTTGGTACCCTTTGAAATAAAGGAAATTAAAACAACAACAATAAAAACATTGTCCCATTCTAATCACAATGAAAATATATTTGCAGGAAACGAAAAGTATTATCAACAGAATATGCTTTTCAAAAATTTATAATCCTTTAAATGGGCAAATCCTTTCTCTGGGATTAATAGCATGGTTTGTGTCCTAGGAGCTAAATCCTATTCTCTGATTCAATCCTCAAATCCTTTTTAACAGTGACTATATTGATTTCAGACCCAATTTTGTTTAGGACTCTGAGAAATTAGTCTTGTGTGTAGAGATCCTTAATAAGGATTTTTTTTTTTTTTGAAAAATGTAGTTTATCTAAGACTTAACCTCTAGTTCCAAAACTTGAATTCTGATGACTCAATGAGTGTAACAGATGTGCTTAATTTCTTGGCTATCCTTTGTTTCAACCATACCTAGAGCAATTTACACTGCCCCATTCTGGAAGAAGAACCAGTCAGGTTAGTGCTGATCCCCAAAGCTTACTGGTGACTCCAGGTATTTCCTTAATTCCAAATATTGGCCCTAAATGAATATAGTCAATTTCCCTTCTGTAATTTTTAGGGTTCTGGTGACTTTACCTTTTTGAACTCAATGTTCATGTGAATCAGTGTTTATATGCTGGTATCTACAGAAGTCAGATGTTCTCTGTTAGGAGGAGTATAACATAGAAGTGTTCTGCACTTCTATGGGAAGATGAAAGTAAATGCCTATAAAGATGATGCCTAGAGAATGAGCACAGTAAATATCCTAAATTGACCAAATTACTAAAGAGTGCTCAAATGTGTTCAAATTACTAAAGAGTGCTCAAATGTGTTCTATTCAATATTAGCTATTTGAGAAATGATTATCTGTATGGTGCGTATTCATAGTTTTCTATAAAACAGAATATATGTTTAATTTGAACCCATCATTTCCTACCTAGGGGAGGTAAATTTGCTATACTTACCTCCCAAAGTTTTATCTGAGAAACAAACTAATATATTAAAAAAAGTTGTCTGAAATGTAATCTAGGTTCCATTAACTCAAGAAACCCGAGAGCAAAGAGGTGGTAGGAGGATAATCAAAACATGGCTGCAGCATAAATGCCTAGGTATAATAGAATTTTAAAAAGAAAGTTAACAGCATTACACTATGGCTAACCATTCTGTGTATGTGATTTGTATAGTAAGAACATTATTGAGTGTGTATTATAAGCCCAAAATGGAACAAAAATATGTATAGGAATTGTGTTGTTTAATTCTCAGAACAATCTTATTGAAATAGGTACTATTATCATTATCTTTGACACCCAATGAAAATGAAAATTAATGAGGAATAATTTGTTCAAGCTCACACAATTAACCAACGCAGCCTGGATTTCAACTCATTTGTGCCAAGCTCCAAACCCCATCTTCCTAACCCAATTCCTTGGGCCTCCATTACTCCCATCCCAGCCTTGTCTCTCAGAATGTGTTCTTTGCATTCCTTCTTCTCTGTTCTGCCATCCATTTCTAATAGTCTTCTAATGGACAAATCCAACAGTGACTTGTTGGTGTCAATCTTCCTTGAATGCTATACTCTCTCTCCTGAAATGAAAGATAATTCATGCACATGAGGCTGTATTTGCAAAAAACAATTGCAATAGTATGAAGATGGTTTCAGAAATGACCTTGTTATTAAAGTGGGAAGCTGTCCAGGGTCAGTGTACAAGCTCAGGCTATATGACCTTGGATAAGTTGTTTCACACAGCTATGCCTCATTTTCTTCAACTATGAGGTATCAACCATAGTACTTGTATAATTGGGTTGTTGAGAAGCTTTAACAGGGCAGCACCTGAGAAGCTGTCAGCACTGTGCTTGCTCATAACTAGCATCCAATAGTCATTATTATATATTTTTGCATATTTAGAAGAATTATTATTTATAAACATACCATGTCAATTCTTCCTTCTTTTTGAAACTCTTACTTCTTGATCTACATGACATGGCTGTATTTTGTCTTTCTATCTTTCTAATGGTTCTCTCTCTGAGCTTCTCTAACTTTTTTTCTTCCTTCCATTTTGTACATTTTTCAAGACTTAATCTGCCGTCCCTTTCTCTCTACCACCTCAAGGATCTTACACTCCCTGAATGTTCTGATAATAATGTCCTGTCACTCCACCCTATGCCCACCCAAGCCCCTGTATTTCTTCACCATACCCTCTAGTTCCTCATTCTGTACCTCTTCCCCAAATCTGCCAACACCTCTCTCTGTATTTTATTGATTCACAGACTGGGAAAATCTTTTAGGATGAAAATCCCTTCCCTCTATTCTTAGCTCTTCCAAGCTTGTGATTTCTATGTGTAACATAGCAAACCATTCTGGAAAATGGATTATTGTTGGAAATCACAAATCCCTGCCACCTGAATTCAGTTGGATGTCCAGGTTTAATTGGATATCCTTTTATTCATGTTGAGCTAATGCCATATCATATTCCCCACAGTAGCAGTTCTAAACTTTTCCATGTTCCTTAAATGCCCAAAGATCCTTCCATAATCCTGATCCTTTCTACTCTTTCCCAGGAATATCAAGAGCATCTGATTTGAGTCCTCATGTGCTTTCTGTTCCCCTTTACGGTTGCTATGTCAGAGTTCTCAATTTCACCCTCTTTCGCCTGCTCTTCGATCTTCATCAATTATATACTTGTTTTCTACGTATTTTCAATTTCTCCTCCCCTAGTGCCTTCTTTATAATCACTTGGGTGTCTCTGTTGTAGAGATTTTTTTTAACTTTGCTAACCTCTCCATGTTTCATCGTACAAGTTTGTTCTTTTTAAGACCACCAGGGTCACCCAACCCGTCACAGTATGGTCCCGCTCTTTGTTTGCACCCTCATTAACTCTCCTAAAGCAGATGGATTTGTCCTATGCCCTGATTTCCTTATTGTTTCTTCCACAGCACTGCATGGTTCTATCTTCTTAACTTGTTCTTCAATCTAATTTTATTCAATCAACATTTAAACATCATTCACTCATTTCAACTGAGGTTTGTTTTAAAAACAATTTTTTTGCTATTGTTTTATTTTTCAGTATGGGGTATGGGAAAGGAGCTACAACATTATTAGCTTTCCTTTCTCTCTAATTGACTAAAATAATAAATTATGTCTTGTTCAACAGCTGGACTTGAAGATTTGGTTGATGGTGATAATGAAATTTCTTTGAAATAAACTTACAAAAGGCTCATTGTGCCCTGTTTTATCCCCAGTGCCTAGAATAATGCCTGGTATTTTAATATAACAGACACTATATAACACTATATTTAAGATTTCAAGTGCTTTACAAATCCTAACTCACTGAATCTGAAAACCACCCCTATCATGTTGAATATTTTGATTAATACTATTTTACAGATGAGAAAAATGAGGGACAATTAAAAACAAATCCAAGATATATAGCAATAAGTGACTTGGCTAGGATTTGAATCCAGGTGACGTGACTGTAGGTGTGGTGCTGCATAGGTTCTCAGTAAATGATTATTGAAGGAAAAATACTTGAAGTTCTTTTCTGACTATCTTCAAAAGCTAATCCAAGATCTTTGTCCTCATTTAGTTTGTTTCCAGTATTCTACACTTCTATGCTACTTCTTACAATCACTTGAGAAGAAAATATTGTTATTAAGATTTAAATATTGAAATGTGTCCATGAGACAATGTCATTGGATTTCCAGATAAAAGACCATGTCAGAATTCCCCTCAGCATGCTGGCTCTTAGACAGACATACTAACAGGGTTCAACCCATAAATTGCCCTCCCTGTAGGCAGGAGTGAGTCTTTGGTGGCAGGAGGTCTTACGCCATTGGCACTGCTATCTATAAAGTAGAGGGGGAAGACATTCTTATCAAGCAGTTGTTTTTTAAACATGAATTAGCTATTGTTCTATTTTTCCACCAAGGTGCTTGTCTGTGGCTACAAAGATTCATCCCTGTGGCTCACTCACCATCTTTCTGCTGCTCATTGGTTATTTTTACATTATTCTGCCCTAGGATTTCTTTCTGAGTGCACGTGTTAAAAAGGTATCTGATGCTTGTGATGTCTCAAATCATTTGAGGCATCTTCATGTTTGTTCCATGGACAATGAGCTTTATGCAGCGCTATTCTTTCCTGATTTTTCTATTCTATAAATATTTCCCTGTTAAGATTTATTTCAGTGATTACTGTTTGAAATTTCTCAGAAACTAAATAAGGAGAAACCTAGGTGAAATTCATCATTAATGCTAAATGCTGTCAAATTTAAAAATAAGACTGATGATTGTTTCTGCTTGTCTAAATATCCGTTGTATTAGATGCAGATGAATCACATTACTTTGTGTGAAGAGATTATTAACTCAGGAAAAGTTTTTTACTAGTGCATTATATTTTTACATCAAGATTAGGATTATAACAAACCTAATATCTATTATTCTGCCACTACTAATAATTGTTTATTAACGTATAAGTTTGAGAAGATGTAATGTTCTCCCTAATTTACTAGAAAATGTATTTTAACAGGTATGTTATCTATTACACTTTATTTATTTATAGCCATTAGAAAGTTATAAAATTAATTTTACACAAATTACTAGCTATTATAGACAGAATCAGTAAAGCATTTCAATTTTGTCACAAGTATGTTTTATATACTAACTATACCAATTAATATATGTATATATTAACATAGTATCAGTCAATTTAAATAATTAATACTGTATACTAACATTGATTATAAAAGTACAATGCTTTACTAATTAATTTTAAAGCAAAATTTTTATGTGTTACTAGCACATAAAGCAAATATCTTTTGAACTATAGTGATATTTAGAGTACTCATCCATATTTGAAAGTGAATATTGAGATGTTAAAATTAAGTTTGATTAGGTCTTTCTACTTTTTTGGTGTCAAAATATCCTTTTATGAAATGAAAGGATTGTAAAAGAAATGAAAGTAAATGTTTGTCCTTTCTAATGTATTTACTTAGCAAAATTTTAAAAAATATTAACTCTATTAAAAAAATCTGAATCACATACCTTCATCAGCTTACTAGGGTGTTGTGCTCACTAGATATGATTTTAACCTACACAATCACAGAATTGCTGATTATTTACAGTTTCAGGACACTAAACAGTGATAGTAAAGTAGAAACTCAGCTATTTGGCTTTCTAGGAATCAAGGTTGATGCCAGATACTTGATTTAGTCTAAATCTGAGGTTTAGTGCATATCTAAAATTTATCTCCCACCCCAGAATCCATGGCTTCCATCTTCTAGGTCTTGAGTTCTTTGGCGTCTTCATTCTTTAGTGATTTCTTCTGTAGATCTTTTATGAGGTCCTACTCATTTGACATATAATCATTATTTTCTTTGGTAATAGTTCTTGGTTCATGCCTTGCATGGACATTTAATTTTGGTATGCATACTTCTGTTATCTCCAGCTTGATATTGAACTAGTTAAGGATGGGGTGAACTTTATTTTCTTTAGATCCTATAGACCATACCTCAGTGTGCCTGAGAACTTCATAAAGAACTCACATTTTGTGAATGAAAAAAAAAATAAATGACACAGTTCAACATACATTAAGCATCCAGAGAGGAAATAGCTGTTGGATCCTGAAGGGAGGAAGTCTTAGTGCTAAATAGATGTCCCAGGCTCGGTGCCCATGGATTAGCATGATATGACAAACTGGCTGAGAGCTGAGTTGCCCATGTCACGTTCTTATAATGTTGATCTTGTGATATGGAAAATATACAAGTATTAGATCACAAATTCAACTTTGTGAGTGCTAAGTCCATGAATGTATAAATACTCCATATTTCAGATATCTCTTGATCAAGAATATGTACCTGGGCTTATATAGCCCAAGTATATAACATAAGTAAGTGACATAACCAAGATTTGCACTTCACCAAACTGCTCCAAATTTCCAGTTTTTATTTGCTACACTCTGCTGCATCTCCATGATGTATGCACAGAATCAGAGAAAGCGTCATGTGGCCCTTATGGGACCTATTAACTAAGAGACAGGGTCAACCTAATGTCCAAGTCAGTGCCACAGCACTCTTCCAGGGGCCAGACTCTTGTATTCTAGACCACCAAAATCTAGTCCCAGAGGGAAGACCATGTAAAGTCTCTAACTGAAGTTCTAGAAGAAGCTGAGCTGCCCTCGGTGAGGTGCTGAAGTGGTTGAGACAGTCGGAAAGGTCAGTTGGGAGGCCATATAATTTACCGTCCAAAGCAAGATGCTCCTGAGAATAACAGGAAACTCAGTAAAGAAATCCTCTCATATCCATGACATCATATTCCATGGTTACCTGTGATCAGTCGCCATCCAAAATATTAAATTGAAAATTCCAGGAATAAACAATTTATTGGTTTTCAATGGTGGGCTTAGTAGTGTGATGAAATCTCAAACTATCCTATTCTGTTCAGTTGGGATGTGAATTATCTCTTTGTCCAGCATCTCCATGCTGTATGCACTATCTACATGTTGGTCACTTAGCTATCTCAGTTATGAGATTGACTATTAAAATGTTGAAGTGCTTGTGTTTAAGAAACCCACATGGTTTTTATTATTAGCTACAAAGTACGAGAGTAGTGATGCTGGAAATCTCATTATTATCTATTTTTATAATTGTTCTACTTTATTGCTAGTTGTTGTTGTTACTTTTTCACTGTGCCTAATTTATAAATTAAACCTAATCATGGTATATAGATATAGGAAACAATACATATGTATATAGGTTCAGTACTATTCATGGTTGCAGACATCCACCGGGGGGTCTTAAAAAGTACTACTGTAATAATTATGCTGAGACTATAAATCTAAGCTGGGACAACCTCAGCAGTGTTAGGTGGCTGAGTATGCTAAAACCTCCAAGAAAAAACATTAGTAAGAAAACTTAACAAATTTTGTCTGACAATTAAAAGAAAATTAAGTTGGGACAAGGACAACATACCTAAGGACAGAATGTAGTTAATGATGGTCATAAAAGAATCAGGCAAGCATATTTGGCAGAAAGAGGCAAAAAAGGCACTTAGATACGTGGAGCTCTGGGAAAGTTGCTCACCTGTGAGAGGGAAAAAAGTCAAGAGTGCGTTTCCAATAACTCTGCTCATGGCAGGAAATCTGTTTGGGGAAGAATTCAGTGAGGCTGTATGACAGGAAGAGACCCAAGATTCAAATTCAAGATGAATGTAAGTTAGGAGTACATTTCCAGTTCAAGAGTGTCAGAAAGGTACATGAACAGTTGAAAAGAAATCTTTGGCTGTTCTAAGAAAGCTGAGGAAGTTATAAAAGTAGGATGTACAGTTCTGATCTCTCCACCATAAAAATTACACAAAGAATTAGAGTTAAAAAAAAGAATGACCAGAAATATCATCATTTGGGGAGCACAGATTCTCATGAAATTTGGTGGAGACAGAGAATTAAGTATTGATTTGTTTTTAAGTATCATGGAGTATATGATGTTCATTATTTTGCTTTTTCACAATAAATAGGATAGTCAAAACAGGCTGATGCTGCGGCAAGAGAGATGTTAGTAATGCTTAAGGAAGAGCTTCATGACTCTCTGACTCTATAATCTCTTTATGATAGAGTGAAACATCACTAGTCCTGCAAGATATTCAATATAAGAGGCTATGGGGAGTGAGTAGAGGAATTTGAGAGAGAGCCAGGGTATCTTTTCACAAGTCTGAAGGTTCTAACTGGTTGGAGGGGGGAAGGGAAAGTCAAAGTTAATTAATCATTAAGAACAAGGAAGCCAATCTCTATCCCTGGGTCTTGGGCATGATGAGATGGTTCCTCACATGAGGAGGACTGTTCCTCCCTTCTGAATCCAGGTGATGACACTCTGCCCCTTTCCTCTGACTTCACCAAAGTTATTCCAAATTATTCAACCCTATTCCCAGGTGACTCACCTGGGTGGGGACCCTGCCTTGGCTCTTGAGGACGCAGCTGTGATTTAAGCATCACTTGTCCCTTTGGAGCTGGGAGGAGCAGCTTCTATAGCTGTCCCACCCAGAAACTCCACGCAGCTTCCTCAAGCCTCAGAGAATTTGCTTTGACTAGCCAGAAACCTAGGACAGATGCCTAGTGTGGTCTAGAATGGTACACAGTTCTATTAAGAAAGAAGAGACCCCTTTCATCAGGTAGCAGCCAGGACCCAATCAGCATCAATTAAAGTCTAAGCTGTTGTAATGGTACTCTTGGAGCTTTTCTTGCTATCAAAGAGCTCTCTTAGGGTGCAACATCCTGAGTTTCTCAGTCTGGTTCACCAAACTGGAACTTCTCTTTCCTCTTGAAGCTCAGAATCTGCAGAATCAGAGCTGCACAGCTGTCCTCAGCATTGAAATGCTGCTCTCCTTCTTTGCACAGGCTTTTTTTTTTTTCTGCTTATAAGACAGAATAAACACACAAGCTGAATATTCACAGCTTGTCACCAAGAGAGAGAAGGTCTGTAGAAAAGAGAGGATGCACACACCTACCCATGAGTCTGTGTATAATCACTCAGACCTTTGCTCCCAAATCATTAAATTGAGTAGGAAAGGGGAACTGGAACATTAAGAGCAATTTCTCTGCTCCTGGAAGTGACTGTTACAAAGAAACTCTACTACTTTTCCATTCTAGGGCTTTGTTTTTGTCTCCATTGAGAGTCCTAGATTTCTTGAATTTATTCACTGAGTTACTCTTACATTGGCACTGGAGATCCAATAATGAATAAGATAGAGAATGTCTCACTTTCATGGGGTTCATACTTAGTGAGGGTAGACTGATTATAAATAGTGAGTACATGAGAAAATGTCAGATTGTGCTAGGTGAAATAAATCTTGATTGATGAAAATTTAGTGCTGTGGTGAGGAAAAGAGTTTAGCTTGAGATGTTGGGAACAGGCTCACTGAAGAGGTAATTGAAAAGGTGAACCAGCAACTTGAATGACAAAAAAGAGCCAACGAGGTTCTGATGCAGGGACTGTCCATGCTAGCAGAGTGAATCACCCATGGAAAAATGCTAAGTTGGTGTGATCTTGGTGTTTTGGAGTGAATAGAAGGAGGTCCATGAGGTTGGAGCTGAGTCCATAAGGACCCAGGGATATGAGATGAGGGTGAAGAGTCTGTTAAGGGTCTTATGGACCAGGGATATAGTGAATCCAACATGGTCTAAGACAGTTGGATCAGACTCCTCCTCATAGGGAATTAAGTCATATACTTTGCCCTTCTCAATTAAAAAATAAGGAAATAGAGCCTGGATCGGTGAATTTTGTCACTATATTTCAGCCTGCCAACTGGGGTTATGCTATGACTGAAAACAAGATATTTTGACCATGCTGTCCAGGTCAGTTTCCACTAAACTCTTCCTTAATGCTGAGAAACATTGGACCCCTTCATGTCTTTGAACATTTTAGGGACTGGTTTTTTAGAACATGCCACAGACCATCTTTTTGACTCATATTCTGTAACTAGAAAATCATAAAGGTGAAGTCAATTTTGTAACGTAGGTTTTTATTTTCCATAGAGAGGAGTGGTTTGAATATTCTGATTAAGAATTAAACATTTTTTCAAGAAAACATTTTCCACTAAACTCCTCTGTTCAAGTACCATATCTTCCATGAAAACTCTTCATCATCAGACCCATACTTCAGACCTCCTGGGTTTGACCCATAGGCTTGGGTAAGACCTGAAGAATAACTGTTGTGCATCCTTGTGTATCTGTCCAATAGGAGGCGGGCAGGGGAGAAGTATGGGTATGAGGAAAGCATGGGTATGGGTTAGTGCATTTGGGCAGCATGGCATAGTGACCAAGCATGCAGATTGTGGCACTGGACAGCATGGATCTGAATCAGCCTGATCATTGACTAGCTGTGTGAATTTGGACAAAAACCTAATTTGTTCCTCTACTTCTTTACCTGTAAAATGGGGTGATAATCATATCCTCCTCATAGGGAATTAAATTAAGGGCAGTAAAAGCATCTAATATAATACTTGCTGTGAATAAATATTAAAGAATTGTTTTGAAGATTAAAATAAACACTAATAAGAGTGTAGAATTATCTTTCACTGCCCCCTTTCTAAGAAAAAAAAAGGACTAGTAAACACCTTTGCAAACCAGTTTTACATTGTCTCAATGCTGAGGGCTTAGTTTGGCTATTTAATGTCAGAGACCAAAGGCAACCTCTTTATTCTGGGATTAGGTCACATTCCCACTATAGGACACATGTCACAGCTTCTGTGTCGAGGAGGTGTTAACATTCCACTGTATTATAAATATTCAGCATCAGAAAATTGTGTTGTTATGTGCACATAGGATGTGTATGTATACATCTTAATTTTTAAATACCAATAACATTGCCAGAGGGAGCAATAGCTTTCCCATCCTCCTGAGTTAAAAAGAAGGGTTTATTGAAGAAACATATGGAAGGAGATTAATTTTGGAATCTCTGAGATCTTTAGTTATAAAAGGATTGGGGGCTGGCTTGTTAAGCATGACCCATATCAAGGGATGTGCTGGTAAAATAAAAGCATATGGCCACTGATCTGGCCCTTGTTCAGGATTTATAGCCCAAAGATCTGCCACTATTTAGACTGAGTGGCAAATTCTTCCCTCATTCCCTGCCCTGTGTCTGTCCCAGGTTTTGTGCTGCTGCCCTTTAGGCCTCCTTGAGATTGTCTTCATTAACTGATAGGTGGACTTGGATAGACTTACTGGAGGTATTATTTATTTTTTCTCTTCTATATTCTTCCGCTTTGTGATGGTTCAGATATGAAGTGCCTCCCACAAGCACATTTGTGAGGGAAATGAGAAAGTTTAGATGTGAAAGTTTAGGGTTATGAAAGTTTTAGCCTAATCAATGCATTAATCTACTGATATAAATTAACTGGGCGGTAACTATAGGCAGGTAGCAGATAATTGGAAGCATGCCTTCGAGGTTTATATTTTGTCCTGGGTAGGTGGATTTTCTCTCTCTCTCTCTCTCTCTCTCTCTCTCTCTCTCTCTCTCTCTCTCTCCTTTTTTTTTTTTTTGGGGGGGGGGGTCGTTACCAGGGATTGAACTCAGGGACACTCAACCACTGAGCCACACCCTCGGTCCTATTCTGTATTTTATTTAGAGACAGGGTCTCACTGAGTTGCTTAGTGCCTTTTTTGCTGAGGCTGGCTTTAAACTCTTGATCCTCTTGCCTCAACCTCCTGAGCTGCTAGGATTACAGGCCTGCACCACTATGCCAAACCTCTCTTTGCTTCTTTGTTGCCATGTCCTGATCTGCTTTCCTTTGCCAGGGTCCTTCCACCATGATGTTCCACCTCACCTCAGGCTCAGAGCTATGGAGTTGGCCATCTATGGACTGAGACCCCTGAAGCCATGAGCTCCAAAAAATCTTTACTCCCTCTACATTGTTCTTGTCAGGACTTTTGGTAACAGTAATGCAAATTTTGGCTAAAACACCCTTTCTCACTCTCTCTGGGTGAGAATGTAAGGGAGGAGAGTCCCACTCCTTCCATGGAGATCTTGAATGGACAGGAAGAGCATCTTCCTGTCTTTATCTAGGGTGGATGAGAGGGTAAATGAAGTGATGGCCTAGAGTCAAGGATAGTAGGACTGAAAGGAACCTTGGAATCTACCGAAAGACCTCCTTACTGTTCAGTTTTCATGGTGTGAATGAAAAAGGGAATGTTTATATACAGTGCACAAAGGGAAATGCAGGCAATTGCATCCCAGCTACCCAGGATCTTGCCTTGTCACCCTGAGGGCTAAGGGGTCCCAGGTTTAACCAAAGCTTTGTGTCCTTCAAAGGCCACAGAGGCTTGATTTCCTTCACCAGCTAAAGGTGAAGGAAATCAAGCATGGTCGGCCATCTAGGAGGTTTTATGATCCAGGCCTGTTTGCAAATTATTCATTTGACTTTGGTCCATATTCCTTTAGCTAGAAAACTTATGGAGTGTCACAGTGAAGATAATGGTTTTGGAAAAGCTACTGGGGACAAGAAAGGGGCATGGCAGAATGAGTCAATGATAGGAGCTAATGATTTAAGAACCTGTTTAAAATTCAGTCTTTTTTAGGGTTGGGAGTAGAGCTCAGAGGTAGAGTACTTGCCTAGCATGCTCCAGGTCCTGGGTCCAACCACTAGCACTGCAAAATGGCTATGGAGTGCCCCGTCCAATTAGAATCAAAAATAGTCTTCATGTGGAAAAAAGCACAGACTGTTTAATATGATTCCAGTGGACTATAAGTCAATGCTACTCATAGGAAAGGCTTGTTGGGTAACATGTAGGAATTGCACAAAAGAAGAGTCAGCCTTGCCTCCCAAACGACAGAGAATTTCCCCTGTACCTTGAACTCTGTTAAAAAAAAAAAAAGTCAGCATCCAAATCCTAAGCCTTGCTTTTTCTTGCTTCAGTCCTTTCCCACTTGGTTGCTTCCTGAGGACCAGGGGGGCTGGATGAGGGTGACTGCACGGTTCACTGCTAACACCTGTCTCTCAGTTTTACCTCAGCGTTTGATTCAGATGTTTGTACTTCCTCCCCTTCTTACATTTGGCCCTTTGGTCTCTGTCCCCGGAGCTGACTTTCATCATCCAATTAGAAATAACACCTTCTTCTTGCTACCATTTCTCTGGGAACTGTAGGGAGTAAACCCCAAGCCTCCTGCACTCCCCACGGGGCCAGTAGTGCTTCAAAGGAGTGTGTTGGCGGCACCACCTCACGGCTGGGCTTCCTTTCTGTTTGAACAGCTTCCATTGCTCACTGCTGATCAGTAACTCAATGATTCATTAAACACACAAACAATGAGTGAATCTGTTCCATTAGCGAGGCCACCTGTTGATCTCAGACATTCTCAGCTGAACCCAGCGGATGCGAACAACAGAATGCCTACATCAGTGGAGTGCCCTGTTCGTATTTGATGGCATGTTAGAGCAGGAAAAGCAGAGTCCAGGCTTTGGTGATGCTTTTATGCTTTTCCTTTTATCTGGTGGCAGGGCTGCAAGACTATAATGTAGAGCACAATCCACCTCTCTATAATCAAGTGGAAAACTCCAAGGGCCTGGTCATCGTTGCCGCCTTAGTTTTACAGAATTAGAGAATTCTGTAGGTGCAAGGGCAACAGAATACACCAAGCTCTGGGAGAAAAAAAAAAAAAGAAAAACAAAAACTAACACACACACACACACACAACAACAACAACAATAATAATAATAATAATAATAATAATAATAATGAAAATTGTAAAAGAAATACCATCAAGTGCAATGACATCTTCTCTGCCCCGGGTATAAGACAATCCCTTTGCTTTGTAATCTCTGGTTCTTGCAGCTGCTCCAGGCCCTTAAAAACTGGTTGAATAGTGTTTACAAGATTTTTATAAGTCAAGACTGCTAAAAAGCATATGAATCTGACTGAATTAAGCTTTTGATGTTGGTATCACAGTCAACAAAAGTTAATATTTTAAAAACAGCATTTTTTTCTCTTATGTATAACTCCTCATAATGTTAGAATAAAGAGGAGAACTTTTGTCAAGTGAGCAGGGTTTGCTTGAATCCTGAAAGCTGTACTTTTCCAGGAATAATGAGATATTTAATCTTTTCTCAGTTGAATATTAAATTGCCTCTTTAGAGTGAATTTAATACTTGAACACACATGTTCGGTAGGATTTGTACTGCCTACATCATTGTTAGGTTTAAATTATTTGATTAGATAGCTCCACTTTTATGTTTGTGATAGATTTATTCTAGAATATCAGTAAAAATAACTGCTGTACATTCTTTTAAGAAAAGGAAGATGAAGAGGTAGAAGAAAGTAATTCTTCAGGAAAAACTAAAGTTTCTAGTAGTTTATCATAAAAATCATGACTTTTAAATTCCCTGACAGATTTCAGAGTTTCCTGCTGTGAGCAGTCAGTTTACTTTCAATTTTGTAGCACTGGACATGACAGAACGCCAGGTGACAAATTCAATTTGTGCTTCTTTCCCAGATATAGTTTTGCTTTTGGAGGGTGGGCTTAAAGCTACACACTTCCAGAATGAACGAGGTAAACAGTCTGAGGCAGACAGACCCCACTCCTTGGATTCTATGCAGGTGTGAGAGTATCTCCCTCATCTAATATATAAAACATCACATGTATTTTCAAAGGGATTTCTGCAATCCTGGTCTTTTGACAACCATTGCTACGTTTTGATTGCCAAATACAGGTGGTTGTGCAGCTGCCCAGTTGTATAATCAAAAGAATCCTCAGATTCTTCTGTACAAAAGAAGAATGGTGCAAGAAGTGAGTGACATTTTAAAAAGACAATGAAATCAACAATTAGGTGGAAGACTACTAGCTATCCGCTCAGGGGTGAGACTAGTACTGTCCAACAGAACTTTCTCAGTGATACCAGTGTCCTGTGCCTATACTGTCCAATATTATAGTCATTAACCACATGTGGTTGTTGAGCATCTGCAATGGGGTTAGTGTGACTGGGAAAATAAATTTTGATCTTAGGTCATTTAAAGAGGCACATGAATTTAAAGGTCTTCATTGCAATATCCCTAGAACCTAGGTTGGTATCTTACTTGTATTTTAAGTTCTTGGTAAATATCTGTCTTATAAAAAAATATAAATGTGATCATAGTTCATCTCCCCTAATACTCTGAGGTACTTCTAGCAGAGGGCTCTAACTTCTAGCAGGTCCCTGCCATCTGTATCCTCTGCTCCAGTGCATTCAAAAGATGTTTCTCCATCCTTTGACTTTCTCTGATCCTTCCCATCTCTGTGTTCTTCCAGGTGCAGTTCTCTTTGTCTGGACTGCTCTCTGCATGCCTGTCCACCTCAGCAGACCTGAGCTTATCTCTCCTACTGGATATATGACTTTCTTTGGGAAGTCTTCCCAATTACCCCCAATAGATGCGTTAGTCACTGCCTTCCCTTGGTTCCCATGATGGTGTGGCATAAAAGTCAGGGCAGCAATGTCTTAGGGCAACCCTCAGATCTGTGTGTAAGTATTTACAAGGAAATTCCCAAGGGAAACTAGGAAATTAGTGGGTGGGGGCCAGAGAGCAGAGAGGGGAGGAAGCAGGATGTGTGCGGTCACAGGCAAAGTCACTCAAAGGGTAGCTTTTGCCCAATTTACAGGGAAACTTATTAACTCTATAAATCAAACCTCACAATTGTCCTTCTCTAAGACAAAGGAACTGGAGTTTTCCTGTTCCCACATCCAGCAGGCATTGGTTAAGGACTGTCCTGAGGGACAATGGAGACTCCATAGTGTGGAGTTTCTAGTAAAAACCTCTTTAAAAGGCAGCTATTATTTTAAAGTGTCATTTTAATATGATGGCATCTCCCAGTTCCCAGAGATTCTCCAGGACAGTGACCTACTGCATTGGTGTTTGGATTACTGGTGCCAAAGCCAATACCTGACCCAGAGTAGATGTCCAACCAATATTTCTTGAGTCACTGAGCGATTCTCCACTTTGAACATGACCTCTATTATCAACTTTCATCATATGCTACATTGAAATTTGTGTCTGTTTGGCCCATTGAACCGGATCATAAGGTAGTTTTTAAAAAATTATTATTATTCTTTTTTGATTTCCTTAGAACAGTGTGGTACATGGCAGTTGCTAAATAATTGTTGGTTGGGTAGATTTAGAATATTCCAATGGCAAGTCTGTTAAAAATTCTGAGGGCTGTTATCTCTTCTTCAGGGTCTGTTTGCAGATGGTGATCTCAGATCACCTATGGTTCAGTGTTGGAAATCAGAAACTACTCCAGGCTTTTCAAAAAGAATGTGATTTAATAGAAGACATTGGGTGCTATGGGAGCAGAATTTCAAAATGGCCCTCGAGGTTCAGATGTTTCACTCTAATTCCAGAAGCTGGGAATATGCTGGTACATGGCTCCTGTGATTATGTGAGATTATATGGCACAGTCTGTTTTAAGGAAGAGCTATTATCTGGGAGAGCCAGATTTAATCATACAAGTCCTTAAAAGCAGGGAACTTTCTCTGGCTGAAAGCAGAAAAACAATTCGAGTTGCAACGTGAGCAGGATTGACTTGAAGGGTCCGGCTGCTGGCTGTGATGTTATGACAAGGCTCATTGTGCTGTCACTGACTTGAAGAAGGGAGAGGTCACATGTGAAGAAATGTGAATGGCTTTAAGAGGCTGAGAGAGGTCCCTGGTTGGCAGCCAGCTAGGAAATGGGAGCCTCAGTCATGATACTAGAAATAAATGGGTTCTACACACAACTGGAGGAAGCTTAGAAGTAGATGCTTCCCAGAGATTCCAGATATGCACCCACCCTTTCTGACCCCTTGACTTCAGCTTTATGAATCCCTGAACACAGAACCCAGCTGAGCTCACCTGACCTCCAGAAGAGCAAGATGACAAATGGGCATTGTTTTAAGACACTATGTGATTTACCATTCAGCAAAAGAAAACTAATGCAAGTGCTTACTACATGGAAAAGACTGGAATCAAGAAAGTAAGGTGGGCTACTCCTAGCTTTCAGATTATGGTGCCCAGGCTGCCACCTGAGATCAGAAAGCTGCAAGAAATGACAGATGGCCCCCACTGCTGCAGCTGAGCCCTGGAGGGGAAGTATGGAGATCAGTGAGCTGTGACACTGGTCATGTGTGTGGAAGGTCACACTCAGTCACCACTACCACCATTGACAGAGGAAGCAGGGCCTTTTGTTCCCTGCCGCCTTATAAATATCCCACAAATGAATCTCATTGTCAAACATAAGTCATACCTAAAACCTTGGCGGAAAGCAAGGCTGGGATCCAGAGCTCCCCAGTTTCTAGTGCCTGAGTTAAAAATAGAACAGATAGAAGGAGCTATGGATAAAGCTGATTGACAGTGAGTTGTACCCAATATGGATGGCTCTCCAAACTGTCAAGATGCCATTATGTCCACCTTCTCATCAAAGTTATTTTGATATTACAGATGCAAAAACTGATTAAGTATCTTGCCTAAAGTCTCAATGATAACGTGGTAAAATTAAGATTAGAACCTAGGCTTGCTTCTCCCCAAGCTGATATTTTCAGCCTCTGCAGCTGATGCTGAGGATGAAGTTTGTATCATGGGATGACAGTTGGTCATGCAGGCTCCTGTGGACTCAACTAAGGAGGGAACAGGGGTTGCAGCAATTTTATTTTATTTTTTGAAAAGTTTTCCTCAGGATCCTGGTAAAGGGCTGCTCTTGGACTCTTGCTGGAACCCTGTCTGGCTTTCTCCTCTCCTCTCCTGTCATCCAAGTCTCCTCCTGGCTTATATCCTTTGACTTTGGACACGGACTTGCAATGTGTGCTCTGATTTCTGGGTTTCTTTTGGTGAAGGGTCCTGCCCTCTTTCATGGGGCAGCCCCTGCTATTCTTTTAAATCTTGTAAGTACCGAGGATCAGCCCTTACCCTCTGTGCTCAGGTTTTCCTGCTTCTTCCCAGGTGGAGGCTGGTGCTGGGTGGATGAGCAGTGGGAGGAGAATTGGCTCCTAAAGGGAGTCCTGTAGCATTTCCTCCAGGAGGCTCTATCTTCCCTGCATACCAATCCACTTACAAAATAATTGGCCCACGGGCTCAAGCACAAGAGCAATTTGGCCTTCTCTCTTCTTTTTTCTGATAGTTGTAAACCTGCTTCATTTAAAAACTCAACTCTGGAGGGGAGATTTTAGCCCTTAAGCCTAAGATAGGTGGGACTGTATCATCCCAAATACTGAGGTAGAAAGAAACTCAGAGGAGAGAGAGGGAGAGAACATGACTCAGCTCTGGCTCTCTGGTTTCCTTTCTCCCTGACTGGCCACCCCTTTCTCCCCTGGACTTTGCCTCAGTGATGAGGAATTCATTCCTAAGTTTTGAAGGGGAAAGAAGAATGTTTTGACTGTCTTTAGTAGGCTTAAAAGACAAAATGTTTATGAAAAATATGCTCATAGTTTTATATACCTGCCGCAGTCCGGCTGGCTACAGCAAAATATCCAGGGGGTGACGAATGACTTGTGTAGATTGATGCAGCAGGAATGGGAGCCGTTTATTGTAGGATCTGAGCGATTTTTATACATTTTACACAGCTTATCTAATTAGCATAAAATAGATACAGCAGTCAACCAATAAGGGATCTCCACACTTAATGGCTCGTTTTTGTTACTTCACAAACCACTCCCTCTGGCATTTGGCCAGGCGCCATCCAGACTTGTTTACAGACTCTAACATTTCTCTGGCAAAATAACAGGTGCCAATCTGACTTGTTTACAGACCTTAACATATACCTAAACTCACATAAAAGAAGGGTCTGTTTGTGTGGGTTGATGGGTAGGCGACCCCGTATTTAGTAAGCCCAGGATGGGAGTAGTGGGATCAGCCAGGCTTTCTTCTTCTCCCAGGGAATCCCAACAGGAAAGTTATCAAGGGGTAGATGCATGAAAGAATCTACTTCTTCTGCCTCTTCAAAAGTCTATATTTAAACACAGTTGAAATCCATGCTTCCAACTCAACTAGAAAGCAAAAGATACAAAATGAAGTTGTATATGTAGGGTTTTTCTTTCCTTTCTCTTTCTTTCTTTCTTTCTTTTTTTTTTTTTTAGGGTTTTTATTTTAACCAAAAATGTCTAACTCCTGGTTTTCCTGAAGGCTAATAATTCTGGGTTGCATACTGACATTGACTGAGTAAAGTGTGATCCATCTGCGACCTTTCTTTCCTTTGTCTCTTTGAGGGAAAGATTAATTGTCATTTTCAATCACCACAGCAACCACACTGGGCAGGTGAGGGCCCACAGTGAGTTTCTGTCTCTTTTGAATGAGATGCCCACCTGACAGTGAGCCTGAGGCAACTTCCTTCTCACTCTGGGTCCTGGTGGAAGAGCCTCCTCCACACAAAGCATGACTTTCCAGCATCCTCTTCTTCTCATAAAGGTGTCTCAGGTAGTTTTCAGGGTAATTCAGAAGATCTTACTGAGATGTCTACAAAAACATAAATCAGAGAATGGATCAAAGATAAATACTCTGCAAAGACTGGGGGACACATTGGTGACTTGGGGAGATGTCCTCTAGTGGGGAAAGTAGACAGATACAGGTTGAGTAGTGGACAGATGCAGGCACTTGGAAGAAGTGCTGGGATGGGGAGAGACGCCACAGGTGCACAAAGAAGGAATATGCAACCTGACTTAGCAGGAAGACCTCCTAGAAGAAATGGCCACTGGATGTGAGAATGTTAATGACATTGCTGTAGACTCTGTTATGAGGTCCAGAAACTGACTTGCATAGAGATACAGGGTTGCTAAGGGGAAACTTGTCTGAGGAGCACCTCCATTAGGTCCACTTGGTAAGACAGCCTGGTGGTCCTGCCAATGGATTCTGCAGTTTCATTTTGATGACCTTTGACTCTCTGTCACTAAGTTATTCAAGGGGACAGGGCTATTCCTCCTTATTTCCTGTCCCTCTTAACAACAGCTGTGTAACTTAGTGCCCCTTGATGAGGAAATGTTAAACAGTAGATGAAAATCCCTGGAGGTATGTGGGTGAGTAGGGCGAGCCTGGCACTTTCCTGTACTCAGTATGACACCTGCCTCACCTCATCTGAGCTCTCAGCCCTCAGGTCATGATGAAAAGGAAGATGCTGGAATCATCCTGTCCAACTGTCAAATTTGAGGGGTGGGGGTGGATGAAATATCCACTAGGGATCTTCAAGAAGCCAGAAATCTCATATTTACTTTCAACTAGGGAAAATTTGAACCTATGTCTCCAGATTTGAAAGTTCAGGATATTAATTCATTGTGACATCTGGTCCTTCTCTTTGATATTTTAAAAATAGGCTAGAAACAGAATTGTGAATCCATGCTCCAAAGGACTATCCTGAGATTCTGGGAAAGAATGCAACTCTGAGTTTATCTTGTTTATCCAGCTAGTCTCTGGTCATTTGTGTAACACAATATTTTATCCATCCAATGCTCTAAGCCAATTTCAAGGACAAGGTTCCCATTTTGTTTTAATCATCCATGAAAGCAAAGAATGTGGGAATGTCTGTCTTGCCATTTTCAAGGACTGTGGTGGCATCAGAAGCTGGTTGCTGGCTTCTGGTCTTTGTTGTAGCCACTAGAAAATATGATCTGACTCTCTCAGAACCCTAGAATTTTAGAACCAGAAAGAAAATTCAGCAGTCTATACCAAGAACCACAAAAAATGATCATAACTTTTGAGCCAATCAATCCATTCCTATGAATGTCAAGGAAAGTCACTCAAATATTCATTTTTAAAGATATTCACTTTAATATTTTTTATAAAGATAAAAAATGAGAATCCATCAAACTGTTTAACATTATAGACCTTGTTTTTAAATTAGTAAACATTAAGGAATATTATGCAGTTCTAAAATAATTATGCATGTGTGTACTTATGAAATACATAAATGTTCAAATATTTATTGAATGGTATAATAAGAGTATGAAGATTGCAGTATAGAAATTCCTCAGAAAACTTGGAATGGAACCACCATTTCACCCATTTGTCCCACTCCTTGGTATATACCCAAAGGACTTAAAATCAGCATACTACAGTGACACAGCCACATGAGTGTTTATAGCAGCTCAATTCACAATAGCTAAACCATGGAACCAGCCTAGGTGCCCTTCAACAGATGGATGGATAAAGACAATGTGCTATATATACATGATGGAATACTACCCAGTCATAAAGAGAAATGAAAAAGTATAAAAGTAAAAATAAAGGCCAGATGTTCTCTGATATGTGGATGCTAGCTCATAATAAGGAGGAGGGGTAGGGAAGAATGGGAGTACTTTGGATTAGACAAAAGGGAATGAAGAGAAGGGATGGGGAAATGGGAATAGAAAAGATAGAATGAATCTGAATTGGACATTACTTTCCTATGTGAATATATGAATACATGATCAATGTAATTCCACATTATATACAACCAGAAGAATGGAAAGTTATACTCCATATATGTATAATATGTTAAAATACATTCTATAATCATGTATAACTAATAAGAACAAGTAATTTTTTTTAAAAAAAAGAGTATGCAGATTGCAAGTCTGTGATGTTACCTATGTTAAAAGTACATGCCAATATCGTAAAATTTGCAGAAATGTTATTAGTCCACAGGGTTATGGATAATTTTATTTAAAAATTTGCTGCATTGTCCCAAGTGTCAGTGTACATAAGAATATGATAGGTATGTTAGGAGCACAGAAGAAGGTGTTGCTAGCTTTGAGAAATATTTCTCAGGGTTTTGAAGTTTTAAGAGTGATCAATCATTCATTCTGGGTTCATATTACAGAGCAACTACTATCTACTAGAAAACACAGCAGTGTAAAGACAGAAATGTAATCCTTAAAAGTTTTGGTCAGTGCTTTAATGTTTTATTTAATAAATATTTGAATTAAAACAGTCACCCTTATAATCTATGCTGATTTCCTTCTTTCCAATCTCCTTCTTTTTCTCCTCCTTCCTCCACAAATGTGACATGGGTCGACTTGAAGTCACAGAGTCAGTAAATTTTCTAAGGTCACACATCTTGCTTATAGCAAACCTTATACTAGAATCTGATTGTTTTCCTACTATCTCTTCTCCACCTTTCCCCAATAACCTCCACATCTCTTGCTTATTTGTTGGAATGATAAAGGGGACCAGACAAATTTAGACATTGGCCAGAAAGTAGTGAGTGCTTCTCAAACTAAATTGCATGTAAAAGCCAAAGAACTTGCTCAGAAGCAGATTTTGATTCTATAACCTGCTGTCTTTCTCATAAAATCCTAGGCACTGCTCATGTTATCTTTTCTTGAGTTGTAAGAATCTAAAAGATAGAAATTTTGAGCAATGAAGAAATAAGAAATTAATTTTTAATCAGTGCTCTCTTTAGTTTTATCTCAGGGAAAGTGTCAGTGTGCATTTTTCATAAAGTCTAAATTTTCTTTCACTAAATGATAATGCATTTCCTTCCCCATCTTAGCACTCACTCCAGATCTAGGCCTCTTATACAATGTGGCCATGAAAGACAGGGACCCATTCTAGACCCACACTACTAAGAGATAACGGATCATGGACAAGTGCCATGGTTGTCTAACTCCTATGCTCTGGGTCTTACCCACCAGGATGCTACGGCCTCACCCCTGCTTCTCCCATCACAAAGGCCAGGTATTTGGAGTCAAGGCCACATCCTAGTTGAAAGTGTAAATAAGCCCTAAAGATGAGGGACAACTTACCTTATTTGTTTGGATTTGCATTTCCTCATTATAAATGTGGATAATTATACCATCAATCTATTAGAAGTTTGTCTAGATTAAATGAGATCAGGTATGTGAATCACTTAGCTTACTGTCTGGCATAAAGTAAGTACTCAATAAAGGTAGATATCATTATATCTAGTTGAGTCTAAACTTTATTCTAAATTCCTGACCTAGAAGGTCATAGCCTAGTGTCTCAAGCAGACACAAAATTGAACAATCACATTTACTTTAAATTTAATATTTAATCAAACATACTCTAAATATAAAAGTATAAATTTATGAATAATAAAAAATAATAAAGATATCTAAAGCATATACTTCTAAGAATATATATATTTCTTTAAACATATTTTAATAGTAGTTAATGTATTTAACTAGTTATTATATTTATCCAATAGCTATAAATGCATAGAAAAATTAGAGAAATGAATAATAACCATGTATATTTACATATATGCAAGCAGAACAAAAAATGGATATAACAAAAATGAAATTTAAACAATTTAAGTGTAAATATATTAACATAATTAATAGATATATATTATTTTATATGTCATTACATATGCAGTATATGTCTGGGTGCATGAATGTATGTATATAAATGAATGCAACATTTGCTAATGTACAGGTGTTAATGAATGCTGTGGGAATCCAGAAGACAGGGTAAATAGCTTTCTGGGATGAAAAGAGAAAGAGAGCATTTTAAGTGAGTTTCTTTTATTGTATTTTTTTCTTTCTTTTTAAACTATAAATGTAATACTTGTTTATTGTAAAACATTCAGATAATATAGAGATAATTTTTTAAAAAAATAAGATGATCTGGGATTCACCATCCAATGATTATAACTGACGATACTGATTTATTTTATTTCAGAATTTCTGCCAAAAAGTATGGAATGCTTCACAAATTTGCATGTCATCCTTGCACAGGGACCATTCTGATTTTTTTGTATCGTTCCATTTGGAGATGTGCTGCCAAATTGAGCTCTTGAGCTTCCTCTAGAAGGATTAGGTGGATGTGGAAAAGCATCTGGGCTGAGGATGTGGAGGAGAAGGGCAGTAGGCAGAGAGACTGTACGGAGGGTTAGGGCTAGGCTGGAAAAAACCCCAAATCATGAACTTTGTCTTGGGACTAAGCTAAGAGCTTTGTCTCTGGAAAGCTGCAGGAAGATGGTTTTAAGCAGACAGGGATGTGATTCACTGAGCACTTTAGCCCGAAACCGTAAGGTGTTTTACTTGGTTAGAAATCCTTTTGTCTGCTCTTTGTTTCTTTCAGGAGTCTAAGATGTTTTCCAAGAATTATCAAACCCTGAAATACAGTCTTACAAAACTCTCCAAGCCATTGAAAATTTAAGGGAAAAATGGTTACTGTGTAATAGGGCATTTTCCAATCAGTTTGCCTCTGGGTAGAAAAATTTCACTTTCCAAGATGGGGTTTGTGGCAATTTCCTTGAAGAGGAAAAAAAGATGAATTGTTGATGTACAAGAAGTATGGAAGGGAAAAATATCAAAGATTAAAAAAAAGAAGCAAATACAGAGAAATGTCTTATTTGTGTTCCTATTGTTAATTCCTGATTTCTCACTCTTAACTTGACCTTGAAAAGAATAAACTGAATATAACAGGAGTGCTTATGATTAGATGACAGGTATAGACACAGGTAAAGTGCTGTAAAAATTGAGGGAATTTTTAATTCTTTTCCTTCTTCACTGGCTAAGTCATGCAGCTGGAAATTAAAACAAACAAATAAATAAATAAAAGAAACTTTCTAAACTTAGAATCTGATGAAACCCTTCATATCTTTTCCACAGGGAATCACTTTATAGGCTGTTTCTTGGCCATCAGAGGCAGAAATCTGCATATCTTTATTGGCCTTTGTCATAGCAATAGCATCTTAAATGCTTGTCCATAACATAGCATGCAAAAATAATTATACTTTACAGTTCCTTTCATCTAAGGATTTTAATCTTCTAAACATTAATTAATAAAGACTCAAAAACACCCTGTGAGGTAAGTAAATATTCTTATGCTGTTTTATGGATGGGGAAGATGATTAACAAGGAGATTAAGCAATTTGCCTGCAACAAGGTGAGTTTGTAGATATGGGAGTCAAATGTCTTCTCTCTGAGACAAGCACAGTAATTGCCAAGCCAAGATAAAAGCCTTTACTCATTCTTTTAAAATGATCATGCAAAATTGAAGCATGGGTTTCACTTCCAAGTTACCCAAGAATCTAGAGATCATCCAAAATTTAAAAAATGATCATGTATTTTTCAAAAAAAGGAGAATTTCAGATTTACCTACATGGAATTTTCTTTATCATTTAACAGAACCTCAGGTCAGAGTTTTGTTCCTTAACAATTTGTAAGTATATCATCATCTTTTCAAAGAAGGCATGGAATTGTTATTATTTAGAATACTAGCTGAATTCTAACTCTATCATGTATTTTGATTTAGTTCTTGTGGGATGCTCTTAACCTGTCACTTTGCTGTGTTAAATGAGAATAATTTCATAACACTTGTTGGGAAGTAGGATTCTTGTGCATTTTCACTAGTAATACAGTTATATTTTATTGAATATTACAGGACACACACTTTGATAGAAGTTCATCATACTTTGTATTTGTTCCTTTTACAATGAGAAAGGTATCCCCATTTGATAGGTGAGAAATCTGAAGGTTACACAGGTTTGAAAGCTTGCTCAGTAAGTATAGCACAGCTGGAGGTGATGGAGCTTGGAATCTGTCCCAAGATTGCCTGATCCCAGACGAAAGCACAAACACCAACTCAGGACAAAAAAGTTGCACAGGGTTGGAAATGACAACAGCAAAGCATCAATCTTTAGAATAGTTGTCTGATCCCTGGAGTTCTCATATTTCTTCACAGAATAGGGTCAAAATATTCTATTGTTCAATAGTATCCTCAATCTCCCAGCCACACCCCGTGTCTCCCCCAAGATACATATTTGTGGTATGGTTGAAAGTTCATTTCATTGTTTCAAAGTCTTTTTCTGTCTGATATTCAATTTTAGTTCCTTTCCCTTTTTGACTTCTCCATAAAATGCTGGCAGTCTCTGAAGCTCCATTCTCTCCTGATGGTGATGACATTCCAACTCTATTACTCTTTACCCCCTTGGTTCCATGGGGGACTTTTCTAAGGATTGTTTGTTTTGCTGGAGGACTGGTAAATGATGTGTTTTAGAAGTGACATTTTGACTTGTAGAGGCCAGGCAATCTGGACATGGAGAGAATTTCTATAAATCCCACATGTTTTTCTGGATTTCAATGCTGTCATCTTAAATGCAGCATCTGTAGCATAAAACTGCCAAAGAGGGTCATATTTTTATTTTTACCAATAATTCTAGGAGACCGGCTATTGCCCAGATCCAACAACTTAAATTATTTACTGACTTTCTATTAAATTGGGCCATTATTTGTGAAAACGAAAGATTTGGTGTAGTATAAAATATCTCTTTGGCACTGCCACATAAAAATGTATACACATGCTACGTCCAGAAACAGTCTACTTGAAGAACAAGATGAAAATATAATGGCAGCTTTAATTTTAACTGAAGACACTTACAATATTACACTAGCAAAAAAGAATTCACCACCAGCTGCACGTCCGAGAGACCAAGGGACTGATCAAATCTATCACATGGACAACATCTAAGTCTTTGAGTGGTAGGTGTGCACTACAGCTTTCAGTAAGTCTGTTACCAGATGAGCCAACTTCAAAGATGTGGTGGGCGGCCCAGAGGATAGTGGGAGGCGGTAAAGCATCAAAAGCTTCAAACAAAATTGAGGTTAGTTTTTTTTTTTAAATCTCAAATTCACTGAGCACAAAGATATTTTGAGATATGTTGACAATGACCTAATATTTATTTTCAGTTTTTGTGACGTTAGTATGCAAAGACAGATTAAATAAATAATGCAAATTAATTGCATTTATATTTTAAACAGAAGAGTACTTCAAATGCAAATAGGAGACATCCTGTCTACAAGGATTTTTAGCCAATTGCTTGATACATGTGGCTGTGTAGAGGATTGAGTATTATCCAAGAGACACAGATGGGATGATTTAGGCACAAACAACTTTTATTTTGTTACTTCTGTGCAAACTCTCGACATACCTGACTCTACAAAAATTATAGTTTTGATGTACATATGAAAGCCTTCAATATATATCCAGAAACTATATATAAAATACTTTCTTGGCTAATATCTAAAGTTATTAAACTTTAATATATTACAGATTTATATTGTTTACAGATTTGTTACGACTTAGAGTGAAATGTTGACAGTTTGAAGCTATGAACCTTTTATTTAAGATTTCTGTTAAAATAACATTTCCCACCTGATTTGAAGCAGCAGTTTCTAGGATTGTTTCTGTTCTTTTTAAAAAATTTCCTGCATATATACTATGGATGTATGAGAGAATAAGCTTAACAATCTTTAAATACTAAGAAACACATATGTTTGACATGTTTGTAAAACTTTTTCCTGAGCCCACCAAGTACCCACTCAAGTATTTGCCTCTTCTAAGTGGGCCACTAGGAGCTTAGAGCCAAGTTTGTGGCCCACCTCCAGGAAGGTATAGAATTTCATGATGTACATATTTGTACACTAGCCTCAATCCTGGTTTGAATTTATTTTTCTACCCCTTTTTCTAAACTTTCTTTAAAACTAACTTTTAAAATCTTAAAATCTTTATGATCTTAAAATTAAATAGTTTTAAACTTTAATCTTATCATACTATGTAAGCCACTTTAAAAATCTTTCTCAAACCAAGTAGGGAAAAATAAATAAATGAAATAAAAAATATGGGATGTTTCGACACCTATAGCTAATTCATGATGTAAATCCCAAAACTTCAACTCTGCCTTTTTTGCATGGGTGATGTAGAGTTGTCTGGATTTTTAAGGGTAAAGTGGAATTAGAAATATTATTCTAAATGATGAACTCATCCAGGTCATAATGAGGATAATTATTTTTGTGTATCTTTATCCCTCTGGGATATGCAATAATTGCCTCTGTGCTTTGCCAAGTAACATTTAAATATTGTTATTGGTTGAAACAAAATGCAAACCTTTGTCTGGTCTCATTTGATGTATCCCAAAGCAAAGAAAGATACAGGGAAGGTAACACCCGGATTCGCATTTACTAAGGGATTCCAAATAATGCCCTAAATGACTATTTTGGAGCTCAGTTACATGCAGGTGGTAGAGGATTTATGCTGTGAATGCCTAAAATACTTTCTCCACCGAGAGGAGATTATTAAGTCCTAGCGAGCCTGAGTGTTCAGTGCCAATACTAACCATTAGCTTTTGGCTCTGAGCCATGACTGTCTACTCTGCAGTGGATTCTGCCACCAAGGGGAAGGTCATTAAGGGCTGTTCTTTATTCTCGTTAGTATGTTCCAACATAATTAACAGAAGTTGTTCACCAGATGGCTTCCTTCCTGTCAGCAAGAACCTCCAGCTTAATGGGCTATGCAGGATTCTTTACTTTAAGTGGGTGAGGCGGGAAGCAAATTCAAAATATATCATCTTTGATCCTCCCACTTCTAATTAGTTCTAAAGGTTTTAGATAATAATGTAAAGGAGGCAGGGAAATGAAATCATTCTAAAAATCAAAGCCTCACAGAAACCCAATAGGAGTTTTACACATACCTGGGGGTGTTTCTTCCCCCCTGCTTGGTCTCCACCCATCACAGAGAGAAATGCAGAAACGGTTGTCAATCTGCCACCAAAAGATATTTCTAGAGCCTTAGAGCTGAAATGGATTTAAAAATCTGATAATATAATTCAATAAGTGCTTACTCAGTTCCCACTGGCTTCAGAAATGGTACTGAGTGCTGGTGATAAGATATTGCCCCTCTTGTCCTGCAAGTTAGAGAGTCTTGAGAGATTCTGAGACAAAGTAGGCACTGGGCAGTGGAGTTTGGTAAATGCTGTACTAGAAACCACCCTCAGAGCCTTTCCTCTTTATTGAGAAATAAGCCGAGGTCTTCCTTGGGTATGCCGGCTCTTGCACATGGTGTTGGGTACAAGGCAGGTCTGCTCTGAGCTAATCTTAACTGTCCTCTTGCCAGTATTTGGCTTAACAATTGTACAGATGAGCTGTGCTGGCCAATAAATCAGGAGGGACAGTTTACTATAAAGCATTACAAAAAACATCCAAGTGCTCAAATCAAGTGGCTTCTCTATAAGCTTGTTATATTTAGGAAATAATTTTAATATAGGAAAATACTGAAAAGATCTTATTCATACTCATTATCTCAGGTTTATTATAAAAGCCTTGTGAATCATAGGAGATAAAAACTATTCCCTTTCTACAGATGGGGAAACTGAGACTTAGAGAGATTAATGTGTTAGGTCTGGATAAAGCTACCGAGCTCTGAAATCAAGTGCCGTTTTGACCACATCTTCTTGTTTCTTAAATAGTCAAGGCAAAACCTCAGTTGCACAAGCCAAGAATGCAACATGATCATAAAACCTTTTTTTAATGCTTGAAAAATACTAACTGCTTCTTTTGAGCTTTTATCCTGAGGATTTTAAGTTCAGTTGCTTTTTCTTCATGCATGAAGAAATATTTGGAGTCAAGTAAGGTGAAAAGGCTTTCTGTTGTAATAATTATCATTGAAAATCAACATAGTCTACTCATGATTGGTGATTATTTTAAAAGGTGTTTGAGGAACAAGATGAAATGGTCTAGTGTTGAGTGTTGCACACCTGCATTCCACCTAGAAAGGGCTTCAACAGGGATAAAGAGGCTAGTAGTATGCTCTATATAAACACTAGCCAGAGTAGCTATAGGCTTAATCATCATTTGCTATAGCTCAGTTTTGAAGACAAATTGTCTTCATTCATTTACTATCAGTGTTAAGACTCTTTTGTTGTTAAGTGACAGAAAGTCCAACTCCATCAGTTTAAGTGGTTTCTCTATAAGCTTGTTACATTTAGGGAATAGGAGATGTATTGGCTTACAAAATTGAACAATATTCAGCAGGCAGCTCTGTCTTCAGGAAAAACTTGAATTGGGATGACCAGTCCTTGCCACCAGATTCCATCTATAAGCTTTCCTTTCCCTGGAGTGACTCAATTATGACTCTAAATGGTGGTCCCAAATGTTAGACTTACTTCATCATAGCATGCTATTCATTGGAAATTGTGTTTGATTCTTGGAGAACTCAAATGAAGTCTATAATTGAATCCCACTGCTAAATTGTATCATTGTGGTAGATTGAGTTATTTATTGGTCATGATTCTGGACTCTTATAGCAGTATTATACATCTACCTTCTTTGTTATGGCTTCATGGTTGACAGTGTACCCTTATCTCCTTGGCCATGACTTGACCATGTGACTTTCTTGGTGAATGGGATATCAGCAAAAACAATACAAAAAAGGAGCTGGACAAACCCAGTTGAGTTTGCCCTCTTGTTGCACCCTGCCTTTTACTATAAGAACAACATGCCTTGTATAAAAGACAAATTGTGCAAGGCAGATGAAAGACACATGGAGCAGCCCTAGACGTTATCATTGGCTTGGAGTTGATACCATGCAAGCCAACTTAATTAGTCAAACCTCAATCATCTGCAGAAATGTGAGCAGAAATAAATGCCTTTTGTTCATAAGCCACTGAGTTTTGGAATAATTTGCATGGTATGATTATAACAACAGCCAACTGATATAGTCACTAGCTCACTCTGCTCATTCCAACCACGGAGGCAGGAGGTTGGAATAAATTGGGTAAATCCAGACTGTGGAGTCTGCTACTGGAACCCAGTGGTGGATCTGGCTGGCCTTTGGAATAAAGGGTAAAAGTGTAAAGAAATAACACTGCCACTGAGAGGAGATTCTGATGAGCAGAAACGACAGCTGTCTCTTGCATCCACCATCACTAAAACCTACATTTAAGTGATGGATCATATCAAGGTGCCACACCTTCCATTCTGAGCCACTGGAGTAACTGACAACCTGACAGATGTGGCAAACTGATCAATGAAAGGGAATTGAAAGGGGAAAAACAACCCTCCGAGACTATGTCTTATCTTGCATCCTAGTGCCCAGAACAGAGCAAGTTGGAGGACTTTTATCATTGTGCTCTTTGGGAAAACCCTCAAATGTTGGGTTTGGTTGTGAGCATCATATTTCAAGAGGCACATTGCTAAATCAAAACTTGTCAAGAGCAATGCAGACATGTTAAAAAGAAAAAGTGGTTGTCTTATTGGCAAGGCAGATGTTGAAGTGAGAATCAGGGTCAGCAAAAGCACAGATGACAATTATTTCTAATATCATAAAGACTGGTGTATGGAAGAGAAATTTTTCTTAGTCTGCATTCCTCCAGAGGCACACTCTTCTGACATGCAGAAATGTGTTGCTGTTGAAAGCATATGGGCTTTGGGACTGCGAAGACAAAATCTAATTCAAATTCTGTTCTTCTACTTTTTAGAGGTATGTGCTTACTAATAACATTCCCTGTCAATGTCCGCTGCTGCCTCATCTGCAAAAGCAATGAAAGTAGACTTGTAATGTAAATAGCAATGTAAATAGATTTCAAAAGTTATTCATATAAAGCTTGGCCCTTTGTAGATGATCAATAAATGTTAGTTATTTTAATATTGGTGATATCATTATTATTAGAACTATGATTAGTGCCAATGTGTGGAGTTTACAGGGATACCAATTTTGGCTAATATATAAGGTAGTAAGAACACAATGTCCAAAAATAGAATAAATGGCAGAGTGAGTCCCCTGTTCTAGAGACTGTGTCAGCAGAGGCAGGACATTAGGAATGAAGTAGAGAAACTTTCTGAGAAACTATACTGTATAAATTTCTGGGGTGCCGTATAATTTCAGGATACCAGCATTAATTGAACTGGGAGGCAGTTTCATTAACACTAGCCCCCAAAGGAGTGAGACTGAACAGTATTATAAAGAGACTACACATCTGGACCCACTGGGGACAATCTTGGTTTAGACCTGTTTGTCCTGGGTGACCCAGTTTGAATGATAACATTATAGGGTCATCCTAATTATAACTAATCCCGCAAGTAGAAGTCAAGAATATTGTTATTTTTTAAAATAAGCTATCCCCTCCCAGAATTTCTACTTGTCCTGGGTTTGTCTTCCCAGGGAAGTGGTATTATCATCTTCAGTAACTCGGCCACACACCTTTAGGAAGCTACTTCAGCATTCCGCCCTCCTCTCTCTCACCTTCAATCAGTTGCCAAACCCTTTTGATCCTGTCTCCTAAATGCCTCCCATATCTTCCCCTTCTTTCAAGTCTTCCTGCTTTAATTCAGGTTCTTGTTACCTCTTGCCTGGAGCATTGTAAAATCCTTCTAACAGCCTGGACCCATCCTATTATCCATAAACCCCACTGCCTCTGGCGTGCGCCTTTTAGAGTGTGCCACTGATCTTGCAGGTTCTTTTCACTCACCTAGAGAAATAAAATTAAGTTTTTGTTGTTTGAGTCTTCCTGCGTTGTGTAAAAATAGATGGGAATATTTTCATCAAACATAAAGGATATGTTTGGGATGGTAGGATTTAAAATGTAGCATTATGGGGACTATGAAATCCCCAGAAGGATCTCAGGAAGGCATCTCAATGGTGTAGGTTGTTAACCTTCAGAGGAGCTGGAAGGAAAGCACAGGATCCTGCATGAGTTCTCCTGGAAGAGTTACATCTAATAAGGTCAGCCATGGACAAAGAAAAAGAATGGCTTCCAATCAGATTCTAAGTTGAATGTTTAAGGGCGGGTTCTCTGAAGGGCTGATGCTGATTTCATTGGGTGTTGATTTTCTATGGAGTGCTTTTCTTTTCTATTTTTTGGAGGCGGGTGTAACAGGGATTGAACTCAGGGGTACTCAACCACTGAGCCACATCCCCAGTCCTATTTTGTATTTTATTTAGAGACAGGGTCTCACTGAGTTCCTTAGCACCTCGCTTTTGCTGAGGCTGGCATTGAACTTGTGATCCTCCTGCCTCGTTCAGCCTCCCAAATCTCTGGGATTATAGGAGTATCCCACTGCACCTGGCTTCCATGGAATTGCTTTTATTGTGTGCAACCTAAGACTGTGTTTGCTGGAGTTACTTACACAAACTTGGTAGATGATTCCCTTGCACAGTACTGAGTGACCAGCTGGGATGGAAAAATTGCCAGATGGGCATTCACTGTCTTCTAACCCGGTCGTTAAGTCTACTAAAGCCTATTCTCCAGACACAATGTACAGACCATGTTTTGTCTTTTACATGTGTCTACATTTCCCTTTTTTAACCAGGGCTCAGGTGCCCTCCCCATGTGACGATTCTCCTATCACCTCTAAATGCGGGAATGTTCTTCATGAATCAGGGCTCAGCAGATGACTCTCCCGTCATAAGATTCTGCCAGATGATTGGGGGGCATTCAAAATACCCTCCTACATTACTCTATACTGTTTGTTATCTATGTTTTAAGGTAGCCACTTGCCTAGATATGTGTCTTTTAACGCTTTAGGCCTGCGAGGAGAAACACTGTCTTACTCATCTTGGTATGCTCTGTAGAGATTTTCAGTAAATACGTGTTGAATTAAATAATATTTTCAGAGAGGCTCTAACCATGTTTCAGCCACCTTCTCAGCATTTAGAATTGAAACATATCCTAAAAAGAAGATTGTGAATGCCGCACTGTGTCACGGTGAAGATCAGACAGTGGGAAAATGTCACAGGGGCAGAAATCGATTTTTTTCCTTTGCAGTTAACAAAGAATAAGAGGATCATATCCACCTTTTTAATTTGAGGATTTAAAATTTTTTGAAAAGTAAATAATACGAGGAAATGTTGCATATAATAGAATAATCCTATTTAAACATTTTTTTTTTTTTTTTTTTTGGTACTGGAGAATTGAATCCAGAGGTGCTTTGCCACTGAGCTACATCCCCAGCCCTTTCTGTTTTTCATTGTGAGACAGTCACAATGTTAACCAGGCTGACCTTAAACTTGCAATCCTTCTGCCTTAGCCTCTGGAGTTGCTGGGGCTACAGGTGTGCAGCACCATGCCCAGCCTTGGTTTTTGACTTTTGGTTATGTTAATAGTTAAATTCTTTGCTTATTCTAATACTGAAGTTCTTAGATTTGCCTTTCATATGTGTACTATGCTGAATGTAGGACTGGGGGAGTGACTCGTTACACTGCTCACCTATTTTGAGCAATAATCTCTAGAGAGCATGAAATCTTCAGCGTAATTTTTGGCCTCAATCGGAGTGATTTTGAATTACCTTATGGGTTGCAGTCCGTGGGCTATCAGATTGCTTCCTGTGTCCTATGCAGGTTTAAACCAACAACCACAAGGGCCTATCTTTCAAGTATAAAACATTTGGACATTAAAACTTCTTTCTGGCATCATGCCTGAGATCAGAAATCTGCACTTTCAGCACATTTCACCTGGGATTTCTCAACACACACGGCCTGTGCTCCTTATGCTTACTCCATTTCCAAGCTTGCAGTTGTGATGGAAAGAGCCCAGCTTTGGAGTCAATTGGAAAAGAAGTAGAAAAACAGGACGTCACCCTGGGCAGCCAGTGAGAAAGACACCTTTCTGTGAAGAGACAGCCCATGACACCATGTTATCTGGAAATCATTTGAATGGCTCAAGATGAAACTGAGAAGGGCATTTGCATCTAGGTGGACACAGACACAGAGGGCCCATTTCCATAAAGACAGTGAAGGTCAGGCAAGAGGAGATGGTCACAGGGCATATTCGGAAGGGCTGTTACTGATTGGTTAAATTCTGCTGTAGCAGAAATACTAATGAGATCCTCTAATTGGAACTGACAGAATGAAAGAGAAGAAATAATTAGGTGAGTACTCAGTCCTTAAAGAATTGTGGAAGTACATAGTTAAAAACAACATTTGGTCCATTTTAAAGGGGTGACCAAGGCACCTTCCTCTTGAGGAAGGGGAGAGAGAAGGGTTTGATGAAAGTGCCAAGCTCTGCTGGACCAGTGACCAAGGATGGAGAAGCCTCAGGGAGTGCTCAAAGGGTCCAGGAAAGTCACTTTGTGCAGATAAAATCACATCCAGCTGTGGCTCTTGCCAGGCATGCCCAGAGTTGTCCCCTTCTTTTCTGAAACCTTTAGAGTCTCCTTAGAAGTGAATCCCAGAGGGGACTTAGAGATGCTCTGATTGGACACTGTCCTTTACAGTGGAGATGAGCACAGAGAAGGTGAGGAGCCCAGCAACACAGCTCACAGAGCTGAGTCTTGAATCTGATTACCAGATTTCTCACTGGTGCTTTTTCCTTTGGGGAACGTGCCTTCAAATCGTATAGTATCCCAACACCAAGTCTGACACTCCCCTGAGTGGTCATCAATTTCACATCCTAAACAGGGCCTCCAACGAAGAAAGTGTAACTTTGGTGTTTAGTCTTCTTTCCCTTCAGAACAGCATATATATTTATTTCCAAATTGATGCAAGAGTCGACTTGAAGCACCTTCACAACAACAAAATAAGTAGGGGAGGCTGTCGATGTTAATTAGCATGACTTAATCACTTTGCTCCATGAATACATCTAATTATTATTTATAAATTTTTTTTTGAAAAATTTAAAATAATCCCAAGAGGTAGTGATCATTGGCCCATTACTACAGGAGAAAGAAGGTAAGAATTTTGCCAAAGGTAGCAAAGCTAGTCAATTCCAGTCTGCCTACCTTCAAAGCTAATGTTCCTGTTTCTTCACTCCCATGATGAAACCATCCAGCTTCCACCCTCAACTCAGCTCTTGAATGGGTTCTGTGACATTACCAAAAGTTTACTCTTCCCTGCCCTTCTGCTCTGGTCCTCACTTCCCTGACCTGGGTTCTGTGGAGCTCTGTGACACACGGGCACCCCAGACTCAGCAGGCAGTTTTTGTCACTTGGATCTCTTGTTCCCAGTTGAGAAGCTGCCTTTGCAAGCTCAGCTCTGGACATGTAGAGCCCCTTTCAGGTTGGTTTGGAGAGGCCATCCAGTCTGGAGCACCTGGACCCAGGGACGCTGAGGGAGGAGGTCTGTTTTCACAGGAGACTGGAAAGCTTACAGAGAATGAAAATCACTGCAGGGCTGGGAGGTGACAATGGAGTGGACAGTGCGATTTTCTTTTCTTTCTCCTAAGAACAAGTATCAAGACTTGAGGTACAGCTAGAGGCTCATAGTCCGCAATGAAACAAAAACAAAAACAACACATAGATCCTCTATCCCCAGTGAGACCTTAAGCCAACCTCAACATAGAGGGTTTTCCAACGAGGGTGGGGAGCAACACCAGCTGGGATACCTAGTGGCTAGGACCATGACTATGGAATGGTGTGGGCAAAAGAGGGCTATGGAGAGCCTCACGCTGGGAATGAAGCGTCTGCATCCTGGGCTGTTGGAATTAGAAATACCAGGACCTGGTTGGGTTGCATGGAGGCTGAAAGGAAAGATCTGGAACTGGAGAGATAGGCTCTTTTAGCATGTAAGCATAGCTTTTTTTTTTTTTCCTGAGTGTTTCTATATCAGAATGGTTTCGGCTTTAAGCAATAGGAAAACCAACTCAAACTAGCTTATAAAATAAGGTTTCCCTTTAGTTTACATGTGAGGAGAAAACAAGAAGTAGGCTGGGCTTCAACTTTACCAGATCCAGAAATTCAGCCATGTCATCAAGGACTTAGTGTCTTTTCATCTTCCACACTTCTGTCCACTGTGTCAGTTCAATCCTAAGGCACTTCCTTCTGGGGCTGTGGGATGGCTGCCAGTAGCAATTCAGTGGGGGAGTGTTTGCTTTCCTATCGTTCTGTCTTAAAAGTCAGAAAGCACTTCCTCAGAAGCTTCCAGAAAAATCTCTCTTTGGTCATATGCCCATTCCAAAAACCAGTCACTGTCACAGGTGACAGGTTAACCCTTTAGATACATCGGATCTACTCACTGAGCTTTGGTGAGTCTCCAAATGGCTTTGATTCCATCTCCTATGATCTGTATCTTTTTTTCTTTTCCAACTTTATACATTAAAGCCTGATTCCCAAGGTGATGGTAGTAAGAGGTGAGACCATTAGGAGATTATTAGAAGATGAGGGCAAAACCCTCATGCGTGGGATTATGCCCTTGTGAAAGAGGCCCAAGGGAGCTGGTTTGCCCTCTCCACCATGTAAGGACATAGCACAAAGGCACTGTCTATGAAGCAGAGAGAGACTCCCAGGCACTGAATGTGTTAACCCCTTGATCTTGGACTTCCCATTCTCTAGATTTCTAAGAAATTGCTGTGGTGTATAAGCCACTCAGTATATGGTATTTTTGCTGTAGCAGCCCAAACAGACTAAAAGGACATCCAAAGGAGTCTGAAGATTAAGTGGTGAAATGAGTTTTCCTTGGATGGAAGTGGAGGGGAAGGGAGGGGGCAGAGGGTTAGCAACGGTGGTGCAACGTGATGGACATCATTTTCGCAAGTACATGTATAAAGACATGAATTGGAGTGAACATACTTTATATACAGAGATATGAAAAATTGTGTTCTAGCTGTGTAATAAGAATCATGATGCATTCCGCTGTCATATATTTAAAAAAATAAAAGCAATTAAAAAAAACAAACAAAACAAAAAAAGAAACCAAAACTAAGAAAATTCTAGGTCGGCCACTGGAGGCACTGCCTTCTATTCCAATATTTCTGCCATTTCGTTTTTTCAAATCTTGAGTTTTCCATATGCCAAAGGTATTTATTTAATCCTCTCCTTCCCCATAGCTCCAAGGGGTTGTTTTAAGATTAAGATGTATATAAAAACAATACTTCAGCTTCTTGGGAAGAAAGAAAATGTGCTATCTATTGTTATTTCAAGTATTTGGTAACAAGATGGGGATTTTCCAAGTACATGGAAATCTTCTCTTGTTGAGATACAAATCTCCTGCTTATGACAGGTGACCAGAAGTACCGCTTTTTGAGCTCAGCCAAGAAAATAATGAAACTTCAGGCTGCTTGTGGGGAACCACCCATGTCTCTGAGTTGGTCACTGGCCACTGTTCTGAGGCTTGGACTTCCCTTTTGAGTTAGTGAGGGCTTGCTTCGAACTTCATTCGTTAGCTTCTCCGCTCTTGAGGGATTTGATCTTTTCGGAGCAGCAGTATCAGAAAACACAATACTTTTATTAAGTTCATCAAACAGCCGACTCTGTCCTGGGGGCCAGAATATGTTGGTCTGTTATCATGGCTGTGTTCCAGGACTCCTCAATGCAGCTGTTTCAAACACATTTTTGGGCTCATACTTATAGTATGATGCTAATCCTTTTGTTCACTCAATTATCTCTTGATGTGTAATCATGATCACTATCAAACCCCAACATGATCACTATCAAACCCCAACATAGGCTCAGATCCAGGAACAGCACTGAGCTATGCTTTGTTCAGAAGGAATTACTCAGACATGTTGCCTTGGGTGTGATCTTCAGTGACCTGAGGGAGCTCCCTCTGCGCTCCATTCTCTCATAACTGTGTATACCACCTGCAACTTTTATTTTAAAATATCCTTCATTACACCAATGATGACCATGTTAGCACAGGTCACTGTTTTGGACTTTTCACTTCCAGGTGCTCCAAAGAGTCCTTGGCAGAAGATGACCCATAAGCACTCTGGATGCTTCACAGAATTGGAAGAACCTAAGCTCAACAGTAAGAAGTTCAATGTTTGGGAGAGAATTGACTTTTGTTTTGAGGTACCAGGGATTAAATTCAGGGACATTCAACCACTGAGACACATCTCCAGCCCTATTTTGTATTTTATTTAGAGACAGGGTCTCACTGAGTTGCTTAGTGCCTTGGTTTTGCTGAGGCTGGCTTTAACTTGAGATCCTCCTATTTCAGTCTCCCGAGCCACTGGGATTATAGGCATGCTCCACCATGCCCGAGGAGAATTGACTTCTTACTTTCCTGTCCTTTGCCATGATTCCTCAGCTACTGTGTTGAGCACCAAGTCTAAATTTATTTCCAGACCATTTTATTTTCTTCTGCTGTTATGCCATGATTCTCTTTGTATATTCTGTAATCTGTGAATCACCAGGTTACCCACAACCAATTGATTCTGTGTAAAATAAGACGGAGAAAAGAGACAACAAGAAAAATTATTTTGAGAATAGAACAAGGAAAATGTATCAAGAAAAAAATAAAAATAGAAAACAGGTAGCTATTGTAGTCTACATATCTGCAGCTGGTTGCATAGTTGTAGTTAGATTTATGATTTCCTTAATTCACTACTCTCACTCTATGTTCTTTTTGCTTTGACAGTTTTATAAAATCAGAGAACTGACTCACACCTCAATACTTACAAGTCCTGAGACCTTGATGGTCTTTCTTATTTAGAGATGCTGTAATCATCCATTAAATTTTCTAACCTTTGGAGGCCGATGTTATTTCTTCCCTGAATGTTAGAATTCACTAGGGATGACATCTGGGCCTGTAATTTTCTGTCAGAAAAAAAAATGTTTTACTTATAGATTCTATTTCTTCAATTCATACAGAACTATTCATACTTTAAAAATTCCATTTGAGTTTATTTTGGTAATTTTTTTTTCTAGGAAACTGTGTTTGTTCAGAATTTTCCAACCGATTGTCATATAATTGTTTGTAACATAATATTGTCTGTTTAATGTTTGTAGTACCTGTTGAATGAGCCAATAGGAGGACTGCAAGCTTTATTAGGTTGTCATGATCCCTTGACAAGTTTGGGTATGCTATACTTTCACGATCATTTCAACCAAAATATTTTCTCGTTTCTACTAAAAATCCTTCATTTAAAGATAATTTTTAAAGAGATTGATTATTCAATTTCCAAACACTTGTTACTGATTTATAAATTAAATTCCAGTTTTTCTGTTGTTACTAATTTATTACCTAATTCCAATATAATTAAAGAATATATTCTGTTGAGTTAAATCTTTCAAAATATGTTCAGGTTTATTTTATGGTCCAGAGTGGTCAGTTTTGGTAAATGGTCTGTGTGGTGATGATTAGGAAAAGAAGGTGTTGGAGTTACTGAAAAGAGACACTCCAGAGAAAGGAGGACAGCCACCCTTACATCTAGGGAAGAAATCCCTCAGACCCTTGGAGCACAGGAGATGAACAAATGCTAATGAACTCTATCTGGCAGAATGACTCCAGGAACCTTCTCAAAAAATGCCCTAATTCAGCTCTCCAAATCCATATAAGTACCTTAAACTTAATTGACTCCTGGGTCTTCCTTCTTCATAAGATGGCTCAGACCATTATCTGATCACCATTTCCCTTAACCTTACCAGCCGAGCTCCTGCATTTCCCACACAAAGCTACTATTGACAAATCTGGAGACCTTCCTCACCACCATTCAAATAGCCATTAGTCCTGGGGTGATGAATGAAGGCTGCCTGGCTGCTGATGGGAAGGAATACACAGGACAGGTTGGACTTGACTTCTCTTAGACAGTCCCTCCAAAATAAAGAACTGGGCTCAATTATGAGAGCTAAAGTTCCAGCCAACTTGGAAATCATATGGGAGGCAATCAACCTGAACCCTACAATGATCCAGGTCCCACAAAGCAAAAGTTCCCCCAAACTGTAGGCAATTTTAGACATTTATATAGGCCTAGGGATATATTATGTGTCCCTGGCACTGTGCTTTCTGTTTAGAAGTTAGGTAATATTTTGCCTTCTTCCCACAAACACCATGAATTGCATATGTCTTAGGGGTAATTTAAAAGACTTTCAAATGTTTAAGGAAACCTGTCAGTAGGTCATGCAGCCTTTATATAACTGGAAAGATCTCTGCTAAATGAGGCTATCCTTAGTTAATTGGGGAGCTTCACAAAGAGATAATTGAATCAATATTCACACTTTGTGAGCAGTTACCCATATAGTAGGAATCATTTAATTGTAAGAGGTAATACAAAAATTTGTCCTTGAATTTATCTGAAGCCATCAATGACAGAAGTTGTAGAAGACTGTAGGTATTTAGGGAAGCCTCAACTCATAGGCCAGAGTTGTTATGGATTATAAAATTACCCTAATTTTTTGTTTGTGTTCAATACAAAGTTTGCAATTGGTAATGTATCCACTATTATAAAGTATACACAGTATTATAAAGTCTACGGGTAAACAATAATGCCCTAGCCCTTTATATTCACTCACCATTGCCCCTGGGTAGTTTATGAGACTTTTTTTTTTTTTAAAAGCTGGTTGGGTCCAGAATCCTAGAGGGCATGGTTGAGATCAATGCTGAAGGTTGTTATCATCCTGTCGCTTG
The DNA here is from genome assembly GCF_048772815.1 of Callospermophilus lateralis. Taxonomy (NCBI): domain Eukaryota; kingdom Metazoa; phylum Chordata; class Mammalia; order Rodentia; family Sciuridae; genus Callospermophilus; species Callospermophilus lateralis. The sequence continues at coordinate 76,363,202 of NC_135307.1, read as the reverse complement.
CAGTTCTGTTGATAGTAGCCTAAATGAAATGCTGAATGAGACAAATTGAATGGATTTGGTCTCAGCTTTGTCATTCAGGTTAATCAAGAGCCATCAACAAATGACAAGTTATTGGGAAATTTTATGAAAAGCTAAGACGGTGTAAAAATTATATTTGCATATTGTTGAGTGATAATTCCTAGATAATTCTTCTACATTTATTCACATCTTGTGAAAGAGTCATTGCCTATCCTCTTTCATATTGTATTTTCTGTTTGTATAGCAAATAGCTTTGAAAGATAGAGATCGAATCCCTTCAAAGACAAAGCACAGGCACACTATTTGCTCATTATTGAATCTTTAGTTTTTCTCAGCTCAGTATTCCTTTCCTGTTATGCAATGTATTGTATATGCAACTATCTATTCAGAATCATCTGTCTCATCTCCAAGGAACTTGAGGGCAGGGGAAACTGCTGCAAATACAGTATGTGTTGCTCAATGATGAGTCTATGTTCTAAGAAATATGTTAGTCAATTTCATCACTGTGTAAACATCATAAAGTGTAGATACACAAACAGATCACATACCTATACTTGTTGACTATATGGTATGTCTTGCTCCTTCTAGACTATAAACCTCTACAGCATGTTACTGCAGTAACTACTATAGGCAATTGTAACACAAGGGCATTTGTGCATCTAAGCATAGAGCTGTACTGTAAAAATATGGCATAAAAGTTACAAAATGATACAACTATATATGGCACTTATGAATGGAGCTTGCAGGACTGGAAATTGTTTCGGATGAGTTGGTGCATGAATGGTGAGTGAATATAAAGGGCTAGGACATTATTGTTTACCACTGTAGACTACGTGGTTTCAATCCTTCAATCATAGCAAATTGCTGTAACTAGTACATTGTATCTCTGATCAAAATTTTCAGATCTATAAATTTGTCCTATTGGACAATTCTTATTCTGCCTTCCTGGGCCCAGCTAGAAGTGTACAGAAGCTATTTCTGTACACAATTCCATATGTTTGACCATATACATGAATGATATCGTCCATACCTCCTTCTGGATTTGACTGGCAATTGTCTTTGATCTAATCTCAGAGTTTTTCCAGGTCCCACAGGAAGAGCAACTTCCTTCAACTTTCTGTGGGTGCTCTGGTTTTGAGCTCATTTGGTTCTGATTAGTCTCAAAGTATAAAGCCTGTTTACATTCAGCTTTCCAGAAATTTCTCAAATATTTGGTAGACTGATGACCTCTCCTTCCTATTCTCAGGACTGTTATGGAGTTAGTCCCCATCATAATCCTTCCAGTCATCTCATTAGGAAGAGAAGGAAATAGATGTGTGTGTTGTCTTCCATTCTGAAGGGGAAGTCCCCTATTCAGTTTTCAACTGGTGAAACTCACTTATGCCCTACAGATGGTCAACTTCCACTGTCCATTTCAGACTGATTCTATTGATCTTTCTGAATTCTAAGTTGATCATTCCTTTCTAGAGAATCTTTGATTCTCTCTTTAAGTATTTGATACTTTCCTGGGTCTTTGGCATTTTTTCCTCCAACTGCTTTACAAGTTTCATTTCTTCTCCGTAACCTCTCAGTTGCTGATATTACCATCTTTCTATCTTTGTTCTTCTCTTTTCTGTCTTTTTAAAATATTTTTTAGTTGTTGATGGACTTTATTTTATTTATTTTTATGTGGTGATGAGGATCGAACCCAGTGCCTCATGCATGCTAGGCAAGCACACTACCACTGAGTCATAACCCAGCCCCTCTTTTCTGCTTTTTAGACTTTCCAGGAAGTAAGAGAAAATCAAATTGCATAAAAAGGAATAAGACCAAAATGGGAATTAAATACCTTGTCAACAACCTTGCATATTAGAATATGAATGTAAGACTTTAAGATAATTTTTATAAGAAATTTCAGGTCCAACCAAATTATTGGTTGCAACCAAAAGACAGATAAGATTGCAAAAACTACCACAGACCCTAGTACAATCTGTATGCTCTGACTTCCAAATCTATACATTTAGTTCAAATCTGGACTCTGAGATCCTCACCTATTCAACTAGCTAATGAATAACTCCATCTGAACAAAGTATGTTTAAAAAATTAACTTAACAACCTGCCTCATAAAATCTATTCCGTATCTTATATTCCCCCTTTTTTTCCCAACAAATCTCACCATTATTCTACAACCAAAATTTTGGTCATCACCAAATTCTTCCTTTTCTTAATCCCCAACACTAACAAGTCATCAAATCTCTCAGTTTTCTACTGATTATTTCTCTTTGCTATCGCTTTTTGTTTTCTCACTGTTGCTCTCTTAATTCACAGTCTCCTCATTTTCTGTTGGCCACCCCACCTCAAACTTTGTCCTCTTCAAGTCCCTCCCCTACATTTTTGGCAATTATAAGCTCTCTTCAATTAAGTGTAATTATGTCTTTGCCTTGATTCAAAGATTCAGTAGCTCCCCAATTCTTGCAGGATAAAGTCCCAACTTCTTCATTTCATGATTCATCTTCTACCTTTCCCTTTTTGCTTCTGATTCTTCCTCACCTCACATTCTTTGCTCCAACTTTTCAACATTATAGTGTACTTGTACATCTTCAGTGCTGTTTCATGCTACCATATTTTTATTTTCATTGTTCCTGTTCTTTCAACTGTTGATGATAGCCCAGTTATCCTTCAAGACAGCATTAGAATTTCTAATAAAACTTTTCTAAATCCCCATGTGAACTTGCCTTTCTATATCGATATCTATCACATTTTCAAAAATGTCTCTAGCATACCCAGTAAATACTAAAGAGTCTATTAAATATTCTATATCAACTGATGATTCCTTTAAAGTATGGACCATGTTTTGCTTATATTTATGTAATCAACACAGTATTTAACACAATATTATTAAATGCATGAATAAATAAATAAATGAGTGCATAAAACCTTCTTCATTATCCTCTGTTCTGGAAAATCCTTTTCCAAACCTGACTATTGTCCTTAAGCTATTGCCTAATTCCCTTCCTTCCTTTCATAAACCAAATGCCCCACATAGGCTCAGAAGGAATCTGAGAATGTCTGGACACATACAAGCCTGCAAGACATCCAACCCATGAGACTGGAGCCATGAAACAGTTGTAGGGAGACACATTGGAGGCAGGTCTGGGTAGTCTCCCAGGCCCTGGTACACTATACAGTGGTACAGATAAAGTAGCTGAGAATTCTCAAGCTCAGAAGGAAGACAGAAAAACAGAAGAGGTAAGAGAACTAATGGATCATAGTGGGTCTGGATCAGGATCCCATAGCATTGAAAGAGATCAGAGGTAATAGGAAGGCCTGTGGATTCCAGCCTGCTACACTGAAGACCAGCTTGAATCCACCCTGTACATGCCAAGGAGAGAAGCTGATGCCAGAGACCAAGCAGGGCCAGTTGGTGCTAAATGTCCTCTTCTCAATGCCAGGACACAAGGAAAGCCTTCCAGGAAATTAACTCGCCTCCCAGGAGAAAGGAAAAAGGAAGAGATAGGAGATAGTGGATGAGATCATAATACTCAGATTTGCTAAAATTCTTAAGGTCCAACAGTGTATACCAGGATGGAATAGGGCAAATTTCTGTCCTAATGAGACAGGAGATTTGAGAGAAAAGTTGTTATAGAAAGTAAAACAACAACAACAACAAAACACTTTTCCACATCTGAATCCTAAAGTGAACATTCGGATCCCCCTGCTTCCACCCTTAGTTACCTATGGGTAGGTGAGAAATCAGGAAAGTAGGAGATTAGAAACCATATACTCCAACCATTCCAGGAGAGCCCTCATTTCAAATATTCTGTCCCCTCTTGATCTGACTACAATTGTTTAGATACCATGTAGCCCATGTTTTGGTTTAAAAAATACTATGCATTTTTTTTTTAAGTTATGGTTTTCCCACTGCCTCATACCTGGGGAAGAGAACAGGTGGTAAATTACATTGGGTTTTCCAGTTTCTTTGGCCAGGATCCTTGTATTGTCAGTAATTTTAGATGGCATGTGCTGTACAGATGAATATGCACTGGTGTTTGAGGACTAAACACATTTAAATCTCTATTTTGGGATAGACAGTGTATAGCTTCTGAGTTTGTTTCATCCTTTCATTGGTCATTATGCATAACAAATGTGACCCTCCAGTGAAAAATGAGGATATGGATAGAAACATATTATTAACCCTTAAGGGAAGTTTTTAGTAAAGCCAAGGTTAGTTAGTGTCTAGTTAAATTACCCCCTGGAAGTTTACATAGAAATGGAAACAAACAGAGAAGCTCAAGGACCTCTTGCACAGCTAGGAGTGGGAGGAGAGGGAAGTTGTAATTAAGTTTCCTTTGTCATCAACCTCATAAATTACTAGAATGTGTCTTACTTAACTGCTGGCTGCAAATCCAAAAAAGCTCTATCTGCTGACTTGCTTGGAAATTTGGTTTAAATAATTGAAAAAGTAGGAGACTCTTAGATTCAAACCTTTGGCCTTTGTCGACTTATTAATAAAACTTCTAAATTAATCAGAGAAAATGCTTAAACATGTTGGCCTAACAGTCGTCTGTGCCATTTTTGCAGGACGGAGAAAATATATTTTTTTCAACATCATATTTAATTTCATTAGCTACTGTTGCTTTGGGGGAATCTACTTATTATACAAAGATAAACATTCTCCCTGTGATAAGGCTGTGTTTATAAACTGGGTTTAGGATGAAAGAAAGCCCTAAACTGATGTGTTTTCCTTGCAGGGTTAATGGTGCTTTACTAATCCCCTTTCTGTGGGCCAGTGGGGCTCAGGCTTTTGAGCATTTCTGGGGACTCTTGCATATTTGCTTCTGGAGCATTGTAACCTGAGGAGGTCCTTTCGCTTGCACAAGAATGTGAAGAAATGACGACCCCCCCACCCCCTTCCTGGAATTAAACCTTTGTACAACAAAAGAATCTACCAAGTTTACTACTGGGAAGCGAATGAAAATTATTTGTCCATTTAGTAGATGAATGATTTAGGCAGGGCTCCTCTGTTTCTTTTTATTTGCTAACCGTGGATATGAATCACTTCTACATTGAGGAGGGGGCAGCAAGTCTATTTCTATGTTGAGAAAGGTCCAATACCATGGGGGCTTCCCCACTTTTCTCAGGGAAAAACTGAAGATTTAGATAAAATATATTGTTAAATATTTCAAAGCTACAAAGAGGTATAAGGAATTATGTAATGAGCAGCTATGTAGAGTATCTAGCTAATGAAATCAGCATTTCAAACAAGATTGAAGTCCTCATGTACACCCCTATCATACTTCCTTCCTACCCAGACTTCAGTCTTTCTTTCCCTTTCAGATGGAAAATTTTAGGATTTCTCATACATTAATGGGTCCTTAAACAAAAACAGTGTTCCTTTACAGATTTTAGACCATGTAAATAGAATCTTGCTGTCTATATATATACATTGGCAACGTGCCCATTCTGGATTTTTAGCTTTATCCATGTAAATAGTGTTTTATCATGAATTTTATCACACACATTGCTCTGTGACATCATTTACACTATACACTGTCTGAGTTTTATCTCCTCAGGGAAGTCTTTCTTTCCTCCTAAACAGATATAGGACTACTTGAAGCCTTAATGGGAACTACAGAGGCAGAATCTACAGCAAACACAGCATCTCCACCTAAAAGGAATCTCACAAAGAGAAAATGTAAAAACAAAGAGTAAATGAACCTTTTGTAGTTCCACTTTCTATATTAACTTAGTTCTATTGTGCTTTTTCTTTTTTCCTACCAGGGACTGAACCCAGGGGCCACATCCCCAGCCCCTTTTTTTTGTATTTTATTGGAGACAAGGTCTCCCTGAGTTGCTTAGGGCTTTGCAAAGTTGCTGAGGCAGGCTTTGAACTCATGATCCTCCTGCCTCAGCCTCCTGGGCAGTGTACTTTCTTTTGTATGTATGCTAGGATGTGTTTCTACAACTGAGTTCACTCTTTTTACACATGGCATTGAATATTTTAAATGTTGAAATAAAAAACTGAAACCCATGGTCACTTGCTAATGTTCTTCATGGACACAACTCTTCCAGTAGGTGAAGCATTCCTGGTTGCTTGTCTTAGTGTTTTCTTAGTCTCACAGGAGGAAAAACCAAATTAGGAGAGTTGGTAAAGTCAGAAGAAGCCTAACTTCAGAAGTGGCAGGTTCCAAGAAGTTCCAGAAAGGCCGCTATTGACAAGAACCAGGGCATCTTTGCTCTTTGCGTCTTAAATTCTTACACAGTGGCAGAATGCAAGAGGCCAGCACGTTTCCAAAATGGTGAGGCAACCTCCTGATTTTAAGGAATGAATTAACAAGTGCCTTGGGCAAGGTCAGGGGGTGCTGACTTCCAGGCCTGGCTTCTATTTCCTAGGCCTTCTATCTTTTGCTCCCTCTACAAGTGTTAGTCATTTTCTTATCTCTTCTGTTGTAGCCTCAGTAAGCCTGGAGATTTTGATCTACTGAAAAGTGTTTATTAAATCCTCCTGAGTATTCCTTTGAAATGCCTCTTATCCTCATCCCTTCCTCTCCTCCACTCCCCTTCCCGCCATCACTTCACACCTGGTTGGCTGACATGGGCAACTGGACGAGGTGAGGCCACCCTCTCCCTCTTAAGCCATCCTCAATGCTATTCATCCTTCTCAGACACTCTCATTCCACAGCCCCCTGGTCCCACAAACCTCAAAGGCCCTGATTTTCTAGGACATCAAATCTAAGTTTCCATTCTGAGTTTTCCAGACCCAGAATTTTTTCCCCATCCTTTTTTGGCCCTTACTACTTCTTTTTCATGATACCCAAGTTCAGCTCTACTTTGCCTAATCTCTCTACAATCCATGAATATGCCATTCTCATGCCTTTCTCTGCTGATTTTTTTTCTGGGAATACTTTGTTTCTGTATTTAAGCCGTTCATTCATCCATCCATTTATAAGATGCGTATTGGAGATGCTTTGTGCCAGATTGTAGCATTTTCTGAGATCAAGATATTTTTAACCTTAACTTTTTGACTACCTCATCTCTATTAATCTTTTATTTTTCTTAACCACCTTAAAATATAATAGTTATAATATGATATAATAATGCCAATGTTATGCACAGTACCTACCTCCTCAAATAGCATCCATTTAAACAGCAAGAGGAGTGCAGAGAATTTCAACCTTTAGAAAAGCATATGAGAGAAGGAATATGTGAGGGGGAAAAAACAGTTAAATAGACTGTGATTAACAGTGATGATTTTGAACTAGATTCCGTATAATCTTATTTGTTCACTCCTATTTCAAATATGTTTTATCCTTATCTTTTTGTTGGATGATAAGCTATTTCAGGGCAGAGGCTAAGCCCTCTTTGAATCACCTTGGATTTCTTAAAAATGTGAGACACACTTGAGCCCGGACCAACTTTTTATTTTTTTTTCCAACTTCCACAAAATGGAATGATTCCTTGCCTACATTCCCAGACACAATCCTGATGAAAGAGGCAAGGAGCAGCCACCTTCCCAGTCTTATCCTCTGTTATATTTCCTTCAGAGATGGGAGCTGTGGATAAGAGGGAGAAATCTATGTAACCAGGAGAGCCTGGTGCCCTTTACCCTTCCGGTGAGTCTCCCCTCAGAGATCTGCAGAGATCGCATGGTATTTCTCCAGAAAGATTCGTCTGTGTGTTTGTTTCTTTTGAGGTGCTGTTTTTATGTGTGCTTCCATTATTTCGTCATTCCTCCAGACACATCATGAAATTTTTACCCTCCTCCCTAACCACAAATCCTACAAGATTCTAAGTCAGAGAAATGAAACAGCGTTCCTCAAACTGCTATGAGGAATCAAAAAAGTTTTGGATTGGAGCTGACTTAGTCACCCTGCTACTTGTTCGACCACTGTTCATGGCAGTGACAGATGCAGTTTTTCTTGTCTCAGTGACTTCACTCTCTGTGATGAAAGTTCATTTTAAACAGAATCTCAATGTGGATTGTTTTTGGACTCAGAGTTGTGATCCCATATGAGCCAGTGGTCACATAGTCTGTCTTTCCTCTTCCAGAACCCATGCTAAGATGTTTAAATTTAGAGTACTGGGTTTGATCAAAGAAAGAAGCATGACCTTTCAGAAAGGCTGATAAAACTGCTTTTTTTACTTGAAGGGAAGTAAACAAGAAACATTAAGGAAGACAGAGATTTATGAGGCAAAATTTTATTTAAGAACTAATAATAAGTAGGGAGTCCAGGGATGCTACAATATTGTGGCCACAAACAACCCAAGGGATTTGATCACAGAGTAATCTAAGATTTAACCTAATGGTGGGTCCAAATAAATGAATAAAAGGAAGACTCTTCATGAATGTTTCTGTTAACTTGAAGAAAGAAAGTTCTAGTCGTTCTTACTTTGGAAAAACACAGGCAACTCAGTATCTTCTAAGAAATTGAAATGTGTCAGGGAGGGAAAGACCATACTAATTGATGAAGACATATTGATTTTCTATAAAATATCTTGGCTTTAAAAAGAGGCAGATTGTATCCTCCTTTTCCCTCCCAACCTCCCTCTTCTTATTCCAATTTGTTTTGGGCCTAACCTGACATTTTGTTGTAGTACCTATTTTATGGGTAAGGAAATTGGGACACAGGGGTACAAGAATGAAAATTCAATAACATTGGTTGAAGAAACCAGTGGTATAAATTGTTGTTCCAACAGCCGACTGATGCTCAATCTAGAAGATTAAGACATATTTTGAGAAGTATGAGGATGGCCTCATTTGGCTGTGTTTTCATAATCTGAGTCTGTTCGCAGGACCACCAGACCTGCAGCCTTGGTGCATTAGAGTAGAGCAGCAGCCACAGGAAATGTTGCTCTAATTTCCCTTAAAGAGCAAACCTGCCTCTGTGAATGCACTCGATGAGTGACAGTTGTCATCTGTAATGCCTTCAATATGCGCTATAGCATTTAAGCTGAGGCTTCCTTTCCACAGGAAGCCCTGACCAATAACTGAGCATAACAGAAGTAAGTAGAACCTGACCATTTCTGCAGTGCAGGACTCCTCTCAGGGCAGGTTTTGCAATGGAGCTTCCTGTTGGGATAGCTGAGACTCTTAGGGCTCTGGAATGACCTGGGCCTCTTCCTACTCAATACTTCTACCCTCTTGGTAGAAGCAGTCAGAACAGACAGAAAACATTCCTTGTCTACTCCAGCAGGCACTCTCTTTATCATTCATGATTTTACTACTCCCAAATCTCTTGCACTCTTAACTATATTATGATGTCTGCTTCCTGGAAAGCCCAATTTCACAAAAACAACCCATCTGCATCATTGGTTGGCAGAGGCCTGTTTTCATCAACTACTTTACTATCATTTCTATATAGTTGGAGGGTGGAACTAAGATGTTATGGTGTCTATCCTGACCAAACACTGACAAACTGGCACTGACAGTTTTGTTTTATTCCCTTGTCAGTCCTTGTAGGGGTATGATTATGACCTAAGACAATTTTTTTCTTTTTATTACAAGGTCCAGTAAAATAAACAAGGCGAATATTGAAAACGCAATATAGTGTTTCAGGTTTTTTTTTTGTTTTGCCAGTTTTTTGTTTTAAATATAAAAATATTAAAAATCATCTGTATATATGGTCACAGTTTTTTTTAATAAGGGTAACATTTTTTTTTACAAAAAAGAGGAAGGATATAATCTGAGAATTGAGGTTTTTTTTTTTAAATTTCAGAGAAATTTTAATTTCACAGAAAAATTCAGAGTAAGGTATAGAAATTTTCTATTTACCCTCTGCCTTACACATGCAGTGCCTACCTCTTTATCAGCACCCCATGCCAGAGCAGGACATTTATTTCAATGGATGAACCTACATGGCCACATCATTGTCCTCCATCATCCCCAGGTTACATTAGAGTTCATTCTCATACATTTTTACAGATATAAATACATTTATAAGAACATGTATCCACAAGTGTAGAAGCACACAGCATATATGTGCTGCCCTAAAAATCCTCTGTGTTCCACTCATTCATCCTTCCCACTCCAACATCAGGCAACCATTGATCTTTTTACTATTTCCCTTGTCCATAGTTTTGTCTTTTCCAGGATGTTATATAGTCAAAATCATACTTTATGTACCCTTTCAGATTAGCTTCTTTCACTTAGAATGCCCATGGGGGTGTTATCTATGTCTTTTCATGGCTTGATAGATCATTTCTTTTTAGTAATGTAAAATCCTTTGTATAAATGTACCACAGTTTATTTATTTATCCATTTGTGGAAGGACATCTTGCTTGATGTCAAATTTTAGAAATTATGAATAAAGTTACTACAAACATGGTATAAACCTATATACAGGTCTTTGTGCAGAAATAAGTTTCAGTTTCTGTGGGTAAATTCCAAGAAGTGTGACTATAGGTGTATTATTTAGTTTTTGAAGAAACCACCAAACTTTCCTCCAAAATGGCTATAGCATTTTGTATTCCCACTAACAATGAATTAAAGTTTCTGTTGCTCCAAATCCTTGTCAGCATTTTGTGCTTTCAGTGTTCTGAATTTTAGCCATTCTAATAGCCATGTAGTAGTATCTCATTATTGTTTTAATTTGTATTTTCTTGATGACATATGAAGTGAAACATCTTTTTGTGTGCTTATTAATTTTCTGCACATTTTTTTTAATGAGTTGTCTCTCATTACTGTTAATCTATTTTTTAATCAGGGTGGATTTTTTTTTTTAAATTGGAGTTTTAGGAGTTCCCTGTATGTTTTGGATAATATATCAATCCTTTATCTGCTATGTATTTTGCAAATATTATACCAGTCTATGCCTTGCTTTTCCATTTTTTGACAGTGTCTTTATTTTAATGAAGTCAGATATATCAATTCATTCTTTCATGGGTTGTACCTTTAATGTCTTATGTAAACATGAGATTTGATTTTTATTCACAGTAAGATAGGAAAACTACACTGAGCTATTAAGCTATTTTATCACTAAAATAATTACACAACTAAGCTAGAACACTGTTTTCCTCCTATAAAGGATTAACTGTTACAGGAATTCCTCTTGCAGTATAAACCAGACAAATTACATAGAATTACATATTTCAGATATTGGACAATAAATGTCACAGGACAATGATTTCTGAGAGAAAGGGAATAGATGAAGTAAATGTTATGAGAAGCCAGATTATTAGGTCAGTTTCTAGGTATAAAAGCAGAATAAACCAATATAGAGCATGGTGGTACCACCAAATTGGTTATTTATTTTAAAAGTCCTGGTGAGTTGGTGATTGAGTACTTATCTGCACATCCATAGGGTAAAATCACCTGAGGCTAGGGAAAGAATCAGTGTAGAGCAGTAGGCCAACCAATTCTCTAAGCTTACTGAGGACTGGATGAATGAGTGTCCATTTTCCTAACTAGAGTGCAAAAACGTCACACAAAATGGGAACATGAATAGAGTGGTTGTAAATGTCAGGCATTTATTGTGGGAAATTATTTTCACAATGAAGGTTGGCCTAGATCTGTGATAGCACAGCATAAAAACAAGCCTGAATGGAATCAAATTTACTCACAAGGAACTTAACTGCACACCAGAGCAAATTCTGCCCTCTTTCATGAAATAAAATTTGAACTATCCAGAATATAATCAAAGGCACACAAAGAGTGGAAACATATGATCCATAACCAATGGAAAAACCAATATATAGGAACAGATCCAGAAATAATACAGACTAGAATTAGTATGGGACAATAAACCAATAAACAAATGTGGAAATTTTTTACATTTTTTAAAATATTAAGAAAAATATAAAATGGTAACAATAGCTGTAAAGAATTTTTTTTTATTTCAAATGCAAATTCTAGAAAAACAAAACCCCATGATATCTGCAGTTACAAAGTGTATGCAGTGGGAATAGTATGAGAATATATCTGTAGAATGAAATAGTGAACCTGAAGACACAAGTAGGAACTACCCAAAATGAAAAGAGAAAACCTACTATTCTATCCTTTTATCAGAAAGACAATATCAAAAGTTTTAACACATATAACTAGAGTTCAAGAAAGAGAATAAAGTTGAGGGTGTAGAGGACATAAATATATTTTGAAGAAATAGTGACCATTTAAAAATAATTGGGTTAAAATTATAAACTCAGATATAGAAATCTCAGTGAACCCTAAGCATAAGAACAAAGAAAATCACACAAAGATACCCCATAATATACTATCTTTTCACAAGTGATACAATGAAAAACAAATAACAAGAGAAAAAGGCATATTTTGAATGTAGGGAGAAGGGAATTTTGGCAGATTTTCATTATAAACAATGAAGACTCAAAGACAATGGAAGAATATCTATTAAGTGCTGAAAACCAAACTGTATAACTGGAATTCTGTATCCAGGAAAAGTGTCTTTCAAAACATCTAGAAGAAATAAAGGCTTTTACAAACTAACAAAAGTGGAATTTACCACCAGCCAACTGTACTAGGAGAAATATTAAATGTTATATAAATTTCAAGAAACAAAATAGTACCAAATGGAAATTTATATTTAAACAATGGAATGAAGAAGTCTAGAAATGAAAATATGTTAGTATTTTTTTAAAAAAGACAATTGTCCTCATTTTGTTATTTTGAAAGATAATATAAAATTTATATGAAAATAATAACAATGTCTCATGACAGAGTACAACATATAGATTTAAAGTGGAAGTATATTTTTATAGGTTGTTATACTATAGATAAAGTAGTATGTTATTTGGACTTAGGCTGTGTTGTTACATATATATGTATGTATGTATGATCCAATAATATACATTATTTGTATAGTGCTATATAACATATATTATTTGTATATAAATGTATACATTTATATATAAATTATAATTTTTATATATGAGATTATAATAGGGGTCAGCAAAAAATAGCCTGTGGTTTCAATCTGGCCTGTCACTTACTTTTATAATTAAAGCTTTATTAAAACACACAGCTATATTCATTCTTTTATATGTGTATGACTGCTTTTGAACAAAAGTAGTTGTGATAGAAACCTAAAATATTTAAATATAAAATATTTAAAATATTTAAATATAAACCTAAAATATTTATTTTTTAACCCTTTATAGAAAAAGTTTGCCATCCCTTGATCTAGACCAACCAATAATGATGATGATAATAATAAATTAAAGCAAAATAAAGGTATGCAACTATCAAATGAACAGCAGATACAAAATGTTTTCATAATAAGTAATCAATAGAAAAGAAGACAGAAAAAGAGTATTTAAAAAGTCAGATAGAACATATAGAAAACCTACATTGAGATAGTAGAATTAAACCCAAACTTGTTGATTATTATGTTAAATTTAAAATTGCTGAATGTCTCAATTAAAAGACAGAAAAATATCAGGTTGGATATAAACACAAGATATAACTGCAAGAATCCATGCAAGAATCCCACTTTAACTATGAAGACACAAGTTAAGAGTAAGAGACTGAGAAATAGGTAACATGTGAACACTAAATATAAGGAAACTGGAAAGTCTATTTTAATATCAGACAAGGCAAACTTTAGAAGAAAAATAATATTCCAATGGATGAAGAAGTATTTTTATAATGATGATAGGCAAATTCATTACAATATTTCTTAATATGTATTCATTAAAAATAATACTTAGAAGTACATAAAATCAAAACTGGTAGGTGAGAAAGGGAAAGGGAACAAATCTATAATTACAGTTGGAGAGTTTACCACTGATAGTAATTGGTATGATGCATAAAATAAATCACTACAACATTCACATTCTTATTAGTCCATGTTCTGATATATGTGTGAATATAATGAAATCCTCAAAACTGGTGTTTCATTTTAAAAAAAGAAGTTTATTTAGCATAAGTTTTGGAGGTTCACAGACATGCTGCTGGCATCAATTTTACTCTGGTGAGAACCTCAGGGCAGAAAGTATCACAATGGCATGAACTAAAAAAAGAAATTATACATTGGGACAGGAAGTCAGAGAGAGATTCGGGGGTCAGGTTCATCCTATTATAACAACCCTCACATGCGAACTAACATGAAAACTACAGCAATTCCTTGGCAAGGCAGCAACCCTGCTGTAATTATTTCCCACTCGGTCTCATTCTTAAGGCTTCTATGCTACCTCCCAACACCACCACACTGAGGACCACGCTCCTACAACATGAGCTTTTGAGGAACACTCTCAAATCAAATCCAAACCACAGTTACTCAGATGACCCTAACAATGCTTTTAACCAACTTAACCTAATTTTTTTTTTAAAAAAAACGTTTTTTAGTTGTAGATAGACACAATACCTTTATTTAATTTATTTATTTTTATGTGATCCTGAGGATTGAACCTAGTGCCTAGTACGTGTGAGGCAAACACTCTGCCACTGAGCCACAACCCCAGCCCTTAACCTAATTTTTGTTCATACAACACTCCATCCCACAACAACATTCTTATACAATCTCATCTAATGGACAGAAACATTCAAAAATAGACAATATTCTTGACCATAAAATAAGTTGCAAAACATTTTAAAGAATCAAAACTTTTACAAAGTATATTCTCTGGCAACAGGGACATGAGGTAGAAATTGATTATAGAAAATATTTCTGGAAAATACACAGATAGAAATGAACACAAATCTAAATGACTTGTGGGTCAAAAACATATCACAAGAGAAATTAAAAGTACCTGGATATGAATATAAAAGATAACAGCATATTAAAAGTTGAGGAATTGGTATAATGGAGAAAAAAATGTAGAATATCAAAGGATTTTATTAATAGAGAAAAATGCATAAATTAAATCATCAAAGCTTTTACCTGAAGGAACTAGAAAAAGAACAAGTCTGGATGGCACCTGGCAAATGCCAGAGGGAGTGGTTTGTGAAGTTTGTGAAGTAACGCCAGCAAGCCATTAAGTGTGGAGATTCCTGATTGGTTGACTGCTGTATCTAGTTTATGTTAATTAGATAAGCTGTGTGAAATGTATAAATACCGCTCCTGTCCTACCATAAACGGCTTCCACTCCTGCTGTATCAATGTACACAAGTAGTTCTTCACGCCCCGGTTATTTCACCCCTTGTGTACATTGATACAGCAGGAGTAGGAGCCGTTTATTGTAGGACAGGAGTGGTATTTATACATTCCACACAGCTTATCTAATTAACAAAAACTAGATACAGCAGTCAACCAATCAGGAATCTCCACACTTAATGGCTCACTGGTGTTACTTCCCAAACCACTCGCTCTGGCATTTTGCCAGGCGCCATCCAGACTTGTTTACAGACCTTAACAGTAACCTATAGAAGTGGTGGGAATTAAACATAAAGAAAAGAATACAGAAACCAATTAAATATAAGAACATCCAAAGAGCCATAGCAACAGAGACATTTACCAAGTGTAATGACTGACCATTTGAGAGAATTTGTAAAATTCAATAAACACTAGATAGATTGATTAACAAAAAGAAGACACAAATTAATAAACTATCAAAAATAAAAATGGGAATATAACTCCAGGATAAAGAGATGTTTAAAGAAATATAAAGGGCAACATTGTGGATAACTTCATGCCAGAAAATTCACCAACTTTGATGGAACAGATGGAACTTTTTGAAAGACGTGAAGTACCAAAGTTTATTCAAAACAAAACAGATGAGCTAAGTAGCCCAACCTCTATTTTTTAAATTGATTCAGAGTTAACATATCTGCTCCAAAGAAAATTCTCAGATAACTTCACTCATTAATTATTCAAGGCCTTTATGGAAAATAATACCAATGCTATGCAAACACTTCCAAGAAACAGGAGAAGGGAATATTTCTCATCCCTTGTTAGGAGGCTATCTTTAATCTGTTGTCAAAACAATACAAAGATATTACCAAAAAAGTAAAGCATACATCTTATCCTCATGAACATAGATGAAAAAATTTTTACAAAAAGATTTATAACTAGAATATATCAATTAAAGATCAATGACAGACTGGAAAAAAGAAGTGAAACTCTTAATGCATGACAACTATCTTCTATGTATAAAGCCCTAAAGTAGCTCTAACTAATAAATTAGTGAATTTAGCAAAATTAAATAAGGACAATATTACAAACTAATTTTGTTTCATTTGCTAGCAATTAACAATTAGAAATTGAAATTTAAAAAGCAAAATGCAATTTGTAATAGCATGAAAACCATGAAATATGGATAAACTTAAATGGTACATAGAGATACTCACTAAAAATTATGAAGCATTACTGAAAGAAATGAGAGAAAACAAATTAATGAAGAGATACACCATGGTGGTGGATTGGCAAATTTAGTATTGTTAAGATGTGATTTTTGCCCAAATCTTTCTGCAGAGTGAATAAATTCCCAATCAAAATCCCAGCAGACATTTTATAGGCATGAAGAAACTGATTCTAATAAAACTTCTATGAAAATTCAAAGGACTTAAGCATTCAAAACACTTAACAAAATGGCTAAAAAGATTTGAGGATTTACATCATCTGATTCCAAGATTGAAATGATGCTTTATCAAGATAATGTGATATAGACATATAGGTCATCATACAAAATACTGAGTTCAGAAATCAACTGACACAGGTATGGTCAATTGATTTTCAGTATAAGTGACAAGATAATTCAATGAGGACAATCTTTAAACAAATGGTGCTGAAACATATGCATATGGAAAATATGATCCTATAAACTTTACCTAGCATTATATGAGTAAAAATTGACTGCCAATGAATCTTATATCTAATCATAAGAGCTAAACTCATAAAACTTCTAGAAGAAAATACAGGAGAAAAATTTTGTTATTTTGTGTTAATCAAAAATTTTAAATATAGAACCCTGCCAGGGTTCTCATGCTTATAATCTCAGTGGCTCAGGAGGCTGAGGCAGGAGGATTGGAGGGTCAAGGCCAGCCTCAGCAACTTAACAAGGCTTAGCAATACCCTGTTTCAAAATATATAAATAAAAAGGACTGGGGTAAAATAGTGGTAAAGTGCCTCTGGATTCAATCTCCAGTATAAAAAAATAGATAAATAAATGGATAGATAGATAAATAAATAAACAAACAAACAAATATCAAACATGAAAATCATGCACATAAAAGAAAAAAATCATAAATTGGATGTTAGCTTTAAAAATCATGCTCTTCAAAGTGCATTGCTAAGAAAAGGGAAGCCATATAGTGAAAGAAAATATTCACATTACATATGTTTAATAAATAATTTGTGCTCAATATATATAAAAAACATGAACAACCCAATTGAAAAATGAGCAAAAGACATATCACTATGAACACATATGAATGCAAGTAATTTTACATTCAATGTCAGTAGTTATCAGAGAATTTAAAATTACAACTATAAGGAGACTCCACTACACACCCAATAGAATGGTTAAAAATCAATAGACTGATTTTGATTTTGTCAGTAATATCAATTACTGACATTGTTGTGCAACAACTGAAACTTGCATACATTGCTGGTAAGAAAGCAAAATGTTACAGCCACTTTGTAAAACAGTTGAACAGTCACTTGCAAAGTTAAACATAGACTTAACATATGGTCTTGCAATTGTATTTTGGGCATTTACCCAAGAGAAATGAGAACATGCATTCCCACAAAGACTTATATATATGAATGTTCACAGCAATTTTTTCACAATAGCCCCAAAGAGGATGATATCCAGTGACCATCAATGGATGAATAAACTAACTGTAGTATGTCCATTTGATGGACAGCTACTTAGCAATAAAAAGGAACATGCAACTAACTAGAGGTTTGAATTTCCAAATCATTATGCTGAGCGAAAGAAGGCTTCTACAAAATAATAGATACTGCATGGTATGAAATTTACATGAAATTCTACAAAAGGCAAAACTATAGTGACAGATGGTTGATCAGTGGCTACCTGGCTTCAAGGATCAGGAGAGGAATTGACATGAGAAGGGTACAAGTGGAGGGAAATCTTGGGCATGATGGGAATGTTCTACAGCTTCATTGCAATGGGTTTTCTACATGCCTGTTGACATAGCTTGATATCTATCGGTTCAGTGCTCGCTTTTTTTTTTTTTTAATCAGAATCTAGTCCCAGTTTTTCTTCTTTTTTTTTTTTAAATCAAATTTCACATCAAAATTGGAACTCAATGCTGTTTCTCTCAATTTGGAGTCATCTGGTTTTACTCTAGGAAACAGAACTGTGGGAGCATACAAGTTTCTTCCACTGATCCTGGGAGGTCCTGGAAGCCTTGAGACAGGACCACGGACAGGCAGGACTTTGGGAAGGGGCAGAAGCAGACATCTTCCTCTGTTACTTCTCACCCAGAGATACGGGTGTCACCACTCAATTGGGAGCAATGAGGACATTTGCAGTGAAAATATCATCATTAAGGGTAGGATTAATATTTAGAGACCACTGCTTGAGGCACTTTGGTAGCCTGAGCACAAAGCAATGTTAAGTACTACAGCCAGCCCTTGACATCTATAGGGAATGGGTTACAGGACCCTAAATGGATACTCAGATCCAAGTATACTCAAGTCCCTTAACTAGAATTGTGCAATGTTCACCTATAGCCTACACACTGTAGATTTATAATACCTAATACAGGGAAAAGACTATATAAATAGTTGTTACAATATATTGTTTGAAGAGTAATTTTTTTAGAAGTCTGTACATATTCCATACAGACTAATTTTTCCCCTATATTTTTGATCCATGATTGGTTGAATCTGCAGATGTAGAATCCACAGAGATAGATTGCCAAACTTTTGGGAGGACTTTAACCCCTGTCAGCCTCATTTGTACATCTCTAAAATGGAGATACTTACAACCATCTCACAACATTGATGTGAGGAGTAAATGGAATAATAAAATAAATATACAGTGCCTGGAACATAGTAAGTGCTTCAGAAACAGCTTCACAGGCCTACCACAGTTACTGACTGGTCTCTTCTGTCATTAAAAGCACAGGGAACCCTAAGAAAGGTGGTTGAGCTCCTGGGAAAAAGGCAGAAGCACAAGGACAGTAGCCAAGGGACCAACAATAAGAGGAGTATTGTCTTCCAGGAGATGAAATTTAGCAGTCTGGGAAATAGGAAGCAGGTATGGTTGGTTCACCTGCAGGACAGGACCTTTTAACTCATGATGTCCATGATTTATTTTTTTGTGGTTCATTTATTCTATGTATTAATTAATTTCCTTACATTTAAAAGTGAAATAAGCCAATATAAAAAAGCCATATATTCTCTGATATTAACTATACGACATGCTGGAAAAGGCAGAACTGTAGAGACAATGAGATCAGTAGTTTCCAGGGTTATATAAATGAGTAGTCAGAGCACAGGGGATTTGGGGGGCAGTGGAACTGATCTTATGATACTGTAATGGTAGATACATATCATTATACATTCGTTCAAACCCATAGGATATACAACACCAGGAGTGAACCCTAATGTCAGCCATGGACTTTGGTTGATAATGATGTATCATTGCTGGATCATTGATTATAACAAATGTACTGCTCAGGTGCAGTTTGTTATTGTTGGGGGACCTGTGTATACAGGTGGGAAGGAGATACGAAGGAGCTCTCTACATTTTACACTCACTTTTATCTATGAACCTAAAACTGTGCTAATAATTTATTAGTTTTAAAAAATGGAGCTGGGCATGGTGGCTCATGCCTGTAATCCCAGCAGCTCCAGAAGCTGAGAGAGGAGGATCCCCAATTCAAAGCCAGACTCAGCAAAAGTGAGGCTCTAAGCAACTCAGAGAGACCCTATCTCTAAATAAATTCCAAATTAAAAATTGGGCTGGTGATGTTGCTCAGTGGTCAAGTGCCCCAGAGTTTAATCCCCAATACCAAAAAAAAAAAAAAATTTCCCATGATACTACCACTTTTTACAAATATTATTATATTTGTATAGTGGTCCTTTTGCACAACCATATACATTTCCATATGGTTGTGATTATGAAGGATGACCACTTGACCACTTGACCTTCTCCATTTTAATTTAACACAGGATAGTATTTCCTAGAAGAGGCCAAAGGTTTTAATTGCCTAAGCATTTCTGCACCTAAACTATTTAACTTATTTGTAAAATGTATTAGGTTCCAAGACATGATAGAGAAGCAGAAGGTAGAAAACTAGCATTATGAAGCACTTACAAGGCACTAGGCCCTGTGCCAGATGCTTTACACATTCCATTTTATTTATTTATGTATTTATATACCACGTAAGGTAGGTGTTGTTATTTCCATTTTTTAGAGAAGCAAACTATAATTTTAAAATAACTCAATTATCATATTAACCAAACATCATCCTTGGACAAACTTAGATATTACTTGTGTGATTCCCAGCCTAGATTTTCTTATGATTTAAAGAGTAAGATAGAACAATATTTACCAAAATGTGTTCTGTTTTCACAAGAAGTTTAAAAGTAGATAGTTGATATAAGATGTATTATGGGTGGGTAAATAGACAGATTTGGATTCATAGTCAAATTTCTTCTAACAGGTTTGAGAAACCACACTTATAACTATTAATAGCTTCTTTCCTGCGGGACATCTGGGGCCTTTCAAATGCTAATATTTTGAATTTTCACCGTTTCCCATTTCAAGAACTAAGAATATTCCAGCACTAGTTCGATCATACACACTTTGGGGAATCTTGACCCATAACGTTATTCATAATTTATTCAGAAGACTCACTGTTTAATTTTAAGAATTGCCAGAGTGCATTCTATGACGGTGTCCATAAAACATTCCAGCTTCTTCTCATTATTTATTTTATCAAGTGAATAATATACCTTGGGGTGAAGCCATAAAATGATGTAGAAGCATAGAACTGTCCGCCTGGAAGGGATCACAAAGACTCAGTAGGTCACCTCCCAGGCTTCAGAAGGGACCACACCTAAACCATCACAGACACATGGGTATCTAGCTTGTTGTAAAAGACCTCCAGGGAAGAAAATCCCATGACCTCCTTATAACCTATTCCAGATGCCCAGTTTTTCTGAGAAAACGATGAGCTCCTTGAAACTACTCTGGCCCACTGTGCATGTGCTAAGTGCCACGTCACACAGGTCAATGTATGTAGGTGTGTAGGACATAACCAGAGCACTGGTGAAAGTAGAACAAACATTTGTTGTCTGTCTGTCTATCTGGAAGCACACAGACTTTTAATATATCATCTCAAAATCATCTTTGAAGCCCCTCTCTACCTATTTTCACAGTTTGCATTAACATCTCATGCTGTATTTTTTTCTCCCAAGGGTCTCCTGATTCAGTCCTCTCCTCTTTCTTCTCTGCCACCCAGGGTTGAAGCCATTATGCATGCTAGCTTGAATCTCTCAAATGCTGCCCAGCTAATTAAATTCCCTTTCTCATGATTGTTTTCTTTGTAATTGTCCCCTATAGTGTTAAAATATGTCTCTTGTATCATTTTTGTCTTACATCTCCCTTTACCAATAATATAAACATGAATTTGTTAAATTATATATATATTTATACATATTTTATATATACATACACACACTATATATATGTATATGCAATATATACACTATATGCTTATGATTTATACACACACTTTCTTTATATATATATATATATATAGAGAGAGAGAGAGAGAGAGAGAGAGAGAGAGAAAGAGAGAGAGAGAGAGTGAGAGAGAGAGAGTGTGTGTGTGTGTGTGTGTGTGTGTTTGGATGGGGGAGCACCTATTTGGCTCCCTTGTTTTTTGGGCCCAACTTTTTCTCTTCTCAGTCTCATATCCAGTCATTTTTCACCAAACAGCAAGGCCCCTCTCATAGTGGACATTATTCTTGACTCTCTGGATTTTCATGTCTTTGTACTTTGATTTTTCTTTCATTCCTTCTGTCTGAAATCCCTTTCCCTCCCTTCTTTGTAGTATTCTTATTTATCTGTCCCATTTATTCAAGTCCTAGTTCCTCTGTGAAATCTGCCTAGGTCTCTCTAAGCCAAACTAATTATTTTTCTCTCCTCTTTTTGCTTTCTAAAACTTCTGCACACACCTCATTCATATCACTTAGAATACTATAATATTAAATATGGCAGATATTCAATAAATGGATGATACAACTTTGACCTTCTGTGTTCTAGAGAGGAGCAGTGGTCAGAGCTGAAGGGAGCAAGCAAAGGAGACCAGAACTGGTTCAGCAGCAAATAGCATAGAGGTCAAGAGTGAATGGGGAGCATGAGGGAGACAGGGATTCTGAGGGAGAGGAGAAAGCACATGAGGGCCCTTCCCCTTGGGAATGAGAGGGTTCTGGCAATAATCCAGGAAAGGTGGATAGGCAGAGAGGCCTGAGGGCAGCATCTTAGTATCCTTGAAACCAAGGGGACAGGACTTAGGGAAGACAAGCAGCCACAGACGCAAGAGGCCTTCAATGGAAGAATTTGCAATTTCTCCCCAAACTAGGACAAGAGAAGAAGAGTATCCAGACTAGGAATTTTGGGGTAGGAAAAAAAGAGAGGGAAAGGGCAGTTGTTTCCTTCACATAATAAGCCTACATTGTCCCTGTTTAATATTACACTTATTTGTGTCACTCCATGGTAAGGACACCTGTCTGACTTTTCTGTTGTTCTTGCCAGTTCTGGTTGGGAGAGGAGGGTGTGCCAATGTGGTCACACTCTACGAAGCTAATCCCATGGGGACATTCAACTTGATACTTACCAAACTGTAGTGATGACTACATTTTAATACTATTGTTGAATTAGTGTAAATTCATAAACTAGAAATGGAGGCTATCCTAGAAACTACTCGTCTGAAATCCTCGGTGGTCCTTCTTCCTAATACATAACTTTATAATATGTGACTACCAACAGTTTGAGGTCATTTTAACCATAGGAAAATAAAACTGATTATTTAAAACACAATAACTAGTGGGGTACTGTGGCACATGCCTGAATCTCACCTACTCAGGAGTGTGAGGCAGGATTACAAGCTCCAGGCCAGCCTCAGCAACTTAGTGAGATCCTGTCTCAAAATAAAAAGTAAAAAGGACTGGGGCTGTGGCTCAGTGATAGAGCGCTCTTATGTTCAATTCGCAGTACCAATAAATAAATAAATAAATAAACATAAACAAACATAAATAAAATACTTCAACTTATACATTTAAACAAGTTTCCTTATTCTTCAAAGTAGTTACCATACGTAGCTGGATACTCGGGATAATCATATTGCTATTTCTGTTTTGTTATCATATGTTTAGTGCTAACTATGTGTTCGAACATGTTAGAAATGCTTTATAATGTCTAAGCTTACAGCATTCCTGAAAGTAATCATTATTATCCTCATTTTGCAGATGAGGAAACTAAGTTTTAAAGATAGCATTAAAAAGTATAATTTTATAAATATAATAAGCATATATAATATATACTTATTCATAAGTATATAAGTATATAGTAAGTAATATAAATACAATAATAAGTATAATGATAAGTTTTTAATGGTCTTAAAAATAGATTTTAAGTTTTAAAGATTTTGGGATTCAAGTGTAGTAAAGATGGTGGGGAACTTGGGAACACTGAAAAATGAAATGTGACCCTGAAAGAAATACATTGAATGCCTTATTGTGACTTCTAAATTGAATGAAGAAATCACTTAAATATTACCATTTGGGGAATTTCTAAACCACCATAGATACTGAAAGAGTGGTATTTAGTATAGAAAAATGTGAATAATTTTATGTCCAACCTATAATTCTACCCTTGAATCCTAGATTTGGAGGAACCATTATAGGTCACTGAATGTTTTTTCTTAAATTCCGTGTCACTGAGTGGCACAGCATATCTTGGAGCATCAGATTCCCAGTTCTTTCCACTGTATGTCCTTGTCCCCACACACATGGGGAAATGCTTTTGGAGCCCCATGTCCTGCCTTGTGAGCCTTTGTGTTGCACTTAAAACTTCCAGAGATGACAGAGGTGTCTTCTCTAACCTCCATCCCACCTTCCTGCCTCCAGCCTTACCCTGGCCTTTCAAATCAGAATATTCTTTTCTTTTTTTTTCATATTGAGTAGAGATCCATCTCCATGTATTACATATTTCAACCTGTTGAGACATGAATGCAATTTCATAAGCAAAGAGAAAGAAGTTAACAGAAATATTTTAAAGAAATGTTTTTTAAGCAAAAATTAAAGCTCCAAAGCAGATAAACCTGATTGCCTTTGCCAGGCTGGTGTTTTTTTTTAGCCGTCACCCAACCCAACTTTCAGAGGAGACTCAAAGGAAAAGCACTGAAATACTTTTCTGACTTTTCCATATTTAGCACAACACCACACAAAATTGCTAAATACCATATAACCACACTTACCATCCTGGGGCCTATAAATTCAGAATTCAGACACTTGATTACAAACCACAGAATGACTCTGTTTAAGAAATAGTATGTGGGATTGTAAGGGAGCTGCCCTTATTTGGATCTTCTTCTGGTTATTAACTTAGTAACATGGGCTTTTTTTCTCTCTCTCTTCTTTCTCAATCCTTCTGCCATGGCTGTCATCTCCAATTTCTGATACAGTTGCATGAGTATCAGGGGTGCATGCTGGCAGGAGTGGGGGGACCATTTTCTGCTATAATTATAGTCCAAAAGGAAAATAAGCACATACGTTTTTGGTTTTGCAGTAAAATTCCAGAGCAAAACAAACAGGAGTCAATCACCCAGTTTTAGGAGTGCTAAGGTATGACGGGAAAGTTGTTCCTCCATCTAGGGGTGGCCTGGGCACCACCTCTACTCAGCTCCAAGGCCCCCACCCTCTCAGTCTTCAAAGCTATCACCTTTTATTCCAGATCCATTTGGCATTCGAACCAATAAATAATAGGAATCTCAACCTAGATACTTTTTCCTGGACTAGTTTACATTTTAATAAACTTTAAGATAAACCAGTGGAGGGTACTTACTCCACCAGGAGGTACTTTAAAAACAGAAAAGTCACCTGCCCACCTAGTAGGGCCCCCCCCCACCCTTTATCAAGGCCACGACTGCTGCTGAACTTATTTAAACAGCTTAGAAAATGATAATTTCTTTAAGTGCTTAAATACTCTGGATGACAGAAGTTTAGTTTTTAAATAGAAATCCCCCACTTTACCCTCCATAATAGCAAACGTCTCTTGTAACTCAAAAGCCAGTCACAACACCACTAAAAATTCTTTAATACTTTCTAAGGCTCATATTGAGACCTTACTGTGTTCCAGAAATATACTAACTGTTTTACCTTCCTGCAGTCTTAGAAAGTAAATCCTATTATCTCCATTTTGCAGCTGAGAATACTATGAATGAGAGCAGGTATGTATGTTAACTAAATTCACAGAGTGGTTGTGTGACAGTGACAGAGTTGCAATCCCCCCCTTTGCCGCTGCCATAAAATCTTTCTAGACAGAACATTCAGCCATGAGAGAGCATCAGATGAGAACCTTTATATCTGGATGCAACTCCAGATATTAATTCTGGATTAAAAAAAAAGATAATAAGGACTGCATAGGCACTTTGCAAGTGCTGGAATCCAGGTCTGATTTGGTGCCAGCAATAGCACCAAAATGTCAATGAAAACTGGGTCTAGGCAGAAAGGGCCTGGAACTGTTATCACTGTGCACTAAATATGTATAGAAGCTGTGATACAACTGATTCCAGGCACTGGGCACTGATGGTACATTGCTTCTTTGTTGCCCAAGAGCTTTGTCTTATAGCATTGCCTTCATTGTAGAGGAAGATTCTTCCCAATCCTGTTTCCTTGCATCTTTGGTCACCTGTTCAAACATCATATTAGGAGCATTTGATTGGTGGAGCCCAGGTCACATGCCCACACACTACCAACAAGGGATGCCAGGAAAGCAAGTTTGGACACTGGTGTCTGTGCCCCTCCCACCAGAACTTATGAAGTAGATAATTACCCATTGGGAACAAAGGTTAGATGGTTGGCAATCAGAAGGAATAATATTCCTGCTCCACCTGAGATCTAGAATGGCAAGCTTCCCTAGCACCACACAATTTACTGCTTCCTCCTTATGTGTGTAAGATGCTCCTTGTCCCCCACCCCTGTGATTCTAAGATCATCAGTATGTATAGCAGGGCTTTGTGGTTCACCAGAGTGTTCTGCGGATGATGAATGGTGTCAGCAGAGATCCTGAGTCATGCATGGTTAGTATTCAAAAGAAGACAGAAGAAAATGTAAGTACTATTGAAAGCCTGGTGCTGGTGAAATCAAAGCTCTGTAGATTGAGGCTAAAGAACGTTGTGTCCAGAGTGACTGCACTTTGGATGAAAAAATAAAAGAGCTTCTGTAAACTTGTAATTACCCTTCTGGTTACATTCATGGTAAATGCCAAAAGGTGGATGTCAGCTTCCAGCTTGGGCCAATTTGTTCACCAGATCCGTTTTATTCTCACCAGAACTTATCGCCCAGAGGTTTTCCACACTAAAAGGGAAAGAAATGTCTCTATTAGAGGAAGGATAATAAATACTGTTATGGACCTCTGTTATGTTTCTCTGCTCAGTGTTCATTCTTTCTTCTTTCATTAACAGTATCACAGTGTTCCTTTAGGAATGACCTACCCTGCCAGTACTAGGGGTGTTCATGGGGCCCAGATTTAGACCAAGAAAACACCTACATATAATGATAGGCCAGGGAAATACATGTGATATGCATGTGATATAAAAACCCCAGTGAAGACAGGTCTCTCTTGAACTCCTGGGAAGAGAAATTCTCTCCTCTAGAATTACTAAGCTGGTAGTTGTACATAGGATGAACGTCTTGCTGCTATAAGGGGAGGGCCTAAGAACAAAGCCAACAAATAAACCCAAGCAGATATTTTTTTAGAAGATTGAATAGTACTTACAATATCATTTTAATACCTAGAACCTAGATCAAGCCAAGTACAGAGCTAGTAACCTTGGACTTTTCCATTGCATCAGACTGTAAATGTCTAGTGGGAATTGGGTTCCCCATCACCTGCAATCAAAGCATCCTAACTGACCACCAACTTCATTAATTATGGAGTTCTGGTCTGCCTTGGTTCAAGAAGAAGCCCAACGGCTAGTTGTTCTGATGCTGTAGAAGGGCATTCTGGGTAGGGAATTAGTTTAAACATTTTATCCCAAGTTTGAGAATCTAGGATTGTGTGAATGAAGACAAATAAGAAGCATTTGTTAAAATACATTAGATGCTATATCAGAAAAAGATAACGATGACATTACCATTTAGTACAACAAAAAATCATCACCCAGGGGCTAGGGCTGGGGCTCAGCGGTATCGCACTTGCCTGGCATGTGTGAGGCACTGGGTTCGATTCTCAGCACCGCATATAAATAAATAAAATAAAGATCTAATAACAACTTATATGTGTATGTGTTTGTGTGTATAATTTTAGTCCATAATCAATTTGCCCTACACACACACACATACTTGTAAATTATATATATATATATATATATATATATATATATATATATAAGAATATTTTAAAAAATCATCACCCAAATAGGGTTAGTAACTATAGTAACTATTTTAAGTTCCATTTAGTGTCTCATGGTAATGCTTTTTGTAAATACTTTGTAGTTTCTAAGTTTGTGAGGCTTAAATAATTATGTAATTACTTTGTACAACCACAGAACACCAATTGGGTTTGGTAGCTACTTTAAGCCATGTTAAGTTTTTCATTATAAATTTTATTGTGTTTAGTACATAATTTATAGTTTGACAAGAATAACCATATCATGCATCTATTTTGTAATAGCATAGCAATTACTCCCCATATTGTGGTAACTACCAGTGGAATGAATATTTCTTTTGTAACTACAGAAATGATAACATCATATCCAACAATTTCTTGATAATAACATTTATAAGTATAAATTCGACTATAATTCAGTTGCTGCTTCTTGGACATTTTAGCTGAGCAAGAATGGGGTGAAAAGTTCTCTTGCCACTTTAATATTAGACAATATTTAGCAAGTATAAGCTTCAGAAATTGAAGCTTGGAAATAGATCCTGTGTAATGAGATCAAAGTATATTATTTGCCTCCATTTATACTCTGGCAACAAATAAGCCTTGATCAATTACCACAGTTCAAGATCAAGGGATCATGCGGGAAAGTTATATTTTATTGTAACATAAACCCAGTTGACAAACTACCCTGAAAGATGTGGTGTGAGAGATAGGCTTTCGCATGGCCTGGAAGAGTAGAGAAAGAAAGGCGCGGGGTGTGGAATTAGAAACCTGAGTCTGAACCTCACTTTGCAACTTCCTAGCTAGGTGATCTTACCAACTTATGATCTCTCTCAGACTGCTTCTTTTCCTGTAGATTTGACCTAATCATATTTAGAAGGTCTGTTGCAAAACCAAATTATATAATGCGTTTGGAAGTGTTGTGTCAAGTACTCAAATAATATCAGGCACTATTAATGAAGAAAGCTCTTTCTTTCTCATTCAAATTACTTTGTTTGAAATAAATACTCTTCCTTCAAATCTTCATACATGTAGCATTCCATTGTTGTGGATTTAAAAAATAAATTAAAAAAATACCCTTCCTTCATATAAACTTTATCATGAAAGGTAATGAAAAATAGCACCTACCATGTGCAAGAGATCATACTAATGCGAAGAATTTATCCTGCCATCTCCTTCCCCTTCTCCTTCCTCCCTTTTGGTTCAATCTGGACTTTTCCAAAGAGCTTGTATATATTTGTATATATCTCTTTTTTCCCAAGAGATGTAATGCTCAAGTGTTTAGAAATTTTACTTTATTGTTAAGAAGCACATATTTTCTTAGACAAATGGGGGAAAAAAAAGAACAAAAATGTTGTTTCTTCACCCTAGGGCTGGGTTACAGGATACAATGCAATACTCCAGTCAGCTCCCAGAAGACAAATAGCTGAGTTGTACCTGGAAGATATTAGTGTGATTATTTTAGGGCTTGCTGGAGTTATGTATTAGGAAATTTTAGTCCATTATCAATTGGCCCTATTGCTTTGGGGCCTGTAGCGAGGCAACGTATCATTGCAACAACACATGAGAAAAACCTGTAACTTCATAGCTGGGGAACAAAACAAAGAGAAGAAAGAAGAGAATGGAGTCCCACAACCACTCAAGAGCATGTACCCAATGACCTAAAGGCCTCCCACTATGCCTCCCTCTTAAAGTTCCAACCACCTTCCAATAGCACCAAGCTGGGGAACAATCCTCTTACACAAGGACACTGGAGATGCTTAGCCAAACCAAGTACCAGTACTTTAAAGATCCTGCACTCCAGGGTTCTCACTGGAATTGCTTCTGATAAGAAATCTACAGTTATATCTTTGCTTACATGTAGCAACATGTCTTTTTCTGTAGTTCCTTTTAGGGTTTTTCTCTTTAAAACTGGCTTTGAGCAATTTGATTTTGACATGCTTTGATGAAGATTTCTTTCTGTTGTGTGTGGTCTTTGTCAAACTTCTTGGATTTGTGAGTTTATAGTTTTCATCAAATTTGGAAAAATCTGGCCATTATTTCTTCAAGTATTTTTTTCTGTTCTCTTTCTTCATTTCACTTAAAAAAATTAATGCTATGTTTCATTTTGAACAGCTTCTATTTCCATGTCTTTAATTTCATTTATTTTTTGTTCCAGAGTATTTTATGTCATTAATCCTATCCAGCATCATCAGACATAATAGTTTTTATCTTCAAAATTTGATTTTATTCTTTATAACATCTTCCATGACTCTAAAATTTTCGGACATATGGAATAGAGTTTTAATGACTGTTCCAGTGCCCTTGTCTGCTCGTTCTGCTATCCATGTGACCTTCCAGTGATGGGACTGTCTTCTCATTACGATTGGCATTTTTCTGCTTCCTATGTGCCTGGTGATTTTTGATTGGATAATGGTAGTTGTGAATTTTACCTTCAAGAAGGCTAGATATTTTTGCATTCCTATAAATATTATGGAACGGTAGTCTGGGTCATGGTTCGATTACTTGGAAATAGCTGGATATTTTCAGGATTTGCTTTTCAATTTTGTTAGGTAAGAACCAGAGTATATTTTGTCTAGGGTTAATTATTCACCACTACTGATGCAAACCCTTCTGAATACTCTATCAATAACCCATGAATCTTGAGATTTGTCCAATCTAGATGGTGGTGAAGGACACTATACCAAATCCTATGGAAGTGACAGGTCCTATTCTTGACAATCCTTGCAGGCAGCTCTTTCTCTGGCCTTGGGTGATTTCTTTGTTGCACACAGTATGCATATTTGAGGAGTATCCTCCATAGATTTCCAGAGTTTTCTCTCTTATCTTAGTATTCTGTTGTGCAAATTCTAGCTAACTTGGTTCCTCTGGAACCCCTACCTCCTTCTCCTCAACTCAAGGAATCTGCCCATTTCTGTAAACTCTCTCAAGGTAGTAATCTGGAACAATAAAAGGACATAGTTTTGTTTCCTGACCCTCAGTGACGTGTCTCCTTCCTTACCTAATGCTCAGTGTTTTAAAACTCATAGTTTCATGTATTTTGTCCTGTATTATGGTTGTTTGAGACAGGAAGACAAATTCCATTACTTCAATTTGTTTGGAAACAGAAATCACAACAAATGAAATAAAATAGAAAGAACTTAGGAAATTGTGACTGACGAATAATCTTCCTTAGCTTGCTGGAAACCAGATGGTACCATTCTGCATCAGAAACCAGAGATGAATATGAGAGTTTCTCAGGATCCTATAACCACGTTTCCAAGTCTAGAGGTCTCCTGGACCACAGGGACAACACCGATCAACATGCTGGCTCATGCTCTCCTTTTTAAATGCCTGTCCAGTGCTAAACCTCAAATGAGACCTTTCCTACTCTACATTTCCACACCTCCCATCTTCTG
Organism: Callospermophilus lateralis; assembly: GCF_048772815.1. Taxonomy (NCBI): domain Eukaryota; kingdom Metazoa; phylum Chordata; class Mammalia; order Rodentia; family Sciuridae; genus Callospermophilus; species Callospermophilus lateralis. The sequence goes on along the minus strand of NC_135307.1, from coordinate 76,332,327 downwards.
ACAATTCGGCTTTCTAATTCGCAAATTGAGGTTGCTCATCTCTGAGTCAGTTCTTTGGTGCAGGAATTGGAGTATCCATAAAAGGCGACAGAAACATCATCTTACTATTTGAACTCAGATGGAGGTTTCCAACAATATTTAATTCCTACTGATGCAATTGTTATTACTTAATGCCCACTATTACTGTTTGTATTTAACAGATTTCTGATGATTCTCTCTATGCACATATTTCTAGTGTATTTTCCTTTACCAAAATGACAGAAGTATACAAATGCAGAAACAAAACCGTACCAATATTCCAAAGTTAGTCATTTCCCCTCAAATTTGGAATGACTGCTACTTTGTTTGGCATAAACCTCATTTCACAAACTCATATATGCAGAAAATAAAATTATATCATCTTTATTTTGAATCTGAATTCTGTCAGGATGGAAGAAACTCAGTTTTGATCAGTATAAGCTTTCGCTTGATTTCCCCCAAGTTGCAACCAGCAAGGGTGTTTACAATTGTGAAAAATCCATAGGACCTCAAGGCCTGAGTCCATAGAGCTGGTGAGATAGCCTTTACCCCACCTGGCCTTCTGCACCTTGTCCACCAGGCTATTGCTGATATGCCCTCCTAGCCCAGTAGTTGTCTCTGTGTATTTGATGTTGCTCCTAGGCACCTGGTATACAATTGATCTTTCTGTGTCATGTAGGACTATAGAAATTCTGCCTGGACATTAGGACATTGAGAGTATAGCTGCCACTTCTCTTGATTCTTGCTGCCTATCTCTGGCTTCCCCTAGGAAATGGAGCACAGCCCCTTGGCTCTTGGGTTCCCTGACCTCTTTAGGGAATTCTTACCACCTTGGGGCTTGCAATCAAAACACAGGCTCTAGTCTACTGTATCTATACTCTCATGGTTTCCTTTCCATTGCTCTTTTTTCGTGCAAGCACCTGTGTGTGTGTGTGTGTGTGTGTGTGTGTGTGTTCGAACTTCACTCTTAACTGCCCGCACTCCCCATCCCCACCCCCTGCCACGAATCCTAGAATCCTTGGCATGGTGTCTTTTTTCAGTTCCCCTGAAAGCCTAAACAAATGAAAAATAAGAAATAAGAACTATAAAAAAAAGACTTCTTTGTCTGTCTAAAGTAATGAGCACAGATGAGCCTAACTGATTTAGGTAGAGAAATGCAAAGCGCAAAATAAAATGCTGAGGAAAGGTTAACATTGAAGGTCTATTATGACACCATAATATCTTGCTTTTCTATTTTGTTTCTTCCCTTACCTGATTTCTTCCTGGTGGTACCACTCACTAGTTATGTGATCTTAGGAAAGTCACTTAAATTTACTGTACTTCAGTCTCCAGATCTGAAAAAATGGGCACAGTAATCCTGGGTTGTAAGAGTAAATGCTTAAAAAAACTCATGTAAATTGCTGAGGACATGGCCTGCAGTTAGTACTGATTAACTGTTAGTTATTAGCATAATTGCCTTATTCATAAAGTGTTTAAGTGGTTAAAGGAAGCTGGATATTTCCGCCTGTCGTGAAACTCATAATTCGAGGTCTGGAAGAGATAGGAGACACCTCCTGGTGTAGCCTCTTCGTTGGTCAGTAAGATTCAACAGGGAGAGCCTGAGAGAAACGAATTGCCAAGGCAGGACTAGGAAACAGACCTCCTGGTTATGGATGTGAGCATATTTCTTGGGGAGAAAGGACCCTTCAGTGCTCCTCACTACATGGGATTTTACACAAACAGTGGCAGAACCTAAATTTCCTTTGCTCTTAACAGAAACGGTAGCCACTTGGGTAAAAATGCAGACTGTCCCATTAGGTGCAGCTGTGAGTGCTTGTTTCTTAAAATTTCAAAGTGCCAGCCTTCAAGGGTTCTTCCTCAGATGAAGGGAGTATGACCGACAAATTTCACTATGTTACTTTGAGCATGGCACCTACCCTCTCTGGTTCTCAACTTGCCCTTCTGTAAATCACAGGGGTTGGACTAAGTAGTATCTCCTGTGGTAGCCCAGAGAGTACCTGCTCAGAACCAAAGTAGATTCCCAGATTTGGCATCTCTGGGGTGGAGCCTGAGAGTCTGCACTGACAACAAGTCCCCTAAATGATTATTAAGCACAAGGAGGTTTGAGAGTGGACTGGCCCAGAGGGCTTCTAAGCATTCTTCCAGCTCTAAGATGCATTAATTCTAAAGTCCCAGACCCTGCAACTAGGCCTGCAGCTTCATCCAAATATGCTGTCCTTTTATCCAAAAAACTGTTTGATGCAATGGGAAATGCACATTTATTTCTGTAATATCATCTACAAAATATGTTTTTATTATTTATTTAGTTTTTTAGTACCAGGGATTGAACTCAGGGGCACTCAACCACTAAGCCACATCCCCAGCCCTATATTGTATTTTATTTAGAGACAGGGTCTCACTGAGTTGCTTAGTGCTTTGCTTTTGTTGAGGTTGGCTTTGAACTTGGGATCCTCTTGCCTCAGCCTCCTGAGCCACTGAGATTACAGGCACCTGGCACTTTTACTCTTAATGTTATCTAACCTCTTTCCCAAAGATCATTGAATTCAAATTTTCCATGTGAACATGGAATCATCTCCTGTAGGACAAATCATTGCACTGAGGTTCACAAAAACATTTCTATAACATACTCCTCTCTAGGCTTGAAGATGTGTTGCAGGTGATGCACTATCCTAAGCAGGTCCTTCTGATATTTTGACGTTTCTTTTTCAACTGGCCCCATAGACCTAACTGCCTTCCTCAAATCCTCCTGGGTAGCTTCAAGTGGTGGCAGGACTCTTAAATTTAGGACATTCTAGAAGGGAAGAAGCCACGTGACAATGAAATCTTTAGGTTTAGTCTGTTTTCACTTGGAAATATGGCTGATATTTTCTGACACAGGTTTCCTCTCACGAGAGTAAAGGGCAAGCTAATTTCTCTCTTCGTTTCAATGTTGAGTTGGATTCCAGAGATGGACCCATGCACTGCCTCACACCTGCACATCAGGGAAAATTACTCTGGGACCTTCGTTTCAAGGCCAAGTGGCAGGAACCTTGGTCCCAGGCTCTTCTGGAAAAAAACAAAGCATAACTGATTATGCAACCGTCTTGGAAAGCAGATATTTGACTTGAGATCATTGATTTTTTGACCTTCACTTCATTCTTTTGAAAAACTTAAAATGAAGCATTCGCTGCAGATAAAGAACTGCTGACTATAGCTTACGAAATGGCTAGTCCTCTGTAGTACAGATGCAGGTTTCTGGATGCTTCTTCACTGTGGGCATGCATTTTGTTTCGTTTTCTAATCTGTTCTGAAAATATTTAGGATTTATCTTTAAACATATTGTATCTCCAAATAGTGCAGGACAGCTTAACTTGCTCATGTACCGCTCATGTCTGAATACTTGGGTTTATCCTGTGATGTGAAACTAGAAATTATTTATTTTGGGATCAATATGTGGGACTATAATATTTTAACTGAAGGATAATCACTTTGAAGTTTCATTCAGCTGATTATAGAGTTCATAATCAGATTGTTGACTCAATAAAACATTGTTGTTTTAAGATCAAGCTTCAAGGTAAATTGCCATAGAATCTAAGAAATGTCTAAATTAATCACTGCCACCTTAATTATACTCAGTTGAGCATAGGGATTCCTCCAGGATTAGGATGTCTTGGGCTATTAAAAATTATCCATGATCTTTAAACTTAAATTCTAGGATCAGTTTCCCCAGTTAGAAAATAACAACAAGGAGAGGGAGAGAAGGGGAGAGGGTATGGGGGCAGAAAAGATGATGGAATGTGATGGACATTATTACCCTAGGTATGTGTATGACTGCATATATGGTGTGACACCACATCATCTATAAGCAAAGAAATGAAAGTTGTGCTTCAATTGTGTACAATGAATCAAAATGCATTCTGCTGTCATATATACCTAATTAAATATATAATTTAAAAAAAAGAAAATAACAACAACAATTTTCCCTTGGCCTTACCATACAATTAACAGTAGGATAAGGGGACTTGGTAGATGGAGAACAGAAAGTTCCATCAAAGCAGGGCTTGGTAGCCCCTTGGAGTTGCTCTGACAGATGTCAGGTATTTTCCTCATAATTTTTCTTTCTTTTCTTTCTTTTTTTTTCCTTCTTTCTTTTTTTTTAACTATCTAAAAATATGGACAAAAAAATGGCCAACATAAGTACCCATCCTTTGTCATGGACCCTGTGACTTTTTGCCAAAGAACCTAGGTGAGCTTTTCTTTTCATTGAGTTAATCACATTAAGTTGTCTGTTCAACCCCCAAAGCCATTAATTATTCTAAAATACCCAATTTGCCTTTTTCACTCTAAAATTTATGACCATGTAATTAATGAGTCTTTTAATTCTAGGTTGCGCATGGCCTCTCTCAGCAGTGCAACAGGACACTGTTAGGATTAGATCATTTGGTTTCTTTCCAATAACTGGAACATTAGGTTTCTAGAAAATTTGCTGTGGCATGTCTGAGCCAATTCAAGATTAGATGGTTCAGCATGCAAATTATCCATCCATGTAATGTGTAACTATTTTGAAATCTTCTTATTTTTGTCACCATCAGCAATTCCCTATCTTTTTTACACTCTTCAGCTATGGAAGAGGTATGAAACTAGACTCTGAAAAAAAAATCTGAAATAAATTCACCATGGAAACTGAGGTTGGCAGCATAGTATTCATTTTCCCTTTTAATAATGAACTCAGAAATGCCTCACCTTGGTGGGCCATCTGTGGTTTGGGCTGATTACCATTTTAGCTCCAGACTTCAAAACGATTAGCTGTGCAAAGACTTCACATTGTGAGAATATTTTAAAAACCACCACTTGACAAGGACAATACTAAGCTATTAAATCACCCATTAAATGCTTGGAAATACTTGGAAGAAGGGAGTTAGAGATGCCTAAGCATACCATAGCTCCTAAATCTTTTAAAATAATTATTTGCTTGAACTATTACTCTGCAATGTAAGTCTGTCACTTCTTGTAACTGACAATACTCTTCCAAATATTTGGGAATGTTTATGTAGAGAAAGATTATCTTACTATCTAGCCTTTATTGTAACAGAAAACTACACACTGAAATATGTACAAATTCTCAGAGGTGAAATTGAATTTTACTGTTGAGATAAAACGTTGAAAAAAAAAGCATTGTTTCACCAAAACATTCTTCCCAATTTGTCACAGTTTTGTGTGGAGGTTTCATTCGGGTCACCTTCAGGCTGTGTGATGCCTGGAATATGTACTTTCAACTGAAAATTCTGTGAATGGTCAACTCTTGCTAATTACACAATTGAGATTTTCCTTCTGAATTAAAACAAATAGAAAGAAAATGGAAACTGCTACTAAGGTTTCTATCAAATGTTCTAATTTATGTCACTCACTAGCTAAAAAGATCACTCCTTTTAAAGTATCTCATGTGGAATAGCCATGGCTCAATGGTGAATTTTATTTCTGGTTCTTTCCAGAAATCAAAGAGCATCAAGGGAACTCAGACCTAATGTAATTATCCTCTACACAACTTTATTTTAGAGTTTTATTCTCCAAAAAAAATGAATGACAAATGTCAAGCTGAATAATCCCCAATCCAAATATTATGTAATTCTATTTTTCAAACTTTTCCAAGGTTTTAATATAACTATTTTGTAATCCTCTCATGAAGACCCCCAAATCTGTTGGATTACACAGATTATTCATAGCAACTTCAAACCAAAGTGATGAATGCTACCTATCGTAGAGAGACAAAGTGCTACAATACAGTAAATTTTATTTTTCATCCATCTTTTCCCCGTAGTTTCCAAGTTTTTAAAATGAGCATGTATGACTACTTAGGTAATCAGAAGACAAAGCAATAGATATGATTAAACAACAGACAAGAAAAAATAAAAGGGAAACAATTGGTTTCCCGGGTTAATTTTATATCCTACTGCTTTGCTGAATTCATTTATGAGTTCTAGTAGTTTTCTAGTGAAGTTTTTTGGGTCTTCAAAATATAGAATCATGTCATTGGCAGACAGTGATAGTTTGAGCTCTTCTTTTCCTATATGTATCCCTTCAGTTTCCTTCTTCTAATTTCTATGGCTATAGTTTCAAGGACTATATTTAATGGAAGTGGTGAAAGAGGGCATCCCTGTCTTGTTCCAGTTCTTAGAGGGAATGTTTTCAATTTTTTTTCCATTTAGAATGATGTTGGCCTTGGGTTTAGCAGATACAGCTTTTGCAATGTTGAGATATGGTTCCTACTAGCCCTTGTTTGTCTGGTGTTTTGAACATGAATGGATGCTGTATTCTGTCAAATGCTTTTTGTGATTCTTGTCTTTAAGTCTATTGATATGATGAATTACATTTATTTATTTCTGTATGGGTGAACCAACCTTGCAACCTTGGGATGAACCCCACTTGATCATGGTGCACTATCTTTTTAACATATATTTGCATGCAATTTACCAGTATATTACTGAGAATTTTTGCATCTATGTTCATCAAGGATATTGGTATGAAATTTTCTTTCCTTGATGTGTCTTTGCTTTTGGTATGAGGGTGATACTAGCTTAGAATGAGTTTGGAAGTGTTCCCTCCTTTTCTATTTTATAGAATGATGTGAGGAGGATTGGTATTAGTTTTTCTTTGAAGATCTGGTAAAATTTGGCTGAGAATCTGTCTGGTCCTGAGCTTTCCTTTCTTGGTAGGCTTTTGAGCGTTTTCAGTTTCATTTTGATTGAAATAGATCTATTTAAATTTTCTGTCTTCCTGATTCAATTTGCATAGGTCATATGTCTCTAGAAATTTGTCAATATTTTCAAGATTTTCTATTTTATTAGAATATAAATTTTCAAAATAGTTTCTAATCATCATTGGTATTTCAGTAGTGTCCATTGTGATATTTCCTTTTTCTTGTGAATTTTAGTAACGTGGGTTTTTCTCTCTCTTTCTCCTCATTGGCTTTCCTAGGGTTTAACAATTTTATTGGTTTTTTTTTCAATGAACCAACTTTTTGCTTTGTCAATTTTTTAGTTTCTTTTGTTTCAATTTCATTGATTGTAGCTCTGATTTTAATTATTTCCTGTCTTCTACTACTTTTGGTGTATTTGTTCTGCTTTTTCCAGGCCTTTGAGATGTAATGTTAGGTTATTTATTCGTTGACTTTCTATTCTTTTAATGAATGATCTCAATGCAATGAAGAGAAATTAGGAAAACTATCCCATTCACAATAGCCTCAAAAAAAATTTTTTTTTGAGAATCAATCTTACAAAAGAGTTGTGAAAGATCTCTACAGTGAAAACTACAGAACATTAAAGAAAAAAATTGAAGACCTTTGAAGATGAAAGATCTCTCATATTCTTGAATAAGCAGGATTAATATTATCAAAATGGCCATGCTGCCAAAAGCACTATATGGATCAATGCAATTCCTATTAAGTTTTTGATGACATTTTTCATAGAAATAGAAAAAGCAATCATGAACTTCATTTGGAAAAAACAAGAGACCCAGAATAACCAAAGCAATCCTCAGCAAAAAAAGTGAAACAGGAGGCATCACAATACCAGACCTTAAGTTACACTACAGAGCTACAGTAACAAAAACAGCATGGTATTGGCACAAAAACAGACATGAAGACCAGTGGCACAGAAGAGAAGACACAGAGACAAATACACATAAATATAGTTATCTCATACTAGACAAAGGAGTCAAAAAAAAATTGAAGAAAAGGTAACCTCTTCAACAAATGATGCTGGGAAAACTGGAAATCCATATGTAATAAAATGATATTGGAACCCTATCTCTCACCCCCCACTCAACTCAAAGTGGATTGAGGACTTAGGCATTAGATCAGAAACTCCGTGTCTACTAGAATCAATAAATCAAGAATCAATAGATGGTATGTATCAAACTAAAGAGATTCTTTTTTAAAAAACTTTATTTTTTAAAAATTGTTATGTGGTTCTAAGGTTTGAACCCAGTACCTCACAGATGCAAGGAAAGCACTCTACCACTGAGCCACAACCACAGCCCTAAAGGGCTTCTCCACAGCAAAGGAAACAGTCGAGAATGTGAAGGGAGAGCCTGCAGAATGGGAGAGATCTTTGCCCCCTGCACTTCAGCATTAATCTCCAGGATATATAAAGAACTCGAAAAACTTAACACCAAAAAAAAAAAAAAAAAGAAAGAAAGAAAGAAAAGAAAAGAAAGAAAAACCTTGAATCAATAAATGGACCAAGGAACTGAACAGGTACTTCACAGAAGAAGAAATATGATTGGTCAATAAATATATAAAAATATTTAACATCACCAGCAATCAGAGAAATGCAAACTGAAACTACATTGAGATTTTATCTCACTCCAGTCAAAATGGCAATTATCATGAACGCAAGTAACAATAAATGTTGGCAAGGATGTGAGGAAAAAGGTACACTCATACATTGCTGGTGGAACTACAAATTGGTGCAACCACTCTGAAAAAAAATATGGAGATTCCTTAGAAAACTTGGAATGTAACCACCATTTAACCCAATTATCCTAATCCTCAATATATACATAACCCAAAGGACTTAAAATCAGCATACTACAAGGATGTGGCCACATCAATGTTTATTGCAGTTCAATTAACAGTAGCTAAGCTATAGGCATCAACCTAGATGCCCATTAATAGATGAATGGATAAGGAAATGTGGTATATATACATAATGGAATATTACTCAGAGATAAATAAGAATGAAATTATGGCATTTGCTGGTAAATGGATGGAACTGGAGACTATTATGCTAAGTGAAATAAGCCAATCCCCCCCAAAAAACAAACACTGAAAGTTCTTCTGATATGCAGATACTGATTTACAATAGGTGGTGAGGGGTAGAGAAGGGGAAGTTCATCAGATTGGATAGGGTGGAGTTGGGGGAAGGGAAGGGAGACGGGAATAGAAAGACAGTAGAATGAGTTGGAGATAACTTTCCTATGTTCATGTATGAATACATGGCCAGTGTAACTCCATGTAATGCACAACCACAAAAATGGGAAGTTATAATCCATGTATACAATCTACTGTCATGTATAACTAAAAAGAATAAAATAAAAATTTAAATATAAATAATTAAATATAAATAAATAAAAGGGACTTTAAAATATATATAATATAATATATATATTTTATAATAATAAAATAATATAATAATATTATATTATATATTATATATAATATTATATATTATATAATAAAATAATATATATATATATATTATTTTCACTAAACAGAATTGAGCTTTGACATGAAAGCTGTGAAACCTTTCGACAAAGCATCATGGTGGTCATTATGAGTATTAGTAACAAGCAACCTAAATTGGGCTAAAGACACCAGAAGTCAAGGCATATCTATCAAATTTCAAACAAATATCTATGTGCATTGAAGATGAACAAGAGTATTTTTGGGTGAGATTAAAATGCCTATCATTATAGTGAAGGAAAGCTAGGTTAGCAAATCATTTATAGGACATAGAATTTGAAAACAACTTTCAACTAGCAACACTTCCTAGAGATATTTTTATTTCCTTATGTTGAAAAGAAATTATCTTTTTTCCCCCAGCATTTAAGTAAGCATTCTACCACTGAGCTACATTCCCAGCCCTGAAGATATCTCTTTTTCATCTTAGATTTTCTAATATTTTGTGACAATGTCAAACATATACTGGTTCTGATTATATTTATTAAACAAATTAACAAGAATTAACCTAGTAAATTCTGAAGATACAGACAGATGTGTGCCGTCCAGAGTTACGTCTCTGTGGTCTAGGTTACTCAGGGCCAAAGGCATAAATTTTCCAATGCAATTATACCTAATTCTTCTTAATTAAATAATGATAACTGCAAGTGTCTGGACTTCTCACAAATGAGAGGAGTATAGTATATGTGATTATGAAAAAAGGAAAAAATATAATTTACTTGTGCAGTTACTTAGAAATTTATTTCAAAACAAGTCATCTGATTAAGATGGTGAGTTGGTCAATCACCTCTAGCACATTCATTAATCCTTGGAAAATTTCCAGCTTCCCAAAACATGTGCAGTAGGATTCAAGTCCAAAATGACGTCAGTGGCAAGTAGCTTAGCAATCCATCCTCAGAGTGGATTTCTGTATTTCCCTAGGTTTCCTGTCTTAGGTGTCCTTTCTCATACCTTGTTTTCTGTTTCCAAATGAGTCACCTCTACTGAAGTCCTTGTAACTTCAGGGAATACCAAGTTAATACAGAAACCTAAATTTAATAATAAATATTTACATTTTGTAGACAACCAACAAAACTTGATGCCTCTCAGAGCAGATTACGTTCTAACTTCAAAATACAAGCCTTCATGCTTGATTCTTATTTATTAAGAATTCACTTAAACTGGCCTATCGTTACATAAACCTTTCAAATCCTTTCATTTAAAGTGAGTATTACAGCCAAGTATCAATGCTGGTGTTTAAGAGTTTGTTCTTAGACTGGCTAAAGCAACCTCAAAGTTCTCAAAGAGAATAATGAAAATTCCAAACACCCTTGGCAGGGAAACACTTGAAAGTTTAAATCAAGTTAATTGTTTGAGTGGAAATATTTTTAATAAAATAAAAATTAAATTAATAAGAAAGGTTTAAAACTCTTTACAAAAAGAGAAAGGGGAGAATGAATGGGGTTGCAGATTACTCACGTTTCAGAAAGTTGTCTTTGGAGCCAAGAGCTCTGTTCTCCCACATTGTCCTGAAAGTGTAGATGATGCTTCTATTGAAGGTTTCTAAAAAAAAAAAAAAAAAAAAATTGCAGAGGATAGGGTGTAGAGAGATGACTTTTAACTTTAGTTTGCATGCTCAGATAGTTTTTCTTTTTTAATTCAATTGTTGGAACTGATGTTAATAATGTTAATAATGTAACCACCATTTGAAGTCGTTACTGATATTTAAAGAGTGTTCTCTAGTCAGGTGAATTGGTGCACACCTGCAGGCCTAGCTACTTGGGAAGATGAAGTAGGAAGATCATGTGAACCCAGGAAGTGAAGGCCAGTCTGGGCAACGTGGTGAGACTCCCATCTCAAAATAACATAAAATAATAATAATAGTAGTAGTAAAATAATTCAAGGTCAATATCCACTGTCAGCTTCAGAACAGCTCCAGAGTTAACATTTTCTTTCTTCTTTCTTTCTTTCTTTCTTTCTTTCTTTCTTTCTTTCTTTCTTTCTTCTTCTCATTTTTTTTTTTTTGATACCAACGATTGAATCCAGGGGCACTTAAACACCGAGTCACATCCCCAGTGCTTTTTATTTTTTGAGATGAAATATCACTAAGTTACAAAGCTGTTCAATAAGTTGCTAAGGCTGGCCTCAAACTTGTGATCCTCTTGCCTCAGCCCCTTGAGTGGCTTAGATTGCAGGCATGAACCACTGCACCTGCTCAGAGTTAACACTTTTATCACTATATTTTTTAAGCTTTTGAAAGCAATTGTGGCTTATGTGGAACATTAGGAAAGTTGAAAGTACAAGAGATTTGTTTAGACATTTGTCCATATTAACCTGGGTCAAATAAAATCATAATAAAAAGGTTGGATAAAGATAATCACTAAAAACTGAGATTGATTTCAAATCTAGACAGAATAATCTAGAATGGGCACTTGGAAGAAGAGATGATAACTATGGTAGGCAACAATTAATTATGTACTTCAAAGAGGCTAGTAAAAAGGATTTTGAATGAGGACATACAATCAATCAACAAGTACATGAAAAAATGCTCACCATCTCTAGCAGTCAGAGAAATGCAAATCAAAACCACCCTAAGATACCATCTCACTCCAGTCAGATTGGCAGCCATTAGGAAGTCAAACAACAACAAGTGCTGGTGAGGATGTGGGGAAAAGGGTTCACTTGTACATTGCTGGTGGGACTGCAAATTGGTGAGGCCAATTTGGAAAGCAGTATGGAGATTTCTTGGAAAGCTGGGAATGGAACCACCATTTGACCCAGCTATTCCCCTTCTTGGTCTATTCCCTAAAGACCTAAAAAGAGCATACTACAGGGACACTGCTACATCCATGTTCATAGCAGCACAATTCACAATAGCAAGACTGTGGAACCAACCTAGATGCCCTTCAATAGACGAATGGATAAAAAAAATGTGGCATTTATACACAATGGAGTATTACTCTGCATTAAAAAATGACAGAATCATAGAATTTGCAGGGAAATGGATGGCATTAGAGCAGATTATGCTAAGTGAAGCTAGCCAATCCCTTAAAAACAAATGCCAAATGTCTTCTTTGATATAAGGAGAGTAACTAAGAACAGAGTAGGGACGAAGAGCATGAGAAGAAGATTAACATTAAACAGGGATGAGAGGTGGGAGGGGAAGGGAGAGAGAAGGGAAATTGCATGGAAATGGAAGGAGACCCTCAGGGGTATACAAAATTACATACAAGAGGAAGTGAGGGGAAAGGGAAAAAAATATAAGGGGGAGAAATGAATTACAGTAGAGTGGGTAGAGAGAGAAGAGGGGAGGGGAGGGGGGAGGGGGATAGTAGAGGATAGGAAAGGCAACAGAATACAACAGACACTAGTATGGCAATATGTAAATCAATGGATGTGTAACTGATGTGATTCTGCAATCTGTATACGGGGTAAAAATGGGAGTTCATATCCCACTTGAAATAAAGTGTGAAATATGATATATCAAGAACTATGTAATGTTTTGAACAACCAACAATAAAAATTAATAAAAAAAAGAATGTTCTCAATATGTAAAAAAAGATATATGTTTGAGGTGATGGATATACCAATTACCTTGCTATTATCATTACACATTTTGTGTGTGTGTGTGTGTGTGTGTGTGTGCTTGTGTGTGTATAAAACATGCAGTTATATGTCAATAAAAATAAAAAGTTTAGAAAAGATGACCAACATCATTCATAAGTCATGAGTGAAATACAAACTAAAACCACATGAGATATAATATAATAATCACAATAATACCTAAAAATTCCAGACAAGAGTTAAAATTTCATTTGGACATAGAGTATCTGAGACTCTCTCAAATGTTTTTGATGAGAATGCAAAACAATACAGCCACTTAGCAAACAATTTGATAGTTTATTATCAAGTTAAATGTGCACTTACAATTCAGCAATAACATTCCTGAGAATTTACTAAGATGAAATGAAACCTATATTCACACAAAAAAATTGTAAATGAATGTTTATAACATCTGTATTCATAATCACTCAAAATTGTAAACAACACGAACCTCCTTTACATATAAATGACAAACATACTGTGGTACAGCTGCTCAATGGAATACTCCGTTACAAAAATAGATGAAGTACTGATACAGGCAGTAACATTTGGTGAATCTCAAATACATTGTCCTAAGTGAACTAAGCCAGGCTCAAAGGCCATACACTCTATAATGTATTAATATTGCATCTTTGAATGGTCAAAGCAATCAAGTCAGAAAACAGATGAGTCCTTGATAAGGTCGGGGTAGGAGGTATAGTTCACTCATCGGCACATGAAGGAATTTTGGAGTGATGCACCCCCAAAGTTGTGAAACTTAATTTTAAGAGATGGGGCCTAGTTTGAGGTCATTGGATCACTGAGGGCTTGCCCTTGAAGGAAATTGTAGGATCCCCCCCACACTTCTTGCCTGTGAATAGATAAGCAATGAATTTATTGGACATGAATCATGAATTGAAAACTTCAAAACTCTGAGCCAAAGTAAACCTTTTATTTTTATAAGTCAATTATCTCACCTATTTGTTATAGTAACAGAAAAATAACTAATACAACTAGATGGGGCATTTTGCTATACTTAAATTATATATTAATTTTTTTAAAAAAAAAAGCATTGTTGTTATGGCAAGATGGCCACTTAAAGACAGCCAACGGCAACTGCTCCTCCACAAAGAAGAACCAAAGCAGATGGATAGCTGTACACTGAGATAAGCGATCATGGGAGAACACTGGATATTAACAAGAGAAAGATGGAGACCTTATAAAATCCAGAGAACTTGGGTAACAGCATAGTAAGAGAAAATATCTCAGCACTAGCCGCTCTGGCTCCACAGCCAGGAGAGGGGAATCTTCCCTCAGCAGGATTAAAGGCAGAAACGAGTCTCAGGAAACTCTACCAGTGTGGAGACTGGCAATCATAGACACTGCAAAATCTTATGGACTTGCAGCCTAACTAGATAAGAAATTGAAATCTGCACCATAGGCTGGCTTTAGAAAAACAATTCACTTTATCTCCTAGCAATGCCCCCACCATGTGCGATAAGCAGGGATTATCTTGAGGAGGGACCTAGAATCAGAATTTAGATTGCTGTAGGAATCGGAAACCCCTACATATTTCCATCACTGGAACCATAAGGACATTCCAATGCACTGGCTCAGTGGTAGTGCCTCATAGACTGAATGAGGCTCAGTAGAGTGACACAAACCTGTGTACACACTGTGCCCAAAGTCACTGACCATAGAGAAGCTACAAAGACATTACACACTATAGGTACCTTGTGATGTGATCCAGAGGAAAATGGAGGGTGCTGCCCTCATAAAAGTGGGGACAGGGGAGGGATGTTCAGGGACATTGCTGTTTGCCACAGGGATGTGGCCAGTTATGTATGCCAGTTATGTGCCTCACCACTACTGCTGCAGCCAGTGCTAGAGACCCTCATAAGTAACCACCAATATCAGCAGAGCCTGAGAAAACTCCCATCACCTGAAAGGAACCAGTAATTGCATTGTGGGAGTAGACACAAGAATGCACTACACATTCTCTACAGTCCATACCACATGTACCTGAACTGCTAGAGTGTCCCTGCTCTCTCTGACTTCAACCTTGTATACACTGTGCCCAAAGTCACTAATCATAGTCAGGGAAGCTTCAAAGAGATTACACTACAGTGCCCAGCTGGAAATAAACTCAACATTGTGCAACAAACTGATACCTCAAGATGCATTTTTAGAAAAAAAGTCAGGTATTAAGTAGTCATCCTATAGAAGTGGTAGAAATAGCCATTACACTAGATGCAAAACTCTCAGCATAGGAATACAACAAACAAAAACAAGATAATGTGACACATATTAAAGATAATAACTCTACTAACAGATTCCGAGTATATCAAAGAAGATTAAATGCCTAATAAAAGAAAGATTTTTAAAAGTCAAATGAGATCAAAGAGAATACAGATAAAATGCTTAAATGAAATGAGGAAAACAATGGAGGATATGAATGAGAAATTCATCAAAGAAAGATTTTGAAAAAGAACCAAACAGAAATCTTGTAAATGAAAATCTCAAAAAGTCAGATTAAAAAAAAAACAACAAACTATTCAGTTGAAACAAAGACCCAAGCATTCCAAGATGGGCCTTGGGCACACCCCTTGGCATCTACTCAAATATCAAAAACTGAGAGACATCCCAGAAAAAGAGGTAAGGGAATCCACTTCAGATATGAAATTATTATATATGTTAATGAAATTTACCCATAAATGAATGGAAATGGAGAATATCATGCTAAGTGAAATAAGCCAAACTCAGAAAAAAGCCAAATATTTTCTCTAATATGCAGAAGTCATAGTAAAATAAGGGAAAGAGGGAGAGAAGGTAGGATAACATAAAGATAAAGGGAAGATCAGTGATATAGGAGGTCAAGAGGCAGAGTGAAGAGATGGGTAAGGAAAGGCAATGCAAAATGAATTCTATGTGGATGCTAACACACCATAGGTGTGTGTGTGGCTGGGGAGCAGAGGATAGAAGTTCACTGGATTAGACAAAGGAGAATGAAATGAAGGGGGAATGGGAATAGGAAAGACAATAGAATGAATCAAACATAACTTTCCTATGTTAATATATGAATACACGACTAGTGAAACTCTCCATCATCTACAACCACAAGAATGGAATTTCTAATTAGAATAAGTTATACTCCATGTGTGTATAACATATCAAACTACACTCTACAGCCATGTATATCTTAAAAGAACAAATAAAAAATAAATAAGTAAATAAATCATGTGATGTATGACAGGGAATTTCATCTTTATGTATAGGTAGAAAGAACCAATCAAACATAAATTAATAGATCAGTGAAAGGAAGTCTAACAGAGGAAGGAGAATGGGAGAGGAGTGGGAGGCTGGGAGGAAAAAGTGGGTATCATGAACTGAAATTGGTTTCCATGTATGTCTGAGTTTGTTGGGATGAACCCAACTACTATGTATAAGGATAAACTCTAATAAAATAAGGAGTTAACACTTTCTGCCTCATTCTGTGAAGCCAATATTACCAATACTATCAAAGCCAGACAAAGATATCTCAAGGAAAGTAACCTACGGACCAATATCCCTTATGAAAACAGAGGGGAAAATGCTAGACAAAATCCACAGCATATATAAAGAATAATAATACACCATGACCAAGTGGGATTTATTACAGGATGCAACAGTAGTTCAACATAAGAAAGTCAATCAATGTCATACACCATATTAGTAGAATAAAGGAAAAATAACCACATGATCATCCTGGCAGATCAATCTACAAATTCAATGCAAAGTCCATCAAAATTCCTATTCTTTTTTTCTTTTTGAAAATGGGTAGTTAGATCCTAAAATTCATAGGGAAATGCCAGGCACTCTAAACAGTCCAAACAATCTTGAAAAAGAACACTGCAAACTCATACTACTAATTTCAAAATTTTCTATAAAGCTATAATAATCAAGACAGTGTGCTACTGATAACAGGCTAGATACAGATTGATTTAATAGAATTCAGAGGCTAGAAATAAGCATATACATCTATGGTGAGTTGATTTAAAAAATCATAAGTATTTGTTTCCTTCTAATTGACAAATAAAAATTGTGTACATTCATGGTATACAAGATGACACACAAACTTTGTGGGATGGCAAAATCAAGCTATTTAACATGTGCATTAGCTCACACATTTATTTTTGTGGTGAGAACAATGAATCTACTCTCAGAAATTTTCAAGAATACAGTAAATGTTATTAACTATAATCACCATGTTTACAATAGATCTCTTGAATTAAAAAAAAAATTTCAGTTGAAAGCCTCAACAGCAGATCATATCAAGTGGAAGAAACAACATCAGAGCTTGAAGACAGTTCTTTCAAAATATTATATTCAGCTGGACATGGAGGTGCCCGCCTGTAATCCCAGTTGCTCAGGAGGATGGAGCAGGAGGACTGCAAGTTCAAAGCCAGCCTCAATAACTCAATGAGGCCCTGAGCACCTTAGTGAGACCTTGTCTCAAAATTAAAAATTACAAAAACGGGCTGGGGAGGTGGCTCAGTGGTTAAGTGCCTCTGGTTTGATCCCTGCTACCAAAAAAAAAAAAAAAAAAGCATACAGAAAACGGAAAAAAAAATGAGAAAGAATCAAGAGAACATCCAAAATCTTTGGGACATCATTAAATAATCTAACATCCACATTATTGGGAAGAAATATAGCCTAAGGTCATAGAAACCCTATTCAATGAAATAATAACCAGAAACTTCCCTATTTTGGGAAGTAAAGTAGAAGGGTACAAAATTAACAGGCATTAATCAGTTGCTTTTCTATTCAGCAATGGTGAATTTGCTGAGAAAGAAATTGTGACATCCTTGTATAGTAGGTTTATATAGGATGTTTATAGAACCCCAAGTAGACATGACCAGAAAAATCCTTACTGAAACATACTATACTCAAGCTGCCAAAAATACAGGACAAAGATAGAATTCAAATTCTGCAAGAGAAAATTGCTGTCACATTTAAGGACAGTACCATTAGACAAAGGACAGATTTCTCAGCAGAAGCCCTATAATTCATAAGCTTATTAGGCTACTGTCACATATATCCAAAAAGAATATTTTTTTTTAAAAAAAAGATTATTAGGGATTATTTTGAAAAACTACATGCTAAAAAATTGGAAAACCTAGAAAAAACAGACAAATTTCTGGATATAAGTGACCTATCAAAATCAAACCAAGAGAACATAAAAAACTGGAATAGATTAATACCAAGTAATGAGATTAAATCAACAAAATTTCTCCAAACAATGAAAGGCCCAGGATTGGATGCTTTCACTGCTGAATTTTACTGGACCTTTGAGGAAAAACTAACACCAGTACTTCCCAGAATTTTCCATGGAATTGAGAGGAAGGAATCTCTGCTCATTCTATGAGGCTGGCATCAACCATTACTAAACATTGATAAGGGCAGAGCAAAAAGGAGAGATGTGTACCATTGTCCTTAACAAATACAGATTCAGGAATCTTTAAAGGGTGCTAATAAGTTGAGTTTAACAGCATGTCAAAAAGATCATACACCATGTTCAAATTGGTGTCATTCCAAGGATGAAAGCCTGGTTTGACCTACTCAAATCAACAAATATATCATATAAATGGAGAAAAGAAAAAAATTAATCTCCATATATGCAGAAAAAACATTTGATAATGTTAAACAACCTTTCATGATAGAAGCCTTGAATAGATTGGGTACAGAAAAAGCATAACTCAACATAACAAAAGCTATATGTGATGGGCCCATAAGAAGCAGCATGCTGAACAGGAGAAAACTGAATTTACTCTAAGATCAAAAATGTTGGGGTGTCCACTCTCACTGTTCTCATTCAGCATAGTATTATAAGTTTTAGCCTGAGCAATTATGAAAGAAAAAGAAGTAAAAAGGTTTATGAATGGGAAGGGAGGAAGTCAAATTGTTCCTGCTTGCAGATGATATGATTCTATAAATAGAAAATCCTCAAGACTCTACCAAAAGGCTATTAGAACAGATAATGAATCCAGTAAAGTAGAAGGGTACAAAATTAACAGGCATTAATCAGTTGCTTTTCTATTCAGCAACGGTGAATTTGCTGAGAAAGAAATTGTGAAAGCAATTCCATTCACGATAGCCATACACACCAAAAAAAGAAAGGCAGAAATAAACTTCACTAAGATAGCGAAAGCCTTTACAATGAAAATTGTAAAACACTGAAGAAAGCCATTGAAGACAATGGTGGCCCATGCTCATGGACTGGAAGAATTAATACTGTTAAAACGTCTACATATTGGAAGTAACGCTCATCAATATACTAATGACATTCGTCACAGAACTAGGAAATCCCAAAAATCCATACGGAAGCCCAGAAGACCTCAAGTAGCCAAAATAACCTTGAGAGAAAAGAATAAAGCTGGAGACCTCACAGTGCCTGACTTCAAGATTGATTCGAGAACCATAGTAGGTAAAACAGCATGGTATTGGCACAAAAATAGATATGGGCTGATGGAACAGATCAGGGGGCCCAGAAATAATTCTACACATCTATAGTCAACTGATTCTGAAAATAGATGCCAAAAGCATACATTAGAGAAAGGACAGCTTCTTCCATAAATGTTACTGGGAAAACTGGATGGTCACATGCAAAAGATGGTCATCATTACCGTAAGTACATGTATGAAGACATGAAGGATGTGACTCTACTTTGTGTACAACCAGAGATATAAAAAATTGTGTGCTATATGTATAATATGAACTGTAATTCATTCTCTTGTCATATATAACAAATTAAAATTTAAATTTTTTTTAAAAAAAGTGACTGTAAATAACAACAAAAAAGATTGAAACTTGTATCCCTCTCTCTCATCCTGTACAAAAATCAACTCAATGGATCAAAGGCTTTAATGTAAGATTGAAAACACTTAAACTACTAGAGGAAAGTACAGGGGAAATTCTTTAAGGTACTGGTACAGGCAATGATTTTCCCAAAAGACTCCAAAAGCACAGAAAACAAAAACAAAATTTGACGAATAGGATTACATGAAACTAGGAATCTTTTGCACAGCAAAGTAAGCAATCAACAGAGCTGAAGAGACAACATTCAGAACAGAAGAAAACATTTGTTGGCTATTCATCTGGCAGTGTTAATATCCAGACTATATAAGGAGTGCAAAAGAAATTAAGAAAAGCAAAAAAAAAAAAAAAAAAAAAAACCCAAGTAATCCAATTTTAAAATGGGCAAATGATCTGAATAGACATGTCTCAAAAGAAAAAAATACAAATTGCAAAACTACAATCAGATTCCACCTCACCCCAGTTAGAATGGCTATTAACAGTAATAACCAAAAAATAACTAATCCTGGCGAGGATGTGGAGAAAAAGAAATTCTTACACACTGTTGGTGGGAATGTAAATCAGTACAGCCACCAGGAAAAAGAGTATGGATACTCCTTAAAACACTAAAACTAGAACCACCTATCCCACTCCTGGGTATATATCCAAAGGAAATGAAGTCAGCATACAAGAAATAACTTCACACCCAGGCTTATTGCAGCACTATTCACAATTGCCAAGTTAAGGCATCAGCCTTAACTTGTCTGTAAACAGATAAATGGGTAAAAAAAAAAAAAACATATGGTATATATATACACAATGGAGCATTACTAAGCAATGGAGAAGAATGTAGTTCTGTCATTTGTAGGCAAATGGATAGAACTAAAGAATATCATGTTAAGTGAAAAAAGCCAGACACCGAAAAAAATGATTGCATGTTTTCTCTCATATGTGAAGCTTAAAAAAAAAACAACTAGGGGTGTAGGGGGTTATGTTGTGGGGAAAGCTGTATGGGGAGGGGAGTGAGGTAGAAGAAACATAGATAGGTACAATCAATGTACACCATATGCATATACAGAAATATCATAGTGAATCCTATTAGTTTGTTCAACTAAATGTTTTGTTTTTGTTTTGGTGGTGGGAGTGTACTGGGGATTTAACCAGGGGCAATTTACTACTGAGCTAATTTCCCAGCTCTTTTTAGTTTTTATTTTGAGACAGAGTCTCACTAAGTTACTTAGGGTCTTGCTAAATTGCTGAGGCTGGCCTGAAACTTGTGATCCTCTTACCTCAGCCTTCCAAGCTGCTGGGATGACAGGCATGCCATCACACTCAGATATTCAATATTAATTGATTAATATTAATTTTTAAAGAATATTATCTACAGAAATCTTCCCAACCAGTTCAAAACCTTATATTCCATCCTTTACTGTTGATTCTAATTCTTATGTATTAGAAACCAGCAAGTCAATTGTAAGTTGCTAAGTGGGGGGATTTTAGTGGAAAAGAGAAGATGAAGCCCTGTTTGTACTAACCATACAGAATGATGTGTTCATAATGGAAAATCAAACAAGCAAAAAATAAACCCAAACCTGTGGCATATTTAAATGTCCCCTGCTGCATGGCTAGGGTTCTGATTTATTTTCTTTGTAGTGGGGTGTTTCTTATTCAGCAAGTCAATGCAGCTATACTCCTTCTTCCGGATGAGTGACTTTAAACTACTCTAAACTTCTCATTAAGGCTATTTTTACAGAAAAGAATCACTATATTAAAGCCTGCATAAAATGTCTGATGTCAATGAGTTATATCAAACACCTTCTGCGAAATACACTGCAACAAATTGCATTTGATGGCACTCTATCTCCTTGGGATTTAAATCTAGCCCCAGTGGGATTCTTGTTTCTTTGAATCAGGGAACTCTTCAACTGAGACTTTCTGCAGTCAGCTCACAGCACAGTTTATCGTATGTTTTATTAACCACAAAAATAATAAAGGAAGATGAAAGCGCTAACAGACTGTCATCTGGTGATGGCATCTGTTAGCCGCTGTGTGGTGGGAAAAATGCTGAAGATATCTATTTTTCACTCAGCTGATGACTTCTTTGATCCCCCTTTGCAGGGATGTGAATTTAACAAGTAGTGAGGGCTGAGGTCTTGCCAGCAAGACCAAGTTTATTCCATGCTCAAAAGTATTATTGAGTGACTCGAATCGGCCTCTCCTTGCTGAATCCTGGAAAATCCTAAACCCCAAATTTCTCTCACTTAGGATCCTCATGGCCCTTAGGCAAAACTCAACATCACTTTTTTGGTTATTTCCTTTTAGTTATATATAATATCAGGGCTCATTTTGACATAATTATACAAGCATGGAATGCAATTTGCTCCAGTTCAGTTTCTAGCATCCCCCTTTCCCTCCTCTTCTCCCCACCCAGGTTCCCTTTCCTCCAGGGCTCTATTTATTTATAGTTTTTTAAATTAATGCATTATGGTCACACATAAAGATGAAATTCACTGTGGTATATTCACACAAGTATATTGGAAAGTTCAACATCTTTAGCATTATTTCTAAGGCTCTTATGAGACTACTAGCTGCAACACACTCCTATCACCTTGGAGTCATTTATTTTTCTAATTTTCCAAGCTCAACACCCCACTCCCTAGCTTGGATGCATAGACAGCCACCAATCTTTGCAAACTGGCATTACAAATACATAAAATTTCAAATAATCTGTTGTATCATACCAAAGTCACACTTAAACCAATCCATGTATAGCATCATGTGTGTGAGGTTCCCTATGAATTCCCAGGTGTCCCTTGAGAATCCTGGGAGACAGTTTCTCCCTCCTTCCCCCGGGTAGAATGATGTGCCTCTTGGGAGAGCTGCCACTCAGAGGTGAGCACTGAGCGGGCTGCTCTGGCACACTGGGAATGAGCTTCACTGCCTTGAGAGATTTAGTAATGGTTTTGCCCTGAGCAATTTTCCATGGGATTAGTAGAGTTTGGATTCTGTTGATGCTTTTTTGAGGACACACTGGAGTAAATACACACAAGAGGATGATTCTTGAGGATAAATTCATTGAAAGCTTGGCATTTGTCACTTCAGAACTAGAAAGTATATCTGCAATCTGACCCTATGTTGTGCTAATAGAGACATATTGAACACATTTGTGTATTTCTTTAGAAGGAGAATGATGGCATTATTTGTTATATTTTGTCCGAATCACATTTTAAGGTGACTTTTCATTTGCTCTTTATTTTTCTTTATTTATGTCATAATTAGACACAGTAATTCCTCAGTAGCCAAAGCTTCCTCTATCAATAGGCAACTATATCTGAATGTCATTTTCTTCTCAATAATTTTTTTAAAAGACATCAAATATTTTGTCCAGCAATGAGAGCAAAATTTGGTTTAAAAGTTGGCACATCCCTATTATTAAACACTTCAGTGAATTATAAATGAGAAAGCCTGGGAAACAGCAGGGCACACTTAGGTCATGAGGAGAATGTCTTGTCAAACTCAGATCACACTTGTCATTGAGTACCCTGCTATTTCTTGGTGAGATAGATATTTTAAAAACTCTCCCAAGTTACAAATATTTTCAGGAATGAAAGACTATCAAAAGAGAAAACATGGTTTAGCAAAGATGTCACAGCCTTGGAAATGCCTCCGTTCCATACTGATTTTGAGTAGTGAGCTTATGGTATCCAAAGAAATTAAAAGCTATTTTTGAAATGATTCTTCTTCGGTGTGTTCATCACTTTGGCTTAAGGGACACTAAAGTTGAGCCTAAATTGATGGGATGGCCCTATTATTCTATGATTTTCATTTTTACATTTTTACATTTTCTGGTTTTGTTCAACCCTTCCAATAATCAAATCAGGATATATGCATGTATTATAATTAATGTTTACTCTGCCTTGTCCACATATTGTTAAATAAGTATTTTATATACTTTGCATGTCAAATAGAAGGTGAATTTTTCCCAAAAATTATCATCCAGAAAGCAGGGAATAGTACATACTCAAGTCATTTCAAAATCTCCTATATAAACTGGACTACACACTTGTAATCCCAGTGGCTGGTGAAGTGAGGAGGATTGAGAGTTCAAAGCCAGCCTTGGCAAAAGTGAGGTGCTAAGCAACTCATTGAAACCCTGTCTCTAAATAAAATACAAAATAGGGCTAGAGATGTGGCTCAGTGATTGAGTGGCCATGAGTTCAATTCCCAGTATCTCCCCAAAAAATCAAACAAGCAAACGAAAACCTCCTACATATGAATATTTTATTTAAAAAATTTGTTCTAATTAGTTATACATGACAGCAGAATGCACTTTGATATATTGTTCACAAGTAGAGCACAACTTTTCATTCTTCTGGCTGTACATGTTGCAGAGTCACTTCAGTAGGGTAATCATACATGTATATAGGGTAATAGTTATTTTACTTTTAATTATCACATTTGAGCCATACAGAGAAATGAGTTCCATTGTGGCATCTTTGTACATGCATATAACATACTTTGATCATGCCCACCACCCATTATTATTTTATTAACATACTGCTTAAGAAAGTCACTTATTTTATCTTAGTCAAGTCTAATATTGAATTTGCATATAGGTTGGATATAGTTGCATATAGGTTGTCACTAAAAGACAAGACAAATTTAGCAAAAGTTTACAATGCTAACATAAGCACATTAAAATTTTTTTTTAAAAAAACCGGGTAAAACAAGCTATTTAAAGTAGAAAACAGTAAAAAATAAGAAGAAAGAAAGAAGAAAATCTCCCACCTGATCTTGTCCTACAAACACTCCATTCCCTACCCTGGAAATAAATGATGTTACTACCATTTCTCGGATCTTTAAAAAAAGAAAATAGTGCATGGTCAGGTTTTATCCATTAGATGGGAACATCAATATTTTATTGTATTGAAAATGGGCTTATTTAAAGTTTGGAACAGGGTTTCTAGGATATCCTATGAAGAATCCAAAGTACTGCATCATATGTATCCGATGGAGGTAAAAGTGTGGCTAGGAAACATTTACTGTACATGAAAGTAGTCTTCTAGCTTAGAATTTTTACTTATTTAGGGGGTGGCTAATACAAATTTAAAATTTAAAAGATACAACAAAAAGCTCTGAAAATGGGAAAAAAATATTTTTAGAACTTTTTGTAAAGTTTTCAATTTTTAAAAAATTGCAAAATAAACCCTCAGTGCAACAACATGTCACTTTGTAAAAAAACCTAGTATTTTTATTTGGACTATGTTGTTATTTTAATTAAAGACTTAGGCCAACTAGTATGATTTCAACCAAACTTGGTTTTTGGTCAAATTATTTAAAGCTATTCAATAAAAAGTCTTTTTATTTATATTTTAAACTTATTTTTTACTGATGCACAAAAATTATACATATTAGTGGGGTGCTATATAATGTGTACATTGTGTAATTTTTAAATCAGGTTGAATGTATTTATTTCCTCAAACATTTGTTGTTATGGTGAAAACTTTCAACCTTTCTGTTAGTTCCTTATAATGTGTAGAATGGTCTGGGGTTGTGGCTCAGCAGTAGAGCACTCGCCTAGCATGTGCAAGGCCTTGGGTTTGATCCTCAGCATCACATAAAAATAAATAAATAAAATAAAGGTGTTGTGTCCATCTACAACTAAAAAATAAATAAAATATAAAAATTGCATAGTACTTTATTGTTATTTGTAGTAACCCTCCTGTGCAACAGCACACCAGAACTTCTTTTTTATTAGTGCGCTATAGTTATACACAACAGTGGGGTTCATTTTGACATAATCATACATGCATGAAGAATGTATGATTACTGCATTACTGCATTTCATTTCCTAGCACCTCATCATTCCCTCCTCTCCTCCTTTATCTTTCCCCTTCTTTGTTAGTTGGTGAGTTTTAGTCAGCTTTTTTCTTTCTTTTTTTTTTTCTTCGCTGCTGTGACTAAAAGATCTGATAAAAACAATTTTAAGGAGGGAAAGTTTATTTGAGGGTTCACAGTCTCAGAGGTCTCAGTCCATAGACCCCCAGCTCCATTCCTCAGGGTTTGAGGTGAGGCAGAACATCAGGGAGTAAGAGTGTGGTGGAGGAAAACAGCTCACATGATGGTCAGGAAGTGGAGAGAAAGAGATCCACTCACCAGATACAAAATATATACCCCAAAGACACACCCCCCCTAATGCCCCACTGTCTCCAGCCACAACCTACCTGCCTTCAGTTACCACTCAGTTAATCCCCATTGGTTTAAGGCTCTTATAATTATTTCATCTCTGAATGTTCTTGCATTGTCTCACACATGCACTTTTGGGGAACACCTAATATCTAAACCACAACATGGTGCTTTATAGATACATATAAAGGTGGAATCCACTGTGATGTATTTAAATATGAACATGGCATTATTTGGTCAATTTCATTCCACAGTTCCTCCCTTTTTCTGTCCTTCTTCTCTCCCCTCAATCCCCTTTAACTGTCCCACTGATCTCCCATTTATTTTCAGGGGATTCTCATACCCGCCCTTTTCCCCTTATTTTGTTTTAACTTCCTTATATAAGAGCAAACATTTGACACTTTCAGATTCTGGATTATTTATTTCACTTAGTATCATATTCTCTAGTTCCATTCATTTACCAACAGATGCCATAATTTCATTCTTCTTTATGACTGAGTAAAACGCCAGTGTGTGTGTGTGTGTGTGTGTGTGCGTGTGTGTTTCACATTTTATTTATCCATTCATCTGTTGATGGGCACCTGTGCTGGTTCATAACTATCATGAATTGTGCTGCTGTGAATAGCACAATTAGTGACTATGTCACCATTTTACTGATTTTTGTATTAATATTGAGGGTTTTTTGTATTAATATTGAGGAATGGTTAACTGGGTCATATGGTGGTTCCACCTAAGTCTTTTGAGGCATCTCCATACTGCTTTCTAAATTTGTAGTCTCTCCAGCAGTGTATGAGTGACACCAGAACTTCTTACTCCTGACTGTAACTTAGTACCCTATGATCGACTTGTTCCTGTTCCTCCCCCTACCTACTTTCCTTGCCTCTGGTAAACCATATTCTCCCCTCAACTCCTATGAGATCAACTTCTCTTTAGATCACATAAATTGGTGAGATCATGGAGTGTATAAAGCATAATTATTATCCCTCTCTTCTGTACTTCCGTAACTATTGATAAAGTCTCAATTACGGCTTTCATGACATGGTATAGTTTTTGTGAAATGGTGTTGTAGTTTTCATGACATGGTGTTAAAATTTCACCTTTCTTTCCTGTGTGATGAGCTCTTTGAAGTACCTCTCATTTAGTATTTCTAACACTTATTTATATAAATGTACCTGTGACATAACAGACATGTAATAAACTCTGGTTGAAAGAGAAAACGAATGAATAAGAATTCTAAAAGTTGCAATATAGGTTTTGTGGTCTCCCATATTCGCAAAGGATGCCTTTTTTTGCTATTCAATTGAATTGTTCTGGCCTCATCCTTCTTGAAATGGGTGATCCAAAGGGAATGTCTCTTTATCTCACAACTAATGAGCCGTCCAGTCTCCATTCATTGCTGTGACTTTTTAAGTATACATTTGTGGGGGTTTTTCAAACCATTTGGAAATGTAATTATCAGGGTTTCCACCTACATAAATACATAAGGGATGAATTTATTTATGTGCTTAGGTGTACAATATGTGTCCTGATATTTTTTTCCCCCTAGAATTTTCCCTTTTTAAGCAAACATTTCTGGGGCAAAGAAGGTTATGCTCTATTTTCAGTCACTGTCCATCAAAGGAAACATGGAGAAAATGTGCATATACCCGAGAGCACCTTTCTCACAGGCCTTGGGTAATGACTCACTCTTGTTTACAAGAGCGTTTTCCCTCATGTGAAGCAGGTGTTGAAACATTTGGACAGCTCTATAAAAATCTTAGTGAAATGCGGTAAGCATTAATCATCAGTCTGCATATTTTTTAAAAGTGCTTTGGGTCCTCTGAGCCACCTTCAACTTGCAGAGCAATCCTTTTTTTTTCATGTTTCCTTTGACCTATTGTCCTTTCCTGTCTTGTAGCCTTCACTCATACTTAGAAATCCACACTCCAGCAGACTCTCTCTACTCTCCCCCTGGTTCACCAGCACCCTTGCTTCTTAGTTTTCATACAGTTCCCAAAATCTCTCAACAAATTCTACCACTAAGAGAAAGTGTAGTTGCTTGGTCTTAAAGTTTCCCTGGCTCCTGTATTGTCAGAATATACAGTTTCAAGTGTTCGCTCAATATGGCATCACACATTTGGCAACAAGGAGAAGTTTATTACTGCTCAACTCTTCTTGGCCAATCCCAGCCTAAATCCCTAGAGGAATTATTAAAAAGAGAAAAATATACTAGTATTGTTTCACAGTGTTTCTTGGAAGCATTAAATTCTCCCCCACTTCTCACGTATTTATCTTACTCTTTAAAAAAATTTATATAACAGTGCCAAAGCTCATCAAAACTTCCTTTAGGGGTAAAAGATGATGCTAAATAAGAAAGAAGAGGAGATACATACCATATCACTCTACTTCAGAAGGCGACCTCAAATTACTAAATCCTTGACTTTGTGCTATCAGTCCTCCAAAAGTAGTTGAGAATTCAATGACCAATAGCCATAGAGGAGACATTTCTATCAATTCTCATGCAGTTGAATAACCAGTGGAGGAGAAACATGCTAACACCTCCTTGTCCCTCCTGCATGCTGCCTAGTATGACATAAGTCTCATGATCTCAACAACTATCAGAGACCCATCCTGCTCTAACTCCAATTTTCCCAGCAAAGATGAAATCTTCCTCATAAATAAGAACAAAGCAGAGGACCAAAATGTATTTAAGCTAGAATTCTTTTTACTTTTTTGATCATCCAACTTAAATACATTAAAAAATGAAGGCAAAACTTAAAATGTAACCCCAAGCCTCACAACTGTGTGGATTCTGTTGCTTCAAGTTTAGAGGTGATAAATTTTCACAGGCCAGTCTCCTCCAAAATCAATGTTTTGTTGGTCTTCTGATACCTATTTGCTTGAGACTCTACTGTGATTGACTAAGACCCAGTCTTCCATGATTTTACACTTTTCTCACTCTCTCCTTCTCTAAGATGTCTCTTTCTTCTGAGTTATCATTCTCTTGTGCTCAACTGTAAGGGTTGAAGTGCTCTAGGAGTCAATCCTAGACATGTCATTCAGGCTTGTGGCTTTAAGAATCATCTACATGTGGACACTCTCGATCTATCTCTCCCCTGAGCTCTGGGCATATAGAGCCAACTGCTGACTCAACAGCTCTCCCCAGATGCTTAGTAGACTCATCAAGGTTAACACATTTAAAACCAAATTCTTGATTTCCCCTCCCAAATTCCATTCCATTTTCCAGATCTCAGATAAGGCATCTCTGTTTCCACTTGCTGAAGCCACAAACCTTGTCATCCTTTTTGACTTTTCTTGGTGGTGTTGTTTCTATTCCATCAGCAAACCCTGTTGACTCTTTCTGTACAGTATGTCCTGGCCAGATTCCCTCCTCCTACCCTCAGAGCCTTGTCCATGCAATTTAGACAGATGTTACAACTCTGCAAATACACAGTTGTCTTCTCCAGATGGTTGATTGCATTTGTGAAATTTAAGTCTTTGAAAATGGAAGTGAAATTCTGCTAGGTTGTTTGTATCAACCCTCATGTTAAGAACAACTTTAAAAGCTAGTTAAATATCTTTTAAAGTTTTTAAGAGAATCAAAATGCTACTGAGAGAGTGATAAATTCTAAAGCTAAAATCAGCAGAAGACAAGAACCCAGGAAGACTAGTTGAACACCAAATGTTGATTTGGCATGTAGAACATTTGTCCATCTGAATGAAGAAGTGTGGAACTGAGCCATAGTTTTGATAGCCTCATGATATAAGCCAACTGGAAATTAACAAATGACATGATTGTGAACCTAGAACACCCCCTCCTGAAATCTGCAGATACACTTTTGTAATTAATAAAAAATGAATTAGATTCTATATATAAATGATAAACCATAGATTAAACAAAAAAATTATAATGATATCAAAAAGATAAAGTATGTAGGAACAAGTCTAACAAAAAGGCAATAAGACCTTCATGGAGGAAATCATAAAATTTTTTTGAAAGTCCTTAAAGGAGTCTTAGGTAAAGGGAGAAACATCATATCAATAAATTAGAAGACTTAATTTTGTATGTCAATTCTCCCCCAATTGATTTATACATAAAAATAAAAATTTTGTGTGTGTTTCTTTCTTTAAATTGGCAAGATGATTTTAAAGTTTATATGGACTAAGAATACCCAAAACACTTGAAAAGAAAATACATTTAAAGATGCATTCTACCAGATATGAAGAATTCTCACAAGTTGATTGTGATTTTGTCCCAAGGGTATATAAATTAACAAGTGGGTATTGAATGGAGAGTTCCCAAATAGACTGGTGCATGCATCGGCCTTTGGATATGAGCTGTATGGAAGCTCAATCAGGAAAGAATAATGTCTTAGGTCAAGTTTCCCAGAAACAGATCCTGAGATGAGGATTTGTGTTCAAAACAATGTGCATGACCCTGAGGGAAACACTGGAGTGTAAATTATGCTTCAGGATTATCCTCTAAAAGGCAAGAGAGCTGGGATTTCATAATCTGTCATCCTTAGTCACTGGTTAAGGACTTCTCTGAGGCAATGTAAATTCCTAGGCATTTCCAGGGTTCTCCAAGGCACAGAAAAGTGGTTTCCAGTAGTACAAGGACAACATTCTGCAAAGGAGCTGCTTGATGGAGGTAGAGGTAAATTTTTCCAAAATTTAAAGAATCACTCTGAGGTGATCTGGATGAAGAAGCAACATTATTTTAATCAGAGAAACTTTTTAAATGTTGCTAATATAGTTGGGTATTGATATTTAAATAATGAAGTATGATTCATTCAAAAAGAATGAACTATAAATAGGACAAGATAACTTAATAAGTCAAAACCACAAAGTTTCTATAATGTACTACATTTCAGGAGAATGTTTTCATTGTTTAAAGCTGGGAAAGGATTTCCTAAAGATACTGGAAACTTAAACAAAAAGGAAAATAATTATTAAGATTGGCTGTATTAAAATGAGAAGTTTCTACATACCGAAAGACATCACTATAAGAGTAAAAAAAGCAAGTGATTAGTGGAAGAAGCTATGTGCAACACACGTGTCTGGCAAAGAATTAGTGTCCAAAATATGCAAATAACTGCGAGAGAGAGAGAGAGAGAGAGATTGAGAGATAATAAAAAGTTGAAATGGGCACATTACAGAAGAAAAAGCTAAATGGTAAATAAATATGTGCAAAGGTACTCAACCTCATTACTAATCAGAAAAATGTATATTAAAGTCTTAATAAAATACTACTACAAACCATCACATTTGCAACAAGAAGAAATCTGAGAAAATCATTATGAGAGTGTATGGAAGGAAATAGTCTCATGATAACAAAGGAAAGAGAGAGTTGTGATAGAGGAGGGGAAAAACATGAGATTGCAGTATGTTAATAATGTTCCCTTTCTTGTATTCAACAAATACAGCACCCCTTCTTGTTCAAAACATTAGAAAAACTAGGGATAACAGGAACATATCTCAACATCAAAAAGCTATCTGTGCTAAGCCCCAGGCCAACATCATTCTAAATGGAGAAAAATTGAAAGCATTCCTTCTAAAAACTGGAACAAGACAAGGATGTCCTCTTTCACCACTTCTATTTAACATAGTTCTTGAAACACTGGCCAGAGCAATTAGACAGATAAAAGAAATCAAAGGGATACACATAGGAAAAGAAGAACTCAAATTGGCACTATTTGCTGATGATATGGTTCTACACCTAGAAGACCAAAAAAATTCCACCAAAAAACTTCTAGAACTAGTAAATAAATTCAGCAAAGTAGCAGATACAAAATCAACACCCATAAATCAAAGGCATTTCTGTATATTAGTGGCAAATCTTCTGAAAAAGAAATAAGGAAAACTACCCATTTATAATAGCCTCAAAAAAATTACTTGAGAATAAACTTAACAAAAGTGGTGAAAGACCTCTACAACAAAAACTACAGAACGCTAAAGAAAGAAAGAAGACCTTAGAAGATGGAAAGATCTCCCTTGTTCTTGGATAGGCAGAATTAATATTGTCAAAATGACCAGACTACCAAAAGCACTCTACATATTCAATGCAATCCCAACCAAACTCCCAATGACATTTCTCATAGAAATAGATAAATCAATCATGAAATCCATTCAGAAAAATACGAGACCCAGAATAGCTAAAGCAACCCTTAGCAAGAAGAATGAAGCAGGTGGCTTCAGTGTACAAGAACTCAAACTATACTACAGAGCAGTAGTAACAAAAACAGAATGGTATTGACACCAAAATAGACTTGTAAACTAATGGTACAGAATAGAAGACACAGAGACTAACCCACATAATTACAGTTATCTTGTATTAGACAAAGGTGCCAAAAACAAACATTGGAGAAAAGATAGCTTCCTCAACAAATGGTGCTGGGAAAACTGGAAATCCATATTTAACAAAATGAAATTAAACCCCTATCTCTCTTCATGCACAAAACTCAACTCAAAGTGGACCAAACACCTAGGAATTAAATCAGAGACACTGTGTCTATTAGAAGAAAAAGTAGGCCCAAATCTCCTCATATCAGATTAGAACCCAACTTCCTTAATAAGACTCCTAATATACCACAAGAATTAATACCAAGAATCAATAAATGGGATGGATTCAAACTAAAAAACTTCTTCTCAGCAAAAGAAAGAATCAGTGAGGTGAATAGAGAGCCTAAATCTTGAGAGCAAATTTTTACCACAGGCACATCAGATAGAGCACTAATCTCTAGGGTACATAAAGAACTCAAAAAAACTTAACACCAAAAAAAACAACAACAACAACAAAAAAAAAACAATCAATAAACGGGCCAAGGAATTGAACAGACACTTCTCAGAAGAAGATACACAATCAGTTAACGAATATATGAAAAAATGTTCACCATCTCTAGCAACCAGAGAAATGCAAATCAAAACTAAGATTTCATCCCACTTCAGTCAGAATGGCAGCTATTAAGAATACAAACAACAATGTGTTGGCGATGATGTGGGGGGAAAGGCACATTCATACACTACTGGGGGGACTGCAAATTGGTGCATTCAGTAACTAATTCAGTATGGAAAACAATATGGAGAATCCTTGGAAATCTGCGAATGGAACCACCATTTGACCCAGCTATCCCACTCCTTCGTGTACCCAAAGGACTCAAAAATAGCACACTACAGGGACACAGATACATCAATGTTTATAGCAGCACAACTCGCAAACTGTGGACCAATCTAGATGCCCTTCAGTAGAAGAGTGGATAAAGAAAATGTGGTATATATACACAATGGAATATTACTCAGCATTACAAGAGAATAAAATCATAGCATTTGCAGGCAAATGGATGGAGTTGAATAATATAGTGCTAAGTGAACCAAATGCCAAATATTCTCTCTGATTCAAGGGTGCTGATTCATAATGTGGTGGGGGGCATGGGAGAATTAGATGAACTCTAGATAGGGCAAAGGGGAAAAGGGGAGGAAGGAGAATGGAGGGGGTATTGGGGTAGGAAAGGCAGTGGAATGAGAAGGAAATCATTACCTTAAGTACATGTATGAACAGACACAAATGGTGTGACTCTATTTGTGTACAACCAGAGATATGAAAAAGTGTGCTCTATATGTGTAATATGAATTGTAATGCATTCTGCTGTCATATATAACAAATTAAAATAAAATTTTTAAAATTGATACAAAAACCTATATTCAAAGCTGGTCAGCTTTTTCTAGGTGCTTTCAGTTATGGGAACAAGTCCAAAACAAGGTTGGGAAGAATGAACTTTAGTTTCTATTTTGTGGCATTAATAAAATTCACTCAAAAATGTTTTGAAAAGAAATGTTCCCTTTCTTAATCCGATAGTAGTTGAACAGGCATTATCTTCATATTGTGAAACTTGTATATTCTTTTACATTCTACTGTGTGTGATATATTTTTATACTTAAAATTTTCATAAAACTTACATGGAGAGGCAATTCCTTTTTAAAGATAGTCATGTAAAAATTGAAAAAAAAAATTTGCTAGTCAACAGAAAATATCTGCGAAAACTACAGGGATCAGTAGTGAACTTGAAGGAAGTTCACAGTGTCCCTATGCCAGGTGTTGAACTTGGCAACCCCTACTGTTAGCTGTTTAATTTTCTTAAGATCTACTTGATTATTTTACCCCATAATCTCCTGCTCTATTTACTTCCATTTTTATATATTACACCTTAGGCTTTCTTATCTTTCTAGTAATCTTCCACTGTGTTTATTTTCACTCATTATTGTTAACTCTTCATTGTTTCTGACTCACTCTAGCCACAGTATAAGGAGAGTATTTAGGACACCTTTAGCTAACAGACACCATGCGGACCTTATCTCATAGGTATTTGATAGGTGTAACTCCTGTCATCTGGGTCACAAAACTGAAATATCAAAACTTACGAGCAATGTGTGAACTTGTATGCCACATGTTCTCTGGAAAGTGTGGGTGATCAACTCCTATCCACAAAGCACGGAGAGAAAAGTTTTATTTTTGGAAGACAGTTTCATAGATTTCCTTTTGAACCATTATTCTGAGTGTCCCACACGGTCTCTTAGAGGCACAATTATGACAAAGATGACTTTCTTATTCCCCCCCCCAAACCACTTTCAATGGAGTGTACCACCATATTGAGTACATGACTTTTTTAAGGTCACATTGAAGAAGCAACGTTAGGGATTCTGAGATACTTTTAAATGTTATCCAAAGTCAATGTGATATTCTATAATCTGGAACTTAAGCAGTAGTTCTCAAACTGTGGTCTGGGTCCCTGACACCTTTTCAGGTAATGTATGAGGTCAAAATTATTTTCATAAAAACACCAAGATGTTATTTGCTTTTCACTCTTTTGGACTCAAAAGAATTTTTAAAGGCTGTAGAACAGGCTGATGCCATGGCTCCAATAGCACTGGAATGGATGCTTTTATATTCTTGTGTTTTCTAGAATTTTCTAAAGTAGGGGATTCAGGGTATAAATATCTATATCATCAAAGATCATTCCAGTTTTTTTTTCTTCATATGTAGAAATACATTAGGAATAAGTAACCTCTGTCATTTGGGTTTGTAATACTACTCTTGAATGATTTGTGAAAACTTTTCTAATTTTTAAGATCTTATATTAAACAGTATAGAATTTTATAATATTTTATTTTAAAATTTAAAATATTATGGAAATGTATGTTTAGTGATAGATAGTTCAATTAAATAAAATAAATTAGAAGGTGCATTTTCTTAGCCTAGGGTTGTACTATTACATGTCAAAATGTTGAAAAAGGTAAAAGTGACAGAATTATAGAGTTCTTTGGAAGAGAGAGATATACTACAATAAAACTGAGAAAAACTGTAAATAAGAAATAAAATACAGTGAAAGTTTTCTTTTCTGTTTTTATAGATGATAATTATTTATCTCATTGTCTTGTGCAACAGAACATTTTCAAATAGTACTACGTTGTCAGTTAAGTTTTAGCATCATTTTGAATTATAAAGGGTGGGAAGAGACTGGATATTTTTAAAACAGACAAGATAACCTCTTTTAAAGCCAAAAAATTAAAATGGTTCCAGCTTTTCTAACAAGAAATGAAAACATCACTGAGGTATTTAAAAGGCTAAGTGATTATGTTGCATTGGCTGGAAAAAGTACATAAAATAGCTGAGATGCTCACAAAGCTTTGTATGGTTCACATTTCTGAGTGTCTGCTGCATCAACGGTCACT
Source organism: Callospermophilus lateralis (assembly GCF_048772815.1). NCBI lineage: Eukaryota > Metazoa > Chordata > Mammalia > Rodentia > Sciuridae > Callospermophilus > Callospermophilus lateralis. Next base: position 76,296,806 of record NC_135307.1, on the reverse strand, counting down.
AAATCATTGCACTGAGATTTTTTTTTGACAATACAGTAATGTGTGCAATTAAAAATTTAGTTGCATGCATAAAGAATGGGATAATATGTCATCAGCAGAATTGTACTTTGCCTGGATCTATGGTTACTTGCTTCATCCCCCTGATTTCCTTACCTTTTTTTTTTTAATGCCAAAAACAACTTTGCATTTCTTTTTTTTTTTTTTGCTTTTTAAAAAATTTATATATGACAGTGAAATGCATTACAATTCTTATTACACATATAGAGCAGAATTTTTCATATCTTTGGTTGTATACAAAGTATATTCACACCAATTCATGTCTTCATACATGTACTTTGGATAATAATGATCATCACGTTCCACCATCATTAATTTCTGCCTCATAGAATTATGGTAGGGATGAAAAAAGAACATTGGTAAGTATAAGGCATTATAGAAATATTATTATGATATGTTCTTTTAAAGTCTGAACTAATCTTAGGCAGCAGAATGAGACTCTTCAACTAGTGTTTTAGTCAGCATTTTGCTGCTGTGACTAAAGAATCCAACCGGAACAACTATAGAGGAGGAAAACTTTATTTAAGGGCTCATGGTTCCAGAGGTCTTAGTCCATAGAAGGCTGGCTCTATTCCTCAGGGCTCAATGTGAGGACATCATGGCAGAAGAGTGTGGCAAAAGGAAGCAGCTCACATCATAGTGATCGGGAAACAGAGAGAGAGTCTGGACTCTCCAGATACAAAATATATACCCCATAGCCACACCCCAGTTTCCACCCCCTCCAGCCATACCCTACCACTTCACTTGCCACTCAGTTAATCCCTATCAGGGGATTAAATCACTGATTGGGCTAAGACTCTTCCAACCCAATCGTTTCTCCTCTGAACCTTCTTGTAATGTCTCATACGTGAGTTTTGGGGGACACCTCACACCCAAACCATAACAACTGGTTACTCTTCCCATCCAACTTGACTCACTTATATCTTCATAGTCAAAATTCTGACCAGAGTAAGAAATTAGGTAGTAATCTCATTCATTGTAATATTGCTTACAAGGTGGGTCAAAAATGTATTTGCTATACCTGTAGCTAAATAGGATGAGAAGCAGATGTCTAGTCTGCTGGAGCCCACACCTGCACTTCATTCTAACTGCAGAAGTTTTGAGGTTAGTATGAAAAACATGATCAATAATGTCCATTTGCTTAGGCGGTTTTGGACTATTTACAGAATAGTATTATTTGTGTGACTTCTTCTTTTTATTCAAATCCAAATAAAATCTCAGCACAGAGATTCTAATACCAAGGTTATAGATTTCTATGCAAGCATACACCTCATTTCCATGTACCTCCTCTATCAACCTATTGACCCATTTGCAAGTAATCGCCTGCTTACCTGCCTTGCCTACACTATAGTTCTTGGCACATTCTCTCCCAACGATTCCATCATAGTTTTCTCTTTCTCCTATTACCCGCCTCATGACCCTTTGTACTTCTTCACAGGCTCTTCTTCCTTTGTCCATCTTTTAACATATTTTTATTATTCTCAGTCTTTGAAAAGAATCTGTGGAGTAGTCATTATATCCATCTTCAAGAACAAACACAAGTTCTTTTTTAATTCAATCAATAGGCACATGCTGAATATTGAAGATAGGATGGTAAGCAATGATAAACATGGTCTCTGCTCTCCGATGAAACATAGAATCTTTTGTGGGAAATGAACATTAATTAAATAGTCACCAAAACATCAGAGTTTAATTGCACACAGAACTAAACACTGGAAAGAGTAGGTGTTCAGTTCAATAAGAGCTTATCACCAAGGATATCACCAACTTGACCTAGATTTGAGCAAGTGGCACACAAAGTGAGGAATAGTTTTGCTGAAGACAGTGACATTTGAAAGAAGAATGGCAGTTACTAGGTGATAAGAAGAATTCAAGGACAGCTTCAGGTAGAGGAAGCACCATATATAAAAAATAGTGTGACCAGAGTCAAAGGAGCAAGAGTGGGAGTGGTTCAACTCAGGCCACAGATCTACAGAGCCTGGACCATGCATGACTTCTCAGGGCTACTGAGACTTGAAGTCTATTCTAAGCAGAGGAGAAAAGAAGGAAACGATTTGATGGCTGGACTCCAGGAGGAAGGGAGCTGTACTGTATAGATTAACATGACACAATTCATATGGAGTGAACTGTGAAGAAAACTGACCAGCCTCTCTTTACACACAGTCTAGTGAGTTTGCCATGGTCTTTCAGTCAAACTAGTCTCATCAGACAATATTTGAGGTTGGGGTTGCCCTAAGAGAGTTTCAGTGGGATTTGGGTGTTTAGGTATTTGGGCTAGTTCACTGAATCATTTAAATACTTCTAACATCTCAGTCCAATTTTCATGGTCTCTTTCCCAATCAATTTCATAACTTTCTCTGGTTATGAATTAACAAATTCATATAAGTTACTTGAATTCAATCAATAGTATAATTTATCAATTTACATGATCATACATATTTGATTTATGGCTAGAATATCTCTCTGTATACAAGACAAAGAGATTTGCTCAGAGCTATGTAGAATGCTTATAACATTAGCCAAATATTTAAAATCATGTGTTCACTATTTCCTTTTCTATAAACCCTCTGACATGTTTAGAAGCAGCCATTCCACCACAATGTCTTTTTTTTAAATTTTTATTATTAGTTGTTCAAAACATTACATAGTTCTTGACATATCATATTTCATACATTTGATTCAAGTGGGTTGTGAACTCCCATTTTTACCCCAAATACAGATTGCAGAATCACATCAGTTACACATCCATGTTTTTACATACTGCCATACTAGTGTCTGTTGTATTCTGCTGCCTTTCCTATCCTCTACTATCCCCCCTCCCCCCTCCCCTCCCCTCTTCTCTCTCTACCCACTCTACTGTAATTCATTTCTCCCCCTTGTTTTTTTACCTTTCCCCTCACTTCCTCTTATATGTAATTTTATATAACAATGAGGGTCTCCTTCCATTTCCATGCAATTTCCCTTCTCTCTCCCTTTCCCTCTCACCTCTCGTCCCTGTTTAATGTTAATCTTCTTCTCATGCTCTTCCTCCCTGCTCTGTTCTTCGTTGTTCTCCTTATATCAAAGAAGACATTTAGCATTTGTTTTTTAGGGATTGGCTAGCTTCACTTAGCATAATCTGCTCTAATGCCATCCATTTCCCTGCAAATTCCATAATTTTGTCATTTTTTAGTTCAGAGTAATACTCCATTGTGTATAAATGCCACATTTTTTTATCCATTCATCTATTGAAGGGCATCTAGGTTGGTTCCACAGTCTAGCTATTGTGAATTGTGTGCTATGAACATCGATGTAGCAGTATCCCTATAGTACGCTCTTTTAAGGTCTTTAGGGAATAGTCCAAGAAGGGGAATAGCTGGGTCAAAAACTATCAAGAGAATGAGTACAATTTTAAAAGAATGACAAGAAGTTTTATAGACTGATGCTTGGTATGAGCAAACATTCAGTACAACTAGAACTTTTATATACTATTGGTAAAACAGAATATTGATATGATCACTTTGGAAAACTCTTTGGTATTATCCCTTAAATGCTGAACATAAGCATATTTTATGCCATAGCAATTTTCACTTATTCACAGACATATACGTAGAAGAAACAAGTACACATAAGCAACAAAAGGCAAAAAATGTTTATTGCAATATTGTTCATAATTAATTAAACACTGAAAACAACCCACATGTCCATCACTGGTATGATGGATAGAAAAATACCTGGTGTACTCACACAAAGGAATACTGTACAGCATTAACAGTTAATGTGACAACATATAATGTGGAGGTAAAGAAGCTATCACAATAGAGTATGCATAGTATAGGAATTCCTTTATGTACAGAGTAAGAGGCAAGTCTGTCTTTGGCATTACAAGTCAGGAGAATGACTACCTTTGGGAAGGAAATGCGTAGCACAAGGAGCGGGTGCTTCTGGGTGCTGATGAAATTCAGTTCTTGGGCACAAGTGATGGTTACATGGGAATTTGGGAACTCTCAAATCTATTTATTTATTTGCTTTTTAGATATACATGTCAGTAGAGTGTCTTTTGACATAATATACATACATGGTATATAGCTTTGATGATGTATTTATTTTATTCATTATTTCTTTAACTAGGTCAAGTAATCAATCCTAAATTCTCATTTCCTTGAGAATCTATTTCATGCAGTCATTTTCCCTAACACCAGTTTGGGTGAACACAACCCATGCTGGCTAGTTGAAGCATAAAGGAATTAGCAGAAATTGTCAACAACTCACAGGAACTCCAGGAAGGCTGGAGAGCCAGGCAAGGTTGTTGCACAGAAGAACAATAGTTAGGAACATGCTGAGGCCTATGGCTCTCCACAGTTTCCTTTGAAAACTCCGGTGGCTTCTGCCTATGCACCTGCCTGGCATTCAAACCCCTGGGTGTGGGTTCCTGCCTCACTTTGCTCACATCTGCCTCCAAGTTTTGCACTGCCTTTGATTGATGAATCCAGGTCATACTTCTCTTTCCCCTCTGAGGGAACCTGGGAAAAATAGGAGCTCCATGTGGGACATTCAGGATTCACAATGTAGAAATAAGCAAAGTGTTGAAATGCTGATCAAAAGTTATTGTACATAAAAAATAACTGCTATAACTGTAATAGTAATGTCCCCTTACCTTTCAAGAAACTGGTAATTCTGGTGCTTTTTAAACATTTACAAAGTATGATCAAAGAAGAACACTTCTCGATCTTTTTATAAGCCTGACATAATGTTGAAATGAAACACCTTATCAAAAAAATGAAATATCATGAATATTTAAATAAAAATCCTGAACAAAACATAGAAAGTGAAGTCTAACAATGTATTTTAAAAATAACTATACCATGACCAAACAAGTTTATTCCAAGAACAGTGGGAATTTTTAATATTAGAAAAATCAATCAATATAACTCACCATATTAATGGTCAAAAGAAGAATATGATTTAATCTCTCAATAGAAATTCAAATTCCATTTGATGAAATTTAATATTCACTCCCAAATTTAAAAAAAAATAGAAAAAAACATTTGCTATTATAGATATTCGTAGGTTTTGGGATGTGCTTTCTTTTGCCATTCTTTTGTTAATGGCAATCCAAATTTCCCTGGAGAACTATACCTTGCCCCTTTTAGGCCATGGACTTTGATTGGGGTTGATACACTGTGTATTACATGGAGGTGACTGACCTAGCCAAAGGCAGAATAAGGCTCCAAACTCCTGACTACATGATTCACACCCAAGATGATGTCCCAATGCTGAAGGGTGGAGAATCTGCTTTTCTATAGGACTTGAACCTAGGAAGCTGTCGCCAGAACAAGATAGGCAGGCATATTACTCTTACAAAGAACCTGAAATAGAACCATTAAATTTAAAATTTAAATCTCATGAAAGCAAGTACTTTGATTATCTTACAGACAATCATCTTCCTAACTCTAAAAGTAAGTAGTTCCTGGCAGAGGATAAGTCCCCCCAAAATATTTCCCTGATTATTGAATGATTGAAGCCAAAATTGAGGCACTTTAAGGTGAGATATGGAAAGCATCTGGATTTCAATATTGGCATTTGTGTCCCTGTATCAAACAGCATCACTCACTATTTTTCAGTTTCATGAGTCACGTTTTCTTTTGCTTAGATTTATTTGTCTAGAAATTTTGGATATCTGCAGCAAAGCAATCCCCAACTGAAATAGAGGTTGATCAGCCCAAATCAAAAATCAAAAATTCTGGAATGCTCCAAAGTCCAAAACTTTTTGAGCAATGACATGATGCCAAGAGTGAAAAATTTTATACCTGATTTCATGTCCAGGTTGCTGCCAAAATGCACCCACACAAAATTATTAGCATCCCTAATGGGAAAAAGCCCAATCCAGACTCCTCTTGGCTTCAGTCTATGCAGCACCCACCTACATTCCCCCAGGCAAGCACATCCACGAAGGGTAACAAAGTGCATGAGTGCAGGCCAGATGTGCCAGCAGCAGGTTTCCTATGCTGCCTTACATGGGCCACATGTATTATTCACTGTTTTTGTTTTGTTTTCATCATTGTTGTTTGGGGTTTCTTGTTTCATTTTGTTTTTGCTATCCTCTGTTCTAGGGTGTACAGATACTGTTGGGGGAAAAAAGAAAAAAGTCCTGAAGATACCCCTGTGGATAACAGAGACAAGATGAAGAGGAAGCATTTATGTTTATCTATAGCACAGAAATTAAAGTGTTGGGGTCGGGGATGTGGCTCAAGCGGTAGCGCGCTCGCCTGGCATGCACAGGGCGCTGGGTTCGATCCTCAACACCACATAAAAATAAAATAAAGATGTTGTGTCCACCTAAAACTAAAAAATAAATATTAAAAAAAAGAAATTCAAGTGTTTGGAGGAGAAAATGGACTGCAACAGGAGTGTGAAATGTCTTACAGAAAAACATACTGTTGGAATCTCCACCACAACTGTGGAGACAAAAAGACCAAGTGTTGAAGTTCTATGCTGAACGTGACCAAAAAAGTTAAATGCAAAATGGAAAAACTTTGCATGAAGCTAAAAAAGAAGATATTTTTAAATGTTTTTATTTGTTGTTTTTAGATAAACATGACAGTAGAGTGTATTTCGACATATTATACGTACATGGAGTATTACTTCCCATTCTTGTAGCTATACATGACGGGGAGTTTCGGTGGTGTATTCATATATGAACATGGGAAAGTTAGATCCATTTCATTCTACTATCTTTTCTATTCCCATCCTTTCTCCCTTCCTTTCATTCCCTTTTGTCTAATCCAATGAATTTCTCGTCTTCCCTCCCTCACATTGTGTGTTAGCATCCACATAACAGGGAGAACATTCGGTCTTTGGTCTTTTGGAGGTTTGAGATTGACTTATTTCACCTAGTATGATAGTCTCCAGTTCCATCCCAGTTATCCCATTCCTTGGCATATATCCAAAAGACTTAAAATCAGTGTACTATAGTGATGTGGATACATCAATGTTTATAGCAGCTCAATTCATAATAGCTAAGGTATGGAACCAACCTAGGTGCCCTTCAACAAATGAATGGATAAAGAAAATGTAGTATATATACACAATGGAATATTTCTCAGCTGCAAAAAAGAATGAAGATCTTATTTGAAGTATAGAAAGACTGGATCCACAGGCAACATGAGGTTGATCATGAAACAAGCAAAGATCACAATAAAATCTTAAAAAAAATTATTTATTTCTTAGTTGTAGTTGGACACAATATCTTTGTTTTATTTATTTTTATGTGAAATTTTTAACATCGATAATGAAACTCCTTTGCTTATTCACTGAACCATGGTGAAACAGCTGAAAGGATTCTGAATCGAGGTGTTCATGATAACAGTGACAATGAAGATGATGTTGTTACTGCTAAAGAAAAGTTGCCCGTAGATGACAGGGTGAAAATGTCTGATGGGGTTATTGCAGGACTGGAGCACTGTGCTCTCATAATGGGCTAGAGATCATGTCCACTTATAAAATCAGATAGATTTCTAAGACAAACGCCATTGTTAAAGAGGAAAATGACTGCAGTAAACATTTTTAAAAGCCATCCAACAGAATACCTCCTCATCCCTAGAGGAGCCCCTTCCTGGTCTCTCAACTGCTTCTCATGTTTCTTCTCACTTAAAAATATAAATACAGTAGAAAGTGACCTTTCAACCAAATCACAGCATACAAAGTAGAGACTGAGAGCAACCTTAATTTGCCACTGCTAACAGATGACTCAGGGATTCTGGTGATGTTAGTGACCCTGAGCACATTGTGGTTTTACTGTTAAGTACTTATGTGTGCATAAGAAAGTGATTGCTTGTCAGTAGCATCGGGAATGAAGGTGATGCATGCCAAAATGAAACAGCTCATCCACATGGGTGACTAAGAGGGTGACACCTTTGTTTTCTGATGGTTTAACATACACAAGTATTACTTCATGTCCCAAATTATTTAAAATATTATATGACATTACCTTCAGGCTAAGTATATAAATATTATGAAATATAAATATAAATATAAATGAATTTGTTATCCAGACTTCAGTTCCCTTCCCTATTAGGAACATGCAAATATTACGAAAATCTGAAAAAAGAAATCCCAAATCTGAAATACTTATGGTTCCAAGCATTTTAGATATGGGATATTCAACTTGTATTATTATCTGAATGAAGTTTTAAAATATATGTATCTTAAATCAAAAGTTAGTTTTACTAAAAGATCTCCATTAATTTTGGAAAAATACCAAATTGAGTCTTAGTTAGAAACTCAAGACGGTAAAGTCTATTCTTACATTAATACTGTATGTATATATGTGACTGCATGACCAATATGATTTTAGAACATGTACACTCAATAAAATAAAAAATTATATCCCATCCATGTATGATATATCAAAATGCATAAATGCATTCTACTGCCATGTATAATTAATTAGAACAAATTTAAAAATAAAAAAGTACATTAAAACATTGTGACACCAGATAGAACTTTTGATAGCTTAGATTCCAAAAATGGACCCAAATATACCAATGAGAAGGAAGAAGAAGATGGAGATATAGCTAGCTTGCAATTCCTTTCTGCTTTTCTCATCACTATGAAGGTAGGAGCCATGGCTACCTCTTTCTCCATTGAACTCCCAGCCACCAGCAAAATGCTTGGCAGATAGGAACAGGATAAACATTCACTATCTGATTGAAAGAATGCTAGGGAGTAACTCCTATATATTCTGTGGACCAATACAGCTCAGCTAGAACAATGATTGGTGGTACAAACAAGAATTTCTTAGGAGAAACATTCATCAGTTATTAAATGGTAGAAATTCCTACTCAAATTATCATGAAAAAAATAAATTACTTAATGAACATACTATTTTGAAATATGAAGGTAAATTAGCACCCCATTTCTTATTCCTAAATAAACTGATATTGTGTTATAATAGCAAAAATACTGGGAAGAAAGTCTCTATCAGAAATGCATCAATTTAATTTAAAAATTTTGGGGAAAATATTTAAGGCAAGTGATATGTGGAAAAGGCTAATTACAGAACAGTAAATATAGTATGACTTCATTAGTACAAAGATCTATCTCTCATACGTATAGCAATATGCTTATATTTTAAAAGGAAAATTCAAAAAAGACATTTTAATGCTTAATATTATTCAAAAACTGAGTGATGTTGGGGTTCAGGTAGGGGAGATCTTATCTGAAATTTTATTTTTTTTCAATAAGCATATATTACTTTAATATTAAAAAAAAGAAGAAATACAGTCATAAAAAATAGAAGGAAGTGTTTAGGACCACAAAGTTAGATCTCAATTGAATTCAAGCCAAGTATAGATAGGAGTGTCTGAAATGTCTTTCCCTTCTGGTGATGATGTATTTAGAAAGGTCTGGTAGGGTGTTTCTAAGGAAATTTAGAAATGAAGTCCAAAATTGTCATCTCTGTCAGAAAGAGAAGCAGAGAGAGAGAGAGACAGAGACAGAGACAGAGACAGAGATAGAGACACAGAGAGAGAGAGACAGAGAGATGGAGTTGGTTTCTGCATTATGTGAAGATTAAAAGGGGAAATGAATTGAATTTTACATTAATAACAAAAGTAAACATCTTTGTTTAAAACAACAACAATCAGGCAGCTATTGAATCTCAGCAGACAGAACCAGACGAGAACAGTACTAACTGCTCAGATAAGACCTTGCCAACAGTGAAAGTATCAGCAAAAGGAAATGTATGCTAGTCTAAAACTAAATTAATTTCATCAAGGGTATCATTGAAAACAAATTATCATGTCTGATAACACAAAACCCTAGCAAGCCAAAGGACAATGATAACACTCAAGTTCAAAGCCTTGCAGTTTACTTTGTTTTTAGTTAACTACATTTTCTCTAAACATAAGAGGAATAATTAAAGGATGTTTCCTGTGCTGTTTCTGATATTAATTAAAGCTGTCCAGAGTACCGATATGAGAACAATAGCAACAGAGCCAGCCAGTTTCATGTGAACGGTTGCTGAAAATCAACTAAGGAATTTGCTTTTTGGTAACATCTGAATTTCACTTGCAGCGCAAAGTGCATTCTTTTTGTTGACAACTGCCTTTCATTTTCCTTTTGGTGAAACTAGGAAATGAGAAAAAGAAAACCTGATGTCTGCACAGGAGTAGATGGATGGTGTTGTGTAGGTGGTGGATTCCTTCAGCAGTAGCCATTGGCTTGGGCACATCTGATTACCATTGTTTGGTCACTCAGATGTGATTGTTTTTGCTTTTGCTTTTGGATGTATTAAGGGAGAATGTAGGGTTGAGGAAACAGCTCAGGAATGAGGCTGTGGCTCTCTGTTCTCACTCCCAAATGTGACTCATATCTCTAATGAGGCTTGGGGCCAGCTACTTAACTCCTACGTCCCAGTGTCTTCCTTTATAAAGTGGAAAAGGTAGTACCACGCAATCTGCCAGAGGATCTTTGAAATTAACTAATGAGTGTGAAGAAGCTTGGAAAACAGGAAAAAACACACACACACACACACACACACACACACACACATATATATATATATATATATATATATATATATATATATATATATAATTTTGGCAATAAAGACTGCTAAAAGATAAAACAAAGAGGAGCAACATCTCTAGAATGAGCTTTAAACACACAATAAATTTCATTTCTCCGGGTGGTCCTAAAAGATATGAAAGCAAATATTGAGACTTAGATAACCTTTTCTAGTCTCTTCTAGTTCTGTGTCTTACACTGCCAAATCCCAAAGGATTATCTTTGTTATATCTACTAAAATATACATGGGGCTGGGAATGTGGCTCAGGCGGTAGCGCACTCGCCTGGCATGTGCGGGGCACTGGGTTCCATCCTCAGCACCACATAAAAATAAAATAAAGATGTTGTGTCCACCAAAAACTGAAAAATAAATATTAAAAAATTCTCTCTCTCTATTAAAAAAATATATATATAATGTATAAATAATTACATATATATATATATATATATATATATATATATAAATAATTCTAACCATCAAAGGACAACAATGTACTACGGTTTTTGTGTGTGTTATAAATTGGGCAAAACCACTGACCTATTAAAAAAAGCTTTAATCCCCAACTATTACAGCTTTTGCAACCTCCAGACGTGTCTTATGATCTTGACCTAAATGAATTTTAGCAAAGGAATTGGATTGCTGTCTTTCAATTAAAATTCTAAAGGAGACCAAAGGTCTTGAGAAGTCAAGATACAGAAAACGCTTTTAAGCATGGCAAGTGGTAATAACAACAACAAAGCCAACCAAAAACAAAATGCCATAAATAAAATAATTTAATGAATATACGGATTTTTTGTAAATGACAAAGCTTGCTGCCAATTTTGCAGCTAGTACTTCTGAAAGTCAGCATATGTTGATCGTCATGTGTTTATAAAACATTCTCAAAAGTGAAGACAAAAGATTGTGCTTTGGCACGTTTAATGACCACATGGGCAATTATATCAGATTCTCACTTCACCAAAAACCTAGAGGGGAAAGTAAGAAAACCTCTTCTATAGCTGTCTGGGAGCCATGTTCATACCTTAGGACTCCTGACGTAATCGCTTTCTGTGTGAACAGCTCACCAACATAAAAACAAACGAAAATAGTCCTTTAAGTATTTAGTAATTGTACAAATATTTGGGAAGATAAAAACGTGGGATTTTGTGTGATATTTTCCAATGACAGCTGGAAATATGATTTTTCTTTACTTCAGGAAACTAAAACCTCTGGGAGTTTCAAATGTTTATTTTGGACAAAGCCCATGAAAGCATTCAGTATTTACCCTGGTGCCATTTGAAGTTCGTGTTTTGGGTCTGAGATGTTGTTTGGGTCTGAGAAGTGCTCAAACCAATTTTCCTTTGAGTAGATGTAGCTTTGACTTGGAACAAAACACTATCTGTCACCGTCTTGCCACTGTGGAGAAAAACTCAAACCATGAATTAGGATCTTTAATGTGTTCTTTCAAGCTTGTGATCATTTGGGGAGGTCTGAAAGTCAGGAATTTAAGACTTTCCCTAAATAAAAGGGTTCTAGTACATCTGGAGGATGCATTTTTTTTCTCTCTGAAGACAGGCACTGGATTTGAAGCTGAGTCTACCCATTGAGATAACAGGAGAGCCCTGAAGTTCTCATTCTCTAGCTGCTGTAACTAAGACTCAAGTCAGAGCAAGACACAGTCTCTGATCATAAATGCAGTGAGATGGCTCTCTTTCAACTGCTCTTAAGAGCTCCTCAACAGAAGAAGTTCCTGCCCTTCCTGGAGTGGGAGTGCGTGCTTTTATTCATTCATTTTACTGGGAGTCTTACCAAAGTATCTCACGTCTTCATGTTCCCTATTCCACGCCCATGTTTTCCATCTGGTTAAAGTTATGGGCTTACAACCTTTTCAGCATCTTAAATGATTTCCCACTCTTGATGCAGGTAATGATGAGGTGGGTTTGAGAAAAGGCAAAGATTAAGGCAAGGAAGCAGCTAATACAGGCAGGGCAGAGTAAGAACAGGGAATAGTCTGGCAATAGCAAATATTTCTTGGGTCTGAGGAGTGAGAACTTTCTAGAAAAGGATCTTTTCAAGCCTAGGTCTCACAGAACATTCCAAGTGTAGCTTAAAAAAAAAAAAAAAAAAAAAAAAAAAGTCTCACCTCTTCACAAGCCGAGTGTCCCTGTTATGCTTCTCTTGGCAGGGAGACCCGGGCCAGCAGGCTGTCTAAAAATGCATGGAGCTCCTGGTCACTAGGATTGCTCAAGCAGCAGTCAGATGCCTATTTTCTCCAATGTGGGAGAGATAGGCCTGTGATTCTTCACTGTCATTTTAGTATTCATCTTACTCTTTGGGTCTAAGATCTTGTCTGAATTGACATCAAGGATATGAACAGAAAGTCACGGTCCCTATCCATAGAGAGACACACTATGTGATGGAGCTTTATTAAAATGATGAAATGACTGCAAAAACATCAGCATCTCCATTGCTATTCTCCTCTGACTTGTCCCTTTTCAAAATCAACGAACCCAGTGCTCTAATGGTATCTTCATTTGTCTCACTTGACCTTTTCTCAAGAGACCCTCAAGAGAAGAAGTTCCTGCACTGTAGGTGGAAGGGGAGATTGCACATGTCAAAAATGTTCCGAAAAAGTCTAGAAGTTTTGGCCCACTGCAACAGTGTGACACGGTTCACAAAAAGGCTGCAAGAACCGGAACGTGATTCCTGATCACAGGAACTTAAGAGTCCCGCCCTTTTCTCTCTCTTCAGATAATACCCAGGGATTATGACCGGTTATGTAAGCCACTGGATAAGGACATTGACGGACTAGAAAGCATCCTACAGTGCTGAGGGAGGACCATGAGAACCCCAGAGGCCATGCAAATAAAGAATGCCTTGAGGAAATGGGGATATTTGGCCAGAAGAAGAGGAAATGCTTTTATTTTTTGTGTGGTCATAGAGGGAGGAGATATATGAGGAAGGTGAATGAAATCAACATCCATTGATGGAGCTATTATTTTGCAGAAAGAACAACTTGATTTCTATATTCTAAAAGGTGGATCCACAATCCATGAGTGAACATTAAAGGGAAGAATATCTGAGCTCAGCATAAGGAAGACTTTCCCAATAATTACAATGCTCCAAACTTGGCATGGGCTGCCTCAAAAAGAAGAGAGTGCCCTGTGTACTTAGGACTAGATAACTGTCAATTAGGGCGGTGTAATGAGATGCTTATGAGTGTTTCAGCAAACATCTTTTTGTATGCCGGTCATGTGGAAGATGAGACACACAGAGTAGGAAAACACTTCCTCCCCAAAGAGCTCATGGTTTAGGGACCCACACGTAAACAAACCAACAATGGCAATTTGGTGTAACATATGCAAAGGAATACAGTCCAAATTCAGCTAGATGAGAGAGAAATTGATGCTAAGGTAAGGGGAGGAGAAGACTAGAAATGAAACCAGAGGAAATTTTAAGAAGATGATGATGTTTGAACAAATTTGAGGGATAAGTAGTTTTTCTGTGAATCCTGATGATCAATAAAGAGAATATTCAGGTTAAGGAGTGGGGTTGTACCTGCAAAGGCCTGGGAATAGGAAGGCTGATGAGAGAACCAGAACCAGAGGAGATGAAAGGCCAACAAAGAGAATGGTCTTTGATCTTGAACAGAAAGGATCTGTCATGAAAATGCAACGAATGCCTAGGGATTTGTCAGTAAGGTAAATCTGACTGGCACAACATATTTCACAGGGAAGTAAGGGATGACCTGATCAGAGTAAGGGAAATGAAGTTGCACCAAGGGTTAGCATAATTTTGAACAACTTAAAGAAAGATAAACAACTTAAAGAAAGATAAAATAATTGATAAATGGCATGGAGGACCCAAAGGGAAAATGAAGTTTGTAGTATTGGTCTCATAGGATTCATTTTTTTTTTAATGGAGCAAATAGATGTGTAGGAGATCAGAGTAGATGATCTTTCAGCTCTTTTTCAGCTCTTTTCTAAATTCAAGATTCCCAAATTCCATGCCTTGCCATCATTCCTTCCTGGATATATGGGATCCTTCTTTCCTTCTTTCTTCTTATAACAGCTTTTTCCCTGGTATATACCCTCCAATTATATAATAAATAAATGACATAATTAGTGTATTCAGAGTTATGTAATCATTACCAAAATCCATGTTGGAACATTTCATTACCCCCCAAAGAAGCTCTATCTTCAGTTGTCCATTCCCTGCCCCTGACAGCCACTAATCTACTTTCTGGACCTTCCAGTGTGCCTATTTTTGATGTATCATATAAATAGAATCATACAATCTGTAGCCTTTTTTTACTCTCTTCTTTCAATTAGTATGACATTTTTATTTATTTTTTTAAAGAGAGAGAGAGAGAAAAAAAAATTTTATTTTATTTTATTTTATTTAGTTTTCGGCAGACACAACATTTTTGTTTGTATGTGGTGCTGAGGATCGAACCCGGGCCGCACGCATGCCAGGCAAGCGCGCTACCGCTTGAGCCACATCCCCAGCCCAGTATGACATTTTTAAATTTCACCCATGTGGTAGCAGGAATCAGTACTCCATTATTTCTTATTGCTGAAAAATATTTCATTATATATGCTTCATTTTGTTTATCCATTCATCAATTGACAGTCAGAGGAATTGTTTCTACTTTTTGGCTATAGAAGTAATGCTACTTTGGACATCCAGGTACAAGTTTTTGTGTGGACACATTTTTGTTTTTTTTCTCATACTCAATATTTTTGATCCCTACTGCTTGAGTGATCATCTTATGGGTTCACTCTTTTCAGAACTGCAATAACATTTCTAAGTAATATTGCAGAATTTTCACTTTACCAGCTCCCCCAAAGAACAAAATAATAACACCTTTGGAGCCTATGTATAGACTTCTATTTTCTTCCCAAGGGAGGACTATCATAGGTGTATACTAGGGCTGGACACATATCTAAAGAGGTCCTGTGCACTGTTGACCTCACAAATCTTAAACACAAACACACACACACACAAACACACACACACACACAATGTTTAAAAACAAATTGCATGTATTATGATAGAATGTTATTTTTTTTCATCTAATTGAGGGAAAGTCTTTTCCCCATTATTTGTGGGCTAATAGCCACTTCATCATATTGAAATGATTCTCCTTCCTTGTCTACTCTGCCTTATAAGGACACTTGATAAGTCACAATTTAGGCCAGGGTTCTACTGGGACAACATATGCCTTTTCCATGGTAAGAGAGAGACACCTGGTCAAAATGCCCCTAAGTATCTTTTATGTAAGGGGAGAGTGTAGTAAATTCTCCACTTTCCTGAGGCCTACTCACCCAACACGAGTAGGAGAAAGGACCCATTGGATAGTCCAAGTGTTCACACTTAAACACAGAGCTGAATAAAGCTGAATAAAGGAGATGTATTAATAGGAATCTTGCTCAATAGCAATATTCCATGGGCTTCTATATGATGACTGAGCTCTGTGAGCCTCCATCTCTGAGAGAGGCATCTCCCAAGGGTGCTAAGGAAGGGGAAAATAACTCTATTTGTCCTTACTTTTGCAAGATCCCTGGAAGCATTCCCTGTAATTAACTCTTTTCAGGTCCTTCTCTGCCTGAGGGTGCTCAGTTCTCTTTCAGCTTGTTCTCAAGAGCTGCCTCTGGTGACTACACCCAGCCAAAATTTCTCTTATGCTCCTTAGCTTCACCTTCATTTCCACATTCCTCTGAAAATCCGCACAGATCCATGGAAATAGGAAGGAGGTAGAGCAGTGAGGGCAGCTAATTAAGAAAGTTTTTAAAGATTCTTCTCTAGCACCTTTGTTATCTCCTTCCCTAGTCCTTCCAAGCTCTCAGATTATTCCTCTGTCATTTGTTCCCATCTGCCCAGGAGCTTGCTTTCAATTCTCTTCAGTGAATCAGATGCAGAGACACATATTCACCCTGCGCCTGCTGCATGACTCTTCCATAAAAGACTGATGTTTAGCCCAATTTAGAGATCAGTAGTTTATAAGGAACTCCCCAGCAGCCACTATGGAATGTTCTTACAAATTACAGAAAATTCATACTGACATTATCCATTTTAATAACTGTCTCAACTGACCAGCAGAGATTGAGACATTACCAGCCTTGCTAAAACTGTATCAGGAAAAAGACAAAATTTAACTAGGTCAGAATGCTACTGGACAGGTAGGTGATACAATAATCAGAAGAAATAATTCAAAGGTAAATTAAATTGTGATCTGCTATAGCCAAATCTCAGTCTTGAAGCAAGTTCCGAAGGGCTCCAGGAATAAAGGTTTTGGATTGAAAATAGTACTATCAGGAAGTGTAATAAATATTTTTAAATGTTGACCGAGGAAGCAACTGAATATCACTTTAACTGTAACCACTAAAAGAGTCAGATAATTTATAAAAATCACATATATACTTATACACATATATAATTTAATGTTTTAAACATATAAAATATATTTTGTATATAAACATTCTTATAAAATGCTACATTTATATTAACATTGATTATATCATAACTATTTAATACAGATATTTAGTTGACCCTCATCATTCACAGGTTTCTTATTTTAAAATTCTCCTACTCATTAAAACTTACATATGATGTCAAAATCAAAGCTTCCAGCACTTCTGAATTCTTGAGACACATGCACAGAGTAGCAAAAAGTCTTAGTTGTCCCATAAGCACCTTTGCAGCTGAGATCAAACAAGGAAATACCTGCCTTTTTGTTTCAGGGTTCATACTGCAAACAAGCCTCCTTTTCATAGTATGTTTAGTGCCATGTTTTTTTATATTTCGTGCTTTTTGATGGTGATTTTGTTGTTTTAAATGGCCTCAGGCACACAATTGAAGTGCTAACTAGTATCCCTAAGTGCAAAAAGATGTGTTAGACAAACTTTGTTCAGGGATGAATTACAGTGCTGTAAGCATTAGCCGGGAGTTCAATGTTAATCAAACAATGGTATATATTTAATAACCTAATATTGTTATTTCTGCTAAAGGCAGAGATTAAGTATTTTGTAATCCAAGGTTCACAGTGACTTTACAGAATATAACTTCCCCAAGTAATGAGATTTAACTCTGTTTGATATATATATATATATATATATATATATATATATATATATATACACACATATCTATAATACATATTTCATATATATGATATATTATATGTCATATATATCACACATATCACATATATATGTATATATAATTTTTATTTTATGCATATTTTGTATAATCTTATTTCTTCCTATATATTCATAATTTCTACGTCAATGCATATATAAGTGTAGTTTCAGGACATTGGAGAGCTGTGGTACAGAATGAATTGAATTAACTAAGCAAGAGGGTAGCAAATCCTTGCAAAGTAAACCAACTATTTCTGGTCATTTTTCTTAACTACTTCTTAACTACTTGCTACTTCTGGGTAAGGACTACAGATAGGGCTTGAGGGGAAAAGAGAGAATAACAGATCTTTTGGTGGTTGTGCAGGACTGGTGTAATAAATCGAAAACTTCAGGAGCTCTATGGGCAGAGTTCATTTGCTGGGTCAATACCTATGTGGGAGGCTACAAAGCTTCTAATGAGCAGAATATAATCCCTCTTTGTTTAGCAAAATTGGAGAGACAAAATAGTATCAGAAAAAGAGGGACATCTGCAAATATAGAACTAGTTTCCTCAACACATTTAAAATATTTGCCAGATCATGAACCAGAAGAGCAAAGCTTAAAACTGTTGAAGACAGTCAGGTGGGGAAAAGGGAAAAGTCTGGAGGCTTTTCCCTTGGGACAAAGGAAACCAGAGGTGGATTGAGTTAATTACAGCTCCAGTCTAGTTCCATCTTAGCCCAATTTTAGATTAAATCTAGAAAGAGAAGGCCCTTTCTGAGGAGAAAAAAATATATTGAACTCAACCTCTATAATCAGCTTACACACAAAATTTGTCATAAAATTACAAACAGAAACAGAATAGGTAAAGAAGCATAAGAAAAATGATAAAGACCAAAAATAGTCTTGGAGCAGGTTTACAGATTATTCAAATGTTGAAATTAGCAAATAAAACTTAAAAGAAGCTGGACCAAACAGCACATGCCTATAATCTCAAAGCCTCAGGAGGCTGAGGCAGGAGGATCGCAAGTTCAAAGCCAGCCTCAGAAACTTTGAGAGGTCTTAACTTAGCAAGACCCTTTCTCAAAATAAAAAGTAAAAAGGGATGGCAATGTGGCTTGGTGATTAAGTGCCCCTGGGTTGAATCTCCAGTGCCAAACAAACAAAAACCCTGAAGAAATTATAATAACAGTTAAATAAAACCGAGAGGGAAAATAGTTGAAAGGATGAATAATTTTAACAGAGAATTTGAATCTTTAAAGTAATTAAACAGATCTTCTAGAATTGAAAAACATAATATCTGAAATTAAAAACTTAAAGGACAAGGTTCAGAGCAGACAATGCATATCAGAAAAGGGTCAATTAGAAAACATTCAAAGCCAAGATCAGGGAGGAAAGAGACAATGATGGAACACAGTGTGAGACACTCAGGATGCAGAAAAACCATCAAGTATACATGCAATTTGAATTTCAAACTAATTTGTAAGAACAAATTAGAAGCATACCTTAGGAGATGATAATCAATAATCAGCCTATACTTCAGGAGTCTCTGAGAACCTCAAGCAGGTAAATATAAAGAAAATCAACCTAGCACACAATATAGGAGATTCAGCCCAGGAACACTTAATCACCACGCCACATCATCAGCCCTTTTTATTTTTTATTTTGAGGTAGGATCTTGCTGAGTTGCTTAAGACCTCTCAAAGTTTCTGAGACTGGCTTTGAACTTGGGATTTTCCCGCCTCAGCCTCCTAAATCTTTGGGATTACAGGCATGTGCTGTTTTGCCCAGCTTCTTTTAAATTTTATTTGCTAATTTCTTTACTAAAGAGGAAAGACAAACAGAAAATCTCAAAAAGTAGCTGGAGGGAAGAATAAAAGGGTACTTCTCAACCAAAACCAGGCAGAGAGTAAGGGACTCACATATTTAAAGAGTAAAGGAAAACGTGTCAACCTCACGTTTAATACCTAAAGAAGATATCTTTAAAAAATGAAAGCAAATTATAAAAATGAAAGCTGAAATTCATTTTCAATACACCTGCACTATAAAAGATACATAAAGAAAGCTCTTTCCATTGAAGGATATATGTAAAAAAAACTCTCGAGTTATCAATGGAGACTTGATAACTTCTCTGCATTTACCTTTTAAGAAAATATATAGTAAATGAAGTTGACCTCCAGGATTAAAGCATTCTTGGCTTCTCTTTCCATCTCAGGACTACAAACCATCCACTATTTTCCTATTTGACTGGGAAAACAAGTTTCTTCAATAAATGTCTCAAATAGGAACCCAAAACATTGATTAAATAAACAAAAGAATAAGCAAGGAATAGACAACAAATGTCTAAAATGAACCACGACCTCATTGATTTACTGACTTTTAACCTTCCTTTAGTCAGAAGGTGAAACTTATCCTTTTCTGGTTATTTTCCCCAAGGTTGCCCTCCTTTCTGCCTCCTGACATAATCTCTGAAAAAGTCTGCCTGTTGGGTCTGTCAGGTTCTATACCATAAAATGACTTCCAGTGGCTTATGTGCAATCCTAGACAATATTGCTATGAATTGACCTGGATTCTTCCTTCCTTATTTCATGCCTTGCCTTCTCAAGTATCTTGTGTGCATGAATTAATTGAGATTTTTTTAAACTGTAGGTTTGATCTGCTTCATTGGTATGTATTTATCTCTGAGATATTTTCCAACCCAAGTTTTTTCCTGGATTTTCTTAATTTCTATAGATGGATCTGTCTTGAAAATCCTACATGCTGCCATAAAAGTTATCCAACACACCTCAAATCAAGATTTATAATTTCTTGTCTTTCAACCCTATAGATATGCTAAAATTCTCTTCCCATTTATCCTTACATTCCATATATACTTTAAGAACAAAATTTTTGTTAGTCTTTGGTTCTTTGGTAAAACTTTAAACATATGTTGTTGTAATTACTTATTATATGTTTAATTATCACAGATATTCCCAAAGACAGTCTTCCCTGATTTTAGTCAAGTCTACAAGTATTGTGCAATTTTTAAATCTCTATGGAAGATTGTATACTCCACAGATTCAGGTGTGAAAACACAGAAGGTCATGAAAAAAAAAATAGTCTCAGGTATTTATAGATACCCTTGCCTTGATATCCTGTGCTTTCCTGGCTTTGAAATTAGCATGTTCATTCAAATTTACCTGTCTCCCTGAAGCATTAGGCCTCAGGTGACATCTTGGCAACAGATGCAAATCCAATTAGTAACATGCAGTAAATTAGTAATTAGTAAGTGGGAATTAGTAATGTATAGTCAAATACTCATTAGTAAACACTTACTGGCGATATGTAGTAAATTACTAGTTAGTAGTAAATACTTATTAATAATGCGTAATCCAGTGTGGCTCATGGAAGGCTGCTGGAAGCTTGTCCTGGTCTTTCCCAGCACTCCTGGGAGGATCAGGAAATGGACAAGCATTCTTTCCATAAAGTTATATCTTAAAAATTCAATTAGCTCAAAAGTTATATTAAAAGAGTTTGCCTTTTTCTTGTAAAATTTATACATGTTGAGATACAGTTGTTCTGTGTTCTTGAGGACACAAAACATCATGGTAAGTCAGCAAGAACACCTTTCTAAGTTGACTTCAATTTCCCGTCGCCCCCTCCTCAGTTTGGCCACCACATTCACACCAGTCCAGATCCCCTCTTTGGTGGCCAAGGCTGCCAACTCCATAAGCCCTGACTTGGGGAAGCTACAAGATCAAGAGGCAGTTTCTCTCCTGGTCTGCCCTCCCCTGGCACTCTCCTACTGCCAAGGAGAAGGAATCACTGTCTACTTGTGGAACTGACTCTACATTCTGTCGGTTTCCCTTTCTTGTCCTGAGACCCTTCCCACATCCCATGTCTTTTGAAGGAAACTTTAATCCTCTTAAGTTCTACCCATTCTACATTACTTTTTTTTTTTGAGAGAGAGAGAGAGAATTTTATATATATATATATATATATATATATATATATATATATATATATATATATATATATAGTTTTTGGTGGACACAACATCTTCATTTTATTTTTATGTGGTGCTGAGGATCGAACCCAGTGCCCCGCACATGCCAGGCGAGCGTGTTAGCTCTTGAGCCACATCTCCAGCCCCTACATTACTTTTTTGCACTACAGTCTTTCTAAAAAAAAAGAGACACTTGAAAGAAGCATTGCATCCAAATGAGAAAATTTGCACATTAAAAACTATATAGAAACAATGTGGCTGGGGTTGTGGCTCCGCAGTAGAGTGCTCATCTAGCATATGCAAGGCCCTGGGTTCTAGTCTCAGCACCACATAAAAGTAAATACATAAAATAAAGGTTTTTGTGTCCAACTACAACTAAATAAATAAATAAATAGATACTTATAACAAAATATATAGAAACAAGTTTTAGAATCAGCCCAGCCTGCATTCAAATTCCAACTTGGTCTCTTGCTTAATATTGGACAGACTTAAAGGAAGTTTCACATAATCTCACTACAATTACTTCTACAAAGGGGAATAATAAAATCTACTCTGCATCATTGTTATAAAGACACAGTATAATTTATATAAGATGAAAAAATGATTCCTGGACAAAATAGGTGCTCAGTCAATCACATAAGGAGCAGTATATCCTGTTATAAAACAAATTTGTTTGTTCCTGTGGAACTAAGGGGATCGCTTAACAAAGCAGGCAGCAAGCACTCATATTCTATTGGATAAATGATAGCAAATACTTTCTTGTTTATAAAGAAAGGAAATTTTCTTTTTCAGAGCAGCTCATGAAAGTCATTGTCTTCAAGTGTTCATTGTACTCTGAGATTCTTAGAGGTAGAATGTAATATGCAAGAAGCAATACACTCTCAGTTGCTACTTACCAAATCAAAATCCATCAACTAGAACATCACAGCTTTGATTATACCATGATAAATGGAACTCATAATATGAACTTGATTGCTGTAAGATCTGGAAATATCTTATGAATCATCAAAGACTAAATTGATACAATATGATTTTTCTATTAAGCATATTTGTGGTATTCAAAAGCTTTGAAATTGGCAATCTAGGGGAGATCCCTGAGGGAAGGGCCAGGGTTTTTTTGTTATAGTCTTTTAGCTGTTTACACAATGCCTGAAGAAGTAGGAGCTCAGTAAGTATTTATTGAACTCAAGGGGGAAAAAAAAAAGGCAGGGTGGAAATTAGTAAGGTATGTGACATATATGGCAATTCAATCTTCTAACTAGGGATTTCATCAATAAGAACTTCACATTTCTTTTCTCTTTACTTTTTGTTGTTGTTGTTGTTGTTGTTATTGTTGTATGAAGAATTGAACCCAGGGGTGCTTAACCACTGAGCTACATCTCCAGATCTATTTAAGTTTTTATTTTGAGACAGGGTCTCACTAAGTTGCTTTGGGCCTAAGTTGCTGAGACAAGATTTGAACTTGCAATCCTCCTGCCTCAGCCTCCCAAATTCTGGGATTACAGGTGTGTGCTAAGACACTCGGCAGAATTTCACATTTCTAATCCACAACAGAAAATTGAAGCATCATTAAAGGTTAGGTGTCTTAATGTTGCTATTTTACACAGCAGAATTTCTTTATAAAATGGAATTTTTCTAGATATGCTCACCTAGTGATAACCAAATTGTTTTCTAATCTGTATGTACTTTGATTTCTAAAAGCATATACAAGCACAAAATATGGGTTTCCTAAACACGCAGGCATTCCCCAAGTGTGGTAATATGTCTTTCACAGAATCATTATTTTAAAAAATTACATGTTGACCCCATGATTGATTTTTTCCACACCAGATTTTAACTTTGGAGAACCACCTAATGACCTAATATACCAAAGCATCATTTTAAGGTATCATTTTGGCTAACAGATTACAATTTAATTCGATATCATTATTTTGTTTCTTCCCAGTGCCAGTTAGCATGATTGAAATATGGTTTTAGAATGTTTCTGCAAGAAGCATAGTTCTGATAAACTTCATGATATTGAAACAAAGAAAATAATTATTTGGTAATCCAAACCAGAAAATATCAGACAATTAGAAGTTTATTTAACTTAAATTAATTAAGGATGAGAGTTCTGAAATGCTGCAATTGCATGAAAAAGATTAATTCTAAATTGTCATGTATAATTATGAATTTATAATCTTTTACAGATTGTCTCATGTTTTATGTAAATGTATATCCTTCAAGAACATAATTCATAAAACAAGATGAGACTGTCTGTACTTAATCAAGGAGACTCCAAGTGTAATAGTAAGAAAGAAGACTCTAGAAGCTTTTGGCTATTTCTTCCCTTTACTGTGAACTCGTTATTGAAAAATATTGGCACGTTCTATTTCAAACACCCCTACATTCTCTATTTCATACTCAGGTGAAAACAAAGTGAGGTTTCTTAAATTTCAGTGAAATTTGTGATAATTTTTGAAATGGAAAACAATCTGCTGTTCTACAAACCTCATCATCCCCTTAACATCAAGCTTACTGAAGCTAATGGCTGAGTGAAGACAATTTGAGAGAAGAGAACACAGCAAAGTGACACATGTTGAAAAGAAATGACTAGCCTTCATACCTAATGTAACACTTCACTCCGTAAGTGAAGCCATGCTGACTACCTCCCATAGCTGGCCTTGTTTTTCAACAACCCTCTGTTCGGAAGGTCTGTTCCAGCTGCTCAGGGCTGGGCCAGGCACATTTCACATGCACTGGGCTGGTGCCCACCCTGCACCTCCCCTGAGGACCCCTGTTCCTGGGCTGCCCAGGCATATGCAGCCCAGGCTCCCTGTCTCTCTAGAACATCTGCTTAGGAAGAAGAGAGTATCCCCTCTTCCCTGCCCAAAACCCTGACATTTTATTTCCTCATTCTCATTTGATTCCAATTTCATCTTTGTTAACCTAAACTTCTTCTGACACACTTTGTGTGAATTTTCATTTTGAACCCAGGTACATTAAATTTAACTTGATGTTCTTGGGAAAATTATAAAATGACTGCTTTAACCGATTTTTTTTTTATTATTATTGAATTAGGACATACATTACAACATCTGTTTCATAGTTACTAATAATGTTTCACTCCTCAAAACTGAGTTACGAAAATAATTGATTTTGACATTAGCCCATCTATTTAAGATGGTCTATAAAATGTTCAAAAAATTCCAAATCATGTGGTTGCCTAACAGAAGACCCAATCTGCCAGCTGGATAAGGACCTTGGAGCTGTATCTAAGGGACTCCTCAGAAATACAGTTACAAAGACTGTAGGAAGGTATCAGCTGTCCCATCCCTGTGTTTATTTATCCATCCAGCAGAGCTGAGGGTAAAAATCTTGTATTTGTTTCTATGGTTATAAACGGTCCCACCCTTCTGGACATTTACATTGAATCCGTCAGCCAGCCAGCAAGTTCTGGAAAAAAGAGTCTGGGAGCAATTAAAATGAGACTTAATAAAAAAATAAAGTTCTGCCATTGTACCATTTCTCTGTCAGACTCTAACAAAACCAACATATCTGAGACAACACCAACATATCTGAAAATGGTGAGGATATACTAGCAAATAAAGAACATATTAGTAATTGATTCCAGCTATTAAAGCTGTGTGAATCAGGTGTCCCTCCCTGCCCCACACCAGCTGTGTTTACTGCAGGATGCAAACAAGTCCAAGCAAGTCTGGCCCCCTGGTGAATTGCAGGACCCCCACCCCCACCCCCACCAGGCTCCTGGGAAACAACTCATTCTGAGGGGAAGGCAGGGCCAAGCACAGCTGTTTGCTCAGTAATAGAGGCTGGTTCAGCAGCCTCGCCCTTGTCACTCCAGTTTGTTCTCTCCTGGAAGTGGCAGTGGAAGCTAGCCTCTGCAACATTGTAGCAAGAGGGAGGCTTTTGGCTGCCATATAGTTGGTGCTAAAGCTTCAGCACCAATGGCAATGGCAGCAGCAACATGTTGGTGGTGGTACCAGCATCCCAGGCTCCAGGAGCCCCCTGATAGGAATAAAGGGACAGAGGTGTGGCACACTCATTTACTGAATGATTCGTTTGTATTTTATGATAGAAAGGGATGAAGGAGTGGTTGTAGAACAAAAAAATCCACCTATTTTATAAATATTCTAATCATTGCTTATCTGCTGGAAATGTATGAATCCCGTAACTGTTTCATCAGACAATATTATTAAACCTGTAAATCAATATAATTGCCAGGATTCTATCAACTCCTCCAATTCCAGAGGCTCGGGAATTAGAGTTCTGAGGAGATTAATAGGACAGAGAAAACAAAATTAGTTTTCTTGTACGAAGTGACCACTAGTTTTAACAGCAATACTATTTCATGTGCTGAGATATACATTCCATTGAATCATTTTGAACCTAACCAGCTAAGTTCACACTCAATTGGATCTACTTTTTAATGCCTAGAGGTCCGTTGTACCCTTAATATTTCAATCTCATTATTTAGGATGCTGAAATAACAACCCTTTCAGATAGGAATGTCATTTTAAAATATGAATTCTTGTCATTCTTTTGTATGTCTAAAGGTTCATAAGGCAGTGTTGAAAACTTGGCTTTCCTCTGGCTTACGTTTGAAAATAATTTAAAGTTTTAATGTGTGGAAATTTATATCAGAGAAAAATATAAATTAGAAATTTATATGCTGTCAATAATTCTAATACATTTACTTGCTCCTTCAATATCTATGATTATAGTTCCATGCATGTGAAAAATACATATGCTCCAAAAAGGAGAAGCTACATTGTGATGTATACTGTCCATATGGCAATGAAACTAAATTGTAGAAATAATGATGTAATAAATTGTTAAACCTTAACCACAGCCATACAGCAACATAGAATTTGCAAAGTGGAGCTCATCTCCCCTCCCATTTTATAAAAAAGGCAGCAGAGCCCCAGAGGGCTGTACAGTTGTGCCCAGAAGCCAATACACAGTGACCTTTCACCAGAGCACACTATTTATCAATAGAGAAATATATATATATATTATATATTTATATATATATTATATATATAATAATATATATATATATTTTATATATATATATATATATATATATATATATATATATATATATATATATATTTAATGGCCTTAAAACATAAACCAAGTGATATTTTTTGAAATGCTCCTTCTCTTTTCATGTTCCCTAGTAAAAGACAGTGAACTCAGGGGACATTGTGTCAAGGTGGCATTTTTACCTTTATGGACAGTGGTATCTCATGAAAACTGATGTTTTGGCCACTTGAAGTCCAGAATGTCTCATTGGAGGTACAAGCTGATGGCGCAGACGTTCTTTTCTATTTTCCTATTGAATGCCTCCTCTCTCAGTCAGGATTTTACCCATTCAGTTACCATTTATTAGGCACCTAATAAGTGCCCTGTGTTGGGCATTTACAGGAGAAATGGAAACCACCTGTGCCTTGAGAATCTCCATTAGGTGGGTAGGGAAGTGAAGCACTCTCCTTCTTCTCTTGTTCACCTGGTGCTGAGGGTCTCAAATCACAGTGCAGTAAAACTTCCTGAGCTATATCTGTCTGGGACTTGTAGCAGCTGAAGTCAAACTAATAACTTAGCACCTTTCAAAGTGATATTCTCTGAATATTTTTCCACCTTACCAAGAGGAGCAGCTCAGTCAAAGAGAAAAGGCAGGACCAGGAGACATATGGTTCTGTTCAGTGTGGCTTCCATGGTCCCAAGATCATTGGGCCCACTTTCTATGTTGAGAAGGACAGAAGGGGAGCAAAGGTGGAGCCACAATTAACGTCTATATTTCATCAAGCCTTTGTTCTTTCTGATGGATATATTCTCTTTGAGGATGTCACCGACTCATGTGTCTGATTCTGTATGGACTGTGATATAATAGAATTCTAGTTCATTTCTCCTCTTT
Organism: Callospermophilus lateralis; assembly: GCF_048772815.1. Classification (NCBI taxonomy): domain Eukaryota; kingdom Metazoa; phylum Chordata; class Mammalia; order Rodentia; family Sciuridae; genus Callospermophilus; species Callospermophilus lateralis. The sequence goes on along the minus strand of NC_135307.1, from coordinate 76,269,195 downwards.
TCTCATTTCAGGTTTTTGACCATTATACAAAATTGTTCCATGTCTCTAGAGGTTAAATATCTTGAGATCTCTGGCTCCTTTGGCATGAAGCTACGCCCCCTCCACCCAAATGAGCTAGGTCCTTGACACTGATAGCAATCTGGCATGCTCTTATAGTAGGCTATTTGTTTGGCTATAAACAGGTCAAAATGACACTCTGATATGTGGGTGCTGACTCAGAATAGGCAGAGTGAAAGGGGAGTGGAGGTTCGCCAGATTGGACAGGGTGAATGGGAATGGGAGGAAGGAAAGGGGGATGGGAATGAGAAAGGCAGTAGAATGAATCAGATATAACTTTCCTATGTTCATACATGAATACACAACCAGTGCAACTCCACATCCTGTACAACCACAAGAACGAGAAGCTATACTTCATGTATGTATAATATGCCAAAATACACTGTCATGTTTAACTAAACAGAACACATTAAAAAAATTTACAAGAAACAGGTCAAAATGAGAACATTTGATCTATTGGCTCTTTGTAAGCATTAGGTGTCTGGTTATATTTGGCCCCAGGGGATGTTATGCCTTTTCTCTTCACCACATTAGAAATGTGGCACTCTCAAAAGGCTCATAATTTCCCTGCTCCTCCTCACCCTCCCCACCCTCTGTCCTGCTTCCCAGAAGGGTCATCGCTCTTTGCTGTACCCAATGCCTTCAATACTGTACCAAAGATCAAAGTAGTACAAGTATAAAAGGTTATTAAGAGAGGAAAATTCTGTAAATACCTCTAGGGCAATAGTACCATGAGCCATAGGCTTTATGAGCACAATAATATGACTTTGTATCTTCCATGAAGCTCTAAGTGCTTTACTTACTGATCTGTATTGTTATCTTCTGGAGTCGTGGACACATGGAGAGATGTGGGGCATTTCCAAAGTCACACACTGAGTTGAGAGCACAGCAGCGAGCAGGGAAGTTAGCAGCCAACCTATAAAGCTATATATAAACCACGTGTATTTTGAGAAGAGTAGACCAAAGCTTGTGACTAAAAGCAAAGCTATTCCAATGCAGCACTACCTATCTCTCCCAATCCAGACAAAGGTCTGACTGAGAGAGGAGACAGAAGAGTGAGAGACAAAAAAAGCAGTGTTTACAATGTGCTATGGGAAAGATAGATATTTGCCTGACATTTTTTAGCTATAATTATGCAAAGAGTTCCATGAATTAAAGTAGAATTATGTAGTTAACATTAACTTACCCTTTCCCCAAGTTTCAGTCCTGTGCAAACCCGCTGCCTCCATCAAGCCTACCAGATGGAACAGGATGCTTCACATGGATTCATTTCCTCATAGTGCCTGGCATATCGCAATCACTCAAAGAGCTACTGAGTGAATAAATAAGAGATAAATATTAATATCCCCCTGTTAGCTGTGTTAGCTCAAAACGATTTACACAGTCACACGACTAGTTCATAACAGAGCTGAGATTTTAATTCTTCCTCCTTTCTCTCCCTCCACTCACCACTAAAGGGCCTAACAAGGCATTTCAACCACACAGAGTGCTCTTAAAAGAGGTTTATCAGATATGATGTTCTCCATTTTATTATATTTCCAGCAATGTTCAAGTATCTCATGATCTTTCTACTATCCCACACTGCCTAAGTTTATCCAAACTCCCTCAACACATAAACCAATGGTTTATGTCACTAGTTTAACAATGAAACAACTTCATGATGACATCTCCAGTGCTACTGTTTTACGTGTTTTGTAACCTCAACCCAGTTTCACATTCTTTGAAGGCAGAGTTCCTGGTTATTTTCATTGTTTTCATGACTCTCATCTTCATCTGCAATGTTGTTAGTAAAAACCGATCATAGTTAAAGAAGATTATTGCTTCCACTCCATGACAGAACATCAAAAGACACCGAAACCAGAACTAACCACCCAACCTCAACCCATGAGATTGATTTAAAAAAATTTTTTTAATCTAAGATTAAGACACGGTATATAACACAATGGAATATTACTCTGCCAAAAAGAAAAATGAAATTATGGCATTTTCCGGTAAATGGATGGAACTGGGGACAATCATGCTAAGTGAAATAAGCCACCCCCAAAAGCCAAAGGCTGCATATTCTCTCTGATATGTAGATGCTAATGCACAATGAGGGGAGGGCGAAGAATAGAAGTTCGTTGGATTAGACAAAGAGGAATAAAGGGAAGGTAGGAGGGATGGGAATAGGAAAGCCAGTTGAATGAATCGGACATAACTTTCCTGTTTGTAGATGAATACACGACTAGTGTAACTCCACATCATGTACAATCACAAGAATGGGAAGTTATACTCCATGTATGTATAATATGTCAAATATGCTCTACTGTCATGTTTATCTAAAAAGAACAAATTTAAAAAAATTTTAAAGACACAGTATATATTAAGACACTGTATGTCTTTTAAGACAGAGTAATCTCTATCGTTTTTCTCTTCTTCCTCAATAAATGACTAAACATATTTAGATCAAAGAAGATAATTCAAGATTCCACAGAGTTTGATCCAGCTAGCAATGGGAAATGTCAAAGTCTTTTGACCACATTTTACTAAAAGGAGATATTTTTACAGTTCACATCTGTTTCTTTGGTATAACTAGAGACAGTGGGCATGACTGTTTTCTACATCTTTAACATGATTGGCAGTTTCCACTCTCCTTGAGGTAAAAGGAAAACACAGCATGCACCAAAAAGAGACCACATACCCACTGGATCCCGATGACCCAAGAGCTAAAGGTGATTTGTGAAAGTGTGCAATGGTTGTACGAATCCAGTGAAGTTTGCGAGCCATGTTTGTCAAGTGTGAAACTTTCTTGCACAGGTACTGACAGCCAGTAATGAGATACAGAAGCTTTCCCTAAGTCAGGAGCCCCAATCCTTCCTGGCTTGGAGCTGTCCCAAGATCCGTGCCCCCTGCTACCGTGTTTATGATACAAGGCACAGCACTGGCTGTCGACCATGCCCAAGGAGTGCTCAACCATTTCTTCCACATCTTCACTCATGAGAAGTGATTTTCCAAATTCTTGGATGCTGGAAGTGACCCAAACATAGCTCACTAAACTAATTTCTCTCAAAGTTTTTAAACGCATGTGCATTTGGGGTATAAACACTATCCATATGTTTCTGATTCATTTACACTGAACTCATCAAAGGGCTGTGTTGTAAGACTTGTTTGATGTCCAGGAGTACTTGAGGTTTTTTTTTTTTTTTTTTTTTTTTTTTTATGGAATTTTAGACTTTTCTTTCACCATTTTCCTTAGGAAGCCAAACATTGTTGAGAGTAAACAAACTTGGATCCCTAAGGACTGGGGTTTACTTTTATATTCAAACTTGAGAGTATATAGTTGGCAATTGGCAGAAAAAGGCATCCCTAGCCTTGGGTATCTTGGCACTCTTCCTCAAAGAGTAGGAAGGGCTTAGGGTGAACAGGGAAACCCCTTTCAGGAGACCTACTTTCATTTGGTGGTTTATTCATTCAATTCCAAAAGGCCATCCCAAAACCTAAAACAAATACAAGTCTTGGAAGCTAGCTGGGGTCTCTCCCTTGCCAGTTCAAGGAGGTTTTAAAATGTTTCTACTGAGATTGCCCTTCATTTTTTGGAAAGAAACCAACAGAGGCTTTTTAGGAAACCAGTATTTATTCACCTGAACGCATCATGTCTTACATTTATATGCTAAAGAGACAAGACAAGCATCTCTGGCTACAGCCTCCAACTAATTAAGGTTGCTCTTTTACAAACATTATGTGGTTCATTCCATTCTTCCTTGATTAAGAACAAAAGAGGAGGAGAGTCCTTTACTGCCATGAGTCACTTGAGGTACAATGGAAGGAATTCTCTAAGGCTGTTGAGACAAAACAAACCTGACATTATGAAAGCCATGTCTAAACACTAATTTAAACTGTCAACTCACTACCAAGGAAGACTCCTGACAGACAGAGAATTAAGGCTTTAAAGACCTCATAAATCACTGAAGAGATTAGCACCAGCGTGAATGAGTTAAAATGCATTTCTGTTTTCAGAGCTTGGGAGGGTTCAAAGCAGTCCTATAGGATTTGATGGGAAAATTAGTTGTAATAACTAGGAAGAGAAAAATTTTCATATATGGCTCCTTGGGGACTTCAGAGTGTATCCTTCACCCACCACAGTTATTTCAGGTACTTGAGTGGGTGAAATAAAATACACACACATTCAAGATCCAGTATATGGTATAATAAAAATGACTTTTAAAAAATGCTAGAATTCAAAAACATTATTTACAAATACCAAATATTTTTCAAACCCCAAACCACTAAAAATAACTAAAATGCAACTTAAATATGTGACTCAGCCATGGTTTTAGCACTACTTTGCCATCTCCTATTTCCCATTTGTGTCTCTCTCCCAAGAATCCTGCTTCCAATATATTATTCATAGGCAAGACCCCATCACCATTTCCCCCATTAGGGGAGTTTCCAAACTCTACTGCTAACACTAAGGAACCCCAGAGAAAACTTTGCTGGCATTTCCATCAATTTTTGTATTTAAATATTGTCCCTTCAGGGCTTTTAAGATGAGAATAAAGGAATCTCTTACTACAATGAGAGCATCCTCAGCCTCACCCACTGATGGGAAGGGAAGGCATGAGGAGCTTCTGCTCCCAGTTGGTCTGTACCCAGTGAAGCTAAGACACCCCAACAGGGAGAAGCCATTGAGAGTTGTACAGCCCTTCTTAAAGAGACCAGGAAAAGATGTGAACTCTGTAGGGTTAAACCATGCTAAAGTCACTTCTCTCCCCATTCAGGAGGTCTCACTAATCTATTCTCTATAGGTTTTTTTCCCAAAGATCTCATTAAATAAACTCTTGTTCCCTAAGTCCTCAGTGCACTCTGGATGATCTCTTTGACTTGGATCTAATCACATCTCTGACTGTCCAGAAATGACTTTCTGAAGCACATGTTGATCTGGTCTCTTCTTCCCTAAATCGGAAACTTTTGCATGCAGTAATTTTATTCCATTCTTTGATTTTCCCCCTCTTTGGCTTAAATCACAGTGATACAGAAATCCACATGGAGAAGAGTAGAATATAATTGCTACAGCCTTGGGACTGAATCCACCCTCAGCCAGGATATGGCTGCTATTTCTTCTTTTCTCTCAGCCCTTCACTTCTCTCTTCTTTCTCCCTCATTGGTGGCAGTTGTGAGAAACACTCAGAAATGGGTATAAGTGACACTAACAGAGCGTTTAAGGAAGCACCTTGAAGTGAACCAGTGGATTCAACCAACACATCCAGCTGTGGGACACTCACTACTAAGTCTGAAGACATAAAACTTAGACCCCAGCTTGGACACAGGTCTCAGGACCCCTTTAAGGATGCGATTTGCTCCAAAAGCGTTTTGTCCAAGGTCACATCTATGTCAGTCCTCTGCCCGATGGGAATCTTAGTTTAATGTTTCGTGGTGCTATAGAGGTTGAGTTACAGTCAGGTTAGTATAAATTCAGTTCTGTAATGCCAAAACTATTGCACTTTATTCTTTTTTGGAAGAGAGGCAGGAAGCATGCAATGTAATTGAGATTCCCTCCTCGGGCTCTCCTTCCAGATTCCAAAATAGAACTCAGATCAGAAATTGCAAAAGTAGTCTTGATAAAGCTGTCGAAAAGGGCATCCTGCTTCTTTGAGGGAAAACTTGATCACATGCCCATAAATCCCCCACAGAGCTACAGACTCATCCCCAAACTACTCATTGGCCAATTTTAAGATAAAATGAAAGAGACTCAACTCTCTCATGCAGAGCAAGAAGACCACCACTTTTTCTAGTGACCTCTGAACCTGTTCCAATTGGCAAGTGGTAATTGTCACACAACTCCCCTATGAGAATCATGAGAGGTGCCTTGTCAGAAGACAAAGAAGTGAAGACTACCTGGGCATAGCTCTCAGGAAAAAAATTATTGCAACCTGCTTCTGATGTTTGTCACTGATTGCTGACCCTCAAGGCTGAAGCTACGTGAAAACCCTGCTAGCCCAGTTCAAATGACTTGAAATTATTTCCAGGCCCTTGATTCATCATGAACTCTTAAATGCTTCAGACCTCTGTGTCTCCTTTTAAAATCTTATTCATGGAAAAGTGTACCAGGTATTAGGAAGAAACTGGCATTAGGAAAGGGCAGGCCTGCCAGCGCTTGAAATGCAAATGAATGATTTAACTTGGTTACACTACTTAATGCTCTAAGTTCAGGGAACACCTTGCATAGCCAGAAACCATGCTTTCTGTTTGTAAGTCAAATGACTAGCCACATGAAAAATCATAAAGATCATATTTGGATTTGGCCATATTATGCTGACGTTCCTCCCGTGTTTGTAAACATCGCTGACTTTGACCCCAATCTCTCACAAATCCATGACCAATACCAAACAGTCACAGAGGAGCTGCAGAACAGAATGTGATTTTGTAATGCAAAACAGGATGGTTTGCTTAATGCTCAGATCTGGAGAGAATTTCTGATATAATCCTTCTTACGTCTTTTATGATAATCATTTCCATCTTCAGGACACACGCAAACAGTGCTCCCTTGGCACTGCTTCTGGAGGCTGCAGTGGAATCCCTTCTGCTGAATGAGTTGTATGTGCTGGGACGCTGGGGCCATGAACATGTGAGGGGGACATCACAGTGCCTGCAAAAGTAAAGGCAAGCAGAGAAAAACCCAGAGGCTGGCTGGGCAGATGGAGACAGGTAAAGCAGCAACCACTGTCCCCAAAATTGGGGAAAAAGCTCCAATCATCACTTCTTCTTCCATGTACACATTTAGCAAACATACATTGAGTGCCTATTATATACCATGAATGCAGAGTGAAAAAATACCATTTGTAAAGGCCTGCAAGCTGAAGTTCATCAGTAATCTCAACCATTTCGTAGTCATGCAAAATGAACACAGTCTCACCTATCAGATGGTTGAAATAGAGTCATTATAGTGGACTGGGAGTGTTTAAAATTATCATTTTTAAACAGGAAAAACCATAGAACACCAGGAAGGCTAGAAATGGGAGGAGCCTAAGTCAACTAAATAAGCAAAGGAAAGAGTTGGGTTCTGTTTCCCACCTAGTCAGTACCTTACAGAAATTCATTCTAAAACCAAACCCCAACTTTATTTGTCAGGACAGCATACACATAAGGCTTTTCCCCAGGGAGTTAGGTAAAGATCATTATTTCCCAGCAGATGGGTAAAGATCCTTGTTTCTTTTAGTAAAAAAACCAGTCTCCTGCAGTTTGTGATTAAAGAAACAGAATGGACACAAGGCCAAGGTGCTGAATTATATGCCTTGTGTTCTGTATCTGATGGACTTCAATAACTGCACACTGGTCACTTACAGAGTCTTGCAGAATAGCATGAGAAAAGCAAAGGAACCTGGGTGTGATCTGGGGCAAGGACACATCATAGGCACCTTTTATTTATACAGCTGTCCCTACTTGCACCTCAGGGATGAGAGAATTTCAAACCCCAAAGATCAATTTATAATTGATTATTTATAATCAGTCAAATAAATAATTACTTCTTGAGTTTGTTGCTGAGTCACAATAGCAGTAATTCAAAACACTAAGGAGAGGGAACAAGTGGAGGCTTTGAGTCTAAGGAATAATTTAAAAATAGCATGATAATAAATGCCCTTAGGTTCCACTTCAGTTCACTAGAGATAGTGCACATCTGCAGTTACTTCCTCCACTGAAATCTTGAACCCAAGTCATCCATGAAGGTAGGTTGGAATCAACTTCTTCCAAATTCTTGTCAATGTTGTTATTTTGACCTTCTCCCTTAAATCACAAATTCTCTTAATGACATCTAGAATAGTGAATCCTTTCCAGAATGTTTTTTATTTACTTTGCCCAGATCGATCAGAGGAATCACTTCTGGCATATAATAGCCTTCAAAATGTATTTCTTAAATAATGAGGCATGAAAGTAAAAATTACTCCTTGATCCATGGGCTGCAGAATGGATGCTGTATTAGCATATACAACAGCCAAGCATACACAATATTTTTTCTTTTACCATACAATATCCAATGTTTTCACCTTACAGCAGTTTTATGAGCCAGACATCGTTAATTTTTCTAAAAGATAGGATGAAAGATTGTTGGAGATCAAGGTTTGCCTAAGATTTCACAGATTGTTCCTGATTCTAAGACCTGTGGACCTTTCCACCAACTACACTACTGAAGCTGTCGTTGGAGATCTTGCACAGTAAAATACAGATACTTGTTCAGGGAAATATGCAGAGTAGAACAATATTTACCCATGCACAGCCATAATAATTCCTAATCCTCATTTGTGTAGGGATTTTAAAATGCATGGAAATTGCCTAAGGACATAGGGCAACATCTGCGAACTAATAATTTGCTATTTTGTTATGAGATATTTTCTCAAGTAGAGGATCTTAGATGCATATCTCTGCATAGTGGGTACCAAGTTCAAGGGAAATTTACTCTCTAGAAGTCCAAGAAGCCTAATCTAGTTCTAGATTTAGACTATAGCTCCTCTGTCTAAAATTATCTCTCTCTCTCTCTCTCTCTCTCTCTCTCTCTCTCTCTCTCTCTCATTGTTAAAAGAGAATCTAGAAATTTCATATACTTTCTTTCTACATGGTAGCTCTTCTGTCCCAGAAGAAAGGACAACATCAATGGTATCTATGCATGGAAAATACAATTCTAAAACCTTCACAATATGACATTTATCAAATAAGGAAGTATCGGGCTTTGCAAATATTTTTTCCAGTTCCTTCACTGGTAATTACCCGGCCCTCTATATTAGAAGAAAACAAGGGCTTATAAAGGATAATAATTTAGATAAGAAATTTGTGACCATTATAAAAAAAAAAAAACCTTGCAGATCATATTCCATTACCATCATAGCTTTTCAGAACACCAGAACTAGATAATATATAATATGATTTTTTATATATATTCAGATGATATCTAGTTAAAAATAAAGGTGTACAAATTTGGAGCTGGGGCTGTAGCTCAGTGATAGAGCGCTTGCCTTGCATGAATGAGGCACTGGGTTGGATCCTCAGCACCACAGATAAATAAATAAATAGACATTTTATTTTAAAGAGAGAGTGAGAGAGAGAGAGAGAGAATTCTTTTTAATATTTATTTTTTAGTTCTCAGCAGACACTACATCTCTGTCTGTATGTGGTACTGAGGATCGAACCCGGGCTGCACGCATGCCAGGAGAGCGCGCTCACCGCTTGAGCCACATCCCCAGCCCTAAATAAACATTTTTAAAAAGAAAAAGAAAGAAAGGCATGCAAATGAGAGTTATCAAGTAAGCTGACATTTCTGTTTTCATCAGAAGACATCCTAAAATTAAATGTGATTATTTTGTAAAAAAGACACATCTTTTTCATGAACTGAACCTGAAATAAGAAAGCTCTTGGAATGAGAAGTGGCTTCAAAGATCTTACAAATAGCATGGTCTATGCCTGCTAAATGAATAATTAAAATTCATTTCAAGTTAGAATAGTAAGCATGAAACATTATCCAGGAATTGTGCTAGTTGCTAAGTGGTAGACCAGATACCAAGAATTTTAAGAAGCATATACTGCTTTTGATAAACTTACAATCTATAAGAGAATTGACTTCTTTTTGCAAATCTTCTCATGTCTAGTAAAACTATCTAATAACATAGCATTACAACAATTTTTACCAGCATATCTCGCACAAAATAGAGATAAAACAAGGTTTAAATCTAAGTAGATGATATGTTGAGCCGGGAGTCTTAGATTTTTCTGTATGTTCTAGGGGTTTTTTTAAATTTTTATTTATTTTTTTTATTATGGGTTGTTCAAAACATTACAAAGCTCTTGACATATCATATTTCATACATTTGATTCAAGTAGGTTATGAACTCCCATTTTTACCCCATATACAGATTGTAGAATCACATCGGTTACACATCCACGTTTTTACATAGTGCCATACTAGTGACTGTTGTATTGTGCTGCCTTTTTTTTTTTTTTTAAGAGAGAGAGAGAGAGAATTTTAATATTTATTTTTTAGTTTTCGGCGGACACAACATCTTTGTTTGTATGTGGTGCTGAGGATCGAACCGAACCCGGGTCACACGTATGCAAGGCGAGCGCGCTACGACTTGAGCCACATCCCCAGCCCTCTGCTGCCTTTCCTAAAAATGTATTTAAAAGATTGTATTTAACTTAAAAAAGGACTTTTAAATTCTGTTTCCCAGTTTCCATAAATTTGTGGGGGGAGGGGTACCAGGGATTGAACTCAGGGGTACTCAACCACTGAGCCACATCCCCAGCCCTATTTTGTATTTTATTTAGAGACAGGGTCTCACTGAATTGCTTAGTGCCTCACTTTTGCTGGGGATGGCTTTGAACTAGCGATCCTCCTGCCTCAACCTCCCAAACCACTGGGATTAAAGGTGTACACCAACATGCCTGGCTCCCACTTTGCATCTTTAAGGTGATGTAAATAACACATGACACATCTTTCTTCACATAAATATATAGCAAAAAAAAATTTAAATTCTTTTTGAAGTACAAACTTTAGTTAACCTAATAGAGTTTGATCATAATCAAATAATTTAAAAATTCAAGGAAGAAAGACCTAAGAATTTAACAAGTTAACATATAACCTAACAATGTCCATATAACCAAACAATGACTGAATGGCTCTTCTCAGCTTGTAATTCAGCTATTCAATATTGAATTCCATTTTTATGAAATTATATCATTTGTGATGACATACTCTATTTATATTTAAAGTCTACCTTAAGAAACTTATAATTTCACTTTACTTTAAAAAGGAAAAATATTTAAATAATGCCAATCATTGAATCTACTTCTTCAGATGAGATATGGAATTAAGATTTAATAAAATCTAACTATAATAGCAATATTTAATTGGAAGCTAAGTTCTAATAGCATCCCAGATGAGAAGGCTCAAAATCTTTGTTCTAAGAAAACCTGCACTCACCTACAAAATTATAGACACCATTCAGTATAAACTTAACATGTGATAGAAAGTATGTAGGGATGATAGGGGATCTCCAATTTGGAAGCTATAAGAGACAAATTTCTTCCCCTCAATGAGCTTGTCACCTATTTAAGAACAAAAGAGATACATACAAAGTGACCAAAAGACATCTTTTCAAAACAGAAGTCAAATAAGAATAGGGAAAAGATACAGGAAAGAGACAATCAATAGTTTTTCTCTCTTCTCTTTCCCCAAGAATATAAATGAATCTCAAAAACTGGGGATGATACATAAAGGTTCATAGAAGGAAAATTGAATGGAAAAGGGTTCAAACTTTACATGTAGACCCTAATTTTTCTTCTAGAATAGATTGTTATAACAGTAAATACTCAATAAGTAGTTATCTATTAGTACCAGTATTATCATTTTATTAGAAGTTGTTATTAGATTGATATATATTAATGACAGAGAGCAATTTCCTAGAACCCTTCTAATACTCCCTAATTTGAAGGGGATAGTTGCTGAAAAATATTAGTAGGTCATATGTAGGGTGGCCACTTGCTCCAGTTGGCTAAGACAGTCTCAGTTTGCAACAATTGTCCCATATTTATTGTAATGACTCTCTCTCTCTCGTTCTCATAATTATTCTGATTTGAATACTAAATAATATGATAACCTAGTTATAAGACAGAGTAAGAAATCTCCAGCTTACTCCTTTTATCTCCAACAATCAATAGCTTTTCCAAAGCAGCATTATGAAGAAATTCCAGGGCAGGGTCAAGAACAGGTTTTCCAGAACACAACTTAGAGGCAGAGTGTTTCCTCTAGGTCTCACCCTCTCCCTAGTGCTGGTGGTAATTATTATCCAGAAGAAGTTGAACCTAGTACCACCTATGACTGAAGTGAAGGAGAGACAAACAGATATCAAAGTTGACCCCTGTCACATGTGTTACCAAATAGAAAGAAAGAAAACACATTCTGGGTCAATCTAAAATTCTGATATTCTTCTGACTATCGAATCTCTGCACTGGTGATAAAAATTTACATTGACCAGAACTTCAACTTTATCCCAGAAAATAAATAGACAATCTAGGAAGTCATTATCAATACTCTTTGGAGGTAAATTCAACCTTTGTATAGTTTCTTCTCCTAGAATTATTAACCTTAAAACAATAATAATAACAAAAATGTTGTGAAATGCTAAAATTCTGTAAATAATTAACTACAAATAAGTCAACTTCAAGTAGAATTTACTTAATATTCTCAAGGAAATTCAGGAATACATAATATCTGTAAAACAACTGATACAATGAAAACACAACCAAAATGAAGATGAAGCAGTTTAGGAGGCATGGAAAAATACTTCCAAAGCTACAAGAGAAATAGCAGATGTTATGGATATGAAGCATCTCCCAGAGACTCGTCTATTGAAGCCTCAGTCCCAATGCAGCAATGTTCAGGGGTGGGAATTATGGGAAATGACTGGGTAATGAGGGCTCTGACTTCATTAATAGATTAATTCATTGAGGGATTCATAATTTTAATGGACTATTGAGAGGTGGTAGAAGAAGTAAGTCCCTGGGGGAAATGCCCTCGAAGGATGTATCTTGTGCCCAGCCCCTTAATATTGTTTTTTCCCATCCTCTCTTCTCTTTCTCTCCCTCCTTCTCCCTCTGTTTTCTGGTATCCATGAAAAGAATAATTTTTCTCTGTCATGTCTTGCTGTCATGATATTCTGCCTCATCTTAGACGCAAAGCATGAAGTCAGCCAGTCATGACTGAAATCTCTGAAATGATAAGCCAAAATAAATCTTTTCCTCTTTAAGTTGTTTGTGTAAGGTCAGAGTGATAAAAAGCTGACAAGACTTTAAATAAACATAAATAAATATAGTATTATTTTAAAATTAACTCAGAAATAGTAAAAAGCAAAATTAACCCAGTAGAAACGAAACCAGTGATATAGAAGGAAGAATTAAGAAGCTGTCTATGGTTGTTGAAGATCAAATCAATTAGAGTAAAGAGGAGGGGCAGGAAAACTGACACAGGAGACCTAAGCAGTGCATAGGAAGACAAATTGAATGGAGTAAATAATCAAAGGTATCAAAGAGGAAAATTTTTCTGAAACGAGGAAGGTCTCATCATGCAAATTAAAATATCATACTGTGAATCTGATAAGTTTAAGGAAAAGAAAGCAAACCTGGACTTTGGTGAAAATTTTAAGTTTTAAGAAAAGTAATGAATTGCAAAATCATTAAGTCTGAAAAAAAAAAAACTACAAAAGATTACTTTTGCCTTGACAGTAAATGCTAACAACTCATGGAGTGGCAACATATGAGAAAAAAAGATTCTATATTTAGAAGCACAAAGATATTCTCAGATACATACAAACTTACAATTATAACATATTTTCCTTTAACTTCATACCAAAAAAATTAAACAAAAGTGAGGATCAAAAAACATAGAAATAGTAATAGTAAATGTCTTTTGGTAATATAAAAGACATTCAGAACAAATAACTGACTTAAATAATAGTAGCATACTTAAATCACTATTAATGAATAATTAACATGATCAAATGTTTATAAGTATAAACTTAATAAAAATCAGGAGATAGGATAGGGGAGGCTCAAAAATAAAAGTAGATATTTATCATAAATTCAAAGATTCATATGCGGTGTTTGATTATTGGTTGTTAAATTTATGATAAATTAAAGGACATAAAATTTTAATTTATTTAGAACAAAAGAAGTTGGTATCACAATATTGATAACAGAAACAAACAAAGGGGACAAAAAAAAGTACAAAATAAGATAAAAGAAGTAAGAATACATATCATCATGAGGAATAACAATGATAGTTAAACTTCCATTAAAAAAATCTCAATATGGGCTAAAGACAAATATAATAGTGTGAGAAATGTTCAATGGTCAAAGGTCTAAACAGCTATTGCAAACTTAAAAATAACACATCTCAATGTATTTATATGAGATAGAATTCAAAGCATTTTTAACATGTTTTTAAGTTTTAAGTTAGGTTGTTAATTTAAATCAGGTTACTCTGTACTAATAGAGGGTATATTTCTCAATATTTCTCAATAAGAATATACCATTAATAGTAATGTGTTAAATAATTCAATGAAAAAGAATGCCAAGGTCAATTAACAGAATAGTTGGCAACTACTTCTTGATGGACCAAGTAGGCAAAAAACAACAAAACAAAACAAAAACCAAAAACTGAATATCAGCCATCTGAATATAATTTATTTATTGATTGATTTTATTATTTATTTATTTTTTATTTATTTTTTTTATTGGTTGTTCAAAACATTACAAAGCTCATGATAAATCATCTTTCATACATTTGACTCAATTGGATTATGAACTCCCATTTTTACCCCAAATACATATTGCAGAATCACATCGGTTACACACTCACCTTTTTACATAATGGCATATTAGTGATTTGAATATAATTTAAAGTGTTTCTACATTAAATATTTACAATTTTTTTAAAAAACCTGCCTTTACAGTGTGTAGAGAAAAACTTTATTCCTAAAACAAAAAATTATACACTATATTCTCTAATTATATTGAAATAGAATCATTATTAACAAAGCAAAAAATAAACATATAAAAGCCCCTCTTTTTTTTAACCTAAAATGCCACACCTAGTCAAACTATAAATCACAAGTGAAGCAAAAATACAAATATTTTAAGATACACAGGAACACAAGGAAGATCTGACGAAGCAACAGACTTATTCCAGTAGCCTGAGAGTTAACAATAAGCAAGAAGACAGCTTGAAATCCAAACCCAACAGTAATCCACAATGGCTGTTGGACAGCAGGCTTTGAGAGCAAGCATTCTAAATTAGAACAGTTGGCTCCAAATAAACAGGAAATTATAAGCCCCAAATATTTTGATTCAGCCTTGTTTAAAATTCCCGGTAAAACTGTATGTCATGAGGCGAAATGGTATTTAAACTAGAACCATGAGGGCAAAAAAAAGATTGTTGACACAACGCTTCATTTTAGAAATGAAGGAGAAGTTAAAATTTTTACCTAGAGAAAAAAACAGTCTTAGTCAAGAAGGCAACATTTCTGTAGAATTTAACTTATACTTACATTTTATATTGTCAAGGAATTTAGTTTTTATCTAGTTTGTTTACCAAGAGGGAAAAATGTTTTTTCAAAGATTTTAAAATAATCATCTCCCGTTGACTGTGACCTCTGACCTTAGGACTGTGTATGTTTGTTATTGGAAACTGCACTTTTGGGAATGTTTTGTCCTAAAACACTGAATTTACTCACCAATCTTGTGATAACTAATCCATCAGTTATGTCCTCATGAATTTTGTTGTAAGTATCTAATCAGTATATACCAGTGTACAAACTTACAAATTAGAAGACATATTTTAAAATTTTCCTCAAAAGACATTTTACAAATGAAATTGATTTTTATGGCAGGGTCATTTTTAAAGAACAAAGCAAAATACTTCACAGCTCCAAAACAATTTCACTGTCAAGGAAAAAGGAGTGATTCCAGGCATAACACAGAATAACTAAGGACCCAAATATCAGTGCATGGTGGGGAGAAAAAAAAAGTGTTTCTTCTCCTAAAAGAAGCAAGAATGACAAGTAGAAATTTAAGGAAAACTACAACTATATAAAAAAAGTTATGGGCCAATTTTGAATCAGACTAAAAGGTGGGCTGACTGTGAATATTCAGTGGAATATAAGAAAAGCTCAAGCTTCAGACCTGGGTATTTGCTATTTGGTGAGATATGGATGTGACTCTGGACCCAGAGAGATGGAAGTAAAATGCTAGCACATTCCTTGGCTCCATAAGGCACAGTATTTACATGGTTATCATATAAATAAACACCACACATCTTAGGCTCAAGTTATAGAATAAACTTATACTGAAATCACTCAAAAATTAAATGGAGTCACAGGTCAAATTCTGTCCACGTAAACTTAAAGCTATAAATGATAGGATATAGAAAACATGAAAAGAAAATTAGGGACTATTACTTTCTCCAATATGTATAATATTTAAAGGTATAAAGAAAAAAATAGGGGCTACAGTTATAGCTCAGTGGTAGAGCGCTTGCCTAGCATGTGTGAGGCACTAGGTTTGATCCTCAACACCACATTAAAAATAAAAAAAAATAATAAATAATAAATAAATAAGGGTATTATGTCCATCTACAACTAAAAAAAATTAAAAATAGCACTGATGAAATCATGTCTTCCTTCTCATATTTAGGTTCTCTGGCATAACGATCAACCATCCTCACTCCCAGGAGCAAAACCAGCAGGGTGATGATTCTAATAACCTCAGCCCTCTAGGTCTTCTTTTCAAACTTCATCACAGGTACAAATGGAGAGCAAGCATCACCAGACATTTGAGGAAAAATCTGAGGCAAAAAAGAGCAAGACCCAGAAGAAGAAATGTATGACCTCTGGAGAAATGGAAATGGAGAAATTTAGGTAAATTAGAGATAGCCAAGGAAACATTGTGTCCTTAAATTAAAATGAAATTTATTTTAATTTTAAATATTTTAAAAATTAAGAGAGAAAAAAGGAGCATTTTTTCAAATATATCAAAGTGAATACCGAAATAAAGTCATTGAATTTAAAAGATAAAGACAAATCAGAAAATGAAACAAAAAGACTAAAATCCTTGTATAATTAGACCAAAATGGACTCTACTGTCATGTATGACTAAAAAGAGCCAATTTTAAAAAAGAAAAAGCAGAAAATGGAAAAGAAGGAATAAGATACATTCAATCTAGAAAGGAGAATGAGAAACTCAAAGAGGAGAAATTACGAAAAAAAATACTATAAATAAATGTTGCAGAGTTCACAGGCATATATCATTAAGATAAGATGATTTTCCAAGAGCTAACTAAGATGAAACAAAAAAGATCTTCACTTAGGGATGTCACTGTCCAATTTCAGGATTTTGTTAAAGACAAAATCCAGAAAACTTCCAGAGAGAAATAAAAAAAGATGTCTACAAAAGAAAGACACTTGATTCTAGAAATATTCTCTTTTGGCCTGAGGTCAAACACTGGAAAACCACCAAAAAAGAAATACATAGCATTCTGAAATACTGGCTCCATAGTAAGCAAAGCTTACTTTAGAAATAACTTATCTGAAGTTTTGAGTCTTCAGAAAATCATAGAAGATAATTATGCTTACAGAAAAAAGTGTAATTTCCCAGCCCCAGCAAGGACAGATATAGTGGAGAGAATTTGGGATGTGGAGTATGGGCAAGGTCCAGGTAAGGACATCCTCATTTTAAAAGGTTGCATCAAGAGATACTGTCCTTAATGGACCAAGAGGGCTGGGGTTGTGGCTCAGTGGTAGAGCCCTTGCCTAGCACCTGTGGAGGCACTAAGTTTGATCCTCAGCACCACATAAAAATAAAAAAATTAAAGTTGTTCATCTACAACTAAAACTATTTTTTAAGAAATAATAATGGAACAAAAATCACAGGTTGAAGTAAAATAAAGGATTTTAAAATTGCGATACAAATCAATCTGTTGTCAAGAGAAGGAAAAGTGAGAACAGATTAGCCCTATACTAAAGGTATCTCTGAACTCAATGTAACAAAAGCTCACAATAATTAAACAATTCCAGTTAATATTGTACATAAAATCAAGTGCAATTTAAAGAAATAACAAAAAAAAATCTGCAACCAGTAATGAAGATCTATTAAAAGAGGCATCTAATTAAAAATTATCAAGGGTGCATAGAAAAAGTGAAAATGATTCATAAACAAAAGAAAAGTCATCAGCAGAAAAAGACACCAAGATGACAGAAACTATGTCATTAAGCAGAGGGACTTCAAGAGCTATGATAAATATATTCTGTATGTTCAAAAAAGGAGAGGAAAGAAAAACATGACCAAGATGTGAAAAGAAATAAGAGTTATAGAAAGGACTCAAATGTAACTTGCAGAAATAAAGGCTATAGTAATGAAGAAAGTGTGTTATTGGTATAAGGATAAACCTATTAAAATGAAACAGAAGAGAGTCCAGGTACACAGACACTCATGTATAAAGTTTATGAATTTTTAACAAAGATTTTAGGACATTCAGTGTGCAAAGAATAGTCTTTTCATAAGTAATGCTGAAATAATTAGGACTACATGTGAAAATAACTATAACCCTTACCATCATATACAAGAATGATCTTTCAATGGATCATAGATCTCAAGGTAAAACCTTAAAAATAACTCATAGAAGAAATCAGGAGAAAATCTTTGTAACCCAAGGCCAGGGAAAGATTTTTATGGTTCAACACACAAAAAAAGCACAATCCACAAAGGAAAAAAATGAAAAATAATCTTTTTTTTAGAGAGAGAGAGAGAGAGAGAGAGAGAGAGAGAGAGAGAGAGAGAGAGAATTTTAATATTTATTTTTAGTTTTCGGCGGACACAACATCCTTGTTTGTATGTGGTGCTGAGGATCGAACCCGGGCTGCACGCATGCCAGGCAAGCGCGCTACCGCTTGAGCCACATCCCCAGTCCGATAAATAATCTTCATCAAAATTAAACACTTCTTTAAAACACCATGTTAAGAATATGAAAAATACAAACCATATACTAAGAAAACATTCATAAAATATATATCTAGAAGCAAACTTGTATCCAGAATAAGCAAATAACTTCTGTTCCAATAAGAAGACAAATTAATAAAAATGTTAAAAATTGGAAGAGATACCAAAGAAGATTACTGAAGAAGGCATATGAATATCAAACAGGCCCAAGGAAAGATATTTAGCATTCTTTGTCATTAGGGAAATATAAATTAAAACCATCATATATTACTATACACATTAGAAATGTATAAAATTTAAAAGTCTACCAAGTGCCAGCAAAGAAAACTCTCACATATTTATGATGGACTTTCTTGAGTGAATAAAATGAAAAACTTTTGGTGACTTCTTTGAACCTTTCCTGTACCATATGACCAGGAATGCAACACCTAAGTATTTACCCAAGAGAAGTTACAACATAGTTCAGCAAAAAGACTTGTCCAGGAATGTTCATAGCAGGTTTATTCACAACAGTCCAAAACTGGAAATAATGTAGATACCATCAGCTGTTGAATGGGTACAAAAATTGTGGTATATTCATTCAATGAAATGCTATTCAACAATAAAAATAAGTAAATCACTGATACAACATACAGATGATTCACGTCTATATTGAGAACCATGCATAGCAAAAGAAATCAGACAAAAAAGATTACAGCTGTGTAATTCCTTATATAGGAGATATTAGAAAAAATAACAAAAGCATATAGGTCATTGCCAGGGATAGAAGTATGGGAAGGGATGGGTTGCAAAGGGCACAAGGGAACATTTGGGGGTTTATGGAAATGTTACATATCCTGATGGCACCCGCCATGTTGTGTGATCAGACATTCATTGAAACTGACCAAATTGTCCAGTTAAAATGAGTGACTTTTATTATATGTAAATTAATCCACAACAAGTCTGATTCTGAAAAAATAGAAGCAAATGTTTTGTAGAGACAGGTCTGAGAGTAAAAAAATCATTGCTTCTTATCATTTGAATTTTTATACATTTAATTCCATGTGCATGGATGACAATGGTTTAAAAAAATTTTAAGGGGAAAGAAAATTGGACTTTCACCAGATTAACTTGAATCACACCTTAATGTGGTCAACACACTTTGTGTTTTATTTCAGGGACAAAATAAAATGTCACACCCACACCCCATAATGTAAAAGTCTCATGCATAAGAACAAGAGTACTACATATGAAAACTCTTCCTGAGCTCCCTGAGGAAACACTGGACAAATGTGGAGCTATTCACTTACAATAAAATCACAAGTTGTTGGTATTCAATTTACAATGTAATCCTAAAGTTTTTTCTGGAAAATGCATGAATAATCAAGAAACACCCTGGTCATGATTTCTGCCTCACAGAACAAGGATGCTTTGTATTTTGAAAATTATTTTACTCTCTGTGATTTTATATCATGCCCCTATTTGCTGGATTTGTACTTGTTTATAGCAATCGTCAATTAAGTGAGCTTGGTTTACAGTAGATTCTTAGGAAGGGATATTGTCTTTATCCTGAGCAGGTTTCTTCCAGCTTCATTCCCATTACAACATGAGATGTAGATAAACTGAACTTGGTTAATGGACTTAGATTTTAAATATTTAGTTTATAATCTAGATGGCTGCAGAAGGTCAACTTATATATTCTGGGGGATAGAGAAAACCTTGTTTTAACAAACCTAGAATGTGCAAATTTGTTTGTCAATATACCTCAAATCTCCTCCAAATAATGGGAGTTTGGGAGCTTATGAATCAACCTGAACAGCTTGCTGATGATCATTTAACAGACTGTGTGGGAAATTGAGTTTACTTCAAATTTATGAACTGATGGAGCTATTTCTTATAATGATTAACAATGAGTCATAGAAGAAATCAAGGGTCATTCTCAGGCACATGCGCCTAATGTCAGGTGTGGAGAGAGTGAGAACAGTTGTAGAAGAGGGAAAGGTCTCATGACATCTGTTAGCTAATTTTCATTTTTAAAGTGAAGACACAGACTGGAAAAATTTTAAGGTGAACTTAGTACCTAAAACATCTCCAAAATGGGTGCTTTGTGAAAAACTTGAGTCACAATCTCCAAAATTATTATTAATATAAGAAAGCAATAACTTAGAAAAAGCTGTAATAATATCACAATATGGTTACTTAATTTGGAGACTCAGAATAGAATATAATGCAAGGAGTCTAGGGTGGTTGCACACATTTCTCTGATAATTGATTTTTTTACCTGAAAAACACATCATACACACATTCCAAGGTCCAGATGTGAAATACTTGGTAAAAAGTAACTGAAGCAATTTAAAATCAGATGGTTAAATAGAAGAAGACACAGAACAAATGCCCTAAAAGTGATTTTTGCAATGCTGATATTGTGTTTTAAAAAATAATAAAGCAAACAGTATTTACTTAGAGTTTGCCCAGCAAATATTGGTTGAGTATCTGTGAAGTGCAGTAACTATGTTAAGCATCTTAAAAGCACTATCTCCAACATCAGAAGAATCTGGTGAAAGAGGTATTCTTATTTTCCATATTTTATATAAAAGGAAACTAAAAATAAAGAGTGCAAGTTCACATGGTCAATGGAATTGGAACTCAAAACAGCTATTCTGGTTCTAAGAATATAAGCATTGACTTCTAAGTTAACAAAATATTATCAGGTAAAATCCACCTGATTGATGAATAAATGTTTTAAAAGTCTGAATATACATGCTATAAAAATTTTTAAATTTTTCATTTTTTGAAAAGAAAATTAATTTGGTTTTAAATGTTTCTATTAGTAAACATTCAGGGTTAATTCTGTCTATATTAATCAGAAAATGATCCAATGCTTTTTCTCATTCTTTGTATAAAAAAAATAGTATTTAAGAAATATCAATCAGCCTGTGATTATTAACCTTATTATTTCTGCATTTCTGTACCCATCAACCACATAGTTTAGCTCCAAATTGGACAGTATGGGGAACACATATACACAGATAAGAATTTATGATCTAGAATAAAAGAAGACCAATATATGTGAAATTACAAATTCCATAGGGAATAATTGTCTAAATGATTCTGTTTCAACAATTAAAAAATATGACTGGATAAAAATAGTTGTTAGTATAAGGTAGTGATTCTCAAAGTGTGGCCCAAGGAAACCTGAGGATCCCAAATACCCACTCAGGAGGGTGTCAAGACCACATTCATCTTCAAAATCATGTTTTACTCTCATGCCCTATGAGTTTGCAGAAGAATTTTCAACTGTTTATGAGCTTATAATCTAAA
Organism: Callospermophilus lateralis; assembly: GCF_048772815.1. Lineage (NCBI taxonomy): Eukaryota > Metazoa > Chordata > Mammalia > Rodentia > Sciuridae > Callospermophilus > Callospermophilus lateralis. The sequence goes on along the minus strand of NC_135307.1, from coordinate 76,247,325 downwards.
CTCTTAATTAACTTTTCCAGTCCTGGTCAGTGGTAAATCCAAAGGTAAGACCACAGCTAAGTTCTCTGGAACCAGCAGTTGGGCTCTCAAAATTCCTAAAAATGATCTTTGCACAAGTTTTACACACAGAAACTTCAAAATCTGCGATAACAAATATTCCAGTCTTCACTGGTGCTTTTCTAAGGTGAACTTCTAGAAAGAACTTTCATGCCAAATGTTTCAAAAGCCTTTTGGCAAGTACACCTCTTGAGAGCAGTCATGCCCAGGTGGAGAGTTTCTGAATGTGCTGGAGAGCTGGTTAAAGCAGGTCACTGGGCCCCACCCCCAGATATTCTGATTCAGTAGGTCCAGAGTGAGTGCTAAGAATCAATGTTCTCATCTGTAGATGAGCCAAACTCTCACCCTGTCCAAATGACTGGGCTTGGGATGGTAAACCCAGGTGCGTCACCTCTTCTAACCTTTTCAACTTCCTGTGGCTTGTCCTCATAGAGTGCTCTTCAAAAGCTCTCCACCTTGGCATGACTGCTCTCAGATACATACTTGCAGAAAGGCTTTTGAAACATTTGGCATTAAAGTTCTTTCTAGAAGTTCACACACAGGAAATGTTAGTTGTACAATTTAGTCTCGAAGTGATTTATCAGGACTGCACAGTTATACAGGTGAAAGTGTTGGAGCACAAAAAAATCTCCGGAAGCCATCTTCAGGCCTGATGCATAAAAAGAGGTGAGGGTTTAAACAAAAATATCATCTCTAATCGCTGAGAATATGCCTATTGTAATACTCCAAAGCTCACCCTACACCCATTGGAGTTCTGCAAGGGAGGTGAGAAGTCTTTGAGGGCCTGTTGTCCTAACAGAACGTTTGCCAGTATCCTAACAGAATTAGGAAGTCCCCCTTGAGCTGCCCTGCAGACAAGAGCACACACACAAAGGAAGGCTTCATCTGAAATCCTAAGCAAATAAAAGCCAAGAGAGGAAAGTGGAACATTAAATTTTAGAATTGGCAAGTAGCAACATTTTGAAACCTTGAAAATATATAATTGAGAGTAGACATCCTACCACAAAACTGCAATTTTGACAACTAAATGCCCTCCAAAGATGAAGACTTTACCTGGAATAAGGTTTAAATGCAGTTTATTTAACCCAGGGTAACAGGCACTAAAATCATATGTGCCAAAATCCTGTGGGGAGCCGTCTACTGAAAAGAGGAAAGGAAGAAAATCCGGCTCATTAGAGGGATGCTTTAACATTCCTAGAAACAGACTGTAGTTGGCAGCCATTTTTCTTGCCTCTCACCTTAGATGTTTAGCATTTCCGTTGAGAGGTCTTCCTCACCTCAACTCCAGGCTTCCATCAAGCTTTTAGCATTGATGTGGTAACATTTTACTTCTCTTTACATTTACCTTTTCTTAGAATTCTCAATTGTTTCTAAAACAAGAACTCTACAAAGATTCCAAAGCCACTCAAGTCTTATCCATTAAGTTCACCCAAGCTTGTTCAACAGGAGACTGGAGGGCGCCTTTCATATAGAAAATACCAGATTAGATGACCTGAAAACGAAGATTTGTCTGACATAGATTCTGTCCCACACGCGTTTTTATACATGGTCTGGTTGAAGAAATAAGGGGGCTATGCTAATTTTATTATAAAATAGAGATGATATGTGCTGCGAAAGAGACAAACAAAGAAAGCTGAAGCAGGCATAGAGCTCAGGAAAACTTTGAGGAAAAGGATGCATCTAAACCGAGCTTTGCTAAATAGGCAGAATTCCAACGCTGAGGATGGATGGGAGAGTGATAGGTGCCACAAGTCTGAAATTCCAGTTTTACCAAAATGGTCTCTGTGACAGCATACATGTGTGAAGCAAACACAGGGAATCCCCTGAAATTCAGATATCTTATTCATATATCTATCCCCCCAAAAAATAAACATTTGGAGGGGTTTTGGGGGTTTTGTTTGTTTTGTTTGGGGAATTTCAGTAACATCTTAGGGAATGGTGTTGGAGGTTTTTTTGTTTGTTTGCCTCCATATTTAAGTTCCTAGTGTAGATACTTCAGAGGACATATTCAAGTTTGTGCCTTGTTGAGTAAATTCTTTAAAAGAGCCATGCTGAGATTATATTATTTATATACAAATAATGCATTTTTGATGGGAAAAACCTCTACAAATCTGGCTCCATCTGTATTTATTTATTTATTTAGGAGAATACTGGAGATCACCCAAATATACATTTTATAACTTCAGGTCTATCCCTGCTATACATATGTAATTGAACAGTCTTGAACGTCTCCATTATAGAGGGAAAAAAAAAATCACTGGAATTAAAAAAAAGAAAGGGACAGATTTTTTTTCAAAGGGTTGGGGTACAACAAAATGAAGGAGGAAGTTTGTTTGGAAATAGGGCAAGCATAAAAGGAGAGAGGGAGAGACAGAAGAGGGGAGATAGGGCTGGATGACAAGAAAACCTTTTTAAACAATGCAAATCCTTCTGCCTGTCTCTACTGTGGAAAGTGCGTGGAGTCTTCTAGGGAGGTTTCTCCCCATGGACACACCCATCACTAGGACTCCAAACCATCTGTCTGGGCCAGCCTTTGGCATTCCTGTCCTTGTGGGATAGAGGAAAGACAGAATGCATGGGCTGGAGGAGGCGATGCATGCCAGAGGCGCCTGTAAGGGCTGGAGGAAACAGACTAGGCTGGCCCGAAGAGCCAGACACCTGTGTAAACTGCAGGAAGCTGAGAGGAGCCCAGCTGAGCTGATGGAGACACCACATGCATGCGGCTGTTGGAGGCAAAGGCCCACACAGACAAAGGCACAAGCTCAAGCATGTATGCACGTGTGTGAGTGCACACATACACACACACACTCACACACACACTCACACACACACAAGGTGAATCAGGGAAATGAATAGAGACAGACTGACTCATAAAGGGGCAGAGAAACATTAAGTGGGGGAAGAAATAATAAGACATAGAAAATTATCTCCCAAAAAAGTATCTAAACATGTATGACTATTTCTAATATTTTGCATTTTCTTAGAAATATATTTGCTATGTTAAGAAAAGGTAAATGACACCTTCCTCTGGGTTGTGACCCATTAATTAAATATAATAATTCATCAAGTATCTAGACAGATGGGAGTTCACATAGATGAAACCTGTGGATGCTTTACACAGGAACTAAGCCCAGCCCCCACCACAGTCTTACTGAATCAGAACTCAGAGGGCTAAATCCTGGGTCATACCCATGCCCAATCCTGTTGAAGGGCTGCTAAAAAAGTGGCAGTGGCTTATGGTTCTTCTGGAGAAACAGACCCTGATATTGTGAAGTGAAACTGTTTATCAGGTCTATATTTTAAAGGGACCACTCCAATGCACACACGAACATAGAAAGGGAAAAGAGTTGATTTTAAAAAATCTTAAAATCTGAATCTTAGCAAAAAGAGACAACATAAAAATGTTAACTCCGAATACTTTCCTGAATACTCTAATTTAATACCACAAGGTGCAGTTATTCTCATTTTAGAATATTCATTCTCATGATTTTGGTTCCCATGAGCATATTGCAAGATAATATTTGCCTAAGAATGCTCCCAGGCATACTAATCCCCTAGAAGCTCTTTAGGCAAAAATATTAAAGGAGACTGATAACTGAGTATTTTTCCCAGCACTCCCCACATATACCAACTATCTCAATCCAAGGACTATTAGTATTAAGGCATCTTTTTAAAAAACCCATTTTATTTTATTTAATAAAGGATTTTCCAAACTTATGCGACCATAGAATCAATTTTCAACCTAATGCCTGTAGGAATCATGAGGAACTAGTATTATAAGGTATTTACTTTTTAAAAAGCATTGGATTTTGTGTAAAGAAGAAAGATAACTAGTCACCAACCACAGTTTCCTTCTTTATTCTTTTAAAGAAACAAAGCCAATGATTTGTACAATATTAATTATAAAACACAGTATCACAGGCGATGTTAAAAGGATTTGTATTGGCACCCAGAATTATATACTGGGTCCATATACTTAAGTGCCTGGCCTACTTAAGAGGAAGTAAAGACAAATCACTAATTTAAATTAGTCAATTATTTGAATTTACTAAATCATCAAATAAATTATTTTCTAATACAGTTTTTTAAAGGGGGGCTTTGGGGAATTTGAATTAAACACAGACCCAGACAACCAGATAGGAAAACACTTCTGACAGATGTATGAAGTCACTTTTAATCTAAGGACATCCTGAAAAAGAAAGCCACTAGCAAGAGAGAGTTAGCTTGGTCTCAGATGGTCAATAGAGCCCAGTTGCCCACTGCCTTGTAAGAGGAGGTGAGATCTGGTCTCTGTCTTTTCACTGTGCAGATTCCCGATCACTTAGACAGAGCAGGCACCGAGGAGGATGCCGGGATGTAGATCAAATTAACCATTGGTGAAAACACTAGGTTGATTCATAACTGCATAATTCACCAGCCCATGCACATCTGTCCCATAAGCAATGTTAGCTTGATAGAAAGGCCTTCAGAGAGCCCCCAAAGGTGGGGGAAATCTGGTTTTAGCAAGGAACACAGGATGTGAGACAGAAGTCTCATGAGGGGAATTGGGAAGATGGAAAGTAACAAGAAAGGTAAGAATATACAAACTTTTATTTGTAGACCTAATGAGCCTAGGAAAAGAAAACTCCCCAATTCATTCCTGAGGGGCATACATAATTGGGCCTGTAAAATGAGCAAATAAAATATTTTTTTTAAGTTGAGCTTTTTATCATGGAGGGTGGCTTTTACACATGGTTTTGGAGCAAATGGTTGCTAGGAAATATGACAGAATGAGGAAACACACTGTAAGTGATATTTGGGGTGTGTGCAAGATAGGGTGGGGTGGGCAGGATGATCTAATGTAACTAAATGTAACTAAATACATTTCTTGTCCCTGGTTGATTTGGCATCAATTTTAGTCTTTATTTTGAGATTTCCAAAGCACACCTCTCTGACTTGGTTTTAGAACATGAAACCCGATATGCATTCTTTGAAACCCAGTGTCCACACAGTGGATGGCAGTGGTGAGGGAGAGCAGCTCAGCAAGAGAATAATAAAAATTTCCACTGGGCGTTTTATCAGGTCAAGATTTTGTTCATTAAGTCTCAGTTTTCTTAATAGAAACAGGTGTGGTTTTATTCTGAAGTAAAAACATCAAATAATCTTTTAACAGTGACAAAGCTATGTACCATTGCTTGTTGTTCCCACTGCCCTCTTTCTTTCCCAAAACCTCTCCCCTGTCCCGCCCCTGAATATTTCAGCAGAGTACTAAGCCAACAGCTGGGGGAACCAGTGCATAGCAGCTGGCTCCTCTGGGTGCTAAGAAAAATAACAACCCCAGCCACCACCGCCTCGGGAATGGAAATGTAGTGCTGTTTTCTGAAGTATCCTCTGTGTGAAATGCACCAGAGTCACCAGTCACTAACCCACACGGAGCTCTCCTATATGTCTCCATGATGGCCGGGAAGAGTCCTAGCTAAAGGGGAAAAAACATTTTTATTCCTTTGAATTGATTGGGTTATCTGAGCTGATATTTCACAAGAGTAAAGAGTGGGAGTGTAAAGAGTTCTATTATTCAGTCGTGTAACACTGAATGACTGTTCGATCAATGATGAACCCCATATGCAATGGTGGCCCTGTAAGGTCATAGTGCCTGGTGACAATCTAACCATCTTCTTTTGTTCAAATATACCCAATGAAGTTTATCCAATAGCAAAATCATCTAATGACACATTTTTCAGAACATGTCCTAAGTACTGAATAACTATATTTGTTTGGAAATTTTTTGACTATAAAAATTAATCACAAAGCAATATGTATAGGTCAACATGATTTTGTTAAAATAAGCAATGTTTTTTTCCATGGAAACCGTATTGTAGGTAAGAGGCTGCTAAAATGATGGTCTCCATGTGTCAGTTTTGATTGTGGCATCAATAGGACAACATCTGAGAGAATGTGAGACAGACTTCCACAGTTATGTCTTTAGAAATGAAATGATCAAATATTAGTGGCACAATTCTAGGTCACTTGTCAAAGGACCCTGAACCCATATTGAGAACACAAAGGGATCAAAATAATAAAGGTGGCCTTCAAGAAAGTATTTCTTTTAGAGAGCTGTTGTGCTTTAAGTGTTCCTTCTGCACTGTGGGAGAGGTTGGGAGAGCTGTTCCTGTACAACCAGCCTGGTGAGAATGGACTTCCATGAGTCTACTCAGAGAGTTAGATATGTTCCTTACTTTGGAGGAACCAAAGGACTAGTAACTAACATACCTGGGAGTGCTAAAACACCCTGTAGCAGTAACATAGAAATAGATGCCTTGGAGTTAGTTTGGCGTTCTAAGGTTTGGGTGGGGAAAGGGTGTTTCTCAGGAACCAGAGATGGACCACATGTGAGAGCAAGATAGGAAAAGTTGTTATGGGTACTGTAAAATAAAACCATCTAGAGGTACAGATAGACTGAGCACCAAGAAATCCAAAGACATTGGACTCTAGAAACTGTAGATTAGTTGCAAATAACCATCTTAAATAGAATTGCATATGGTCCCCAATGATGGAACTCTTCAAGAACCAGCAACATGGGTAAAAATAAATAAATAAATAAACAAACAAACAAAATGGAAATCAGCTTTAACTAGAGTGACCAAACTAGGACATTTTGAGAGTGAAAATGAGTGCTATTAATAATTATTCTGGGACAATAAGTGTAAACCAGCACTGTCTCAGGCAAACTGGAAAGAATTCTCATCCTAATTTTAACTATCTGCCACTCAGACAGCTTCATGCCAAATGACAACATCACTTGCTATTTAAGATTGTGCCCTTTCCCTTGCACTAGACCATGTAGGGATGAGAAATCTTCCTACATGGAGTTAAGAAACTATTAGCAAGAAAAAAAGAAGAGAACCACATTCCCCATTTGCAAGGCTTATTTCACTTTGAAGCTTATGAGGGTTTTCAGCTAGTCTTTTGTCTCTAGTTTCTAATTTTACTGTAGGGTATTTAGAGAATATGATCTGCATGATACTGATTTATTGAGGCTTTTCATTGGTTTTATATAAAACATATTTGTTTAATGCTGCATATATTCTTTAAAACAAGGGGTATTCTCTTTTTGCTGGGTTAGAATTTAATGTACAATTAGTAACTACAACTATTTTTCTTATCTTAAAAATATCTTCTTTAAAAATCTGCTTTGATCTCTTGTTTCCTGGGCAGTATATACTAAAACCTCCAGCTAAAACTGCTGGTAGATTTCATGCTAGAAGTCTGTTAATTAGTGCTTGATATATTTGAAGACTATATTGTTAAGGGCATATACATTTATGATAGATATATCATAGAGAAGATCTTAAAAGTAGCCAGGGAAAAAGACAAAGTTCCTTCAAAGGAATAATAAGTAGGTAAAGAGCTAACTTCTTAACAATAATGAAAACCAAATAATGGATATATTCAAAGTACAGAAAAAATAACTGCTAGCTTAAAATTATATTTCTGGTGAAATTATATTTTGAAATAAGGACAACATAAGGATATTTTCATGACATAAACTGAGTTTGCTACCAACATTCCATAACTACAGGAAATTTTAAAGATGTATTCCCAGCAGAAGGAGCCTACACCTAGATAGAAAGTCTTACATACAAGAAGTGATAAAGTATTTAATATGAATTCAAATGGAAATATAAAAAATTGTATCATTATTTTAAAAGACAGCACTAAAATATACAGTTACAATAACATTTATGAGGAGAGAATTATCATCAGAGATAAAGTATTATTACTTATATTACTTAGAAGGATAACAAAGATATTTTCCAAATTAAATCTTTTTTAAGTCAAAAAGTATGCTAAGTATTTAAGTTAGTTGAAAGAATTGAAATATAACATCTGCAAATTGCTGAAGAAAAAATATATTGAGAAAAATATTCAATCATAAGAAAGCAAAAGAGTTAAGAAAAATAGAAGAGAGGATGAAAATAGAAAGCAAACAATAAGAGGACAAATATCAGAGAGGTATCAAAGTTTAGGAAAAAGGAAATAAGAGACAGAAACAACAGACATCAATGAAACTAGAAATACATAGCTAAAAATCAACAAATCAAATAGGTGGTTATTTGGAAAAATAAAAAAAGTGATAAACATTAGCAAAATTAACAAAGAAAAAGAGAGAAAATACAAAGAATGGATCTTAAAAAATGAAATAGGAGTTATCACTTAAGAAAGATCAGACACTATGAACAACTGCATAGGAATGAATTTCACAACTTAAATGATATGGACTAATTTCTATAAAAGTAAAATACCACCATTTACCAATAGGAAATAGATAAATTGAATAGATCTATAACTATTAAAGAAATTAAATTCATAATTTTAAAATTCCCAGAAAATAAATCTCCAGGTTCAGATGATTTCCCTGGAGAATTCTACCAAATGTTTAAATGAGAATTAATATCAATTTTACACTATCTTTTCCAGAAAATAGAGGAAGAATGCTGAATTTAGTCAGTAAACCCATTATTATCTTGTTATCAAAAGCAGACAATGGGGGTTGGGTTGTGGCTCAGCAGTAGAGCACTTGCCTAACACATGCAAGTCACTGAGTTCAATCCTCAGCACCACATATAAATAAATATATAAAATTTTTTTAAAATGCAGACAATGATGGTACGAAACAACCACAACAATAATAACAATGCTCAGGCCAACCCTCACAAATATAGATATAAAAAATCTTAAGAAATTATTAGCAAATAGAATTGAGCAACATATGAAAAGAATGATATACCATAACCGAATGCAATTTATTCAGGAATGTAAGGTTGGTTCAATAACTGAAAATCAATCCATGTAATCCATCACATTGCAGGGTAAAGAAGAAAAATCATGTGATGTCAACCAAGGCAGAAAATGCATTTGATGAAATTCAACACACATTCATGATAAAAATTTTCAGAAAGAAAAATAGGAAGAGGAAGAATTTCCTCAACTTTATAAAGATAATCCGAAAATAAAATTTAAAAAAACTATACAACTAACATTAGACTTAGTACTCAGACTGAATGCTTTTTTGTTTGTTTATTTGAGGACCAGAGAAAGATATGTACTCCTATAATTTCACAATTTTATTCAACAAAGTGCTGAAAGCACTATTCAGTGCAATGAAGTTGTAAATAGAAATGAAAGGTAGGTATATCTGAAAGGAAGAAATGAGACTGCTCCTATTTGCTGAGAAATGATTGTCTACATAGAAAATCCAATGGAATCATTTTTTTAAAAAGCACTTCTGGGAGTAATAAGTGAATATAGGAAGGATGAAAGATACAAGATGTTATGCTTTGGATGTGGTTTGTTGCCCAAAGTTTCATGTGTTAAAAGCTTGGTTCCCCAGTATACTGATAGTAAAAGATGGCAGGATAAGGAATTAGGTCATGGGAACATTGCCCTCAGAAGAGATTAATGTTGGTCTTGTGTGGAGTAAGCTAGCTCTTGAGAAAATATGTTGCTATAAAGTGAGACCATCCCACATGCTTGGCACCTTCTACATGAAATTCCTTTTCTTTTTCCCTTCCATTTTGTAATACAACAAAGGGGGCCCTCACCAGAAACAAATAGGGCCACATGATCTTGGAATTTTAGCCTCAAAAACTATGAATAAAAGAAACCTCTGTTCTTCACAAATTACCCAGCTTTGGATGTTTTGTTAAGCAACAGAAAATGGACTAAGACACAAGATAAAAAAAAAAAAAAGCCAATTGTGTCTCTGTGTACTAGCAATGAACACAGGGACACCAAAATTGAAAATAAAAAATAATTTAAAAATTACTCAAAATATATAAACCCTTAACTGTAAGTCTAACAGAAAGGTATAGGACTCATATGCTGACCACCACAAAATGCTGATGAGATAAGTCAAAAAGGATCTAAATGATTGGAGGAATATTTCATATATGAGAACTGGAAAACTCAATATAGTAAACATACTAATTCATTCTACACAAATATTCAAGTTTAGCATAATTCCTATGAAGATCTCAGGAAAAAAATCTGTAGTTATAGACAAGATTGTTATAAAATTGATATGAACTAAATAGCTAAAAAAATTTTGAAAACAAAGAAAAAACAGTAAGAATTACTTTACCTAGTGGCAAGACTTATTATACAGTTATAGTAATCAATACTATGTGGTAAGAGAAATAGACACATAGATTAATGAAATGGAATAAAGAACCTAGAAATAGACTCAAGTATAGTTAGTCAATTTTTGACAAAGGTCCAAAAGTAATTTCATGAAGGAAGGAAAGTCTTTCCAACTAATGACGCTGGAGCAACTGAATATACATGGGCAAAAAAAAAAAAAGAATATCAATTAAATTCCTTATGTTATATGTAAATTAATTAAAAACTTATCATAGATTTAAATATAAAGCACAAAACTATAAAACTTTCCAAAGATAACAGGAGAAAACCTTCTTCATCTGGAGATTGAAAAACAGTTCTTAGAAAATAGCACTAAAAGGGTGATCCATTAAAGAAAAAAAGTTGGTCAATTTGGACTTTATCAAAATTAAAATCTTTTGTTAAGAATATGTTAAGAGGAAATGAGACAAGCTACAGACTGAGAGAAAATATTTGCAAGCAATGTATTTAACAAAGGACTAGAATCTGGAAATCATGAAGAATTCCCCAACTCAACAATATAAAAACAAGCAATGCAATCAGAAAATGAAAAAAAGACATAAAGAGCCCTTTCAGGTGAAAAGAATATACAAATAGCAAAAGCACACATGAAAATACATTCATCATATCCATTATGGAAATGAAAATTAAGACCACATTGAGACATCTCTATGCATCTATTAGAGTAGCTAAAATTTGCAAAGCTAGTGACAGCAAGAAGTGCTGGTGAGGGTGCAGAAAAAGTGGATCTCATATTTTTGCTGGTAGAATAGTTTAGAATAGTTTTCTTTAAAAACTAGATATGTCTTACAACCCCTAACGTATAGTTTTAGAAATTTATCTCAGGTAAATAATCATTTCTGCACAAAAATTTATGTAACTATTAACAGAATATTTTGTTTAATAGTGAAAATTTTCCTCACAAGGTGAAGGATTAAACAAACTGTGGTACATCCATGGGCTACTACTCTGCAATAAAGAAAGAACAAACTATTGACACGTGAAAAAATTTGGATGGATCTTAAGGTTAATATGATGAGTAAAACCATCCTTAAAGAATTACCCACTATATGATTTCACTTTTGTAACACTCTAAAAATGTCCACATTTATAGAGATGGAATTAAAATGAGTAGTAGATAGAGTTGGGGAGAGTGGAGATGGAAGAAAAAAAGTTGATGATGAAGAGTTGTGATGCAGAGACTTTACCATAAGCAGAACATTCTGGATCTTTTTTGTGCTGATGCTGACTCAGATCCACAGGGCAATATGACACAAAGCTCTAGATACCCTATCAGTATCAAGTTCCTTCTTGGTATTGTACTGTATGTTTGATGCAGCCATTGGGAGAAACTGGCTAAAGGGTACATGGACCTCTTTGTACTATCTTTGTAATTTCTTGTGAGTCTGTAACTATTAAAAATAAAAATTGTAAAAATTCACAAGGAAGATAAACTCTAAAATTAAAACCCTACAAATTGTAAGCCAACTTTGGTCTCAAATCTAATGAAGAATGTAGAAAATACAATGGAAAGAAAGTGTTAGTGAAAAACGATTTAACCAAATCATACACATTTTCTACTAAACTGGAAAAAAGTATGCTTAAAGAGATAATTCCTTCTTGTTTATTTTTTGGATGGTACAATTTAAATGAAAAGTATTTTTGAAAAATCCTATTATTGTAAAATAGTTGACAGTAGCAGAATATGGAGATTTTCCCAAATTATGCATTGTAAGGAACAAAAGTTAATTCTAGAAAACAAGTTAAGAGGGAAAAAATGATTTTGACATTATGTTTCTACTATGCAAAAAATATTACTTGTGCTATTAAATCTGACACTTCCTTACATTTTTATATATCAGCTTTAGGACATTCAGACAGAATGTCCTTTTTAAGTTTGACAAATCCAAAGATTAATGATAAATTCAGTCCCAATTCTGCTTTACTTGGCTGCCAAGAGATTTCTGGGTGTCACTTAGCTAACTTAATGAATTTGATTAAAGAAATATTTACAGAATGAAACAATCAGATGAGAAAATGATCATGTAATTGCCACTGACATTGGGACAAATATGGTGAAAGCCATGAGTGATTTAGAGGGAACACCAAAGGTTTGGTGCTGTGTTCTCACTCTTTGTGTCTTCAAAAAATAATTATAGGGGAGCATAATGTATTCTCTCTAGTCAAAGACAAACTCCATGACATATAAGAGAGTTCAGAAATACTTTGTCATGTGCTTCCACAAGATAATCAAATAAAATGAAATAGCAGCTAATAATTGGTACATTAAAAAAATCTTGAAAAAATGAAACTCTTACCATTGACTTTGAAGATAACAATATTGACATAGGTACTCTGACTTTTATCCCATTTTCCTTTTGAGCCCCTTGTTTGCCGAAGCCTGATGAAAAAGTAAGTAAACTGAAGAAAAGATAGCAATATTTCTGAGAAGATATTTTTATAATTCCGTCAGGCAAGATGGTGGAATAAGCATATGTGCAACAAATATCTGTAAACTCAGATATAACTTCATCAGTTTGAAAGTCATTCACCCTTTGCCATCCTTAGACCCAAATTTAAATAGAAGTTTCTAAAGTGATCTATAGCAATCACATGCTGTCCCATCTTCTATTGTTGTGTAACAGCCATGCTCAAATTTAACAATATAAAACAATCCATAGAGAACTTTCAAGGATTCTGTGGGTCAGAAATTCAGATGAGGCACAGAAGCAATGGTGTGTCTCTGTTCCACAAAGTCTGTGTCGGTTAGGGGTAACTCGCAGCTGAGGATTGAAAGTATTTGGAGGTGTTTCCAGTACCATTTCTGGGGGCTGGTGCTTATTGCAAATTGGTACCTCACCTGGGTTGGTTGCTATAAAAATAAGCATGACCTCTCCACATGGGCTGATTTGGGCTTCCTCACAGTGTGACAGCCAGGTTCCAAGACCAAGAATTCTGAGAAAACAAGGTAGAAATATGCGACATTTTAATTCACATAGCTTCATTTCCACCATATTCTATTAGTAAGAACAGTCACAGTGCCCCCTCTTCCCAAGTTCCAAGCAGGGAGGCCATAGATTTTACATTTTGATGGGAGAATGACAAGTATTAAAAAAAAAAAAGGTGTAGAATAGAAGATATTATTGAGGCTATCTTTAGAAAACACAATCTGCCAGAAATGTTAAAATAATAAAACTAAATAATGTAAGTGAAGACAATATTTTAGTTCTGCTTCAGATTGTAGGGTTGTTCCAGTGGAATTTTGTCACCATTGACCAGTTTTTAAGGGACATAAAAAATAATAATAATATATTGCCAGGCACATTGGCATGTACCTATAGTCCTGTACTTGGGATGCTGAGGCAGAAGTTTTGGGACCAGCCTGGGTAATGTAGCTATTACGTCCAGTGAGTGCACAGACTATTAAATTCAAATACAAAATTTATGTTAAAATTCAAGACATGCATAGAAGAGAATATACAAATAATATAGTAAAGTTGGGAGAAACTCTTAACATTAAAAGATGCATCATCCAATTCCATAGGATAATCCCTTTAACAACCTCAGCTTCAATATTTCCAGTGACAAAGAATTCAGTGCCTCTTAGAACAGTTCATTTATTCATTCCAAGGAAAGGACTCTGGGTCTCAAGCCAATGTGGACATAGTAATGGCAGGCTGTGTAGGAATGATGGGATGTAAATTCATCTTTCAAAAAAATAGAATATGAATAATTGAATAGGAGAAGATGATTCTTAAAGAGGACACACAAATTCAGGACATCATATAGCTATTTGGAGGCAAGAAAAATTTAATTGTTTAATTGTAGCAGAATTGTTTAACTGTTTAATTTTAGGAAAGGCCTGGAAAGTAAAACAAGGAATTGATTGGGACCTAACGGAGGAAAGTGTCAGTGCACAACTTTGTACTGTGTCCTTAAACAAATTCTTGTAGCTTTTAAACATCAGCATAATAAAATTAAGATGATCTGAGAGAAGAGATTGAAACACGGCAAAGTGGAGGCAGGGAGATCTGTTTATGTCTATCCCAGCAAGAAACATAAAAGGATGGTAGAGCCATGACAGCCCACATTTTAGTGTACTGTAGTTTTGCAAACAAACTCATTGTATCTCAGCCACCTTCTACTCTCATGCTCATCACTACTCTTAGAATTAGTAAAACTGAACACAAGCATGGTGGTAAAATGGTGACATTGGGCCTGGAATGTCGTATTTTGACTTGAGGAAGAATTGTAACATCCCTTCTAATCAACTTTGTTTTATGGTCTTGAGTCAAGAAATATGGAAAATTAATTTAGGAATTCCACATCTAGGTAGGTATACATGTCAGAGAAACTCACATACGTACACAAGAAGATGTGAATAAGAATGTTTATAGCAATATTTTGTAATTATAAAACAGAATGGAAACAGTACAAATGTTCATCAATAAGAGAGTAATAATAAGAAGAAATGATGGTATAGTCATATAATGGAATATTGTACACTTGTGGAAAGAATGAACAGGGGCTATATATTTCAACATGAAAAGAAAGAAAATATTGAGGAAATATCAAATTTCTGGTGGATACAATTAATATGATGACATTTGTACAAGTTTTTCAAATATACAATGAAATACTATGTCGTATTTAAGGTTCAAACATAGATGCTAAAAGCAAAGAAATCCATAGGCACATAAAATACCAAATTTAGGATAGTGATTACTCAGAAAGCAAGGATGGAGATTGGGCAAGAAAGAAGCCTACAACTGGGAAAAATAACAATGGAATCCAACTGTGCTGTGATCCTACTTTATTTCTTAAACCAAGTGTTCAATATATAGTTTTGTTATATTGTTTTGTATACATTGCATGAGCCTGGAATAGTGTATGGTTTATAGAAGGAGATGTATAAATCACAGCCTGACAGTCTCCTAGACCACATTTAAGCCTGGTCATTGTTCTTCCCTTTGGAAGCTATATGTTGAAGCTGAAAGAACTATAAAAGCACTGTGGAGGTAGAACTTGCAGTGTCTCCATAGTGACAATACCACTTATAACTGAAGGTCTGGTGCTAAGGAATCAAGCAGGGTGTGCACAGGCAGAGTGGGCCAGGAATATTTTCCTACCCTTGGCAATATGAAAGGCTGAGGTCAAAGAAGGTAGCTCTGGTGCTGCTGTTGCCCTCAACAACTGTGACCCTCCTCAGCTTCCAGGGAACAGTAGGCTTGTCCTGTCCATTCAGAGCATGCCTTGGATACTCTCACTCAGATGAGAAGGACTGGCTTAAGTTCATGGTAAATCAGAAGATGCCTAAAAGTAATAATGAATTGATCCAATAATTTCATTCTTACTCCCTTGCAACCTGAGTAGGGGGTCAGATCGATTTGTAAAAGAAACATCTGATTGGAATGAATTGGTTATTATTTCCTCAAATAAGTTTTATCTGGTTTCTTAAAGTACAATTATTTGAGCAGACTTGCCTGACAGATGGAAGACTGACAAGAGATTCTATTTGTCTAGAACCTACTCCAAGCTCTATGCCTAAACTAGCCATGTGACCATGCAAGTCATCTAACTCCTTTAAAATCTCAGGTTTTTTTTTTTTTAACTTGTAAAATGATGTGGCTAGATAACACTAATGAGCCTCGAACTTCCTACATTAAAACTACCAAGGTTTATTTATTCAAACACCTAGAAGAACCTGAGGGTGATGAGGAAGGGAAAAGAATTTGGAAGAAAGTGATGAAGGTGTGTAGCTCTGCGGGTAAATGGAGAGTATACCAAGAAAGGATAAGTAAAAGGACAGACTTGGTTACTTAGGGATCCACTGAGGGTAGGATTCACTAGTGTCTATCTTCATAAAGTTTTCTCCCCTGGTTCTTAAAAAGTATTTTTCTTATATGTTACTCCTACCATGTTCCAGTAACTGGATATAGAATAAATCGATAAAAAAGAGATCATTAGTTATGGTTGAAAACTTGTACGAATTATCTTTAAAATTCCTTTCCAACTAGATATTCTATATTCCTGTGAATCACAAGAATGGAGGTATAAAGTGTAGAGATAAATGAGAATTAATTTTATACTAGATGAATCAGAAAGGCTTGATGAAGACAGAAGCTGAACCATGGTGTCTACATACTATACACGGATTAGTCTTACTGTGGATGTGTCATAATCGACAAACATGGTACCCGGCTCCAAAGATCTTAAAGAATAACATGTCTTTACTGTAAGTTTTCTTAATGGTAAGGTTGGAGGTTTCTCACAGTTTTTCACAGATCACCTTCTGGAACTCCTATTTAGATGCATCATTTTCTCTTCTAAATCTTCTACTCAAAGTAACACCAAATTTATTATCTTTCTTTATTCAGCTCACTTGTCTTTCTATACCATTATTCTCCAGCCTTGCCTTGTAGGCAAAAAAATGGCCAGCACAACCTTCACTCCCACTGTGTAGCTGCACAGATGCCTTCTAGGAGTACCCACGGATCCACGGACTGCATCTGGTCCTCCCATTACCCCAAACAGAAAATACCCAGTGCTCTCTGGAAAGTGTGATTTGTTTCTCACTCTGATCATTTTTCTCTGAAATATTCCCAAGGATCATTTCTAGTGAAAATTCTTTCAAGGACTTTTACTTTATTACAATAAAAAGAATTTTAGTGCTAGTGGTCCTATAGCTGAAAAGCTAAAAAATTTTTTTCTTTCTTTTTTTTAAAAAAATTTCTATTTTTTAGTGATATCATAGCCATTGTAACATAGTGCACTGTACTATCCATGTCTGTGGTGATGCTGATGTAAACAAACCTATTATGCTGTCAATTATATAAAAACACAGCACATACAATTATGTTTAGTATATGGTACTTACTGTCATGATAAACAACTATGTTATTGGTTTCTGAATCAATGATATTGTACTTTTATTCATTTTATCAGAGTGTATTCCTTCTGTTTATAGAACAAAGAAAACTTTACTATAAAACATATGGCACATTACGCCAGCAACAGCCATACATCTCATGTTGACCACATAGAGGCCATGTCAAGTGACTGACCTATGCCACCTAAGTACACTCTGTGAGATTCACACAGTGATGAAATTGCCTAATGATGCGTTCCTGGGTGTACAGATCAGTTAGTGTTTCAAATAAGCTTTAGTGCACTTGAGAAGTTCAAGAAGAAACAGAGTAGTGGTTTCTATTTTGTGACTAGGGAAACTGAAGCGGAGAGAGGTTAAATGCCTTCCTTCCCACAAGGTCACAGGGAGAATCTACGCAGTGGAGAGAGAGAGAGAAGGGGTCTTTCCTTCACTGCTTACAGTTCTATATGTTAACCATCATGCACGTGCTAAGTCAATGGATGCTGGCACTTTACATAAATATATGATGATGCAGTGTTATATGCAATAAAAATCTGAAGCATAAAATGTGGAAGCAATTCAAGAAAACAGATCTCACATTTTTGCCTTTGTCAGAGTCAGAATCTGACATGCTCTGATTAAAATTCAACATCTGCAGGCATTTAAAATTAAAATATACAGGTATTCATGTTTTCCTCCTTCCACAATGTTTTATTGCTGCTTTTTTCATCTTAAATATTAAAAACATTACATTATTTTATTTCATATGTCGAATTCCATGTCTTCGTATATTACACATTGCCCTTTCACCCCTGAGCTCTGGTTCAAATCCAGCTCTTAGCTGAGGAAATAAAAAACATCTGAAAATATTTAGCAGACTCATCTCAAGGCCTAATGGGCTACAGTTTGCACTGACTTGACAAACACAACAAACATGCACACTTACCACCAATTAAAATGTTTACATGAAAACATTCAGGAATGAATGGTACACAAAGGCCTCTCAGAAAGAGCTGAAAGCTGGGCTTTTATTTCACAGGGAATTTATAACACACAGGAAGAAAAGTCTTGGTTGCACCTGTCCCTCCCAAAACAGGTGAATGGGGAATCTGGATTGTTGGAACCTTCTGCCATTTTGGTAGGAAAAACTGAGGTGTGGAAACACTCAGAGGATGGGAGGAATAAGAGAAAACAACTCTAAAATAACTCATCAGCTGTATCATTTTACTTTTTTTGTTCTTGCAAAAGTTATTTATTGAGGCACGCATTGCATCAAAACACTTTGCTAGGTACTATTTCATTGGTGCTTTCTCGGAAGTCAAGAAAATAAAGGTAACTTTGGTTTAAAGACAAATCAAAGAAAAAAGTGTGTTTTCTCTTGATAGCCAACTTTTATGAACAGGTTCCTATTCCTTGATTTCTAAACAAGGAGACAATAGGCCACTTTTGTTAGATCTATCACCAGAGGCTCCAGGGGCACAGACTGGGAAAAATTGTTTATGTTAAACTGTAGATTTGACTATCGCAATGGATTTATCAAGGTGAATGGAAAAGACCAACCCACTGGAAACATTCATTACTATCTTTGCTTCCTTTCCTCTCTGCCTTTAGGGCCAGCTGACTAAGAAGGTTTCACCAAGAACTAGAATTATCCTTGACAGAGGATCTAGTATGACTGGGAGAAAACAGAGCTTTTCAGTTAAGGGAGCCTAGTAAGGAGGTATTTTTCATCCCAAGCCTCTCTGAGCTGGCAACTCTTGCCCTCCTCACTCCATTCTTAGCAGCACGTTCTCCTGTTCAATGCACCTGCCTAGAGCATACTTGAAGTTTGGAGCCATTTTTGTTTTTAATTCTGCACACACAGCAATAGGGAACATCAGCATCCATCCTCAGATATTAGAGGATAATTTATGCAGTGTTAAGTGGCATACCAAGAAAAGCCATGATAAGGGAAATGCTAAATTCAAGATTCACTGAATCAAAGATTTTGCAGTAATTCTTTAATGGTTTGATTCCCTATCTTTGAAAATAGTTTGAAAGGTCTTTCGTAGGTCTTTTCAGCTCCTCAGTAGCACAACTTGGGAATCATTAATTCTCTCATAACTTATATGTAAAATTACAACCAAATCTCAGCCTTTGTCCCCCCCTAACAAATATATAAAGACAGAACTGCACTTGAGCATTCAAATTTGGTAGCATTAGCCCCACTAACATAACTCTGACATTCCACTTAAGGATAGGGAGAAAAAAAAATCATAAAACCTTTCTGCCTCACTTAATTAATGTTTGACAAGTCCCTTAGAGAATAAATGGAATATTCTCACCAAATGCTCTAAGTCCTGCCTTTACCACATCTGTCCCTGGAGTTTGTCTATGGACATCTTAGGATATAATAAATCCTTCTTTCCTGACACCCAGTCTGCAAGCAAAGAATGCTGGACAGATGGTATTAATCATCAGGTGCCAATCCAGTTTCTAGGTAGATACCCCGTGATCAGGAAACAGTGCAGATCATTTTGCATTGTGATTTTGCATTGTCTTTATCACAAGGTGTCTTTTAGTCAAGGACAGTCAGATGAGAAATCTTTCTCTATTGAAGAATTTAATGAGATCAACCCAAATTTAGTTCATGAACTTAACTTGGTTACATATGATTGTGGCTAGACATCAAATCAAATGGCAAGAGATGGATTTCTAGGAGTAAAGAATGGAATGAGAATTACTGTGGTGTTTTGTCCTGTTGTCTCCAATGTATCCTGGTAGACGTTCCAAAATCAGAAAATTGGCATTTTTCTTATGTTGGATACCACTGTATGAGCCAGCCACCATGTTCAAAGTTATTTCTGACTTTCTGCAAAGAGTTTTCTTATTATAAATACCACAAAGTAGGGTCAAAACTATGTTCTCTTCCAGAGTCTTATTAAAAATAAAATAAAAGCAATTTTCTTTGATAAAAGCTAAATCACATTTACTTATTTCACCAACCAAAAATCATTTATCAAGTCTCTTATTACGTCCATAGTGCTGTACTCTATCTTAATAATGGTGGAGCACTATAAAAGGACCCACCCTTAGTTTCTAGAAGTATGAACTCTGGATAAACAGACAAGACTTAACTCAGGATGAGGAAGCAACCGTAACTCTGATATCCAGCACTGAGTATGTGTGGCCCATGATAAATATTTAAGCACTTCTTACATACACAATAAATGTTAAATTTTGAGGTACAGAGTATAAATTCTATAGATGAGATAAGAGGTAATGTGTGGCATTTCTCAACCTCCTGTGACTATGGAACCCGACTTTCAGGAAGGTCCTCAGGGAATCTTATTCTATGAAACCTACTTGGGGAACTCAGAGTGGTAGAACTCCTACTGAATATTTAAAAGAGCAAAGACTTAAATGGATGGAGGTGAGAATAAAATTCAGATGAAGAGAATAACTGTAAATTGAGGTGGAGATCAAAATTAGCCTGGAGCATAGGAAAGTCGGAGAAATTTACTTAAATGGTTAAAACTGAGATTATTAGAGAATTACTGGGTTTTACAATATCCTACCTGTCCAAATAGCATCTCTTCTAACTAAAGGAGATAGTGATAGCCTGAGCTAAATTTGTGAGCTCACAATAGGCACTTGGATTTATATTCTTATGGAAAACTAGCAATGAGTGAAACCCTGTTTGGCTCCAGACCATCAAACCCAATAGTTTTACAGTTCTCTTATTGCAAGTATTTGCAGAAACTGCGGGAGGGTTAGGGAGCATTTTCCCCCCTCTATTTTTATTTTTTAAGAGAGAGAGATGCTGACCCAACACCCAACATGTGTGGTTTTAGAATTTCTGGGATTTATTTTACTGATATTCTCTCTCACATAATGTACTTTTAAGGGCTTGATTTTGGGGGAAGTGAGGTAGGTGGGTACCAGGGATTGAACTTGGGGGCACTTGACCACTGAACCACATTCCCAACTCTATTTTGTATTTTAGTTAGAGACAGATCACTAAGTTGCTTAGTGTCTCGCTGTTGCTCAGGCTGACTTTGAACTCACCGTCCTCCTGCCTCACTCTCCCAAGCTTCTGGGATTACAGGTGTGTATTACTCCTCTTGGCATGATCATTTCTTATATTTCTTCTTTTTTTTCTTTTCTGTCAGCTTTCTCTTACTAATAAACTTTCAAGAAAACTAGGGCTCACTATAAGAGTATAACAGCCTTTTCTGTCATGTTTTGGATGTTGATGGATTCATTCTTTAATTCAGTTTCCTCTTTTATAGCCAAGGAGGTGAAATGGAAAATGGTCTCTGAAATTTACGTTTCCTTCCTACTAAAAGCTATTTTTGATACTGAGACAAGTGCTGTCAAATGGAGGAAATCCACGTTTCCACCTGAGCCCTCTCCTAATGCCCACTGTGTCCCTAGGTGTCGATGTCCTCCCAACGTAGTTCCATCACTACCCCAAATCAGTTTATGTTCTTACAGTGTTTCTATAAGTCTGTCTTTCTACCAGAATATAAAATGCTTGATTCAAGAGCCTTATGTTTTTCATCTTTGCTTTCCTAATCTGATTTCAGGAGGCAATAC
Source organism: Callospermophilus lateralis (assembly GCF_048772815.1). Lineage (NCBI taxonomy): Eukaryota > Metazoa > Chordata > Mammalia > Rodentia > Sciuridae > Callospermophilus > Callospermophilus lateralis. The sequence continues at coordinate 76,225,664 of NC_135307.1, read as the reverse complement.
CCAGATGCAGTGTTGCCTAGTGGTTAAGAACATGGCTCTGGTTTCAAAGGAAGTTTGAAGCTTGGCTCAGCCACTTAATAAGTTGTATGGTCTTTGGAAAATTGCTTTTGCTCTTATGCCTGGGTTTCTCTGTCTATTAAAAAGAGGACAAAATAATAGTTATTTCTTTGTGATCCAATGAAGCAAGCATAGAGCAAATGATCAAAAATATTAGCATATTTTCAGTAACCAACATTTACCAGTTGTTCAGTAAATATTTGAATTAACTATGTTATGGAAATCCATTGATGTGTGTGTGTGTGTGTGTGTGTGTGTATAATATGTATATCTTTATTCATATAAACATAAATTTTTGAGGGAAGCAGAGTCAAGTAAGGCATAGTCCATGCCAATATGCAAATCACATGCTTGAAGAGAAATTAAGACACCCTCGAGTATATAAAATACTATGCAGAATCTGATGAATTCCCCCATAAGAAACAAAGTGTAGCAATAGTTCAGAGGAATGGAGAGTACAGACGATTTCCAAATGACACCAGCAAAGGCCACGTGGCTCAGGGGATATATCTTTCAGCACACTAGAACTGTTTTTACACAGTATCTGTTCCATCATCTCCCTCAGAATTCTCCCCCATGGAGGCAATTAGATTGAGAAAAGAAAAAAGGAAAAAAAAAAGTCATCCATTACAATACATAGAAACTAAGATTTACAGAGTCAAAGTTGCATCCAGTTTTAGGCTAATAACTTAAATTCCAAATTATGTTTTTTAATAACAAGGACAGGAGATGGGTATTCCCAAAGGGGGGTCGGCTGTTTTGTGCAACCAGAAAACTTGCTGCCAAGCACCAGAGGCAGCCACACAAGCGTAACACCAGGAGAGCAGCCAAGGCCCCACTCGGGCTGCTTTTATTGTTTGTCTAAAGTGGATGTTTTTCCAAGCAAACTTCGTTGTGTTCCAAAAGGAGATCCATCATCCCAGTCTTTGTGGTTACAGAGCAGGAATCAAACTGACGGGGTGATGGAAGCTTGGGCCAAAAGAAAAGATGCTCCACATCAGGATACCCCTCCCTCTGCCCAGTCCTTTTCAAGAACAAGAAAATCTTTGGAATGAAAATGTAGCGACTGACCTTGAAGGAACCCATCCTCAGGATTTGTCTCTCAGGAAGATACTTGGGAAACCCAACACAAGGTTTGGGGACTTTCATCCAGACTGCATAGAGTGCAGAACCAAGTTGTATTTGTCTCTAATTCTGAAGAATTAAGTCAGACTTGGGAGTTTGGGTGGTTTCAAGGTAGACAGCCTAGATTTCCAACCCCAGAAAATGTATGCAAAAATGGAAATAGAGCCAAAATAATTCCAAACCACATGGAGGTTGTTGTTGGGTAGTTTTGAATGTGAAAACCAAAAATTTCTCATATTTGAGTCAAAATACATACTTGTCCTTACAAGTTTATTTATGTTTTGTATGAGTGTGACTTTCAGCTAGTACTGTATTTGTAATTATGATCCTTGTTTTTCAGTCTCTCAAATTACACATTATGTTGATTTCAAACAACCAAATCCGAGTCAAGTGCAGACTGTTAAGAGAGTAACCCAGTCCCATTCCCTAAGATTACATTCAGGGTCCTCAGGATACACACCACCATTCCGCCTCACTGATCTCTCTTCCTCTCTCACTCCAAGCTCTCTCAGTGAGATGAATATCAGACACCATCTCCCAAGGTGCTCCCATTACAATTCCAAAAGAGTACTTACCCCACTCACTTCCTCTTTTCTGCAGTTCACCTCTAGAAACACAGACCTCCTTTACTAGAATTGGGAGTCACTTCCCTTCTCCCAAAAGGGAGGTTTACCTCAATCCAATACCCTCTTCATGGCAGCAAGTTTTCCAGCCCTTTCTTCATAGCCAAGAATATATAGTTAGGTCCACGTATTTCTTAAGCAGTTAAAACTTGATCGTCATCCTCACCCTCATGTCCATCATTTATCATTTGTATCATTATATGACAGGCAGTGTGCTAGGCATTTTATGTATTATTTTATTTAATTGTCACAATAATACTATAAGTTAAACATTACTATGCTTGCAAAAGTTCATCTTTCTGGGATGGGTACACAAATTCTGTTCGACTATTTTATCCTTTCCTCTTTGTTTACACACACCCTTATTCCTGCTGATCCTCAGAATGGTTTACATTCTAATAGTCCATTTCTCCTTGATCACTGCCTAGGGAATCCATGCAAGCCAGACCCCTTTCTTGCATACCATGCCTCCCTTGGAGTGCTTAGCTGCTTTAAAAAGTTCTTATCAATGATATTTGAAATGTCACTCAGGCCTGAAGCACTATTTCAAGCTTCCGCCCAATTGTAGAAGTCACTATTTTCCCAAGATTAGACACAAATATTTTAATGTGACTACATTTATACCAATGCATTTTAGGAAAACATGTAAATTGTCCACCAAATTCAAGATTTCATGGATATTGATGCTTAGAAAATATTCAGTATAAAATATAAGTGCAAAATATTAAGTCAGCAAGAGTACAGATAGTATGCAGATATGAGACAAAAATCGTGAAGGTGATACTCAAATTATGAAAACTGTTGGAACACCTGTTCTGTTGTCAAAAAGCAATAGCCTTGCTGGGTATGGTGGCACACACCTGTAATCCCCGTGACTCTGGAAGCTGAGGCAGGAGGATCAAGAATTCAAAGCCAGCCTCAGCAAAAGTGAGGCTCTAAGCAACTCAGTGAGACCCTGTCTCTGAATAAAATACAAAAAAGGGCTGGGGATATGGCTCAGTGGTTGAGTGCCCCTGAGTTCAATCCCGGTACCCCATCCCCCCATAAAAGCAATAACCTCAAAGATTCCTAATTATCTTCCCCATTTTCTCAGTCTTCAAATCCTTCTACTTTACCTATTGCTTTCATTGATTTCCTCTAACTTCTCAGTCCTCAAAATTTTAAATGTTGAAATTGTCACGCACCTCTCTAATTTCTTCATTCTTCATATCTCTTCTGCCTCACAAGTTTTTCAGGACATTCTATAATTTCTATTTGTCTCTTTACAGTCAAATTTCCAATAAATAAGCTATTAAAACCACCCCCTAACTTGTCTCCTAGCAAAAGTTCTTCAAGGGTCATTTTGCTTCCTCCCTTGTTTTCTGTGCTTCAGGAGTTGGGAGAAAGCCACTTACAGAAAGACAACAGCTACAGAGTAAGTTTGCAGGATAAGGCTGCCTTAAACTCCCAACAGTAACAGGAGAAGAAGTCACACTGTCTGCCTGTCCCAAAGTCATGCACTCAGCTTGGTGCCACACTGTGCTCGTACCCACACCCACCTCAGTGAGTAATGTTTGACTACCACCTTCACCATCCACTATGAAGGTAAGCATTATTTTTCTCTTGTCAGTTCCTTGAAATCCAAGCCTCTACCAAACTTTGTCGTTACACACTATGGATGTCCTGAGTTGCTGGATGCCCACCTTTCTAAGTTATTGCCTCTGTCTCATGCTGATTTTTTATATGACATCATCTCTCCGCAGTTGTCACATGAGCTTGCTTCTCCTGCCTGCAGTCCTGCTGTGGGAACTCTACCTACCTCCCTATCTAGAGCTGAAAACCATGATTTGTTTCCACAACCACTCAGCAAACTCTCCTATTAATGCCTGTTCTGTTTACTTCTGAGATCCTTTCCCCTTATTTCCAATTTGTGCCAATCACCTAAAATATTCTCATTCTCCTTAGTGGTTCTTGTACCCAGCTGAGTTTTCCTTTCCATATTAATCATGACTACTGGTCTTGGCCACTTTAGTACCCAACACCCTGGAATATTCTCACCATTCTTAATTTTGTTCCTCTGTTACTTGACAGAGTTGACTCAATGCCCCTTACATCCAAGTTCCCCTTTACTTTCATGACACTTATTACTACTACTCTTCTTCTTCTTCTTCTTCTTCTTCTTCTTCTTCTTCTTCTTCTTCTTCTTCTTCTTCTTCTTCTTCTTCTTCTTCTTCTCCTCCTCCTCCTCCTCTTCCTCCTCCTCCTCCTCCTCCTCCTCCTCCTCCTCCTCCTCCTCCTCCTCCTCCTCCTTCTTCTTCTTCTTCTTCTTCCACTTCTCCTGTGTCTCCTTCTCTAGTTTCTTTTTCTTCTCTAATCCCCAAATAGATGTGTTCACAATTCTGTTCTTGTTTCTTCTTTTGTCTTCACACCTTAGAAATATAATCTACTCAATAAATCCATCTTCATTCTACCTGGATAAGTCTGTACTTCTGACTCCTTTCAATGCTTGGTGAACAGTTCCACCTACATGTATTTTTGACATTTAAACATGTCTTCAATTCCTTCTGAATACTCTACTTCTGCCACTGGCACAAACATCTTTCCAGTCATCCAACTTCAAAGTGTCAATCATTACTGCATGCTACTTTTCAGTTCCTGGAGAAATCTTGCAATCCCTGATAAAATGCTTTATCTTTCAACTGATCTGTATCTTTTTTTTCCACATTATTTCAAGGTGAATATCACCATCCCTATTTGATAAGTAAAGGTTTGAAGATTAAGTAATTTTTTCCATGTTGTAAATGTAGTAAATGATAGGGGCTACACTAAAATTCATATCAGTCTTAGAATAGAGCCTAGACTTTTTCCTATCATTAGACTACCCTGAAAATAGACATTGTCAGTGACTAGGGAGACTGAGGCAGGAGGATCGAAAGTTTGAAGCCAGTCTTAGCAACTTAGTAAGGCCCTAAGCAAATTAGCGAGATTATGTCTCAAAATAAAAAATTAAAAGGGCTAGGGAGGTGGCTCAGTGGTTAAGCACCCCTGGGTTCAATCCCTGGTACCACCCTCCCCATAGACAGGGTCATATAAAATAAGAATAATTTCAAATCATGTACAGTTAGAAATGAATGATTCTACTTTTTAGATCTTTCTCTCTTCTGTAAAACATTATTTAATTATTAACTCACTGAGCTTTATTTCAAAACGTCAATTTTTATAAACATGTATAAATTCAAGAAGCAATTTAAGGGGAGCTTAAAGAAAATCAGCTTTGGAATGAAGCTTTTCTTGGATTCTAATCCCAGTTTCCAATAATAGCAAAGTAAATTTTGGTGTAACTTCTGTCAAGTTGCCCAGCCTCTCTGTGCCTTGCTGTCCTTATCTTTCCTTAAGTGTTCACCTTCTGCATCAATTATAAGGCATCTGTGAATTCAATGCAGGCAAAGCACTTGATATAAACTATACATTCAAAATAGGTGATACGACACCTGGATGAGTGCAAAAGGAAGGTGACCTGAATCCCCCAGAACTTTCTTATCTAAGAGGACCATCGAACATACAAAGATTTGGAAAATCCAAATGCAGAGACAGGAAGTTCCCCAAACATTGATCAACAATACCAATATTTGATTCCCAAATAACAATATGTGGGTCTTTTTATTCATACAGTAGAACCTGGCAAACAAACAATATTAAAAAAGGATATACTAAATATTTATTAAATCGGTATCTTATAACTAATAAAATGATTAATGCCCAACTATATTCCACTTGAGTAATTTCCAAAGTCTCATAAATAATTAGATCTAACACAAACAAACCTAGTCATATGAGTAAGTGAAAACTAACAGAATTTCATAAGTGCTACCCTCTTCCCCAAGTCAAAACTTTGAATCCTTGATGCCCTCCTTCATCCTTTTCCTCCAAGTTGTATCACTATTCTTTGCTCTGCAATGAACTTCAGGTCTCCTTCACTACTCACTGTCAATTAATATTATGTGTTGATTTTTACAGTAGTCATCCTTCTTACCTGTCATTACGAACTCACTTTCTTCTCTTTCCTCATCCAATGAATTTTCCAATTTCTCTGTCCATTGGGCGTAAGTGCCCATCAGCTACCAACACCAATTTTCAACTCTCTTTCTTAAATCTTCTGGTTTGTTGCACCAACTTCCTTGTCAGTCCCTTTAAACTTTCTCTTAGCCATTTACAAATAGTGCCTCCTTTGTGTCCTGCTCTACCACAATCCACCCAACCTAACTTCTTCCCATCAAAGACCTAAAAATTCTTTTTTCTCTACAAAGGCCTCCAAGATTAAAGTAAAAAGGGAGATAATGCTTTTTTTCATCTCAATAACCTACTTATATATTCATCCACCTGAAACCAGAAGTGCTTCACTCAGAAATTCATCGAAATATTGATTTTTTAAAAATTAGTTTATACTTGCTATCATGTCATTGCTTAAGTGTTCTACTCCACGTCTGTTGTGAAACTTGAAACTGGGGAAACTAGACTCTTAAGCAGTAAGCATCTAAAGTATTCTTGACCAGCACATCCTAACTCTGTGAGGCATGGAGTCATCCTCAGAGAGATGCATTCCTTCTGCCAACTTCAGAGTAGGGCCTTGGGGTGTGGAGATGATGGGGTGTGGACATGACAGAAAAAAAGATGCTGCACTCTGTGCTACATGCCTGAAGAAGAGGCCCATTTCCCCCAAAACATTAGTTCTCTAAAAAGAGTCACTTTGCATTTGAGCCTTTGCCAAGTATTGCATGTCATGAGATGCTTTGTCAATTACTTTATTCTGAACAACAAATGCCATTGGAGGGTGATTTATTAAGCCTTAACAGCCTGTGGAAGTCACCAAAAGTGACCAGTCATTTAAAAATTATTTTTAAATGACACATAGAAATTATATATGTTTATGGGGTACATAAATTATGTACAAATGCCATACAATGATATTTCAATACATATATACAATATGTAATGATCAGATCAGGGAAATTCACATAGCTATCATCTAGGACATTTGTCATTTCTTTGTAAAAATATTCAATTAACTATTGCCAACCATGATTATCCTACTGTGCTGTGGAACATAGGAAGTTATTCCTCCTAACCAATTTCATCCCTGTAACCATTCACCATCTTCTGTGAGAAGTTTTTAGAGGTCAAAGAATTATCACAGATTTAGTATTATTCCAGGGTATCTGATAACTCTACATGTTGTATATTTTGTTAATAAGATGTTCAAGATTTGCTTGTCTTGTTATATCATTGGGATCACAGGGTGATTTTATTTTTAAGGAAAAGCATGCAAAGCAGTTGAATCAACCATTATGAACTCACTTTCCCCTCTTTCCTCATCAAATGAATTTTCCAATTTCCCTGTCTATTGGGTGTAATTGCCCAAAGGACAGGGAACTAGAAGTGCTCACTGGATGTTATTAATTGATGGTGAGGATGTGCCATCGGGTGTAAATGCTCACAGAGTTAGGTGCGGCTGGGGTCAAATTTTCAGTAATAGTATTACACACTTGGATTCAAGAAAGGAAATAGAAGTAAAGGTGGCCATTTCTAGAAAACTCTATTAGGTGATTTGAAAACAGCTCGAGTGATGACAAGGCTCTGCTGCTTCTTGGCTGTCTCCAGGAAGCAAGTGAAGATTTCAGATGAAGATGGTCTGGTGAAACAGAGCTCAAGAAACTGGTTTCAAAATAAGATAGCATGATAGATGCAATGTGATTTTAAGCATTTATATGAGATCAAACTAATGAACTAAAATCATAAATAAACATTGAACTTATCAATATCCATTACATTTACCAAATTTAAACCAGCCAAAAGACTTATTTTAAATTATACCATGAAATATATGGCTCCTTTTTTTAAAAAAGAGAGAGTGAGAGAGAGAGAGAGAGAGAGAGAGAGAGAGAGAGAGATAATTTTTTAATATTTATTTATTTATTTTTTTTTAGTTCTCAGCAGACACAACATCTTTGTATATGGTGCTGAGGATGGAACCCGGACCGCACGCATGCCAAGCGAGCGCGCTACCACTTGAACCACATCCCCAGCCCAATATATGGCTCCTTGTCAGACTGAGATTCCAGGCACTCATGGTAAGTGTGAGGGTGTACAATGAGGATAGGGACAGAAGGTTTGGATGGACAGACAGCTGGATGAGGAACTAACTAGCTCAGCAAAAAAGGATGGTGATACATTTTCTAATTTTTTTCACAGCAAGGTCACAAGTGTGTCCTGTACTAAGAAAGATTGGGACACTCTGGTCTGGAGGACAGGAACTAATTCACTTCAGCTCATCTTGTTCTATTCCCAGAACTAGAAGTGCTCACTGGATATTATTCATTGATGGTTAGAATGTGCCACGAGGCTGTTTACTGCCTCATCTTTCTGATTTGTTACATAACAAAAGAATTTAATCTGAAAAGCATAAAAGGTGGAGAAAATGTTCAGCATAATAAAATCATATATGATCCATATTTAACCCTCTTCACAAGTTTCTCTGGCTAGTTGTTTAAATCCACTTTTGGATTTTTTCCCAGATAAAAGGCCTCCTTTTGTTGAGCAATTGCAATGTATAGTCACAGTTTGAACGGTTGCCAGCTAAAATTCTTGCATTAGGCTCCACGGCCGCCTGTTCCACCAAGACAAATATGATCAGGCCCAACCCCTCGTTTGAGTGCATTGTTCATGGTGCTGAGCAGTGATTTTCCATATCTGACTGTCTTTGTGTTCACCCCAGGAGGAAGGGTGAGCCTGGTTTATTGAGTTCTCATTTCTCACAAAGCAGCAACATCTGGAGAGCTGAGCAATTGTTGGCAGGTCCAGCCTGAAGGAATTCGGCCATGGTTCCGATTGGCTCTTATCAGTAGGTGTCACTAAAGACAGCTTCAGAGAGAGAAAAATAAATAGGCCAATTAAACAATGCCAAGAACAGACTATTTTATAGTCATCTCTGCTCTTTTTATTGTTATTCCAACTGCAGAAGTTTCAAGATTCTAATTATTTCCTGGTTTTCCCCCCTGTTGCAAATGAACATTTTTTCATTTTTCCAAGTGCCTCCCTTTAGAGAATGGGACAGTTAATTAATATATTTATTTTGTGGTGCCTGATGTAGCAGGTTAGCAAAATGAAAACAGATGAAGGAGATTAATTCTAACACTTGATTACAATGAAGCCACAGCTGGCTGCTCATCTACAAACGGACCAATAAATGTTTCACCAGCTCCTTTCTGCAACAGGAGACCCTTAGGATATGCAGAGAGCAAGAGCACTATGTCATCCAACCTTAGCCGTGCCTTTATGTCCCCAGAGGATGCAAGCAAGCACTGGAATTCCAGTGTGTGGCCACATATTTCTGAGCAGATCGATAGAGGGAACTCCCAGGCCTCTTCTTGGAGAGGAGCCAGGATTGTCCACAGTGGACACCACACTCCCTGACTTCAATTTTTGGTGACTGAGACTTTTCCACCTGCAAAGACACAAGACCAGTGGAGAACTCTAAATTTGTTCTCCAGATCCAAGAAATACTACATAACTACTCATAGTTACCTGAGGAAAACAAGTTGAGAAGCATTCAAATGGATTCAGATGGATTTTGTTTGCAAAATGAACCATGAAAAAAAAAACACAACATGGTTCCCAGTGCCAGCACATTTCAAGCATAGGGTAGGTGTCTGGGCAATGTGAATAAATGAGATAGGTGTGAACTCAGAATATCAAGAAGCTATTCCCTAAGGCTATGGCCTCTACTACCCAATACGTAGGCTAATTTTGAAGGTGTTTTGTGGATACCTTCATTCTATTTGGGTTCAGGTACATGCCCATTACATCCTTGGATTTGAAGAATAAACCAATGACTATTAGTTCCGCATTACTTGAAATCATAAGTGTAAAGATAAACAGTAACTAATAATAAGAGCAGCTCTCATTTCCTGAGTACTTACTCTGCTAGACTAAATTTTACATATTATCTTATGAAATCCTTTAACAACCCTACAAGATAGCTGTGATTATCATCCCCATTTTACATATGAGAAAACTAGGACCTACCCTGATTTGTTCAAAGGGATATAGCTAGAAAATTTTAGAGCTTAGCTTAAGACCAGTCTGCCTGATTCTAAACCTGTTCTGTTAACTGAGTGCTTTACAACCTTCTCTTCTAACATGGAATTAGTAGTAGTAAATCTTAATACAAAGAATGGAGGGCATATTTGGAAGAAAAGAAAATGGAGAGTGCAAGAAAATGAGTGGAGGCTAAATCTACACTGTAGAATTTATTACTGGGATGTTGGTGTTTAATATATGCTGGGTACAAAAAGGCATTGCTCGTTTCCATGGCTGGGGATTATTTATATTCATGGCACTGTCATCTAGTCTCCAGGCACAACAATGAATGACTAGTGGCCCTAATTTTCACCATGAACATTCTTCCCTGGCATCTTTCTTCAATTTTAGGCTCTTGTGTCCAAGTGACATGATGTCATTTTCATTTATTGGATATAATTACTAAATTATACTGGCTGTAAATTCACATTCTTGGGTTCTTAAAGAAAAATGATTATGTGAATGAAAAATTACATACCAGAACCCAGAACCCACCAGCCCTAAGATGCTCCCACATCCACAGTTCTTCTACACAGACCCCATAGAGACCTCTGTGACAAGAATTTCAAAAGCCAACCTATTTAAGATTAAAAGTTTACAAACCTAAAGGAACACATGCAGCTAAAACTTTACAAAGGCATTACTAAACACGTTTTAATACATTTTGCTACTCATAAACTATCATAATATTAATTTTTAAATTGGATTTTTCCAGAAATATCCATCCTCTAGCTGGGTATAACATGTCCACAACTGACATACTCTAACACATTTCAAAGAATATTGCTCCTCTATTATCCCAGATGAGGAATAACCTTGTGGAATTTTATTTGTAACAGGCTTCTGCTCAGAAAACTACATTTAGAAATTAATTCTCTACACCTGTCATCCTAATGACAAGTGAGGAACAAGTATTTGGTGAGTGATTATTGTCCTTTTGTTAAGATCAGTGATTAGTTTTATCCAGATCAATCAAAATATAGAAAAAGATTAAGGACATAACTTATGACTCAACAAAACAATTTAGAACAAACTAGAAGACCTGGTCCTTGAAGATTCATTCACAAAATCCAAATCTGTAAACACTGAAGACCTATTATGAACAAGATACTTTGTCTTGTACTGTGAAGAAGATGAAAGTGAATAATATTATTTTTGTCTTCATGATCATCACACTATTAAAAGGCAAGATGAACATCATGAAAGATTTCTATTTGAAGGAATAAAAGATGACCCCCATTAGAAGAATCAGGAAAGGCTTTTATAAAAGAGGTTGCCTTTCAGATGAGCATGTCAAACTCATTGTTGAAAAGTAAATAGAACAGAACAGCATGAGGAGGAGCCAAGCAGAAGGTGCAGAACATACTGGGGAATGAAAATAGTTGAGTATGAATGTATATGGAGATTGGGCTTAAAAGAAAAATGAACATAATTTGATAGTGACCATAAAGGCAAGCTGAGGATTGCATCCATCATTGGGCAGAGGAGAGCTACTTCTATAGAAGTATAGTAAGACCCATCTCAAGCTTTAGGATAAATCTGAGAGCAACTTCTAGGATGAGATACCTAGGAAATAGAAGGCAGGGGAGACTGTGGACCTGTTAGGATGCTATTGCAGTAAAGTAGGTTATAGAGCCTGAAAAATGTTGAGCTTTTAGTGCACCCTGAAAGAAAGGAACACAGAGTAAGAATCTATGTTGAGACTTGGCAACCTGTGGCTTGATGGAAAGGGGTGCTGTGTAAGGAAAGTGAGGGAGGAAACAAAGGTTTTTGACAGATGACAGAAAGGATGGTTGTTCCATTATCAGGAATATGGTCAGAAGCAGAGAGGATTTTTCTGGGTGGAAGTCACAGAGTCTGATTTAGGACATGGTCCACTTTGCCACCAATACATATACATTTTGAGTGGGTCTAGAATTTGTCCCTGGGAATGTAAATGTGGGATGTCCTCCCCTAGCAGTAACACTAGAAGCCATGGAAACCAGTCAACCACCAAGAAATAGTGGAGGCAAAGAGGCCAGATGCTGGCAAACGGTTAATAAAGAGGAAAAAACACGTAAAGTCATGAAGACCTGAACTCAAATTCATACTCCATCTCTTAAGAGCTATGTGACCCTCAAAAGTCTTTTTTGACAATTAAATGTTTAAAAAGCAACAGTAAAATCAATCAATCAATAAATATCCAATATATATAGTGGATCAAAGATTTTATAAGAAATTTTATTAAAAACAATGTTCGGATGGCAAATAAGCACGTGAAAAGATTCTCAGTCCCATCAGCCATTAGGGAAATGTAAACTAAAATCACAATGAGCTGTCATTACACACCTATCAGAATGGTTTCAAGAAGACATCCAAAAGTAAGCTAACTGCATCACTTATGTTACTGTGAGAATAGACAATGGTACAGCCATTCTGGAAAACAGCTTAGCCATTTGTTTCTTAAAAAGCTAAATGTGCAAATGCCATATAAACTGGTGTTATGATTTGGATCTGGAATGTCTCCCAAAAAAAGCTCATGTTTTGAAAGCATGATCCCCAATGCAGCAAGGTTCAGAGAAGGGGCTTTTAAGCAATAATTAGTACTCTGACTTCATCCGTGGATTAATTCAGTTGCTGGAGTAATCCACTGACAAGTGAATGGACTACTGGGTGGTAACTGTAGGCAGGTAGGCTCAGCTGGAGGAAGTCAGCCACTGAAGGTGTGCTTATCCCTGGCTCCCCATTCTCTTCCTCTCTTCCTTGCTACCCCATAACCTCCTCCTCCCTTCTCCTTCTCCCTCTCTCCTTCTCAGCTGCCCTGAGTCAAGCTGCTTTCCCTTGCCACATCCTTCTACCATGATGTTCTCATCTCAGGTCCAGAGCAATGGAATCAGCCGATTACGGACCATGAGCCCAGATTAACATTCCCTCTTCTAAGTTGTTTTTACCAGATGTTTGATCACAGAGACAAAAAGTTGATTAGTACACTATATTCCTGAGCATTTGTCCCAGAGCTATGAACACTTATGTTCACACAAAAACTTATATGTGAATGTTCTTACCAACTTCAAAGTAGCCTAAACTGATGCATTTCAGTAAGTGACTTGTTAGACAAACTATGGCACATCCACATCTGTACCATACTTGGAAATAAAAAGGAACTACAAATACATGAAGTAACTTGGATGCATATTCAGATAATTATGCTGAGTGAAAAATCACCAGTCCCCCAAAGCTGCATATCATATGATTCCATTTACATAGCATTCTTGTAAGGACAAAATTACAGAAATGTTTAGTAGTTGGATTGGGGAGGTTTGAGGCATTATGAAAGGGCAAAGTGAGGGTATCTCATGGTGATGGAAATATTCCATATCTGAGTATTAGGGGCAATATCTTGGTTGTATGTTAGTTTTTGCAAGATATTTTCAATGGGAAAAATATATATGACATCTGTCTTCATCATTTCTCACTACTACGTTTAAGTCTATATTTTGAAATAAAAAGTATAATTTTAAAAACTTTAAGTTTCAGTTATCCTCCTGTCTTTAGATGAGATTCAGTAGAGAATCCCTGCATGTTAGTAGGCTATTTGAGAGAAAAAAAATATGGAGAAGAGAAAGAAAGAAAAAAGGAAAGGAGAGAAAGAGGAAGGAAAGACTGGTTGGAAGTACAGGAGGGATGAGAGAGAAAAAAGAGAAAAACAGAAATAGACTTTGCAGAAGAATGCCAGGCCATTCTATGGAAAAGTCTGGGAAATGAAGTCAGAAATAACAGCTAGGGGGTTCTAGTAGGGTTCTACAAAGTGAAATATGATGTCTTTGATCGTGGAGAGGAACCTACTCCCTTCTCAATGTAGAACATGAACTTACTCAATATGAACCCCTCAAGAATTCTTATTGACATAAAGTCCCTGGAGTGTCCAAAGAAAAATTGATGGCCCACAGGGCATAATTTTGCAAAATTGAAAGTTAAAACTCAATCTCCCTATCTGCTCCAGCACATGTGTGTCCTTGCAACATGATATTTATGATGTGAATTGGGCTGATTAAATCCATTTTAGGGTTCAGGGATTTGCACAACCTAAATATCCTGGTTCTCAGGGAATGAAGAGCTTCATATTTCCCTTGCATATTTAGTCTTACTAACATCAATAGGAAGCTGTTAGTGATAAGGAGAACTTGGCATGGGGGTCTGGGAGTTGGGGATTTAGTTGTGCACAGTTGAATGTCAACCTGAATATAGAACTCCTCAGACATGATTCCATGAAAACTCTTTATGAGCCCCCACCTGGGACTTTCATCCACAGATGGTATATATGAGGAGGTTTGACATGAGAAGTTTCTCAAAGTTAGTAAACATACAAGTGATGGATGCTAGAGTAGGATAAACCTATGGAATCTAGAGAAGGCCAAAGTTCCTGCTAGAGACTAAAAAAAAAAAAAAAAGAAAAAAAGGTAGATGAACCAGTGAATTATACTTGATGCTGAAACTGAAAATCATTCACATAAGCCAGGCCTGAAGGCTGATTCAAACTTTAGAAAGTAAAACAACAGGAAAAATTACTATCCTCTTGCGAATTCAGTTCTGGTAGATTCTACATCACATAATGTCAAGAACCTAGTACTAAAAAATGGACAAGTCAATTTTAAAAGGGACTAGATCCATGCAGTATATTATCTTCACTCTGGGAAACACCCTTTGGACAGGTTTTTGAATACTGTACAGACCTAACAAACCTTTGGGTGAGGAATCTCCAACTAAGCTGAACTTGTCAGAGTGTGTATGTGTGTGTGTGTGTGTGTGTGTGTGTGTGTGTGTGTGTTCACTTTATTAATATCAGGCTGGAATTGCAGCATCGGGCCAAATAATGATGTAAAGCCCAAAAGAAGGAATGCTGCTAATTGCCAAATTTGTTATGAAATTATCACATTTTCTGTTCCCAGTGCTAAGCTCTGGAACACACACTGAATCAAAGTGCTAAAGAAACTCCAGATTAGGGTCTGCCACAAAAGTCCAGGTGGCAAACATTCAGAGCATGAGCCTGTAAGTTTGGGCATTACATCCTTCAAAACAGACACCTTTGACAAGAATAATCAATATAAGCATATTTGCCGTCAAGCAGAATAATGAACGAATTTTTGCATTTCAACTTGAAGGCATGGTGTTTGTAGAGATGGCAGATATCTGCTTCTTCTCTAAAGATGCAGGCAAGTCTTTTCTTAAAGTTCATAGCTGTTTTGATCTCTCCAACCTGTCACTGCTTCCTTTCTGCCTTGCATGTTCTCTCACCTTCATGCAAGTCAAAATACTGTCTTGCAAGATTGCTGACATTTTATTTTAGGTAACTGTATAGTTTAGCTTTGCTCACCATCATTCTTAACATATGGAAGCAATTAATTCATTTTCTTCGACATCATTGGGGTAGGAATCCTAGGATATTCTACATGTAACTTCATCATCGATTTCCCTTAACTAATTACATAATATCTAACCCATTTTCTTAAAAGTAGAACTTGCTAGTTAAGAAATAAAGAACGGCATTGCTTATAATAAACTCTGCATGCTACACTGTAATTTAAACTGTACTGTTATGTATGGTGAAGGACTGAAAGTTTAGAGTTACTCCCCTTGGCAAACATTTTTTTTAAGGATTGCTTAAATAAGCAGTACAGAAACCAGATGTCATTTGGTAAGAGTATCTGAATGACCAAAAATTTGCTGTCTGGGTATTTTTTTCCTTTATAAAAACAAGAAAAATTCTTTGGATTTATATCATATTTAGCAGCTGTGAAACAGTGCAAACATCTGTTTGTACCTATGGGGAGCTGACCCGCAGGGCCCTCATCTCTTAATCACCAAGCATCTAGCCAGTCTCACATGCACAGTTTATTGTTTTCTTTGCCATTGCCTCCTGCACTTCAAAGTTTTCATACACTCATGTTCTATTGGCAGAATGGAGGAACTAATCCATTCATTATAAGACCAGATGATTAGAATTTTTTGACACATGATCACAGCATTCTCTCCACCCAGCCTGTGCCCAGAAACACAGTCACATTTACTTCTAAATTCATTTTTGGAGTGTCTACACTTACTCCAAATAATGCAAGATTTATGAGCCTCAAGCAAGATTGTAGTAGCACATACACTCATCTGCACAAGGCCGACGGTCACCATTTGGGGCCACAATCTTTAAAAAATCATCTTAAAATCATTTGTCCCCCCCTCCCACTTTTTTTTTTTTTTTTAATATGAGTAGACATTACACTACCTCTTGTTTTGGAGTTTTTCTATTAGAATTTTTCTACATATTTTTAAAAGAGCAATAATAACAACAACCAACCAAAAAAAAATGTATTACCACATTTACACACCCAGGGAATATCAGTTTCTAAAGACCAACATTTTTACTACACTTTATAAATAGGGAAAGTCCGCTGAATTGGAATCAAGGCTCGCCTGGTCAAATCAGCTGCTTTATTTATACTTTCTTTTTTTTTCTTTTAATACATACAAAGTCTGCCAATGGAAGCATTCCTCTTGGGGGGAAGAAAGGAATCAGCTTCATTTTACATATTAAGAAAAACTAAACAGTCTTTCGATGATCTCCATTACAAAGAAGATACAGTTGTACATACTGATGTTATCGCTGAGATGATCCATGATAAAAAAAATGCTCTATTAGTAGGGTGTATATAATACAGATAATAATAAGTTATTTGTAAGAATTAACTTGATCAGTGTATGCCTCAAGCAGCCCCTATCCCTATGACATTCTTCTATACTACTGCTCTTGGCACTATATTTTGGAAACAAACAAAGTCACATTATGGCTTTACTCTCACCATGCAGAATTTATATTTTGTTAATTTCTTTATTTACCACATTCCAACAGCTCACACTGAATGGGGTGGGAAGGACATGTAGCCACAAATTAAAGTCATAGGAATACCTGAGGAACTTGAAGAAAAATGCTAAAGTAAAAACCACATGTAGACACCTCCCTTTTTATCCTGCTGAGTTCAAAGCGCTTTTGTAACACGATGACACACTAAGAAAGACTAGACCTTGAATTTGTCTCATCTTTATAAGCAATATGGTCTAACGTACATGTCTGAATCTGGGATCCATAAAACAAGACTAATTCCCAAGATATCAATAGGTGTCCAGGGATTCCCATGGTCAATTAAATTTGGGAAACACAGAATGCTCCATTTCTTGGATTAAAAACAAGACTTATCAAAAAATTATAGGTTCTGAGAACTATTGCAATAAAGGTATTTTATATTACTATTTGTGAAAACATTAGGAAAACCTTAAGAAGGCATAAAGAAAAATAAAATAAACCCATGTATCCACCCACTCGCTTAAGAAATATATTATAATTAAAATTGATATCTCAGTGTGCTCTTTCTTCAAAAATATTTCTTCCATCTCTTAGAGGTAATGAAATTCTGAATTTATGTAGATTGGTTATTCATTTATTAATGTCTTTAATATTTTTTCATATATTTTTAAACAATGACTATACTGTCTTTTATGTGTTTAACTTTCATATAACTGGTATAATGCTCCAGGTATTATTTTGGTGAAACTCTAAGCCTGGTCATTACAAGAAGAGCTCAATAATGTATTTATGAGATTTTTGACATATGTAGCTCAAGTTGTATTTCACTGTTGTATATATACAGTATTTACTTGAATAAATAAATCACAATCTATTCATCTAGGTTCCTGCTGAACAATTAGATTGTTTATTTTTTTTTCAATTGTTCCCCCCCCCATTTTTTTTCTAATTACAAGAAGTACTGGTATTGTGGATGAGCAGACAGAGTTACAAAATAGGACAGAATAGAGGGACAGGAACATGTTGCTCATGCATGGAAATTTCACACATGACAGAGGTGAGCCCTGTAGGTCAGGGATAATTATTTATTTATCTGTGAATAAAAAAATAAAATTGGAGTTTTACCATACACCATATCCTAAAATCAGTCTATGTATACTATGTTATCAGTGCTAGGTATATCGCAGACTAAATGTAAAGAGTAAAACACTAAATTTTTAGTTGCGAATACATTAGAAAACATGAACTTATGGAGGAATTTCTAAAACACCAAAAAATTGAACTATTAAAAAATGAATAAATTAGTCTACACTTTAGTTTAAAACTTCTATTAATCCAAAGATACAACAAAGAGAAAAAAAAAAGGTCTAGAGTAAGGAAAGCTATTTACAAAAATATAACTATCAAAGGTTAGAATCTAGAATGAGTGGGAAAAAATAAATTTTATTTGACCATCACTTTCTAAATTATTTGACTCTTTATTTAGAGGAATACCTTTTGACATTTCATAAAAAGATTTCATGAGGCACAGTTTGGGGAAAATGTACATTATGCAAAAGCAGCACACTTAAAAAATCCTGGGTTTATGTCTCCATCCAGCCTTGTATTATTCAGCAATGTGACACTAGGTGAATAATTCTCTAATCTGGGCGTTGGTGTTTCACCTAAAATGTGGAGATTACCTCTATCCTTATAACACAAAACAAAACATCATGGAAATCTGGATATTGGATATTATGGTTGAGATATGAAATGTTCCTCAAAAATCTCATATTAGACAATGCAGGAACGTTCAGAATGTTCAGGTGAAAATGATTAGATAATAGAAGCTATATAACCTAACCAGTGGATTAATCCATTTGATGGATTAATAGTTTGAAAGGCCTTCTGTACTGGATGGTAACTGTAAGCAGGTAGGGTGTAGCTGAAGGAAGTGGGTCGCTGGGGGTGTGCCTTGAGGTTTGTATTTTACCCTGGCACCTCATCTTTCTGCTTCTTTGTTGAGCAGTTTTCCTCCACCATGCCCTTCCACATGGTGTTCCAACATCATCTTCAGGCCCAGAGTAATGGAGTCCCCTTACCGTTGACTGAACCTCTGAAACCATAAGCCTCAAAAAAAACCTTTTCCTCCTCTTAGGTGTTCTTGTCAGGTATCTCGGTGGAAACAAGGAGAGACTGACTAATACATTGGTCCACGTTACAGGGCCATATTGACATGACCTGTAAACACTTTACAGAGATCTGTTAGAAGTCCTTTAATTTTACCAAGAGTAGGAAGAGACACTTTAGGGGTTGTGTAGAAGAAGAATCAACTCTGGGAAAACTCTGACAGATTTTCTCTTCTTATACAAATGCTTTTTCAACTTATTCTATTTCTCTCTACCAAATAAGACTACCATTAGAGATAGCAAAACTAAAAGTATAAACTATCCCTGAGGATAGAACTTAGGCAAACTTTCAAATATAGTCTTGCTATTTATCTGTTTCTTGAAATCTACAGATTGGCCACATGGATATGGCCACAATGCTTGGAAGAAATAAGATACATGAGAATATGAAATGTAAATAAAAGAAGTAGAAACAATTTTACCAATATTTTCATCCCCAGAGTTCTCCCAATCAACTAAAGAATTAAACAATTTCAAACAAGAAACAAATTTAATGCATTTTTATTCTTGAAGAGTGACTCTATCACCTATGAAGATGCCATTCTTAACAAGGATTTGCTCAGACTTGCTCAACCATTCTGTCATCAAGAGTTTAAGAATACACACAACAATAAATGCTGGTGAGGAAGTGGGGAAAAGGGCACACTCTCACATTGCTGGTGGGACTGAAAATTGGTGCAACCAATCTAGAAAGCAGTATGAAGATTCCTTGGAAAACTGGTAATGGAACCACCATTTGACCCAGCTATCCCACTCCTTGGTTCATACCCAAAGAACTTAAAAAGAGTTCTACAGGGACACAGCAACATCAATGTCTATAGCAACAGAATTCACAATAGCTAAATTGTGGAACCAACCTAGATGCCCTTCAGGGGATGGATAAAGAAAATGTGGTATATATATATATATATATATATATATATATATATATATATATATATATAATGAAATATTACTCAACATTAAAAGAGAGTAAAATCATGGCATTTTGCAAGTAAATGAATGGAGTTGGAGAATATAACGCTAAGTGAAGTAAGCCAATTCCCAAAAACCAAACGCCAAATATCTTCTCTGATATAATGGGGACAGGGGCAGGGTGGTGGGGGAGGGCATAGAGCATGGGAAGAATAGCTGAACTTTAGATAGGGCAAAGGGGAGGGAGGGGAAGGGAGGGAAAGATGGTGGAATGAGATGCACATCATTACCCTAAGTACATGTATGAAAACACGAATGATGTGACTCTACTTTGTGTACAACCAGAGACATGAAAAATTGTGCTCTATTTGTATAATATGAATTGAATTGTATGCTGCTGTCATATATAAAAAATAGAATGAATAAATTTTTTTAAAAAGAGTTTACAGACCCTTAGGTGGGAAATCATTTTTGTATACAGCTCAAGAACAGAATCTTCATTTGCATAGTGAATTTGTTCTTTTTTAAAATGGAAAGTCTATATTTTGTCATTTTAAAGCAGAAAAAGAAGTTTATGTAAAAGAATTGCCTGTAGTTTACTATAATTTAGGAATTATAATAAGAAACTAGCTTAGAGTAAGTAGTTGGCTTATTTTAAATCCATTAAGATTTTCAATTTCCAGCAATAACCCAGCCTGGGAGTCCATGAATGTTTTTGTTTATAAAAAGTCACAAATAAAATGTACAAAATAGTTCATTAGCAAGAAGGTAAGGAAGATGCAAAGGTTAAAATAATCCTCAGAGGTTATACTATCATTCTGAGGACATCTGCTGAACTCTGACCATCCATTTTGATGACTTTGGAGAGACTGTTCTCCAAGGGCCTGTTGTGTTTCTGAATGCCTTGTCAAGAAGGCACCAGCTGCCCTAAGGGTTCTGAACTATCTTTTCAGGAATGCTTGTTTACTGAGCAGCCTCAGAAGACAGAGACAATGTATCCTTGCAGAACAAAGAGCAGACAAGCCTACTGTCCAATATAAAAAAGATACTGTCTCCCTCCAGAGTGAAGAACACCCATGCTCAAATGTCAACATAAAAGAACTAGGTTCCTCAAGCTCAGGCTTCCTCTAGCAACACAGCCTACTGAACTGCATGGGCAGGTGTCATCTGTCCCTTTCTTGTCTCCTATGGAGCTTGGGGTTGGGGGAACATGTACAAAATTCTGACACTCAGGTTACTCTTATTTCTATTTTTTTTAAAAACTGTCTTTCATCCTTGACTAAGGAATCTTCTTCCAGAATCCATGAAATGATTGTTTGAAAATGAAATAAAAGTATGGTAAAAATCTCAGAACTTCACCCTTCTTTGCAAAGGCTGCACAGGGATAGAGAAGACCACACAGAGGAAGCCCAGGAGCTGTTCTAGATGGAGAAACCAGGACTTCAAAGGACTGCATCTTTTAGAAATAAATCCACTATGTAGAACAGAATAGCAAGGAAACTCAGCCCTGGGGAAAGGAAGTAAATCCAATAATGATCCATGAGAAGCTTGTTATTCCATGGGTTTCAAGACCAATTTTACCTACTTGTGGTTAAAAAAAAAAATGTAGGGCAAACTGTAGGAGTCACCTCTCTATGACAAGCAGAAGTCATTAAAAAATCCTCCTATTCAATGGAATATTACTCAGTTTTAAAGAAGAATGAAATTATGGCATTTGCCAGTAAATGGATGCAATTGGAGAATATCATGCTAAGTGAAATAAGTCAATCCCAAAAAACCAAAGCCCGAATGTTTTCTCTAATATGTGGATGTTACTTCACAATAAGGGGGAGGGGGCACCAGAGAAGAGCAGTGTTACCTTAGGGAGGGGAGGAGAGGGGATGTGGGGATAGGAAAGATGGTGGAATGAAACAGACTTTATTACTTTATGTATGTGTGTGACTGCATGACCAATTTGATTCTACAACATGTACACTCAGAAAAATGAGAAATAGTATCCCATCTATGTATATATATCAAAGTGCATAAATGCATTCTACTGTTGTGTATAACTAATTTAAAACATATTAAAATAAAAAAACCTTCTCAGTGAAGGAAAATAATATCAATCCAGACCTCAAAAAATGCCCAGGCTGCAAAAACACAAATCACACAAGGAAACTATGTGTCACATGGAAGAACAAGTAGATACAACAGATTGCAAAATATGACCCACAAAGATTTCAAGTATACATCAAGCACCCATCACAAACCAGAACCCGTAGGTTTAAGGACATAAAATAGATTTAAAAATATTAATAAAAATGAAGAAATAACTTCAAAAATTCAAGCACAGTTGAAGAACCAAATGGAACAAATAAGAATAAAAAACTAAAAGTAAAAATTTGAAGGGTATAAAGAACTAAGGATTTAAATATAGCATGGGTGGCAATGGATTCAATTAATTTGATTGTCATAATCATTAACATGATGTGTATGTATACTAAAAATAACAGGTGAGAGTTAGGTAGGAGCTGAGTATTGGTCATGTGGCAAGAGGCTGCACAGGTTCCTTTTGGCCCTGCTGGAGCAAAAATACACACATGTACACACACGCGCACACACACACACACACACACACACACACACACACACATTTGATAGAAACAACAAATCTAAGTCAAATTGCCTTACACAAAAGAAAGTTTATTTTCTTACCTACCAAAAAAGTAGAAACTCAATTGTTTACTGAGCAGCCTCAGAAGATAGAGACAATGTATCCTATGTCATACAGCATATTAGAGAATATTGGAACTGAATTCTATTCTTCCCCTCCTTACCCTCCCTTGTTATGGGTTAACATCTACATATCAGAGAGAACATTTGGCCTTTGGATGTAGGGGACTGGCTTATTTCACTTAGCATGATATTCTCCAGTTCCATCCATTTAATGGCAACAGTGGGATCAAATTTTAATGGGTTGCACTACACATATGTATAATATGTCAAAATATACCATACTGCCATGTATATCTAAAAACAACAAATAATAATTTTTAAAAAACAAATTTACAAACATGGTAAAAGGGAAATCTCACTTAACAGCAGTTAGAGAGACTTGACTCACTGCAAATAAAAAAATTAATAAAAATAATAAATACCATTTATTGTACATAGTGCTTTATGGATATTATGCTAATCACAATACGTGCAGTGCCAATTTTTACAATAATTCTAAAAGTAAGCATCAACATCTTCATCACCCCCATGCTATATGTGAGAAAGCTAATTATTTGAGAAGTAAAATACCCAAGGGTCTAAAAGCTAGTCAGTGTTGAAACCCAGGGTTAAATCTACATTAATCTACGTTTTAACCAATATATTGTGGGTGTATTTAAAAATAATTGTCATTAATAAAAGAAAAACAAACATTTTCAACAAGTGGTACTATAAA
The DNA here is from genome assembly GCF_048772815.1 of Callospermophilus lateralis. Classification (NCBI taxonomy): domain Eukaryota; kingdom Metazoa; phylum Chordata; class Mammalia; order Rodentia; family Sciuridae; genus Callospermophilus; species Callospermophilus lateralis. The sequence continues at coordinate 76,202,396 of NC_135307.1, read as the reverse complement.
GTGTGGTTAAATGTAGGTTAAATATGATTAGATGCAATTATAGTTTATTCTGAATTACATCAATAGTTTTCAAAATTTTACAATAAAATTATTGTATATTGATAAAAATAGAAAAGAACTCTCAATCTAGAATTCTATATCTAATAAATTATCTTTTCAGAACAAAGGAAAAAACACTTTTCTCAGATTTACTAAAACAGAAACAAAAATATATATGTTACCCTTCACCCTCTAGATCTTCCTGGAGTAAACCATAAATGATTTATTTTAGGCTGAAGGAAAATGACGGGAGCTGTGAGGTGTGGAAAAAAGATGAGAAAAGTATGGTCAGGTAAGCGAGCGGATCTAGATCAGCGTCTCTGAACCTCAGCAGTTTCTCTTCCTCTGGGGATACCCAATAATGTCTGGAGACATTTCTGTCTGTGACAGCTGGGGAGATGTGGAGCTACGGGCAGCTAGCACACAGAGGCTAGGCATGCTCCTGAACACGCCACAGAGCACAGGACAGCTCCTCACAACAAAGAATTGTCCGGCTCAAGGTGACAATAGTGCTGAGGCTGAGGAATGTTGATGTAAGTTAGAAAAGAGCAGAGCGCTGATAATAAGTTGTCTTGTGGAGTTAGATGTCAATACACGCCAAAAATACAGTAGGATGGGACTAATGTGTCCTAAGGTCTTTGTATTACTCAGGAAGAAAGAAAAGATACTGATTAACTCTAGGCTTTGATAAGTTATGCGATTATATTAATATATGAGTGACTACTGAAAGAACACATCTTACTAGTTATATTCTGTAACAAACATGGCAGAGGGGATCATAGGATGAGAATAAAGAGGAAGCAAGAAAGGAAAAAAGGTAAGACAAAACATTGCAGAAATAAATACAAATGTATCAGTAATCAAAATAACTGTAGATGACCAAAACTTAGAAACAGTGTAGATGAGGAAAGATTTCCAGTTAAATATAAAACACTGGGACCCAGAACTGTTTAAAGGATACCAGACATACAAGGCAAATGCCATCTTCCAGAAAAAGAATTATGCAGCTAAATTGATATTAGACAAAATATTCTTAAGGCAAAAAGCATCGCCAAAAATTAAAAGAAAAGATCACTGCATAAAAATTAAAATTCAACATAACAAGAAGTTATACTAAACTTGATGATACCTAGTAATACAGCCTTAATGTATTTTTAAATAGACAAAACTATCAGGCAATTTAACACTTCTATCATTCTATTAGACGAATGTTTTAATGTACCTCTCTCACTAATTGATAGATGAAGTTAAATCAGGGTATCAGGAAGCTTGAGACAAACATTTATAAAATAATACACTCAAATTTAATGGAATGAATTAATTTTCATGCACTTTTGGGAAACTTGAAAAATAATTAACCACATGCTACCATAAACCACAACATGTCATTAATGAATTGTCATCATGAGAAAATTTTCATATCCCACAATGAAAATAATGCAAGAAAAAAATAGAAAAAGATAGCTAGAAAAGTCCATACATTTTGAAATTTTAGAGTACTTCTAACTAACTCACAGATTAAAGTAAAAAACACAAAGGGAACTACAAAAAGTGAATATCAAAAATTGTTAAACAAAGACAAAATGATTCCTAGAAGGAAAATTATTTCCTTAAATGATATAGAAACATAAAGAAATTAAAACAACTAAAAATTAAGGAAGTTTTTAAAAAGAAGACCAAAACAAATCCAAAGAAAGCAAATAAAGGGGAAAAAAAGATAAATTAATGGAATAGAAAACAAAAACACAATAGAGACTCAATAAAGCTGAAAGCTGGCCTTTTTTAATTTTTATTTATTATTTTTTTTAGTCATACATGTCAGTAGAATGCATTTTGATATATAATACATACATGGCATGTACATACATCAATCATATTGTCTATTCTATTCTGCTGCCCTTCCTATCCTCCCTACTCCTCCCCTCTTCTCCCATAAGAATAAATTCATAAAACTGACAAAATTCTGACAACATTATTCAAAAAAGAAGTAAGCCCTAAATAAACAATATTAGAATGAAAATGAGTACACATCTGTAGATGCTACAGAGAAATGATAACAAGAGAAATGAACAACTTTATGCCAAAGAACATTAAAATTTCAACAAAATTGATGAGTTATTAAAGAAATACAAACCACCAAAACCTAAGGAAGTGAATAATACCATAAAAATTGAAGAAATTAAATTAGTAGATAAATATCTTTTATCTACTAAAATTTAAAATGAAAACATCAGGCATAGGAAACTATACAGGAAGGGTTTTTCCAACCTCCAAAGAACATCATACTCAAATTCTCTCAAGAATAGCAAAAGAAGAAACTCTCCCCAATGCATTGTGTTAGGTTAATGTGCCTGGGATATCAAAACAGATAAGGCTAGAACAAAACAAAAAAAAAAAAAAAAAAGAAGAAGAAGAAAGAAAGAAAGGCCACTCTCAGTCATACACAAAAATTAAACTCTATGTAAAACATTAGCATTATAAATCTGGCAATATGTAAAAAAATAATGACTAAGTAAGATTTATCTCAGGCATACAAGATTGTTTAAATATTAGATAACCTAATATAATTGGCCATGTTAACAGTTTAAAAGAGGAAAAAAAAACAATTGAAAAAATGCAGAAATTTTATTTGATAAAATTTCACATAAATGTTTATAATTCACAAAAACAGGAATAAAAAAATGCTCTGAAACTTGTAGAGAACATGCCCAACACAGTAGCATATGCCTGTAATCCCAGTTGAGGAGACTGAGGCAAGAGGATTCCTAGTTCAAAGCCAGCCTCAGCAAAGGCTAGGCATTAAGCAACTCAGTGAGACCCTATTTCTAAATATTTAAAGTACAAAATAGGACTGGGGATGTGGCTCAGTGGTTGAGTGCCTCTGAGTTCAATTTCTGGTACCAACCAAACCAAAACAAAATAAAACTTGTAGAGAACTTCTTCTAAAATGTGCATTGTAGGTGGGTATATACATGCATATATATATATATATATATATATATATATATATATATATATATATATATGCAATTAGTAATAATTTTGTATAAATTCACAAAATATATATATTTCTATATATACACATATATATTATAAATAACTCATATGTATAACAAATTATATTCTTGGTGAAATATTAAATATTTCAAAACCAATACAAATATACTCACTTTAACCTCAACAGTAAGATGAACTGAAAAACTAGAGTGCAATACGACAAGAAAAAGAAAGGAAAAAGTTGGTATTATTGGTACTTGATATGATTGTTTTTTTAAAACAAAAGAATCTTCATAGAAATTTTAAGAATGAAATTTAGCACATTTTCTGGACACAAAATAAAAATTAATTGCATTTCTATACACTGAAAACACATTAAAATATGTATTAAAATTATATATATATATAATTTTAAGTGGTATTTAGTACAGTAATAAACATGATGAAGTACCTAAGAATAAATTTATCAAAACATATACTAAATAGTGAAGTACTTAGGAATAAATCTATCAGAATCTTTCAAAATTAACTTATGGGGTAAATTATAAAATGTTACCAAAACATTCAAAAAAACTATATAAATTGAAAAGAGACATCATGTTCATGCATAAAAAGAATCAGTAATAAAAATAAGTCAATTTTCCCCAAGAGATTTGATAATTTGAAAAAAATCTCATAGGATATTTTTATAGAATTAATGAAGATGATTTTTAAATATAGAGAGAATACAAAGAACCAAGAATCGCCAAAGCATTCCTGAAGAAATACAAGCTGAGGAGACTTTATCTACCAGATAGGAAAACTGATTACATAACTCTATCAAAGATGCCATAGTGTTAATGAGAGAAAATAACATCAATGAAACAGACTAGAGAAACCAGAAATAGAATTATAATTAAACCTAAAAACCTGATTTATAAAAGAGTAGTCCTGTCAACTCAGTGGGGAAAAGAAAGACTATTTAAGATATGACACCGAAACAATTAGATATTCATCTGGAAAAAATAGTGAAATTATATCTTTATCTTGCACTATTCACAAAGTCAATGGCAACTAGCACACAAGGATAATTATAAAATGTTTCGAAGACATCTTAGGAGACTAAATATATGCCTTTGCTTAAGGCAGGATTTCTTAAACAGTATACAAAAAGTATGAAGCATAAGAAAAAAAATATTGATAAAGGAAATTTCATTAAAACAAAGATCATTATTCTTCAAAGGATGCTGTGACTGAAAGCAAAATTATTACCAGCTACAAACTGGGACAGTTGATTTGTCATGTATAAATATATTTATACATGATTATAATTAATATATTTAAAGCACTCATAAAAATCAGTTTTAGAAAATCAAACTGTAGAAAATGGACATACAGGTGAGATTCTCTGCAGAAAAAGAAACAATGACCAATAAATACATAAAAGTATGCTCAACTTCATCAATAATTAGATGTGCGGGCCTATGTTGTGTTACCTTGGTTAAACTGAGAGCTACTTTTTCCATCATCTCCATCCTTGTAATAGGATAAAGTTGGCCAAATGAGGAACTTGCCCAAGATTTGGAAGATGTATGTGAAACATGGTTGTAATTCTCTGAAATTCTTACAAAGCCAGTACAGCAAAAGACTATGCAAAGATCACCCATAGTTTCCAACTTAACCAAGTATTGTATCCAGCTCTTCTCCACCACTGGCTCTGCCAAACAGTAGTGGACTCAGATGCTTGGCAGCAAATCCATCAATGCAGCTTCCTCATGATCTTGTGTTCTCAGCAGGGTGTGCTTGACTTCTCAATTGCCCTGCATTGACCTCCCCCTTGCCCCACCATGCCACTGCAGTGGAAGAAGGTTAATGACCCCCATTTCCCATTGCTCAAGCCCACTTCTAGTCCTTTACTCCTCCACTTCTTTGCACAGTCTAATTCTCATAGTAAAAACTTTACCCCATAACAATTAGCACAGTTCTACTTCCTTGGCTGAACCCTAACAGATACATCAGACAGAAGAAGGCAATAATATCAATGTGGCTTTCTCGCCCCTCTTTCTGATTTCCGTACAAATGCCCACCCTCTCTAGAAGGCTTCTCCTTCATGAAGTTCAATGCCACACCAGCATCAGCACTACCTAGTCCTTTGCTCTGATTTAAATTCTTCTTAGCACTTATCAATCCCTAAAGTACGATACAACTTTTGTAGACATTTTATTTGCTCTCTGTATCCCCAACTGGAATGTAAGTTCCTTTGAAGATAACATTTGAGGGGAGTTTTTGGTTTGTTTGTTTCTTTAATTCTCTGCTCTGTTTCTAGTATCTATTAAGCACTCAATGAATATTTTTAGGTTAAAATGAAATTTAATTTCATGTCCACTAGATTGGCAATATAAAAAGTCAGAGAATAACAAATATTGGCAAGAATATTGAGAAAAGAGAATTTTTATATACTTAGAATACAATCACTCTAAGAATAGCTTGTGTTAACTGAAAACTTAAACATATGCATACCCTACTAACCTAGAAATTCTATTCACTCCTAATTACTTATTACAGGGAGAAAGGGCAAGCTGTATCACAGTTGTTTAAAAAGGAATATTATATACAGCTTTGAAAATTAGTTAACAATATTGGTACACATAACACTAATCTCTTACACATAATATTGAACAACAAAAAAGAAATTCACAGAAGCCTAGAATATTATTCACTAATATACTGTTCAAAAATATGAAAAAGTATCATTATATTTTTAGAGATCCACAGAGATAGGCACAAATCATGAAGAAAATCAAACAAATAGTAAATAGAAAACTCAGTATAATGGTAATTTCTGGGGCAGGGAGAGGGGTGAAATTAAAGAAAAGCACCTGGAATTTTTCAAGAGATTTTTTAATGTTTCCTGAGCCAGACGGTATGTTAGAGGGTATCATTTTGTGTATATTTAAAATTTTTACCAGAAATTTTATTTAAAAAATATTTTTACCAGATAGATTATAAGTGTATAAAATATGAAAAAAAATGTGTAAAAATATGAAAACTTTGTTATCAGTTAGGAAAGCCAAATTACATAATAGCTTTTAAGTCTTTAGTTCTTAAACTTACAAATATTTCTTCCACAATTGTGTATTTGAAGTTTTGGGGGCCTAGGTTCTTGGATTGCAAAAAATCGAAGTAATCTCAAGGCAGCTTAAAAAGAAAAGAAAGATTCCTTCTAAGGGGTACACAGGCCCTGAGGATAAGAACATAGCTGAGCCTGGAATCGGGAATGGAGAGAGGTCATTATGCTTTTGCTGCCTCTTTCCACACTGGCCCTCCCTGCTCTGCCATCCTCATGGTAAGCCTGCTCTCTCCAGCAGCAGCTGTGCTTTATTGGTTACAATGCCAGCTCCAGACACTGGTTCATTGGCTCTGAGCCCCAAATTTCAAATTTTTGAAAAGAGCATTTGATTGCCCCATCATGTGCTGGGTATCTATAGTTGGGCCATCTGGCTGTAATGACAGGGTCAGGTTCACACAGCACACGTGGCTTTTATGGGCGTTGCCATTGTAGGGAGAGCTTGAGGCAAAGGGAGTTGCAGTAAGCCAAGAGGGCGGCTCTCCTACTAAGGCAAAGTTTAAGGCATGAACAAGGTGATACTCAATTGCACAATCTTCTAAGGACCGCCCTCTTACTTATCAATCATTCTTATTGGCATGTATAACATCTGCCCCCAAACAGTTCATCATCTCTTGATGTTATCACAGACTTGAAAAATCACCTTGATTAAGAGTTTCATTAGAAATACTTTGACAATCTCCTTCTGATTAGTATATAAATAACAATAGGTTCAGTAATGCCAGTCCCAGAGCTTTTAACAGGTGAACCCAAACTGTTAGCATGGCTGCCTAGAGCTTGCAACAATCACATTTCATGGACTGGAAGGAAACGGATTTGAGAGTTGGAGACTGGCATGCACAAGGCAGTGTAAATGAACAATTAGATAAACTATGGTAGTATTCCATCAGTTCTAGTTAGTCTGAATTTTTCTTTTCTTTTTTTTTTCTGCTTTAAATTTGTTCTGTTACTAGACAACAAAAGTGTCCTATAATAATATTTTTGCTACAAGTATGCAAGTATTAGATGTAATACATGATGTCATTTCATGCATCTAAATAATATATAATTTTAGTGCACACTGCCTTCACTTCATATTACAAATAAACTAAAGTTTATTCAACTAGCCCACTCTAATCTTTTTTCTATTATAAACAATGTTGCAATTTATTTTGTGCCCATATGTATTTATGTATAAGAAATATTGCCTTTCTGATGCATAGACATTAGTGCCACTTACATTATTCAATCATTCATAGGTTTCCTATGGACCGGAAAAAAAAAATCCCTATATCTAGATAGAAAGATACATTCTTACATGCATACATACACAGATGTATAGAATTATATTTGCATGGGGGAAAATGTGGAAAGATGCTTAATAAATCATTAACATGGGTTACAGTACTTAAGAGAAAGGAAAAAGGAGGAAAATAATGGTCTATTGAAAAAGTAAAACTGGAAAAGTATATTGAGTTCAATATACAACCATATGTTCGTTGCAATTCTATGTGAGAATGACGTGTGTGCTATTACAGAATTTTGCAGAAAAAAAAAGAGAGAGAGAGAGAAAGAAAAGGCCCTTAGCAGAATTAAGTTAAGATAGAGAGAATACTACGTATTCACCACATGCTTCCTGTTTCTGGGAAACATAGAAAGTCTACATGATCCAGGGTCCCTCGCAGGATGGGCCATCTAGCTTGAGTAGTGACCAGTGAAATCTGAGCAGAGATGAAGCAAGCTACGCACAGGCTGGCCCTTTGAAATATGGCACTCTGTGTCGCAGTGCAAAGCCCCACATTCCAGATGTCTATAGCTTGTCATTTTATCTTCCTCCTGCTCTCTGTTGGTGTTTTTAATTTTAATGTAATCAAATTAATCAGCATTTCCTTTATGATTTTGAGGTCATTTTGTCATTTAAGAAGTCAGGGCGGGGGATGCAGCTCAGTGGCAGAATATTTACCTGTGTGCCTAAGGCCCTGGGTTTCCAACTCCAGCAACAAACACACACACACACACACACACACACACACACACACACACCCATTTAAGTTAGCATGGTGGCGCAGGCCTATAATACCAGCAACTCAGGAGTCTGAAGCAGAAGGTTCACAAGTTCAATGCCAGCCTAAGAAACTTAGTGAGACCCTGTCTCCAAATAAAATAAAAAGAAGAGCTAAGGGTATAGCTCAGTGGTAGAATGCTCATGTACAAAGCTCTGGGTTTAATCCCCAAGACAAAAAAAAAAAAGTAAAGTTCTCAGAATAGCTTTCCATGTGTTCTTCTAAAAATTAATTTTATAAACCACCACATTGAGGTTTTTCATATATAACCAATTATGGGACAGTTCTTCCTTTCCTGACTGATGAGATGGCATGACCACTATGAAACAATCTCTGAATCTAAGACCTGGGCTGTCGCTGTCATGATTCCTTGAGGAAAGGGAGCAGAAAGAAGAAGATGCTTAGACATGAGGACAGATGGCTCTGATGGGTCAGGGGACGCAGAGAGAAGTCTGGCGACTCATAGACTGAGACCACTGCCCAATCTCTCCAGTCAGATGCATCATGGCTCTGTCCTGTGCGGTGGGATGAGTGAAGGGCACTGAATAAACTTCCTTTTCTGTGTGAGAGGACGGGATTGGAGCAAGTTCCTATTCCATGGGCCATGGAACTCAGTGAGAAGAAACATTTCCCACCCCTGATAAAATGCTGGTTGCCTATTTAGAACTTCCTTATTTGTTTATATCTCCCCAAGCTCATAGTGGCTGATGTCCGAGATTAATCTGACTTCTCAAAGTGTAGGTGGCCAACCAGCAGGAATAGCATCATATGAAAGCTGGTCAGAAATGCAGAATCCTGTTGGGCGTGGTGGCGCACACCTGTAATCCCAGCTATTTGGGAGGCTGAGACTGGAGGATTGTGAGTTCCAATCCAGCCTCAGCAATTTAGTGAAGGCCTAAGCAATTCAGTAAGAGCAGTCTCTAAATAAAATACAAAAAAAAAGAGCTGAGGGTGTGGCTCAGTATTTGAGCACCCCCAGGTTCAATCCCCTATATAAGAAAAGGAAGGAAGGAAGGAAGGAAGGAAGGAAGGAAGGAAGGAAGGAAGGAAGGAAGGAAGGAAGGAAGGAAAGAAGGAAGGAAGGAAAGAAAGAAAGAAATGCAGAATCCTATACTGACCCCAGACCCAGGGAGTCAGAATCTGTATTCTAACCAGATCCTATATGCAGACCTACATAAAACCTAAACCGTTTCCCAAAGAAGCATGCTCTATGAAATTCTCAGACCACATTAATGCTCTTCTCTCCATCTGTCTCATTGATGAGAATTCTCTAAATACCTTCAAATCTGGTGCAGAAGCCATTTGCAGCTATTAAACATTCCTGCTATCAGTATAAAGCATACATTGGATTTCAAAGACTTCGTGCACAAAAGCAAAAATGAAATATCTTTTCCATTAATATTAATTATATGTTGAAATAATACACTGGAGATATTGGATTAAATAAAATGTATTATTAAAATTAATATCACCTGTCTCTACTTTTTTGTGTCTTTTAGGAATTTTAAAATTACATGCGTGTCTGGAATTGGTGGCTTGAATTATATTTTTGCTGGCCAGTACTAGACCCAGGTCTCTGCCCACCACCTGAAATTGTGTGCTTCCCACACTCACCCTCATGTGAGTGAGTTTCCTGGCTACAATTGCATGGTGGTCACTCCTTGATGTGACTAATGACTCTCATCTGGCAAGTGTTCTGGTCCTGGTCATCCCCATTAGATTGCTAACCCTCTGGCAAAATGCAAACTTTCTTTTGAGTTTAAGTTTTATCGTGGTTTGGAAAGTCTCCATACATAAGAGAAAAGGGATCAGAGATTAAGTTCAAGCTGTGCCTTTACCTTTTAATGTTCTCTATGACCTTGGCCACAACATTTAATTTCTCATTCTTTTTCCAATCTCTTTATTTGAAAATTCAAAGATTTGAACTAGATAATTCTTAAAATCTTGGAAATCCCAAGCACAAAGAACTGTTTACTCCCAATTACCTTTTTACGTTTTCTGTCACTTTGATTAGACTGTAAACTCCTTGAAGGCAAGTATGTTATTTTATAATTCTACCTCTAGCTATTCATGCTATGACAGAACACTGGGGATCTCAATAATCATTTCTGATAATGACTTCTATGCCCAAGGACAGAGCATTCGACCAAGCTGGTACAAGCTTTAGAAAAAACTTGAGCTCTTAGAAGCATTAGAAGTAGAGACCTAATCCACAAGCAGTTGCATTTTGAGGTAAGTTTTGCCTTTCTATTTGTGAGCGCACATTTGTTTTTAAAGGTTTGACCATCTGACTATAACCTAAGAAATCTTGGTTAAACATTTCTTTATGCAAAACAAAGAATGTTGAGTAAATATTTTACCTCTGTGGCTACATTGGGTTATTTTTGTTTCCACCCCTCTGAATGTTTAAGGTGGAAAAACAAGTGTAAATGTTCAAAAGATTTTCAGTTACAAAAAAATCCCATGGTCCATGAAAGAACAGTGGTAAACTTTAAATGACTAATTAAGTCAATGAACATGTATCAAACTTGCTGAACATCTACAAATCATGGTGAGTTTTGGGGTAACGCAGAGAAAATGGAAGAGAAGTCCCTCTTCTCAAATACCTATAACCTCATTGAAGACAACCAAATCTATAAATTGACGATAATTAAATAGTATTTACACAATACAAAAGTAACTGGTAAACTGAGTTCCTGTTGTATGTACAGTGCACATATACTAATGTAAAAAAGTCTAAAATCTGCTCTTGATTTATGTCCAAGTACTAAGGACCCAAAGGAGGATCACATTAGGACCACATTAGGGGTGCTCAAAGGATTACAGAACTGTTTGAAAAAGCAGGAAGTCCAGGAAAGAGCAACCAGGTGCCTGTCTGCAGGGCAGATGCAGGACCGGTGGACAGCAGTGCATCTCCATCTTTCTGTGGGAGAAGTGGGAAGGTGGAAACCACAGAAAGAGAGCCCAGGCATCTACAGTTCACCTAGGACCTGAGGTTTTCCAGCCACCATGGAGAGTCACTTTGGGGTCTTGTTCTGACCTTCCCAAATCAAAATCTGTATTTTGAATACACTGAAGTTACTTTTTATGCACACTAAAGTTTCCAAATGACTCGTGCAATATGAAAAAAGGGGGTCAGATTAATTCTTGACTTGATGCCAGGCCTGTCTCCACAGCTTTGTGATAAGTTATTCCCCTTTTCCTGCACAACTTTCTAAGCCTCGGTTTCCCCATCAGAAAAGAAGTACCTACCTGTATTATTGCTGTGAGGACCATATGAATAATCTAAGGTGATTAGAGATACTGCACACTCAATAAATGCAATAAAAAGTATAATAAATTCATAAAGAACTCACCAAGCAAGAATAGATAAAGGAGATATGATGAGGAAATCAGAGAGAATTCTAAAAGCCCAAGCAGGAGGTTAGTCAGTCAAGGATGTGATTCCAATAATCATGTCCATTTACTACCACTGTCTACATGCCAAGACATGTTCACATGAATTCTAAAAATCCTTGTAATGAGAATTTTGTAGGATGTTAGCTGGAGGTTGGTGAAGTTAAGCATCCTTGACCAAGTGATCCTGCTAGTAAGTCACACAACACACACTAGAAAACAAATTGTGTTACAGTCCAAAGGCAAGAATCCAGCCTATGAGGTACCCATCATGCCTCCCACTTGAGACAGACAATCCAAGACAGCACAAGGCAAAAGCCCTGAAATGAAGCCAAGTTCTGAGAGCAGAGGGGACACACAGGAATCGGGGACATAGGGTCAACAATGGAGTCATATCACATATTGCCAAGGACTTTCCTTATTTTGCAAGCTATTGTTAGTAACCAGGGAGAGATATAGCAGACATTTATTTTCTACTGTATTTATAAAAGGAAAATTAAACCACTCTTCAAGATTTACTATTAATATTAAGTGCAAAGGCCCTGGTTCCATAGTTTTCTTGATAGAGGCGAGTATGGTTCAGATCCAAATACAAGAAACAGAGCTCAGAAAGGTTCAGTCTGTCTGGGAAGAAAATTATAATAAACACCTGATGTGTTTACCTGACAAGCCTCCATTCCCCCTCTTCTGCACTAGCACCCTGATTTTCATGAGGATACTGCTCCCTGCCACCTAAATTTTTGTGGTTCCAAGAGGGCTGATGCACATTTGCAGACTCCAAAAATGAACATAAAACTCAGGCTTTTGCAATTGGTACATTCCACACCTCTGGTGACAGTCTGTTGGCTCAGAGATAGAAAGTAATCTGAATTGGTCTGATCATTACAGATCTGAGAGTCTGCAATAAAATATCAAGCAAGCAAAGGTCTCCTACGCCCTGGCATTGGATTTCCTAGATTTGCCAGGGCTCAATTCACAAAGGAAGTCAGTATATAATTTGCACCTCTAGATCTTTGCATGGCAAAAGTTCCATCCTTAGATTTTTCAGATAATATAAGTCAATGATTTTGTTTTTTCTAAACCTGTTTAAATTAGGGTTTTAATCATTTAGGGGAAAAGAATCCTGATTAACTGAGAGTCATTTGTAGCTCAAACCATCAATCTTGTCACACATTTACATTTAAAGTGAACTGATTTTGTGAGAATAGTTCATAAGTAGGAAGAGAATTGGAGAGAAGGAAGAATAGTCCTTAATCCATGAGCAGGACAAATTATATTGAGAAAGAGGTCCAAAAAATTTAAAAATTAAAAATAAAACTTAAAATAATAAGGGTGAAATTCATAGAAGAAAATGAAACTGGAATGTGCACCTTGATTCTCTGGACAATAAAAAAAATTAAGAATGAGAAGAGAGTCTTAGCAAATCAATGTGTCCCTCATCTAAGGGGAGAGGGAGTTGAGAAGGAGCTAATTTTAAAAAGTGGCAAGGGGACTAGAGTAGGATTAGAAAGGAACAAAGCACTTCTATGTGGGGCATGTTTGGAACAATATTCAGCAGGAAGAGGCTTTAGAGTCTGGGATTTTGTCTCAAAATTTAAATTAGGCAGTTAATATAGTCTGCTGTTTAATGGACAAACTTAGAAAATCTATCTGAAATTATCATTACCAACAAACATCATATTTCCACATGTATTATAGGAAAGTCGGGAAAATAGCCAGCACAAAATTCTTAATGCTAGAATGCACTTGTAATCAAGGCACCATGCTGACAGACAAAAGCACAAACAATTTAAGCATATAATTCCTTTTTAATACAAAAAAATTAACCCCCAAAGTAGTCTCAAAGAAATAGTCTCTTTACCCATAAATAGGTTTCCTTATCTATGTGACTCAGTAGTATCGGCTCTCTATTTTCTTCACAAACAGCCATTCATAGATTATATAATTCCATGTATTTCTTCAGATGCCAAACAAATAAAATAATTAAATATAGGGAGAGGAAGAGGTGAAAGCCACTTGCCTAGTTAATCAGTTCTAAGCTGGAGTCTGATTGAAGGCATGACTGTCCCTGGGTGGCATAGAATACTTTGTCTAGATCTACAGAACGAGGACTTAATTACAACAGAAATTGCAAAGAAAAGGGTGTTAAAATAGACAGAAAGTATAAGTCAAGTCAGATAGGATGAAAAAGGTGGAAAAACTCATTTATAGTGTAGAGAAATTTTGCTATATCCCTCTCAACTCTTTAATGTATTTGATTTGTCAGCTTGGGAGTGACTCTAAGATGCAGCAGCTGTTGATTTATAATCATTCTAAGTAACTGTATTAACTACTGCAGTGTTTAAAGCATGTAAGCTAAGAATTGGACATGAGAACGGCTTTTTTCTGATAGCTCATGTAGGGAAAGACTACATTTGTTTTCCTCTCTGGTCATTTCTTTTGCTCATTGGTTTCACAGTATCTTATCTGTGCCTCGGAGGGCCCTGCATGTAATATATTATGGCCAATTGTTTACGTGGCTAGATGTGTCCTTGGACTGTAAACTTTTCCAGAGCAAGACGCACCTCTTGCTCATTACCATATGGCCAAGTGTTTTTCCAGAATGGCTTCCGTCTTAGTAGAGTTAAAGAAAGGGGCAGGGGCTGTTGAAAAGGTAGCTACTGTTCCTGAATAACAATAATACATATGCCATGAAAATAAAGGGGTCTAGAAGTCACACAATCCTGGGTCTAAATTCTGGCTTCTCCACATCTTGATTAAGGTATTTGGGGTCAGTCACCTAATCCCTCATACAGCACTGTTCTCTCTAAAATTGGGATAAAGGTTACATCCACCCTTCAAAGTTGTTAAAAGGATTTCAAGAGGTGGCAATGTGGAAGGACACTATACCTCATAAAATGTTTCCAATTTTGAATTATTATTGTTTACTACTACTCTGTCTACACAGTAAGGACTACAGTTTAAGAATCTCTTCTGTCAGTTAAGCCCAAATCTTCATCTTGGGAAACACCTTCCACTTAGTTTGTTGGTGGCGGTATTCATTGTGGTCCTGTGTGAAACAATGAGGAATGACGCCAGGTGTAAAGACAGTTCCTGGGTGCTATGTTGCAGACCATAACCTGGACTCTGTCACACCAGACAGCTTAATAAAGGAAGCCGCTGGCTAATACCATTGGAATGTGTTAGGTACGATTTCGTTTTGTAAGTTTCCTCATACCTGACAGACAGGGAAGAAAAAAAAAAAATGTGCCCTAATGAAAAGAGCAAAGGAAATAGAGAAGCAAAAAACTAACCTTTGAGAACCTGCTCTGTGCTGAGCACTCAGGGAAAAAGAAAGAGGAAAGAAACAAGTCCAGCATGGACTTCACAGCCCAGGGACCAAGAATAGAGGCAGGGTGGAACCTGTTATTAAAATGGGGACCTCTCTTAAATGTTTGCATTTAACAAAGCCATGCCTATAACAGGGGGAGAATCCAATGCACTATGATTGTGCTAGCCATAAGGTAATTATTTTTTTAATGTCAATTTAAAATGCATTCAGGGCAGGTGGCATGATAATAGGACACACATAGAAAGGCATGTGGTAGATTTCAGCTCTGTATCCTGGTAACTGTAGCAATAACCTCTCCTGGAGATAAAGTCAAAGGCTTAATTTGTGAGTATGAGGCTTGAGCCAGCAGAGCCCTGGCCTCACCCCTGGGATGGGCTGGTTCAAAGCAGGGCGTTTTGACCTAACACTTTGATACAGTTAATTGATGTCAAACCACCTTGTCAACATGTAAAATCACCATGTTTTTAAAAACATAAGGAAGATATCCCTACCAGTGTTGGTTTCAGGTCTTGTGGGACAGAAGTTCTACCTATGAAAGAAAAAGAGTAAGTCACATTCAAAAGAAAAGGAAAAAAAAAATACTAAGTAAATAAGCATTTATTTAGAACAAGAAAAATATACAACAAATCACAAATTTTTAAAAACTGCTAAAGCACCAACATTAAAAAAATAATAAAAAGAAAAATTTAATTAACTGCCAAATATACTCCTAAAACATTTTTCCAGCTTTTTTTTGACTGCATAATCCTGATCATTCTTCCATAGGCCAATGCTTTTGTAATATCAGTCCTAGAAAAGAAAGATAATTCTTTTTTATAACATTATTTAGTAAAATTTGTTTTGAATTAAATAGTTTACAAAGTTGAGTTTTAGCTTTTAAAAGTGGCTTTTAGTAACACAATTTGTTACTGACAATACATATCTGTTCTTAGGACTATTATGAAACATGGAGAAACTTATACCAGGTTTCTTTCATATCTGTGCTGTACAATTTCAGGGTATCTCAAGTTTTCTTGCACAGTGACCAATAAATACTCATTCAGAGTTATTTAAGACTTAATAACTAGTCAGTACACTTGCTATAATGGTATAAGTTTTATGTTATTATTGCTGTTAGTATTCTGTTTTAAATCAGCTATGAATGTAAATATTTTTGTAAATATGTCCATGTAGTTAGATGGTACATATTGTATATATGCTTTGTTCATAAAATATGCAACTTTATAAAGACATGTTTTTGTAGTACCACTATATAATGTATGTCCTACAAACATGGTAGTTCTGATAATAACTTCCCTTGGTAGATTTCCAAAATATATATAAATGTATTAAATATAACTTCAAATATACTCTAGAATCAAATGACCACTTCTAAACATTAAGAACACTAACGAATTCATTAAATTATGAAGCAAAGAAAGCATAGAAGATTAAATTAATTAAAGAAATTTTGGTTAAGTTGTTAAGAAATGAATACATTTTCATATTGCACAACATTTTCTGGGCAGAACACAAAAACGCATTTCTATAAATCTGCTACCTCTTGTATCATTCCTTAGCTGCTTATTTTATGTACATGTCTCAATAGTCATTTTCAATAAAACTCTGTTCTAAGGAGTTTAAGAACATACTCTCCCTTCCATTCTGACATCATATTATAAAATGAAGCAGCCCACAATGACTTTCTGCAGTTCTTGGGGACAGAAATCTTATTTTATTAGGAAAAGAAGCCTAACATTGCCAGGGAAGCATCTTCAGATGGGAGAAGGCCAGAGAGGGTGGCCATGTATTCTCTCATCTGTATCTTCATTTCAGGACACTTTTGTGAAGACAGCACAATGAAATTTGATAAACCAGATATATAAAACTTCCATAGATATTTATTTTGTTTCTCTGAATTTTTTTTTTGCAGTAGATGTCTTCAAGACTGTAGGTCATCCATTCATTTTTTCATTCATCTATCAAAAAATGATGTCTTTCCATGTGCTAGAAAGATTCTATAGTGAACAAAGCATGAATAGATGGTAGCTTCGTGGAACTAACAGTTGAACAGGAAAGAAAGGAAGTAAACAAAATATTACTTAAACAGTTTGTTAATTGTTGAGAGGCTTCCCTCTGTTGCCAGGAGTAATAGATTGGACCTTGTGAGCTGGATGAAGGAAGATGGTTGCCAAGAGTCTTATTCTCCCCCTTTCCTTTGAACCCAGAGGCAAGGCTGCTTCTACACTAGCCCTCAAAACTGTAAGGCAAGAGGACCATTGTTAACCTGAAAGGCTTAGATCACCATGCTCATCCCTGGGACACCTGACTATATGCCTGCCCAGTGTGTTGGGGGTCAGGAAGATGTGTTTTCTAAATAGAAGAGCTAGGTTACATTTGCTGATTAGACCAAAGCAAAGGAGTTACAGTCCTGTATCCACCTTTTGATAGACCACAAGAATCTGTGGCCTATTCAAAGAGCAATGAAGAAGCCAGGGCAGTATTTGAAACTTAAATTGCCCTGGCTGCATTGTAGGTAATAATATGGGTGTGAAAGGAAATGAGAACACTTAAAGGATTTTTTTTTCAAGTAAAATAAGATGCTATCTTGGTTTAGGGTGGTGGCTTTGATGATGAAAAAGAGTAGGTAAAGTCAAGAGCTATTTAGTAGATAAAACGTCAAGTGGCTACATCTGAAAGAATAATGAAAAGGAAAAGATCAAGATGACTCATCCATTCCAATTTAAACATGTTCCGTGATTCTTGACCAGGATGCACATTAAACTCACTTGGAGACCCTCACCTGAGTTTCTGATTTAGTTGGTTAAGCAGGCAGCCCAGGCACGAGTGTGTTTCCAGAAGTTCTTCAAAAGTGGCTCAGGTCAGAGAATTCCTGAACTAGGCAGACAAAGTAGAAGATAAATTGACAAGTGGGGTGAGTAGAGGGAAATTCCCTGAGTCCCACCCTATGAGGCCTTTGTTGGAAGAACTTGGGACCACTCCGGGTAAGAAAACCTGTGTGGAGTTGGAAGTACATATCTAGATGTTGGAGTTTCTATCTAAGAGCAAAACTGACTGACATCTCTGTTGTGATAGAAGTTACAGCAGAATATGCAATTACCTAGGGAAAGAGTATTGTGAGGAAATACAGAGGTCCTTGAACAACCTGGACATTGCAGGGAGAGGATGAGGAGTCAGCTGAGGTGCACCAGTACATTAGGAGAAAATCTGGGCAAATGAATGCTCACAATCAACAGGAGGGAAAGGATCAAGCAAAAAATGCACACGTGGGTTGAAAGCTGAGTCTAATTTTGGCAAGGCTGGCACTCCAACTCCTCCCAGCCATCAAACCTCTGGGTTGATTCAGATCCTCCCCCCCAGGGTACTAAGGCCAAGAACCTCCCCTTTGGCCAGATAGCTATCAGCAGGGAATTATTATTTAAAGGTCAAATTATAGGAGACTCCGAATCCCTTTTTTTTTTTTTTTTTTTTTTTTTAGGATTTGGAAAATAATTGCAATCTCATTCCAGACACTAAACACAAAAGATAACATTCTATGCTCACATGCACTCATGACTTTTAGCACTTAGACGTATATTGTGTTCGCCTATTTGTGAGTTTAAAGTTGGCAATGATTGCAGTCCTTAGCATTCAGTAGCATTCTTTCTGTTGCCAAGCCTACTCAGGGCAAAACAAACAGAGTGATCTTTCAGGACTTGACTCCTCTCTGGGCCCCAACTATAACACGTACATATTTTTGCCACTGTTACAGAATCTATACTTATTTTTTTTTTAATTCTTTACCTGTGTTTCCTCTCATTTCCCTGAGGGCAGGTACTGGTCTTAAACAACTTTGTATCTCCAGGACCTATCACTGTGACTAGCACTTGGTATGTACTGACTGAATAAATGTTTGCTGAATGAATGGAAAGTTGCATAATTCTTCTGTGAATTCATGAACAGTCAATCTGGAAATTCCATCTCTAAGTATCCTTTCATCATAGACTGTAAAATATTGTTTAAATAAAGGATGTGGTTTATCCATGTTTAAGTTTTAGGTCAACTTTCTATGGAGTTAGTAAAATCTTGTTCCAATACAAATTATTTAATCCCCTAGTGCCTTGGGTTTTCTGTCTATAAAATAAGAATGGCTGTGCTGATTTCACTTGGCACCATAGTAAGGACAGAACTCAGAACTCTACTTGCCCATAAGAGCTACTCCTTGGGTTTGAGGGTCCGTCTTAGACATTTCTGTCTTATTCTCTGTGTACATGTTGGCTCACATGTTGTGGGGGCAACAGAAAAATTGTCTAAATCTATTTATAACTTCTCCTGGAACCATAGCAAAGGGCTGAAGCCTGTGAATCATGTCTCTCCCTGCAGCAGCAGTGATTTTTCTGGAAGTCTCTAGTCCCTTTCCAGCAGGACATTAGGAAGTCCTGGGGGCCTTAAGGCAGACCTGGCCAGCAGAAGGTAGTCAATGCTGCCTTGAAGGTCTCATCACACTTGGATTAGCTTATTCAGAGATAATCTCCCCTCTAATTCAATTCTACTTTTCAATTGATTTAAAGGTCTCTTGTTGGAAGCCGGCATGGTAGCATATACCTGTAATCCCAGTGGCTTGGGAGGCTGAGGCAGGAGGATCCCAAGTTCAAAGCCATCCTGAGCAAAAGCAAGATGCTAAGCAACTTAGTGAGACCCTGTCTCTAAATAAAATACAAAATAGCGTTGGGGTAAGAAAGGTCTCTTGGTGGAAAACCTGTCAGAGAAATGATAGACTGTCTAAACCAAGGGCAATCCTTCTGACTAAAATTTAAATAGTAAAATATATCAACTCACTGGATGTATTTTCATTTATGATAAGTCCACTTGACATAGAGTTGTCCCCATTGGTTGGGTTCTAGTTCTATGCTATGTTTTTGAAGTGCCTCGACTTTACCTCACTTTATATTCATATGGATGTTATAAGTATCTCCAGTTTACATGTGCAGAGCATGAGGTTCAAAGACCTTAAACCATCTACCAACGTCACACAGCGGCACCAGGAAGAGACCTGACAGAGACTCTGAACACCCCTGAATGCCAGCTCAGCCTCCTTACCATGTTCAGTATTTGCCCACAGACACTCAACTTCTCTTAGTAGGCTTCTAATATGCTTTTATTTTAAAACTAAATCTTACCCTCAAATAGACTGGATATTTGCAATTCTACTTCAAGGGACATCCAGATGAGTTTTCTTATCCTTGAGACTAATTTGAGGTAAAAAACAAAGATAAAATGAAACGAAGTATAACATGAATCTTAGAGAAGGATGTTGTGCGATTTTAACTGCAACCGAGCTTTTCTATTTCCTTGGGTGACTTTTATTATTGTGTGTTTTTTCCATACACATTTGTGATGACCTTTGTTCCTTTGCTTTGAAATAAGCCTAATTATCTGCAATAGCTTTTGAAATTATTTTTCCTGTTTCACAAACCATTACACCTGATCTCATTAGTTTTATCAGTAGTTTAAACCTCTGAGCTTAATGTGAAAAGCCAGAGTGTTAATAGTCAGGTGGCCTTCGAGTGCCCTGCAGACCCCAACAGCCACTGCTGCTGGTGTGTGCTGGGTTTTGTGGGCTTGTAACATTATATGCAGAAGAATTGCTGTCAGTTTTTAAATTTTTATCCACTAGGACCTAATAGAATCATGGGAATATGATAAAATTAATAAATATTATGTTGTGGCCCCTGGGGAAAGACAGTTCCGTTTTCTCCAAGAAATACACTAGTCAGGCTATGGTCAGGGCAAGAGCACAGGTTAAATTAACCGCATGGGTTGAAAATAGCAGATTTCTTGTTAGGCTGGTGGCTGCCTGAAATGCTGGGTTGAGCAAGATCCTGAGGATGCATCCAGGCTTGGTGACAGAGAATGCTGTAAGCAGTTTGTTATGCCTTCAAAGGGAAGTAGAGAGTTGTGGCCAGACTATGCATCTGCCAGGATTTGCCATCTTTAAAGAGCAATGGCCCCAGAAAAACTCAACTCCCAATGTGGATGTATGACTTTTACAGTGGCAAGAGCCCCATTTTACAAGTTACCCCAAAGAAAATCTATGAATGAAACACTGCCAATTATTATTTTTTTTAATTGAAATGCAGAGAAATTAAGAGAAGGATATATACTTCAGGATGGGGAAAAGATCATGTTTCTCTGATGTTTCTTCATGATCAAAGAAAAAGGGACTTCATTGGGTTAGTAAGGAGAGATAGCAGATGTGGAAGAAGATGACTTTCTCTGCAGAAGACTCAGAACAGCATAATTGATGAAGTGGGTGGAAAGCCTAAATTGGGACATGCCAGAAAGGCAGAGCACCTGTGCTGGCAGGGCAGACATTTACCATATGAGTAGAGCAAAATAGGTGTTCAAGCCTTCTTGGATCCCTACTGGGAAGTTTCTCCTCTGATGACCCCAAACCCGGGTTCTGCAAACACTTGTTATTGAAGTTCCTTCTTGCTATGAGCTGCTCTTCCTAATGCACAGCATCTACCTGACAGGTTTTATTTCTCTGCCCTGAAACACTCATGCTGCAGTGGAAGAAGACAGAGAGGTAGATTCAGAGACACAAATGCAAAGATAGAAGGGCCTGCCTCTATCTAGAAGGACCAGTGATAGCTTCTCAGAGAAGGAGACATTAGGGTCAGTTTACTGGAGAGAAAACAAGAAGGCCGTTCTGCTCATAGAGAAAGGGATAGGCAGAGGTGTCGAAGCCACAGCATAATCAGTCAACCTCAACGAGTTGAAGGTCCCTGGAGTACAGAATGAGATCAAGGAATGGGTGGAGTGTTCTGATTATGATGGGTCTGAAAGACACCAAGATGTGGTATGAATATCTTTGTTGTTAGAATGATCACCCTGGCAACAGGTAAAGGATGAATGAAAAGAGAAATAGATGTCAGTTAGGAAGTAATTGAAGCTGTCTAGATAAAAAATGATGACTGAAGTCAGATTCAAAACATAGTCGAAATTAAAATAATCAAGTCCTAAGAACTGATGGATAGGCTGAAGGGGCAGAGAAGAAGAAAAGATGTTAATATGACTCCCAGATTTCTGTAGGAGAAGATAATGAGGCCATTGAGTGGACTGAAAAAAAAAATCAGAGAGACAAGAGCTTTTGGTTTCCTAACATGCCTAGTCCAACATCAGGAGCTACATCAACAGTGAGTTGTCATAGACATGTGTTTCGGAGTCAGAGGTTGGGATTCCAATCCACCTTCTTCCTTCCCATTCAATAACTAGACTCTCTGTGCCTCAGTTTCCTAATGGGAAAATTTGAGATAATAATAATATACATTTTATAGAATTTACATTGGAGATGAAATGAGAGTATGTCTATAAAATACACATAGCTCCTGTAAGCATTCAATCACACTACCTAGTTTGGAATCCATATTTTTACATTGCTTTTTCACTTTTAATGAAGTATTGGGATTAAAAATTTTTATTCTCTTGGTCATGTAAAATTCACTTGGGTTTCTATTTCATTAGCTAGACTGAATTTCTGCTAAGATATTTATGATATAACACATAAAAATTATTCTTGAATTGGCCTCTTAGCTTCAAAGTCTTGCAGCCTGATCCCTGGGAGCCTATGCATTGTAGAAGATTAGGATATACCCATTGGATTGTGTTGGGATCATTCTCAATCAAATCAGTGCTGTGACTTGATTTTCTACTTCCTTTAATATAGCTCTTGAAAGCAAACCCTAATTGCTAGAAATATGCCAATTCTTAAATCAGTAGGGTAGACAGTGGTGTTCATAACAGTCTAGGTTTGGAACCTAGTAGTTGCTAATAAATTTTGGTTGAAGAAGTGCATACCCTCCCTGCACTTCCACATCACTGTCTGGTCTCAGGAAACAATGTTAGCATCAGGCTGATGCTCATTTCTTCCTTCTACCCAAGCCATGTGCCCCAAGCAGAGTATAAATTCAGTATAAATTCAGTATAAATTCTTCTTTACAAACATTTAAAAACCTGTAACTGAACGTTTAATCTGTCAATTAGAAAGCAAAGACTGTAAACTAAAAATGGATCAAGAGACCAGTGTTCATACAGATATGTGGCTTCAAGTATATACTGTTAAACTAAAATGTTTGTGCCATGTATTGAGCTAGTAGATTGACAGGCTTCTCTATGTTAATGTGTGTGAGAGTCCATCCAAACAACCCAAGATAGTATGAGTTAGTAGAACTTATGGGTGCCTTTGTGTTTTAAAACCCTACTCTTAAAATTTGTGATTTAATGAGCCTTTCCATACTAAAAATATATCCCAATGAGATTTAGATTTAAGATAGAAAAAAATAAAACAAAGCTAGTTTTGTTTCACAGGTACAGAAAGGTGCTAGAATTATTTACTGCTTTCTGGACTCTGAATTATGACCAAATTGATATTTTCCAGGTTTTTCATTAACTTGTTCTGAGGTAAACACATCATTTGCCATGATTAAATCCAAGGTGTTTCTGTAGCTTCCTCCTCTAAATATTAGAACAAGAGAGAAGAATTCCAATTGACCCTTTAGTTGAAATAGCACTAGAGAAAACATACAGAACTGACCCAGGAACTGGACTGAAATGCTCACAGCTCCAATAAGCAGGGCCTCAATAAGCAGAATCACATGGGAAATGTTCTAGTCCGGAACTTTCACCTCCAGACTGAGAATTCACTGCATCTTATCTTAAAAATTCCCATAGAGTCACCAAATTGTAAAAGAACTTAGGGTTGACCTTCTCAGTCCCCATTCCTTTAATATCATGCCTTCACAGAAGAGCTCTTCAAAGACAAAGCTTCTACCACCTCATCTGGAATGGTTTGATGTCATCCAAGTTGCTAGAAATACAGCTCTTGGAATTCACTGAGATTTCAGATTTCCTTCTCCACTTGAATTAGATGTATCAAATTAGTTCCTGTTAACAGCTAGTCTTTTTTTCAATTTTTCAATTTATTTTAATTAGTTATATATAACAGCAGAATGCAATTCAATTCATATTACACAAAGGGAGCACAATTTTTCATGTCTCTGGTTGAACACAAAGTAGAGTCACACCATTCACATTTTCATACAACAGCTAGTCTTTTAAAACAGATGCAAGATTACAAGGCAAAGTAGAACTTGGACACAATCCTTTCTTCTTCTTCCCTACTGCCAACCCTTAGCATTGGAGACAGGGACATCTCTAGGAAACTCACTGGATTCATAAAGTCTACCTGATGAACTAATCAGCATAAAACTGGCCCTCCCTTGCCACCAATTTTAGATGCCCTTCTAGTCCCCCACCACAGTCTTGAGTAAAATGTCAGGAGGAGACAGTGAAGAACACACAGGAGTTCCCAGGTCAGTCTTTAAAAAAATAAAAAAAACTTTTTCTGGTCTTAGCTACCTGATTTGATGTGCCACCAAGTTTTAAGTGTTTACTTTATGACCCTTCCAAGGATGAATCACAAGCAGAGGCAGAAAACAACTATTCACTTATTACTGAAACTCCCATGCTTTATGTTCCCATGAGAAAAGGCCAGACCTTTACAATGCTTGGCCAGAAGGGGACATTGTTCTGGCACTCCAAAATATTAATGTGTAATGACTTGCTACACTACAGTTCACTAACATTACCTGCTTTGTGCATATAAATCAAAACTCTTAGGATTTCAATTAATTAAAATATGTGTATATTTTTAAAATATGTATTTTGATTATATAATCAATTTTTAAAACTTCACAATTTAAGTAGGGAAACATTTAAGAGAAAAAGAGTATTTAAGATCATTTTATAATGTGCTTCACAAGAATGCTCACTGTGCAAATGAACAATGAGCTAAAATTATCTTCCCTAGGGCTTAAAATTTTTGCCCCAATACTATTCTCTGAAACAAATCACAGTACCCTTTCATATGTGGAGATATATTTCCAAAAAGATTTCATTCCCTGCTTGACAACTGTGGCTACCCCTTTTGAAATAAAATGTAAAATTTTAAATAACTGTATCTGATGAGCAACCAACGAATCAATCAAAAGCACAGAGTACCTACTAAATATCAGGCACCACACTCCACCCAAGGGATAATCAGCAGTGATTAATCAATTTATCCCTAAGAGATTGTTTATACTAATTTTGTTGTTCCTACTTTGTAATGCCACCTCTGGAGAGAAAATGAAATTAAAAATTGAATTGAATTTGGGGGAGGGGTGGAGAAAAGACATCAAATAACATTGCAGGTACTGGTTGTGAAAGCCTGTAGGAAAAGCAGGCATAGGGGACAGCAGAAAGTCATATTCTTTTAGTTCCAAGTACCTCCACTTAATTCTTGTTATGGCTTTCTATAAGGTGAGTTCTAGTCCCAATGCCCAAAAGGAAAATGAAGTCTTCAGAGGTTGCATACGTGGCCCATGATGCTACACTTGTTGTTGTGAAATCAAAATCCTCACAGAGATCTAATTCCAAAGTGTACCCTTCTTTAACTACAGAATGCTCATTACTGGCAGAGAAATCAATAGGAGAGCATTATCATGCCACTTATCATAAGACTTGTATGTGAATGGCTAAAACCATGCACCCTCAGTTATTTGTTTTACATGCAGACCAAAGAACACAACTATTTCTTTCTTATCTTTAGAACATTTTAAAACTATTGACTCACAATATAACAATTATGTACAATTTACAATGCCATAAAACTTTATATTTGATGTTTCCAAATTGGCACGTCATCAAATGCTTATAGATGTTAATTAATGGTCTAAATGTTTAAAGAGAACATACATGGCAGAGAATTTTTGGAGGAGAAAAATTACATGATCATCTTTTTTTCCAGGATATTTTAAGCCTATTAAAATCAATGTGCAGTGAGGGGAGAAGGTAAACTTGAGAGGAAGTGAGTTACCTCTGCACCCCTGCTTATAGACGCTGGGATTTTCACATTTGCAGCTCATCGGGGTCCTTTAACAATGACCAGGACTCTGCCTAAGCTTCTTGTTCCTTTTCTGACAGGTTACCTCTCAGCAAGAGATGGCTTAGGTCAGGTTGCTCCCTGGTCCCCATTTTCTTATCATCGTACCCATTTCTGCCACTTTCTAAAAACAACCACAGTGCCAGCGTGTTAAAGACACCCCTCCCATTTCCCAGAGATGGAAGACACATACAACTCCATTTGTTGGTCAAGCACTGAAGATTTCACATAAAAGAAGGGGTCCCCAAGAAATGTGGTTTTCCCCAGCATGTTGTACCATCTGTGACATTTGCCATGAAGACCGCACACATTCCTCTCGGAGGACAAAGTTGCTCACCAGTTTTCAGGCTCCAGAGTTATTTCCAATATGTGCACCTACAATGAACTTCCTTTACTGAGTGGGCAAATGGGAGATGTAGAGAATGGTCCAGCAGGAATTTATCTGGATTCCAATAGCAACGATGCTTGCCCACAAATGGTTTTGACTTCCCTACACAGTCAAAATGGGATCCTTTGTGTTAGAATTTCTTTTAAAGTTGTTGAAAGTTCAATTTGAAACTAAAGGAAAGGTGTTCATCTCACAGATCTTTGTACTCAGCCCTGCACCACATCTGTGCTGACAACAAACCAACACATCTGGTTTTATCTCCACTCTGAGAGGTTATGTTAGGAAAGTGGTGTGAGAAAAAACAAAATGGACCAGATAAGAGCATTCAGTAGGAGGCTCAGCCCTGGATCCCTGTGAGTTCTCTGGAATGGTACTGAAAGCCTGCTACAAAATAGTATCAACGAGCTCCACTCATCTACACCCCACCAACACTTTCCCCATAATTTCCACTCTGGAAATCTTTTAATCCAAAGTCCTTATATACCCAGCATTTTTACTCTCTGGACTCAATCTTAGCACGCTAGCTACCACACAAGTGCCAATCCCTTTCTTGCCTATTGAATCAGGTTGACACAGCACAAAGGAAATGATATTTGTTAGCTATTGGTAGCAAAGGATTCCTTGGTGTGTCCCCTGAGAATGGAACTGGAAGTAAAGATGTTGATTCACTTCAAAATCTTAAACCATTTCTTCTGCCATCCACAGTTCAAGCATTAAAAAAAAAGAGACTGAAACATAGTTTAAAAAGGAGCTGCCCAGGAGTATTCAACTGCATCTAATTTACAAATCACTTTCACATATAATGGATTAATCAGGATGCTTTGGGCTGTAACATAAACCAACTCAAGCTAATTAAAGCAAATAATAATTATTATTATTATTATGTGGATGCCAAGATATCTCACTGACCTCAAGGCAGGAATGAAACTGAGCTTTAAGAATGAGGAATTAGAATGCTCTAGTCCAGGGAATGCTCCAAATCTTCTTTTTCATCTTTCTTCTAATGTTTTTAACTACAGAACTACATTCTCTCTGATTCAACTCTATGGTAAAAAGAGTATCATCCACCAAAATCTTCTGAGTTTGCCTCTTCTTTATTAAAACAACAACCAAATGAATCCAGAATTTCTTGGTCCTAATTCCAAGTGTTTTTAGTGCCTCCCTTGTCAAGCTCCTAGCTGTGGTTCAATTACCTAGGTAAGGAATCAGGGTCACCTTGCTCACACATGGCTTGCAGGAGACTAACCATTGTAATCATGTAGATAGGAATAAGCTGGGGGTCAGTTACCCCAAATGTGAGGATCCAGGAGAGGCACCCAGTGGATATTGATACACATACTATTTCTTTGATGACCCCATCCACTAGCATTTTTACTAGTAGTGTATTATGATTGTATAGTTGAAGTCAATTTCACTAACATAACAGTGGTACAAAAAGATAAAATTAAAAGTAGAATCAAGTTCTCAATCCCACATCAACCCTTCTAAACCTTACTTTTAAGCACAAAACAGTAAAAAAGAAAGACAAACTAAAAACACAAGCAAAAAAAAAAAACCTGACATTCACTCCCATCTTCAGATTTTATATTTTAATTGTAGATGCAAAATAGGCCCTCAGTAAAATAGCTGAGAAGCATTTTGAAAGCAATGTATAAATATTGCAAACTACTGAAGGGGGGAAGTATAGTCAAAGCCACTAACTTCAATCAGAGTCACTTTGGATTCTTGTTTAGAAAAGACATTTCAGGTGTAAGAAATGAAAGAAATAACACCATTACCAGCAGCGGTTCACCTATTAATACTTGTCATACTAATATCTGCAGAAAAGCAAGATTTTTCTTTTCTGCAAAGTCAAGGAGGATGGAAGTAGAATCACATAGAGTCCTGGAGGTGTTTCCAAACCAGCAGATCCCAACCCTCACCTACCATTCCCCTCCTCAGAGATGGACAGATTTATAGGATTTTTCTGTTTTCTGAGGCAAATGGGTTGTTTTCATCTCTAGTTCTATAAGATTGAAGCAGAAATTCTTCTCCGATCATCCTCTGAATAAGGATGTTTGTTGGCACATCATTACTCTTTTTTTTTCTGTGATAGAGTTTTAATTTTACAAGTCTTATTAGAGAGAGAATGATTTATCCAACAATGTGCTTAAGGTACAGAGAATATTCAGGAAAGATCTCACATTGGGACAAAATTAAAGATAGATTTTATTGCATTTCATTGAGAACTTACTTGATGCTAAGCACTATTATAAAGTTAAGATCTGTGTCAATAAAGTAAATACTGTCACTGTTCCCTCCCAGTTTACAGGTAAGGAGATAGTCCATAGAGAAACTCTTACTCACGCAAAGAAAGACATCTATTAAAGTCTATAATGTTCAAGAAAGCCGTGTTCTAAGTCATTAAGCTATGCATATTACTTTCCAATTTAAAGTGATACATAGGCTATAAACAAGGAAAAGGATACAGAGCAGTAAGTGATGAGAATACTTTAACAAATGCATGAAGACATGAAAAAGTACATTCTTTTGAAGGAACATTGAGCAGAGAAGGGTGACTAGAATATAGGGTTCTAGAATAGGATTTACAGAATATGCTTATGCCTGTGAATGTTCAAACCATGAATGCTGCTGCTTTCTTAAATTCCTCTTTTATTTTTATTTATTTGGGATTCAACCCAGGGCCTTGCACATGCTAGTCCTCTACCACTGAGCTATACCAGCTCTCTGGCAATATGGTTCCTCCTTGTCAGGTCTTCCTCTGGCTAACTTGTTGATTATGGTTTCAGCTCCTTTCTGCCTTATAATCTTTTTTCTCTTCTTCTCAGTCTATTTCCTGCCACTTATATGGCCATCTTTCATGCTGTCAATTCATTTGGAGTAGAGAGTATTCTTTGAGACACTTCATTTTATCCTCAAAAGGAAAAATCTTTAGTAACGTACTTAAGTGGTGATGATCTTAAACAGGAAAATAAACATAGTACATTCCCTTTAAGTCTCAGGAACAATTTCTTCAGTGTCCATTATTTCCTGAATATCAAGAGAGATTGGTCTTTTCATTTAGAATTCCCTCCCCAAACTGCCTAAACAAATAGCCTCTTCATCATCTGCCTAGTATGGAAGACCCTCAAAAATACTACCTGTAGATTGGCTTGGCCACATCCTCTTCCCTCTGGCAGTCCCATCAGTGATCATTTATACCTGCCAGATGTCAGCCTAGCCTTTTACTCAAGTACCAAAAAAGTATAAATACTAATACACCAAAATGTTCTCTACCCAACTTTCTCAAAGCCAGGTTTATATGTGTGTATGCATATATGTGTGTGTTTGTTCTGTTATTGTATCCTGATCTCACAAAGTAAAATGCACCTAAAAACTGAGAAAAATAAAGGTTCAGGGTAGAGCAAAACGCCACATCCTAAATTCTTACTCTTATGACAAAGAATTGCTTCTCCTAAGAATTAGTTCTCCATACAATACTTGTGAGCCATTTCTAATATCCTATTCAGTACCCAGATTGCAAAAATGGCTTCAAATTGAGCAAGATAAAGTGCTTAGTTATCCTAGAGTCCACAGGAATAATCAGTAGTTTGGGTCTGTTACCTCATCCAGACTCCATGGAATCCCTGAGGTAGGAAGTCAGGGATACTGGCTCCAAGTTCAGGCATTCTGAAGGTCAACAAATGATTTGAAGGAAGCTCTTTAAGCTTCTGAAGCTTTTTCTCTCAGTCATCAACCATTCTCTTTTTTGAGTCACAACTATGTGCAACGCCCAGTTCTAAGTGCAGGAGATGCAGTAGAAGCCAACCACACCCCTCCAAAAAAAATCCCCATCCATGTCAAATTTGCATTCTATTGGCAGAAGACAGAAAACAAATATAATAAGCAAGCAAATTATATAAAATATTAAAAGACAACTAGAACTACTAAAAATTAAAGAATGGGATAGAAAGGGACAGTTATAATTTAATATGATGTAGGTTGGTCTCAATGACTAAGTGACAATTGAGGGGTATAAGAGATGCAACTGGGCAAATGTTTAGGAGGAGGGCATCTCAGGCTGAGCAACAGTTAATGCAAATGTTTTTAGTCCCTGAGGTAGAAGCATGTGTGGCATGATTGAGGAAGAGTAAAGAAGCTGCTAGAGAAAGAGGTGAAGGAAAAGAGTTTTAGGAAATGTGGGTGGAGGGAAATGAGGAAGCAGATGACCCAGAACCTTGTGAGGACTCTGGCATTTACTTTGAGTGAAATGAGGGGACATTGGAGAGCATGAGGTGATCTAAAGCTAGATTTGAGTAAAGGCATCTGGGCTGTTGATATATTTCAGGATTAGACTTCAAGGTAGCAAGGGCAGGACAGGGAAATGAGTTAAAGACGGGGCGGCCATACTTCCCGTTTGTCCAGAAATGATCTGTGACAATGCATACCAATGCAAATACTCATCTCCCCTTTTCTTTGCATCTTCGAAATATCCTAGTTCAGATGATAAATATATCATCACCCTGATTAATAAGATATTACAATAATCCAGATGAGAAATGATGATGGTAGGAGACAGATCACTGGCAAGGAAGGAGAGATACATTTCTCCTGATTCAAACTACATTTTCACATGAGAGCCCACAGAATTCTTCATGGATTAAATGTGGGCCAAGGAAATAAAAGGGTCAGAGAAGACTCTAAGATGTTTGAGTCCAACCACCTAGAAGGACAGAGTTGCCATTAAATAAGAGAGATCAGGCTTGCTGGAGAAGGCCAGGAGTCCTGTTTGGAACATATTAATTTTGAGCTACCAGATATCCAAGAAAAGTGTCAACTAAGCAGATTGAAATATGTCTGGAGTTCCTGAGTGAGATCTGGCCTGGAGGTATGAAATTGTAAGTCAAGGGCATATAGATGGAATGGAAAGCCATGAAGTTAGAAAAGAATCACCAAAGATGAGACTGTAGAAAGAGGTCCAAGAATGGAGTCCTAAAGAACCCAAGTGGTAGAAAAAGGGGAGGATTCAGCAGAGGAGATAGGAAAGAGCTTTCAGTGAAGTCAAGGAGGCAGGAAGAAAATCAGATGCCTCTCCACCTGTTTAAAGCACTGATTGGGCTACACAATGATTTTTTTCTTTTGTTTTGTAACTTCATCCAGGGGATAGCTCATGGACCACCATATAAAAAAGTGAATTGCACAGGCTGGGGTTGTGGCTCAGTGGCAGAGTGTTTGCATAGCATGTGTGAAACTCTGGGTTTGAGTCTCAGCACCACATAGAAATAAACATAATGGGGGTTCATTGACAACTAAAAAATATTTAAAAAAAAAAAAAGTATACTGCAAGAAGCAAAGAAGGCAAATTCCTGTCTCCTCATCCCACTTCAACCAGAGCTTGTCTATTTTCTTGCCCCAAATAATGGGCCACTACATACAATTTCCTTTGTAGAAAAGTTGGTAGAAGGTGAGAGAAGATAGAATTCCTTTACTTTAAGAAAAAATAAAAAAAGAAAAACATCATCCCAGATAATTTTTAAAGCTTGTGGTCCCTTCTGGCTCTAAAATTTATTTCATTCTACCCAATTCTAAGAACAAATTCCTAATGTCAAATCTCCTAACCACAACCACCTGGTAGAGTCAAGGTAAACACAAGGCTTTTTTTAATTGTTTCTCTGGCCTGAGATTACCCATTTGTTATAGAAATGAAATCATATGAAGATAGGAAAAGAAAAACAACAACTGGCTTTGAGGAGTAGGAAGTCAGCTCAGTTTTAAATATGAATCCAGGAAATGTTTTATTAAACAGCTAAGGCATTTACTGGCTTAGACGAAAGACTAATCCTGCTCTAAATCCCACTAACCTCATGAGTATTCCATTTATCTAAGAAAGCCACAGAAGCACATTCCAAGGAAGTTTCTTGCTGTATTACACTGACAGAACAAAAGTAATACATGCTTTTACCCACGGTTTTTAATAATAATAAATAATAATCACTGTTTATCAAGCATTAAACACGGGCCAGAAACTATGTTAAGCTCTTTATGTGTATTCATTGAATTAACAATCACAACAATCCCAAAGTAGGTATTCTTGGGCACTCAACAAATATTTGTTGGAAGAATATCATGACTGACACTAAAAACAGCCTGCCCAAGGTTACCTAGCTTAGTAAGTGGTGGGGCTCAGTTAAATCTGGGGTGCTCTGACTTCAATTCCAGCGTCTCAATGACAGTGCATTGGTTCATTCACTGAATCTTAACATCAGATGCACTGGATGCTGTGGCATGCCTCACCCACCTTCTGCAGCATTATCCAGCTGCCAGGAGTTAGGCTACAGAGGGCTCATAGCTGAGTCTCTCCTTAGAAAGTCCCTTCTGGCAAAGGGATGCTCCCTGCCAAAGGTTCCTTCCCTTCCTTGAGGAAGCCCATAACCAGCAAACAAAGGACAGAGAGGCCTAGTTCCTAGCCTCAGTTCAAAATCCCTCTGGGGCTGGGGGCACATGTAGCTCAGTATCAGAGGGGTTTTCTAGCATACATACAGCACTGGGTTGTATCCCAACACACAATTTCTCTGAAGGGCCACCCCCAGCTCCAGAGCTCCCAGACTGATTCTTACTCTGCCCAATTCTGTTTTCCTCACGCCTCATGAAACCACTCCCCAGTAAACCTTCTGCACAGAAATCTCCATCAGGTCTGTGCCCTGGGGAACACAACAAAGACATTAACATCGGCAGAAATCTGCTTTGGAAACTCTTTCTATTCAGCTAGTAGCCAGCAAGCGTTTATTGAGCTCCAGGTATGTGTTTGATTTTGTCTTTAGTATCATCTAGTCATAACATGTATATTTTCTATTGGGTTTCCCTGTTTTAAAATTCATAGTTCTTTTTATGTATTCTGGATGCTGATCTTGTATTCCCTACAAGTATTTGCATATCCATTGTTTCTGTCTGTGTTTTGTCTTTTAACTTTATGGTACCTTTTCTTATGCAACATATTTATGAATATCAAATGTATGGATCTTTTATGGATCTTTCATTCTTATACTTTGTGTCTTCTCTAAAGCAACAATGAAATCCTATTTCACACCAATCATACTGCAAAATTTTAGAAATCTGATGATCATAGAATGAGTGAGAGGGTAGAGAAACAAGAATCATCCTACTCTGCCCTTAGGAACACAAATTAGTGCAATTGACAAAACATTTTAAAAAATCTAAGGAAGCTAAAGTTGGTTACATCTGTCACTCCAAGGCTCCAGGATAGATATAAACCCTAAAGAAACACTCATACTTGGTTGTGAGGAGGCAAACAATGTTCATAACAATACTGTTGATAAACATGAAGAATTAGAGAGCATAAATGTCTGTCAAAAGAAATGGATACATCATGGAATGTATGTAAATGAATGAATATGGTGGAATATCTAAGTCATTAAACGAAATAACTCAGATAAGGCTGGAAAACAATTTGTAGAGCAAATCAATTACTAAAGTATAACTTTTATATTAAGTTCATAAACCTGAAAAGTAAATAAGATATAAAAGATAAGCATATGTATGGTAATGATAATTATTAAATCTATGATAACGGTTGTCTCAACAAGGGAGTAAGGAGCTAGGCGCAGTGGTGCACGCCTGTAATCCCAGCAGCTGGAGAGGCTGAGGCAGGAGGATCGCAAGTTCAAAGCCAGCCTCAGCAAAAGTGAGGCACTAAACAACTCAGTGAGACCCTTTCTCTAAATAAAATTGCAAATTTTATTTGGTGATGTGGCTGAACAGTTGAGTGCCCCTAAGTTCAATCCCTGGTATGCCCCCTCCCCCAAAAAAATGAGGGAGTAAGGAAAATGGGATTGTGTTACCCAGGAACTTCTGCTTAGTCAAGTTTTATTTCTCAATTTTAAATGAAAAAAAAAAGAGCTGAAATACATACAGCACAATGTTGGGATTTGATAAAGCTAAATGATATGTACGTACAAAGTGTTCATCACATTATTCCCAACTCCTATGTACCTGAAATTTTACAAATGAAAAAAATCACAGTTGAAAATTCAAGAAAGGTTTCTTGATATTATTTTAGAAAGATACTGATGGATTGCAATGGTTTAATAAGGGATATAGAATTGTAGGTATCACAGTTGTAGGTATCCCTTTCATATGAAAGGGAAAAAGTTAAAAAATTCACCAAAGAATTTTACTGAAGCAGATCAACAGAACAGAAAATGAGGCTGTTCTTAAGTGGGTGAGTGATGTGAATGCTTCTGCGCTTTAGCAAAAGGAGCCAGGCTGTGTAGAGAGGTTGGAACCAGGAGCAAGGGGAGGCAGGAAGGTCCTCCTGATGAGTAGCCATGAAACCTACAGGAGGGAGCAGCCATGAGAAGAGAAGCAAGCTTGCATTGGCCTACGGTTGTGCAAACTCTCTAACAAAAAGCCTGTTTATAATAAAGTGTCTAATATCTCATGTAACTCATTGAATACAGTACACTGCAGACATTCTTCCTCTGATTTAGAATTAATTATTAATTGATTTATAATCCATTCCATAACGGCAATAGAGGAGTGCATAGAGCCAAAACCACTTCTGAATACAGTTGCCTGGACAATTATGGAAGCTGGTGTGATTAGCTAAATAAAGATCTCAAAAATCAGGAGCTGGTGTAGGCAGTCTCATTCTTGTTTTAAACGTGTTACTTTTGAAGCACTGGTGGGACTTCCAGGGATGGACAACTAGGTAGGTGAACTTGGAAGTCTGGAGTTTAGTGAAGACTGGCCAGAAGGATAGCTTCAGAGTCCACAGCAGAGAGGCCATTGGTGAAGACATGAGAAGGCTAAGCTCAGGACTTTAAAGGAGGTAGAAGGCATGGTGCTGGAAAGGAGAAAAACTTTAAAAGTATCACACAGGCATGCTCCTAACATCTCCTGGCCAGGACAAGGCAATAAATGGGAAGGATCAAGCATTGTTCTGCTCCCTTCTGCTCTGATCCCCGGCTTCATCCCATATATGAGAGCCTGGTGTGCATGTGTGTGGACACTCCATCCATTATGTCCAAGTTCTATCCACCCCTCAGGAAAATGCATGAAGAAAAAAGTCTTCACAGGGACCATGTGTATGATATGATATACAATATACAATACATGATTCTTGATACATACAGATGGTCCCTGGCTTACTTTGGTTCAACTTGTGAATTTTTACTTTATAATGATGCAAAGTAATATATACTTAGTAGAAACCATACTTCGAATTTTGAATTTTGATTTTTTTCCTGGGCTAGTATGTGGTATGATACTCTCTCCTTACATTGTGCAGTATCAGGAACCCACAGCTCCTAGTCAACCACCCAATCATAGAGAAAACCAATACTCTACCATGTAGTTTACTTAATAATTTACATGATAATAATTTACATGAGATATTCAATATTTGACTATAAAATAGGCTTTATGTTAGATGATTTTGTCTAACTATAGGTCAATACAAATAGTCTTAGCATATTTAAGGTAGACTAGGCTAAGTTACGACATTCAGTAGACTAGATATATTAAGTGCATTTTCAATTTTTGATTTTCCCAAGTTTAAATGAGTTTTTAGGGACATAGCCTCATAACAAGTCAAGGAGTAGTATCTTGCTTCTTCAGTCTCTGGAGAAACCTAGCTACCTCTTATAGTTTAGATTATATACCCCCAACTGCCAAGAGCTCACGTGTTAAGACAATGCAACAATTTTCAGAAGTGAAATAATTGCGTTCTGAGAGCCTTAACCTAATTGGTGGATTAATCCACTACTATGGATTAACTAGGTGGTAACTGTAGGCGTGTAGCATGTGTTAGGAGGAAGTAGGTCACTCAGGATGTGCCTTTGGGGTTTATATTCTGTCCCTGATGAGCAGAGCTCTCTCTGCTTCCTCGTTGCCATGTCTTACACTGCTTTTCCCTGCCACGTTTTCCTTCAACATGGGTCCAGAGCTATGGAGCCGGCCATCTATGGAATGAGACCTCTAACACTGGAGGCCAAAATTCTCTTTTTCTCCTCTAATTGTTCTTTCCCAGTGTTTTGGTGACAGTGACAAAAAGCTGACTAACATATTACCGTGGGCCACAAGCACAGAAGGTCTGGGCAGCATCCTCTACAGCGAATGTCTGGATCATGGGCCTGGTCACATGATTCTAAGGATGATGCTATTCCCCGGCCAGTGCAACATCCCACACCACTGTCAATCCTTCCATTTTCACTTAGGTCACCATGAACATGAGAGGCAGAGCTCTGGCGGGAGAAGAGATTCCAGGGCCCCAGTCACTCATGAATTCTTTCGATATCTCTGTAAACCAAGGAGAATTGACATCTGTCAATCATTCCCTCCATGCCTATCTGAGTGTGGAAGGCAAAGGATAATTCCTCCTCATGGGGCCAGGGCTAGAGCCTGGGCAGCTTCTCCCCAGATGCCTCTTCCTCTATGGAATCCCTGTTCCCAAACCAGCAACGTCCTGCCCTTGGATGTGTACCTGCAGCCCACACAACAGAGGCTGGACCTATAGTACCAGCCAGTCAAAAATTAGCAATGAAAACAAAACAGGCATTTTGCAAATCACAAACCTAAGATGAGTAAGAATTATAATAGACTTATTTTGGCTTAATACACCATTTAGATTTTAGCAAAAAAATAAAATAAAATGTCCACCTCAAAGGAAAGCAGAAAAATCTTTTCTATCCTATCATACATCTTTCTAAAAAAAAACCAAAAAACTAATGACCTTAAAAATGTATGTTAAAAAAAAATGATCTAAACTTCTAAGAGTTATTTGTGGCTCAAGATACTAAAATTCCGATTTTTCTGTGCTGATGAAATGGAATACTTTTTCCTATCATCCTTCAAGTTTGTACTGCAATAGTAAGATACAGTATCTTACATTTTGAAGCTATGAGAACTTTGTTGGCAAAGACTCTTTGATGCAGATTACTCTACAACATAAATCAGAGCTAGTTAAACACACAGGAACAGAGATGGCAATACAAGTAATTTTACAATTTGCTACACAGTAGTAAGAAAAACAGGAAGTAGGTGTTTATTAGCAGTTCCAAATATACCAGCCAAAATACAACTCCCCATGGAGTCTGAGTTATTCAAAATATAGCAAAGAGCAGAATTCCTAAGATTATAAAAGGGTAATTAATCACAAGCAGTGTTCACAGACCAGTGATTTGGAAACTACCTTCTTATTGAAGATCTGGACCAAGAACAAACTTCAAAGCAAGATTAATTGATCTCAGATTCACTGCATCTGCTCAATAAACTCTCCCAAAAAATGTCACTTTAAGTCCATTTAACAGTATATCTTTATCATATAACAATTGTGCATATGATGTATTAAATAGTAATTTTTCACCTAACCTGATTAGTCCATGAGGGCTTCCCCACATAAGCTGTTTGAAATAAAAACACCACTTCTTAAAAATACTTTGTAAGTTGCATTCAAATGTCAGGCATATTATTTCAGCTTGTTTGATAGGAACACATGCTCACCATGAAAGTGGATTCACAAACTGGGAGGACCCTCTTGCTTGGATATCTAACATAGCCTGCTGGCTTTCAATCCTGGCTTATGATTGAATGAACTCGTTTAAATGTATATCTCCACCATTTCTGAATTATGAAAAAGGACCTTAAACTTTCATGGCAGTGGTTTAAAAACACATACTTGAAATACATAAAATACATATGTAATTGAGGAATGGATGTTTAAGATTTCAGGAACTTCTAGCAATAATGATTATTCGTGCAAATGACAGTGGACAACCTTTAACTATTCTGTGACTTGGTTTCTTCCCTTTCATAAACTAAAGAAATTTGAGGTTTGGCCTAGATACCTAAAAAACTCATTGGGTTGAATGAAATGACCTAACTGTTTGGAAGTATCATTACGTCCTCTGATCGAAGCCACTCCAAAAACTGCAAAGAATCGGTGAATTAAATTATTTGTCTCAGTCAATGAAAGAAATTAAGAAAGGGAACCTATATTTCGTTGGAATGGTCTCCATACGTCTTATAGGAGTCTATGTGTTCTTTTGAGTTTAGACTTATTAAGAAGAACCAAGAAAGTTCTTTGAAAACAGCTTCATTGCTTGAAGTGAGAAATTAGCCACAAACTAATTAAAGACCAATTAGCTTGAGTGCTCCAATCTGGATGAGCCGCCAAAGCTTCTTTCACAATACTTGAAGACAAGCCCCCTGGAAAGCCAGACTGCCAGCTGTTTATCCTGGCTTCACAACTCCTGTGGTTGGCCACTTATATCAGCATAATAGGAAGAAAAAGCTCAGAGAAAAAGAGATAAAGGGGAGTAGGCAAAAGGGAGAGAAGGAAAGAGAAACAAGTTGGCTTAATTCTCCTTCCTCTGCTCAAATGATCAACAGGTGGTGTCAATACATATTGACTCCTTGGGTCTGAATGGGAGAGCAAACAGCTTCCCATGTGACTAAGTTCTGGCCAATGAAAAATGACAGAAGCAAAGATTGACACTCCTAGGCCTGACTTTAAAATATGTCAATCACTTCTCCCTCTTTGTTCATCCTAATAAAGGATATTGAGAGAAATCCTAGGAAAGAGAAGAAGAGACCTCAAGAATTTAAGCTGAACCCCAGAATCTATGCTTGGAGGACAGTCCCACAGAAGCTACCCTCTTTGCACCCAGTGGACTTTGCCTAAATGAGAAATAAAGTTTTATTGTGTTGAGCCACTGAGATTTAGGGGTTTATTTGTTATAGCATCCTGTAGACTACCATATGTAATGCAGACCACAAAAGACAAACTCATTCCAATCGGTCTCTTCCGCCAATCAGCTGTAGGCACTTAGGCATCTGGATAAGTTGGAAAAAAGCCTTTCTTGTTCCCTCCCTTGTTTTCCTGGCAGGCCAAGCTTCCTGCTGACCAGCTCAAGCAGTGGTGACAGCCAGAGCCATAGCCTCCTCCTGGAACTTCTGAAATAAAGAAGGTCACAGATGTTCTCTGCAGGTCACACCCTGGAAATTCACTCTATACTGGCTGGGGTGAAAAGTCCATTTTTTTGTTCTTTCCAGAGTGATATCAGGCCTCAGTTCTCCACCCCTCCCTACAAATTTTAATTAAACATATTTATGCCCAAAGTGAGCTAGCCAAATCTAGAGGTCATAAGTACTGTTTCCAGCTGTGGTCACTCTCAGACCCTAACCTTACTTGGTACCCACATTGATCACCAGGTAGAAACAGCCCCCTCTTCAAAAAAAATCATACATTCACTCTATTAAGTCAAATGAATTACACAAAATAGGTTATCCCGAGGAGATTCCTGGCATCTTGGAACCATCTTGGAACCAACTCCAGGGACCTGCTCTAAGAAGACAGTGTTTGTACCCTAACAAAGCATTAGAGAGTACTTAATAACATTGCCTAG
Organism: Callospermophilus lateralis; assembly: GCF_048772815.1. NCBI lineage: Eukaryota > Metazoa > Chordata > Mammalia > Rodentia > Sciuridae > Callospermophilus > Callospermophilus lateralis. The sequence continues at coordinate 76,162,731 of NC_135307.1, read as the reverse complement.
ATACAGTCTCTACCATAATCACAAAGTGACATAAACCAAGAGAGTTCATGAATGTGGGCTGAAAATAACTTTTCCAAAATTATTGTCTTCTTTGAAGTGCTTCCACCAATTCAGCCCCAGTTTTGTTCAGCAATGCTAGAACTATAAACCTCAAACATGGACCTCATCCTAGACCATAAATAAGTTTGTTTGGTCTTCACAGTGCTTTAAAAATCATGATAACAACACATTTTTGATGAGATTTTTTGGTGATGAGACTTAACACAAAAGTCTAGATTTCTGGCTCCTTTTGCAACATCACAAGATTGAGCAATGTGGCCCCATGTTCTCCCCTGGGTGATGTTCTATGGGAATTAAGCTGCTACTACCCCTTGCGTTAAGCATGCTGTGGCTCAGCCCCCCCCCTGCAACACCACTCACCAAACTGGCTATTCCACTCATTTATGCTTCCTCTCTGACCGTGAAGGCAATATGCTTATTGATTTATACTTTTTATCATGACTTGCTATGTCCCAAGTATCCCTTGTAGATATGTGTGGTTCCTTCTCAAGAGACCAGCATTGAGAAGAATGGGAACTGGGGCAAGAAAGGACCATCTTTCAACCTGTGTGGGCTTGACCCTTCCCTCTGTCAGACATGGAGAAGGGAAGGGAGGAAGACCAAGTTCTTCTCTGCACTGGATTACTGGTGGCTTCAGAAGTCTTACAGTTACCACCTGAGGGATCTCTCATTAAGGGCATGCATACTACATGCGTTCCTAACAGCTCTTGCAAGATGTTTGAGGGTCCCCTTCTGGAGACTTCCTGGCTGTAGTCATTTTCAAGTTACCTCAGCAGTATGACTGAATAACAAAGCAAACATCCTCAACCAAGCATGCCTTGACTCTCCTGTTCATCCCTACTTTACACTGTAGACAAATATAAATGTGTACAAAGGCATCTAAAGGTGGCACTGCAAATTCTTAGATCTGAGCTGACCTTTCTTATAGGTTGTTACTGTCCCTGGATTTATGGATTTGGGGTTTGCTTTTGGTTTATACATAATGCTTTTCTCTCTCTCTCTCTCTCTCTCTCTCTCTCTCTCTCTCTCTCTCTCATTGAAGATTTGGACCAAGGACAAACTTCAAAGCAAAATCAATCTCTCTCTCTCTCTCTCTCTCTCTCTCTCTCTCTCTCTCTCTCCTCTTTTCTTCTTCTTCTTCTTTTTTTATTTTTTTAAACTTTTTCTCCTCCTCCTCATTGCCATTGTTAAGTGGTCTTTAGCTTCTGAATATAGTGATAATTGATAACCATTCCAATATAAAATATGGGAGCCTCAGGAAGGCAGGACTCATGTCTCTCTGGCCCTAGTCTGACCCATAATAAATGCTAACTCAGCATCTGCTGTGTGAATGGATGAAAAACACAAAGGCCTAATGGCCTATGACAGCGAGAGGGGCACATTTCTCAGAAGTAGCTGGGGACACTTGGGAGGGCTTCCTTTGCTCTCTATAAAGTCTGAAATGCAATCAATTGAATTTCATCCACCCTACAATACTTTTGTGAGGCTTGATCTCTATGCCCTCTCATTTGCCCCTAACATGACCAAAATTCAGTATAAGCTTATCTAAAATCTGTAGTTATATCTGAGATTCAACATTTGCCATAAAAAAGATAGAAATCCTTGTGCCCCTGAGAATGGGCCCTCCCTCTCCACAGCAACTGGCAAATCCAAATTCTTTTCTCTGTTAACTCCATCCAAGAAAGAAAAAGAATTTGCTGGAGACTGGATCTGGGTCTGAGCAAAACTTATTCTTTTGGAGGAAATGGAATGATATTCTCTGTCTGCCCTCTCACCTTAAATTGTGTTTTTATTAAGTGTGTACCTCCAAAGAAATATTAAACTTCTTTCCTTTATTTCAGTAGTTTACATGAGGCCTGATGAGAGGCAAAGAGGTGAACTGACTTGACCTCCGGCATCATGTGACAGACATTGCTTTGGTTCAATTGTTGTCTGGGAGGGACTGGGGGTTGGGTGTGACATAATAATATTAGCAAAAACAATAGCCATTTAGTTTATATAGAGTCTTTCTTCCTGTGATTTCAAAGAAAATTTCAAGCCTAATACAAATGACATTATAAAGGAATGAGCCAAAGACTTGGCAAGAGCAAACTTCGAGGGAATTCATTCATCCATTTGTCGGCTCTCACTGAGAAGGTGTAGACATAGCCCAGCCACTCAGAGCACCCTTCTGTGTTCTTCCTAGTGATATTAACTTCCTCTGTGTCAGGCTTTTTTCCCAGTCAAATATTGTGAGTTTGGTACGCATGAAACTCAGCCTTCTTCTTTCTAGTATTTCTGGTTTTCTCAACAGAGTGATTCGTCTGAGAACTCTAGGTGTCAGCTCAATGAATGCATGATCTTTTGGGGATGAGGCAGGGAGAAAGAAAAAAACAGAGAGAGAGGAAAGGAGGGAGATGTGGGGGAAGAAAGGAAGGAAGGGAGTCTTCCAAACCAAATAGTCCATTAGTAAATAAAACGTATTGGGGATGGGAGAGGGGTTAAATATTTACAAAGCCCTTTCTATCACAAGGCATTAAGCCAGGAACCAGGAGATTCATGCTGTGTAACATGGAAGCCCATTCTGAGTGGAACCTTCCGGAACCACCCTCTGACCAGTGCAATTACCTCACTTCCCTAGGATGTCGGCTCATTTTCTTTTCCCAGCATCCTTTCTATATGAGCACCTTCCAGCCAAGTCAATTAAAAAAAAATTCATTTCCCATCTTTGAATGAATCCTGAGAACCATCCATTGCTAATGTTAAACACAGTAGAACAGCAAATATTTTAAGGGGGCAGTTTGGGAAATAAGGAAGTAAGGGTTATCCATTAAGAGTGGATTCAGAAGTGGGAGGGTCATGGCTACTTTGAGATGAAGTTCATTTACACAAACCAAAACAAAAAGTCTGCTAAATGCATCTGGGAAGAAAATAAGATGTGAAAGGCAGAGTAAAACACAGAACAATAAAGGAGGTCTTTGTGGGTGTTTGGCCTTTTCTGTTAGCTGAAAAGGGCAGAGGGTATAAAAATATACAACTCAAAGACCCCCAAGAATTTGTTACCTTTAAGTTCAAGTGATCCTTCAACAAATTTTGCAGAGATTGGCTAAGGATTTATGCCTGTGCTCTACAAGGAACAAAAATTTTAACCCTACAATATGAACAAATGAAATATTTGTTGGATATTTTCCTCTATAGACTTATAGATACCTTCCCCCTGGCCCCGGTGCTTCAGTTTCTTTGAAATTCTGCAGCCAAATATCAAGAGTCTGATCTCAAATCTCTGAGAGGGCAACCCATTCTGGTCCATATGTAGTCAGATAACCAGTTTTCAAGAATTCTCCAAAATTTTCACATTATATTTGAAAAAAAAGAGACAAGAAGCAAACAATTTTCAATAACTCATCCGATCCAAATATTTTTCCTTCTTCACTGCTCAAGATTTGCTTTAACCTTTGTTATACAAAGATGAACATTAAGACTCACACACACACACACAAAAAAAATCATTTCTTTAAAGAAATTCTTTTTCAATCCCCAACCTTCATTAGGACATAACCTATATAAAAGGCAAGCAAGTCAAAGACATTCCAGAGGAAAAGTTAGCCCTGCACTTTTAATTATCTTCCGGTATTTCCTTTTTTTCCTTAAAAGGCTTAAATAAACTCACTGGTGTTTAATTTTTCTAGTCTTTCCCAAAATTATTGCTACAGCTTTTTTAAATTGGGTAACACGATTTCTGTTCCCAGTTAACTAATGTTCTTCTCTGTGTCATCCAAATTCAACAAGGAATAAATAGTGTTGCTCTGAACAAAACCTTTTACAATGGATTGAGTTTCATCTAAAAGCATGTAATTCTGCATAGCCAGAAGCAGTTTCTAATCTTTATATATAGGAACTTACAAGGCAAAGAATTCAAAGCCACGGGATTAAGTAAAAAATGTGAATGAAGAACTGCAAACCCTGGCTCAGCTGACACAAGGAAAGCTCTGTGATGTTTTCTGAGTTAATCATTGCTGCGGGTGGGAAAAATTGTGGAATATGCCTAATAGGTCTTATAGGTCATTATTTACTGAAATGCTACACTGAGTGGTTATTTCTTTTTAAATACTAATAACCTAGAAAGCCTGGCCTCATTCAGCAAGAGGGTCAGCACAGAGGCATCTGATTAGTGTCAAAAATGACTGCCTCTCTTTGGTAAAGGAATTTCCTAAAGGAAACATAATTCACAATGACAAATGTCGGCATTTTTAAAATTACAAACATTACCTACAACTTGAATTCAGGTTATGAACCCACTAGACAAAGTTCAGTGCTTATTTAGTAGCTAGCAGATGAGTCCTAGTTTAAAAAAAATACAAGAATGTGTTTAAAAAAACATAAAGAGCAAGACAACAAAAGTCTCTGATCCTCAGAATGAAAAGCTGACATGGTAGCCAGGGTAATAAGTCTATTTCTCCCACAACCTGCAGTTTTGAGCTGTCTATCGATTACTTCTAGACTGGCTACATCAGCTACACTTTCTCAAAATTAATGAAAACTGTTAGTAAAAGAAGGAACATGTCCAATGTTGGTGGATAAAATTTTCCCATTCATTACTCAATGATTAAGCATGTGAATTCAATTTCTTAGCTGCTTTTAGTTTGAGAAACATAAAAGTACTAGTGTCTATCTCAAAATGATAAACTTGTCATTAATATAGTCTCATGGCTTGTCTGGCTGACTGCTGAATATTTTCTATTTATACAACATAAGAAAATTATGTTAAAAACCACTATTTATATGTTTATAATTATTAGTAGGCCTTGTTGAAGAAGGCAACCCTTTGAAGTTCTCCCGAAGCATCCTTAGAGTTATCTGAATGTAAAGCACTCTATTTATGACACTCCTGGTTTTCAGGGAACACTGTACCTTAGCCTAAATACAGTCTTCCAATAAGTGATTATTTAATGTGTTTTCTGGTATTGTAAGTACAAAGAACTATATAGGTCAAAACATTTTATGAAGTAAGAAATATTAAAAATAGCATATATTATTTTTGAACAAAACACATCTATTTTTATTATGTATTTGTCATTTCTAATTACTTTTAGGCTAAAAACATCTATTTTATGATCGCTATATTAACCACTTTTACATTTATTGAACAGATTCAAAAACTATTTCAATGTAATTTTAAAAGAAAATTTGGAATCTGAAAGATGACTCTAAATATTTGATATCTGCAGCAATGCAAAAAGGTAAATTTTAATTCTTAAACTCAAGTCACTATTGTGAATGAAATGAGAAACAGATACTGTACATCAAACTTGTTCTCACAGGTGTGCTTTCTTAATGTTAAAATACCCGTGTGAATTTTCAGTTTCCCATAATGTAATGGGAGACAATAAATTCTGAAGTTACCCCATTTGCCTTCAGCCCTTACCACAGAAGAAGTAACCTCTTGTCTATTTAGATTTTCTGAGTATACCCATGTCCTTCTGTGTGTCACACCAAAGCAAAGGTTTGTGTTGTGAGCCAGAGCTTATTGCAAGATCAAAGCTCTGGGCCACTCACAATAAAATAAGAGGGTAAAGCCCAAAGAATCAAAGAAACAAAGGAAACGTTTAGGAGATAAGGATCAGTCTCAGATATGACATTTCATCCAGATCAGATCCTGTGCAGAAGTTCAATTCAGAGCTCATAAGACAAAAATACAAAGCAATAAGCTTGAAGATGTGGTCGATTCTCCTTATCTTCATGCCACTGATTTTATTTCCATCTTTTTAGAATCAGAGAGTGTTGTTCACTGTATAATGGATTCTGTCTCATCTTTTAAAATCCTCTGTGCCTGTAACATTGTATGTGGATGGATATAAGTTTATTTTTTATAAACAGATATGTTAAAGCACTCCTAATAAAAAATCAAAAACATGAGTGTGATTGAAATACCATCCTATATTTTGTTCTATTGATTAATACCAATAGAAGCTTTCACAAAATGTTAAATTCAACTTTTCAAGATAAATACAAAGCTGACACATAAGTACCTAAATATAATTTAAATTTTCATTAAAAAAAAACACAGATTGATGTGCTCTGTGCATTTCCAATATTGTGTTATGTAAATTGATTAAATGGCTGACTGTGCTCCAAAGAGTATGTTAATTCTGTTAGAGAGGTTCAAGATATATTTTTAGAACATATAATTTTGTTTTATTTGATACACATGTATTAAAATACTCTGAGCAACATATGAGCAATAAAAAAGGAATAATTTCACAAAATTTGGATAAATGTTTCTAAGTTATTTCATTTTTTTCAAGATAAAATCAACTAGCATAGCTCTTTTTTAATCTGATAACAACTAAATCAACTTGAACGTTCAAAATGCTCAAAAGTTACATTAGATATTTTAATGTATTTAAATAATTTTGTTTCATAGATAGTTTTAGTATTTAAAATCTTAAGCTGATAATAGAATAACATTTATAATTATCCAACTACAATTTTCTAGTGGGTTTCATTGTATCTCTATCATAGCATGTTGATAGTTCTGATGCACAGTATTAGAACAAGATTCAATACTCAATGGTGCTTGAAAACAAATCAAAGACTTTTCATCAAAAATCAATAGTTACTGGATTAAAAACAGTGGACATTAAATTTTTGTTCAGCTTAGAATCTATACATTTTTAGGAAATTCCAGCAATCATTTTACAAATTCCTCTATGATAGCTTTGACATTTTATCAGTTTCAAAAAGAAAAGTTTTCTATAAAAAGCAGGTGTCAGGCTGGGGATGTGGCTCAAGCGGTAGCATGCTCACCTGGCATGCGCGGGGTGCTGGGTTCCATCCTCAGCACCACATAAAAATAAAAGTGTCCACCGAAAACTAAAAAATAAATATTAAAAAAATCTCCCTCCCTCTCTCTCTAAAAAAAGAGAAAAAAAGCAGGTGTCTCCTAAATTGTCCACACAATTGTGGTTTTGATGACAGCTACTGTTTACTAAGCACCTGACACCTTCCACATACTGCCATGAAGACTTTGCCCTGGTGAGACAGAATCTTAGCACAAACCACAAGGGTGGTAACCTTGTGCCCAGCCCACAGAGGAAGTAAACCCAGAGTGGTTTACTGATGGCAAAACCCTAGTCTCTAGTTCCAAATGAGTTCTTCCCCATAACTTCATTGCTCATGAAGAGTCTAAGAGTTCATGTCACTCTCTGAGCATAAAGAATAGAGGAGTTTCTACCTCAAATATTCTTGTTTCCTCTTAGACCAATGACTTAAAAAAAAAAAAAAAAAACTATTGCAGAGACTGGAGACTGGCAGTAAAGATAAAGACCGGTGCATGTCAAATTTAGGTTCAAAACATTCAGTGCCGCTGTTTTCAAGGTTACTTTATATGTACCCATAACTGTATCAAGATAACCTCCTACAAACTCTCACCAAGTAAAACATGCACACACAGAAAGTTGCCAAAAAAAAAAAAAAAAGTAAAATCAAATAGAGTTCAAACACTTCATTTGATTAAAAGTTTTCTTAACTAACTGGAATGTTTCCTTTGATTTTTCTCTTTGGATTTTAAAGCTATATTATGAAATTGCTTTTCAATTCCCCATACAGTGATTATTTAATCATGCCTTTACCAGCTGTGAACATAGCTTCTCTCCTGATAACAGTTTATTTTTAAAGGAAATTGTCTTTGAAGAAAATATTTTGATATTATGCAGCAAAATAAGAGTTCACTGGAAGAAACCAACATTTAAAAAAAGAAACAAAAAGCCAAAACAAAGATCACCAAAAAAAAAAAAAAAAAAGTGAGTTTAGTTGGTCTGTGGGGAAAAAAAGAGAAATAGTGGCTACATAAAGATAAAACAAAACCAGCCACTCGTGTGGGGGAAATAATTGGCTTGTTCTGTACAAACAGAATGGACTGGCAGCCTGTCCTCCATGTTCCACTGGGAATCTTGGTGTCTTTTGGACATAGTCACATGTCCACACTCTAGTGTCCTCTCTCTCCCTTGCTCTCTCTGGGATCCCAAACACTGTACCGAGTGCCTCCTGTTGTGCCTGTAAACTTCAGATCTTACACCCAGCTCTAAAACCTCCATTTGTAGGTGAATAAACAGGAAAGGAGTCTCAGTCTTAGAGGGACAGTGACAGAGCTAAGATGTGGAGGGACCTCCTAAGGTGGCACAGACAGGAGAGGTGGAGACAGACAAGGAAATAACTCCTTACTTCTGTTTCTGGGTGCAGACTCTCCATAACCATAGAGTGAGAGTGGAGAGAAAAAGGCATTGATCAAGGACAGCGTGAGACCCCAGGGTCTTGGAGCAGAAAGGAGAGCGACTTTTTGCCAAGGTTATAAGGAATATTAGATAATTCTGTTGTGAAATATAGTTCTGTTGGTATAGGGGGATTGGTTGTCCTGGGCATTATAGGAATCTAGCAGCATCCTTGGCCTCTAATCACTAGTGTCATTAGCACCCAACCCCCACACTGGTGACAAACACAAAAACTGTCTCCATGCATTGCCAAATGAGCCCTGCAGGACTAAATAATCCCAATTGAGAACCACAGCTACTAAAGTGTGGAGAGCTGATCAGAAGTTGATTAACATCATTTCTACCATTTCCCACTCCCACCCCTGGAGACTATTTCCTTCTTATTCAATATTTATCAAGCAGCTACTTTGTTCCAGACTCAGAGCTGAAAGCTTGAGATTCTAAGTTGGGAAAGACTGTATCCTTGCCTACACTTTAAAGGGGGAGATAGTAAAGGGTATAAATGGAACAGATAATTTCATAAAGGATAGGAAAATCATGTCATCATGAGAAAAGTTGAAAATATAAACATTTGAATCCAAATGGATAGTGGTCAAAGTGCTATAATGGAGTTCAAGAAGCCTCCTGCTATTGCAGACAGTAACTCTTGAATTTCTGGGTCACTAAAAGCTGCTAGGAGTCCCCAGCGTAGGGGCTGGCACTCCAGGACCTAGAGAAGGATCTTATTATTGAACAACCTTCCTGGTTGGCCTAGAGCATACGACCTACAGATCCCACCCAGGCTAAGACAGAGGCAAAATCAAGGTGAACACAGAAACAATAGCTTGGTGAGTAGCAATAATTCTTGAACTGGATCTCAAAGTGTAAGTAAGCATTTACTTGTTGGAGTAACCAAGAGATCTGGTAGCAAGAGCTTGGACTATAAAGTCAGAAGAGCTTAGTAAGGACAGAAATGGGTCTGGAGAAGCAGACAAAGCATAGATCTCAAATGGATCTTATTCTGCAGGCACTGGAAAACAGCCCTACAGTTTCAACAAAAGAGGGAATAAGATTATCATGGCAAGGGGCTGGGGATGTGGCTCAAGCGGTAGCACGCTCGCCTGCCATGCGTGCGGCCCGGGTTCGATCCTCAGCTCCACATACAAACAGAGATGTTGTGTCCGCCGAATACTAAAAATAAATATTAAAATTCTCTCTCTCAAAAAAAAAAAAAAAAAAAAAGATTATCATGGCAAGAGTTTGGCAAATAGATTAAAGAAGCCAGAATGGATGAATGAGAACGCAGAACAAGATCAGTTTGAAGATCTGGACTGAACATAAAGAGAATATTAGGTGAAATTGACACTGATACAGGAAGTTGAAGGATTCATCACTAAAAGAAGGGAACAAACCTTCTTCATGCACAAGTCTTTATCATGTCTTCATCATGCTACTCCAGAAAGCCATGGATTTATAAGTGCTAAGAACATGACATGCATAAATCATACCTACATAAATATGCTATGATTGCATCTATGGGTCTGAGATTAATAAGAAAACATTGACTATCATTTTTTAAAAAATTTATTCTTGGGAAATGAAAATGGATTTAAATGCATTCATTTGAAATGCATTCCAACTTATACTAAGGAATCAAAGTACCAGAAAGACGGACATGGAAACAATTCAACCCTAAGCTATTATTGAGCAGCCATGGCCAGCTTTGCTTTGTCCCTTAGATTTAAATTATCATCTTACATAATAGTGATTTTCAAAGCAAGAGAGACCTTTTAAAGCCTTTCTAACAGTCAAATTTTTCTAAAAGAATTTTTCATCAATGAATGTAAGAAAGCAAACTATCTTCCACAGATCAACAGCTTAAGACTGAAAGATCGTATGGGAAACCTAGAAGCCCATTTACACTCTACAGCAATGTTCAGCTGAATTACTGGACTCCACCTCAGTGTAGGTTAAATACTAACAGGTGCAAAGAGACTTTTGTTAAAACTATTTCATAATTTCATCACACAGAATCAACATTCATGTGTGTTCTACGTTCCCTGCTATGCAGCAATTTCTTCTTCCTCCCTTATTCATTTTAGGGGCTCTGTCTTTTCACTCTTTTCCCGGTTCCATTCCCCACCTTATCCCAAGAGAACAATACTCATTTCTTCCTTTAAGCAAACACCAATATACTTAGGGATATCTTGGGTCTTGCTTCCACTTCAGAGATGTCATTGTTATGTATCTGAATCCAAAACTGGCAAGTGCATAGTCCATATTGACCCAATTTTTTTCCCCATGGCATTGATAAGAAATTGTATGATTCCTTTCCCTGATTCTAGGAGGGCCTCCAAATATGTCTCAATGCAGTCTGCTAAACTAGCACTATAACTGGTCCCACTTGAGGTGAGAACTGCCATTCCCATGGGATCCTATCATGTGTTCCCCATCCCTCCTGCAGATATGATTCTACCTTCCTGGCATCTTAGTAATAGAGGCTAAGTATATAATAGGCAGACTTTGCTTTTGATTTTTTTTAAACAAAAACAAAGCCTTTTCCTAAAACTCAACTGCAAACTTCCAATCAAACCATCTCCAAACTACACCAGTCACCTACTTAGCAAACTTTGATTTTTTTTTCCCCTCCTTTCCCCTTTTGCTCTCACATTCCCTCCTCTCCAGCTCCCCATCCTTCCACCCAGTGATGGCAGCAGTCAGAGTTCCAAACTGGAGACCACTCTAAGAGCATAAGGAATCTGAGACTGTTAATGTTCAAAGAAAAGTCTAAAGCATGGTCAGTGCTTCACCCCAGATTGGCTTTTTCAAGCAGTGTTTCTCACCTGTTCTATGTGGAAATGGACAGAGTGTACTGGTATCACATGAGACAGGTCCTGTGACCTCAAGGGGAATGACCGAAGGTAGAAAAAGTGAAGGAGGAAATAGGGACCCAAATATCCTACCCAAAATCTGGTAATTGGTTCCTTCTGGATTCTGCTTAAGATGTGCCATGGAATGTTAGGGGAAGAAGGAGGGAGGGAGGAAGAAAGTAGGGGAAAGGGAGATGGTAGGCAGAGAAGGAGAGAAGGCAGCAGAGGTGGAAGAGGAAGAAAGAACAAGATGCGGAGGGAAGAGTGAAGAAGAAAAGGAAAGCTTCTGTGCAGGTTGGATTTTCTCATATAATCCTCACAACAAGCCTGGGAAATAGGCACAATAATTATTGTCCCTTTTCTCCCTCAGATGAAGAAATTGAAACTTGAGAGTTAAGAAACTTGCTTAAGATCTCCTAGACGGCAATTCACAAAGAAAGGATTTGAACCCAGGTATTCTGATTCCAGAGTCTGCAGTATCCACAAGGGGTACAAGAAGAAAATAAAATCTAGAAAAGGTAAAATGGGCTTTCTAGAGAAATTCGAGCATTTGTGGCAGGAGGGAAACAGAATTAATGCTCTAAAGAACTCAAAGCTACAAGACTTTGTTCTTTGGAGAATCTCTAGTGTAGCAGCACTATTTTCAGAGACTGAAACAGACTTCTAAACATCAAGGTCAATGCTGCTTAGATTTAGTTGGAGTTCAGGAGTAACAGTAAGGGAGAAAGGAAAGAGGTTGGGAGTGGCTATTGGGATTATCACTCACTAAAAGTTAATTTCAAGTTTGATGGTGCCAGAATCTTGCCCCTCCCCTCCCTCCTGGGTGGGGGGTCAGACAGAATCTCACTTAGTGAATGCTTGGGGGTTCATTCAGTGACAGTGGCTCAGACAGTCCTCTGGGGTTGGCTGGCAAGGATTGCTTGGGTTGGAACCAGCGTTCCAGGGCAAGCATTCCACACACGTGGTCACAGCATTCTGCATTCTTGGAAGGGACCACCACTTCACAGGAACGTGGACGGCTTTGTTATGTCTTATCTCCTAATCTGCAGTTGGAGGTTTTCCTTCCTTTTGCAGGTGCTCTCATTTCCTTCATTATTGTTTATTAGAAAATCTTGTGGCCTTCCAAAGTCATTCTTATGCTAAGGAAGGTCGAATGTGATAACATATTTGTGTTGGCCAAGAGTGAGGACATAGCAAATACCAAAAGTCACATAATCATGAGTGTAACTGAAAGTGGTATTTCAGGTACAAACAGAAGTCCCTTGCCCCCGACAGAGGCGGGTCATAAACATTCTCAAAAGCAGAGAAGGCAAGAGGTCACTTCTACATCTGCTGGTGCTACAAATCTAGTTGCTTTTGCTCTGTGGAAGTTGTGACTGGGACTACATTTAAGATTGAATTCAGGGACTCTATGTGTCACACAGCATTTCTCAAGCCATAAGAATGCCTAAGAAGGCCTCAGCTGAACCAAGATTTAAGCATGGGAAGTAAGTTCTCCATTGACATCTCTGAGACCTAGGGGAGAAACCAAGCAAAACTGAGCATGGTGGGTCAGAGATGATCCTAACCTTATCCAAGTCTCCCAAGAGAAGCATGACAAAGCAGACCAAGAGACATGCCAACACATCTTTTTGGCAAAGCACCATTTAGACAACTTTCTCATTTCTCACGGTCTCTAAACATATTAATGACATCTTAAATCCACATTTTGATGTAATTATTCCATCTTTTGTTGCTAGACTCCAAGAATCCCAGTATGAACATCAATTCATATTGCTTCACTGTGAATTTTTTTAAATGAAAGAAATATTATCACATAAAAATGTCACATTCTTAAAATTTAATCCTTTATCTAATGACTTCAGTACAGTAAAAGCTGTGGATATGAGTATTACTTTTTGTAATCTTCCTCACTGCCAAATATACCTAAGATAACAGCAAAGGTCACATCAAATATGCAATAAAAATGAACTGAAGGATGGTAAAATAAAAAAAGAAAAGGGTATAAATTGTAAGTTGGAAAGTGGCCAGTGCACAAAACATATACCATGAAGTCCTGCATATGTTGTGGGATCAACCAAAAATTGTTTCAAAGTTTGCTAGCTGCCACAAAGGACAGGAAAATAATGATGAAGTTCATAATTAACTTTCCACAGGATAAGAACAAATCAGAACTAAGAATAAGCGCTGTTGTTTACAATAATGAGAACACAAGGAAACTTCTCCCAGGAAACTCCTAAGCACGGGTCCATTGTAGTAAAGTAAGCAATGTCTTGAACTCATTCATTCAGTAAATCCTTCCTGAGCCCCCTACTAAGTATGGAGCTGGGGACACAAAGGTGAGCCAACATGTTCTGGCCCTGCCTACCTGGAGCTTAACATTGGTGGGAGAGAAAGACATTTCCTAAGTAGTCACAGAAATAAATAACAGACACACAACTGTGGCAAAGAGCCACAAAGAAAGAGGGGACCATGTGAAAATCTGACTTAACAATGTCCTTGAAGTGGCCTCAGCGATTGGCTTCATGGGACTGTTAGAATCACCAATGTCTCACCACCTCTATTGATTTGAGAGGAAAAATATGGAAAGTTTATATTGTGCAGACATCAGATCAAGCACCATCCATGAAAGGTTCTGAGAATTATAAAGCACTAAGAAGTCTGAGGTATTTGAACAAAGAAGTTTGAAACATCGTGAGATAAAAAAAAAATAAGAGTTCTCTATACCTAATTAAGAAGTAATCTGAATAAGTAGAATATGTTATATAATTTTGAGTAATTATAATTAATTATAACAATTTAGTCATTATAATTTGGTAATTCTAAATAAACAAAATAATCATATTCATGTTACTTAAGTAGTACAAAGCAACCATAATTTGGCTATTTAATCACCTTCACCATCAACACAAAAAGTTTGCCAATAATATTTGCTACAAAATGGATCAGGTTTCAGTTTGTTTAATTGTAAGGGAATGCATCAACCCAATATGAGAATTCTATTTTGTTCAACTAATGAATCTGTGTAATCATAAACATGAAAGAGCTCCAACATATATGATTTTCCCATAATCACTGTTTGAACAAAATGAGAATTGTATTTTCTCCATTCCATCTTTAATTTACCAACAATGACCTAAAATTACAAAGAAAATTAAAGTGCCAAGGATACCTTCAGGTCACATAAAGCTTTATCAGTTTTTTTGAGTCTTTTTTACTGATACTACTTAATTTATGCTTACCACCATTCTGTGACATAGGCAAAGCAGAAACCTGAGGCTCAGCAAGGTTAAGTGAAGGTCAAATGTCTGGTGCGGCCAACTGATCTTTGGGATGAATGTCTTTCCAGGTAACACTCTGTAAACTACCAGGAAAGGATATTATACTCACGGAAAGGGGCTGATCAAGGACAATATGAAAGCTGGAAAGTCCTCTCCTAAGTACTTATTTCACTAAGAACTAGCATAAAGTACTTGGAGAAGAGTTCTTTCACTAAGAAATAGGACTGATGATCCTAGTTTTTCCAGATCATGTGCTCTCTAAAATTCTTTGTGTACTTTTTTCTTTTTTCTTTTTTCTTTTCTTTCCCCCTGATCTTTCTCACACACTGTTGAGTAAGCATCAGTCATACACCTCTGGTCACATCTTCTGCAGGGCAGGGCCTGATTTCACCCTACACACTAGGCAAAACAGCCCCCTTAGCTCCTGGCATCACATCTTTTTCAGTCCAACTCCCAGTTGATACCCTCACAGTGATCCAGGTGTGAATGCAGAAGGTAACTTGGTTATGAAAGGCCAAATTTCAGGTATCCCTACTTCTATGTTACCAGCTATTTCACCACTGTGACTAAAAGACCTGACCAGCACAATTGTAGAGGAGGAAAAGTTTATTTGCAGGCTCATGGTTTTAAAGGTCTCAGTCCATAGACAGCCAGCTCTATTCCTCAGGGCCCCAGGTGTGGCACAACAACCTGGCAGAAGAGTATGGTGGAGGGAAGTAGCTCACGGAATGATCAGAAAGCAGACAGTCCACTTGTATCCCAAAGCCACATCCCTAATACTCCACCCTCTTCAGCCACACCCCACCTACCTTCAGTTACCACCCAATTAATACCATCAGGTGATTCATTCACTGATTGGGTTAAGGCTCTCCTAACCCAATCATTTCTTCTCTGAACCTCTTGCACTGTCCCACACATGAGTTTTTGGGAGACACCTCACATCCAAACCAGCAAAGGGAGAGATCAAAGAATAAAAACAAATAGAAAGAGAATCTTAAGCACAGTGAAATTTCTAGGCACAAATAAATCGGCATTGCCCTAGTAGATGAGCATTTGCCATCAATTTTGCACAAGCTCTAATATTTATTTATTTTATTTTTAAACACAACTAGGAAAAGAAACAAGAGGAAATCGTGGAGGACAAAAACTCTTTCATGAAAAGTTGTATAGTGTCAATTTCCTTCCAGATGCTTCTTCTTCATCCTCCAGTTATGCCACGAATCCAGCAGACGTTTCAGATTTGAAGGTAAATGAGAGTGGAACTTCCACATGAATAGTGCAGAGGGACAGAGGGGCCAGGAGAACCTGCCCAGCAGAACTGAGGTGGGGTGTGGCTTTCAGAGCACATCTGTAGACATTTTTCAGAGACTTGAAAATCACTTTTTTTTTTTAAAGAAATGGTGGAAGGACAGGGTCTAGAAGGAGGATTGGTTATTTCCATTTTCATTGTTCACCACTTTTTTTTTTTTTTTTTTTTTTGGATGACATTGTATCAGGTCCTGAGCTAGATGCTAAAGGCATTCCTTAGAAACCAAAACCTGGTGTCTGTTTTAGGGTAGAAGTCTTCCTTTCAAATTCTGTCCTGAAATCTCAAAAAAGAGAGTCCAAAGAGCTCCTGAGGACTGGCTGTTCTAAGAAGTACCCCGGTGCCTAGTTAATCACAGGCAACAATAATTGCAACCACGTTGTACTACTCCCTTCTCCCTTTCGATTTTGATTTTTCAAGGTGATGCAAATGAATTCTGGGGTTAGTCTTGATAGTGTTAATAAAAGAAAAGTAATTTTCTATACTAGGACTGCCAGGTAGGAAAAAAAATTCTTATTCTATTTCTCTCATTTGATTCAAAAGAGGTTAGTTAAGGGTGTGAGTTGTAAAGTGAGTCAGACCTGAGTTCATATCCCTGTTCTGCTATCTTCTATGTAAAACTTGGACAGGTTTCTTAACCCATTCAGGGTTTCTCTTCCATAAAATGCAGATGTTGGCTGGAGTGGAGTGCATGGTTGTGGAGAAGCAGCAAGGTGACATAAGCAGCACCAAGCACAGTGTGGCCAGTGCGTGATCAAAGTTATTAGCAGGGTCATCCTCACCTGCCCCACACGGCGGCCAATTCGCTCACCTCCTGCCACTAAGACATGCTGATTTTTTTTTCCCACTGTATTATAAACATAGCTTATGGCTCCTAGCATCTTACTGCCCCTGACTGCTAGGTCATCTTTTCACAAGTCCCCATCATGCCATTGTGGAATGGGTCTGGGAAGCTGAAATTTTCCTTTGAAGAATCTTGAGGCTCTAGGTGTTCTCTACCCTCTCTGCTACCATATTCTAGCTGTCAACATCCTGCTTTACTGCTGGTATTAAGCATCATTTTGACAACGCATTGTTATACCATCTTGCAGGTTATAATACACTTTGACATCTGTTGTTTCACGGGAGTCTGACAACAATTCTCTGGAGTAGGGAATTCTCCTGACTCAGAGATTGTGTGACTTACCCAAGGTCACACTATTGGCAAAAAGCAGAGCAGAAATTGACCCCAGACAGAGCTCTTCGTGACAGCCTGTGGGGTCAGCCTTGGGTTCTTCACCTATAGGATATTTAAGCAAAGTCTCAGGTCCCCAACAAACAGAATCCAGGTGTTCTCAGTCCTTAAACAGACCTATTTCTTAGCAGACCTATTTCTCTCCAGGAAGGCATCTCAGCAGAAATATATTTCACTGTCCCCTCCAACCCAGGCCCCATGCGCATGGAATGCCTGGAAGAGCCAAATAAACAGATTTAACTGACTTAACATGTTTTCCTTGCCAAACATTATAAAATGAAGTAATGGGTAACCTGCATTAATTCTGCTGGATTCTCAGACTTTCCTTTCTCCCCCTGAGGAATGGAAAATGATTTGAACGAGATGGGAAACCAGCTTTTCCTCTCTCTCTTTCAAAACTTCTCAAAACACATTACTATGCTACTGGAAGCCATTCAATTGAACTAAGTCATTAAGTTAAATCATCTGCACACATTTTCTCAGTAAGATGAGTCTGCATGGTGGACTGATTTCATAGAACAGTTGCATGTAAACATCTCCAGGGAAAACCAGATGGCGGTGACACATCAGTACCTAGTTAGTCCTACAAAGAGCGTGGCACTGGTTCTGGACATCATCTTTCCAGGAATCCTGTAACCTAGGGTGGAACTTCACGATGGAGCCCAGCTGGTGGGCAGTTTCTCCCCCACCCAAGAAGTACTCTTTCTCACAGCTCTATAGCACTTAAGAGCAAAGAAGGCAGGACTGGCCACCCAGTGTAGCTAGGGAGCTAAGATTTCTGGAAATCTGAGGCCTGAAATTCAACAGAGACCACAAGGCCCTTAAGGGTCTGGGAGACAAAAATAAATAAATAAAAAAGAAAAAGAAAACCCGGACCCACTGGTTGTTCCAATCCGTCACTCAGGGAGGTGGACCTAGGGGAACAGAGGGCCCACTGGGAACAAAAGCTTATTAATTACTAGTGCCCCAAAGGCACAGGCCTGGGGAGGCTTCAAAACAAAATGAAGAAAGGAAGTGAGGACCATGTGGCTGAACTGACCCTGGCCAAGAAGAACTCAATAACCCAGTTTCTTAATTAGTTATTACTTTAAAAAAAAAAAAACATAGTAAAGCCTTTATATATTTTTGTGTGTTGTATCGATCACAATAAACGTAAAACACAAAGGAGAGGCAAACTGTAAGGGATTACTCTAATTAGTGAAAAAAAAACATTAAACAGCTGACCCTGTAAATATTCTCTTTAAAACCTAAAACTTAAAAAACATGTTACAAATGTCTTCCAGGGTCTACCAGGCTAGAACAATAGGCCACCAATATAGCATTCCTTCACCACTGTTTGCAATTGAGTGGGGCAATGCAGCCTTTTCAATAGAGCAGGACAGCCTCAGTGTCTGGAAGCAATAAGCAACATGTCCAGGTTTAAAGGTGCCTTAAGAACTCAGATGCCCTGGGAACCAAAGCTGGGTCTCAGGGAATTTGAGTGACATCAAGACCTTTTCAGTGGTGGTAATTTCAACCCCACTTAAAAGGCGTGGTGACACCATTTTTAAAGGTTGAGTGTTCATTCTTAAGCATAAAAAAAAAAAAAAATCAATAAAGTTAACAAATCTATAGGCCTGGTGTTGTGGTTAAAAGAAAAGTCATGAGCTCTGCCCTGAAAGACATTCCAATAGTATAAAGCAAACTTCAGAAAATCAGGCATTATCTCCCACCCCCAACCAATTCTTTGTTATCCACAAGTGTGGGACCACCACCAAAAGAAATCAGGGAATCAGGATTGTTTCTGCCTTCCTCTCTACACTTAATAATAACAACAACAGCAGCAACTTGGACTTGGTGAGGCAGTATGCTTTTTCCACTTTTTTTTTTTTTTTTTCACTTCTGGTAGAGATATCATGAAACCCAAGGAGACCTGTGTAGACTGTACTAGTTAGCTTTTTGTAACTATAACAAATACCTAAGCTAAATTAACCTAATGAGAGAGAAGGGCTATTGTGGCTCAGGTTTTGGAGGTTTTCATCCATGACTAGGCGTACCTATTGGATTTGGGCCTGTGGCGAGGCAGGACATCATGGCAGGAGTACATGGCAGAGCACGACCGTTTCCTTCATGGTTAAGCAGTGAGAAAGAAAGGAACAGACTGGGGTCCCATTATCCCTCTCCAGGGAACATCCCCAGTGAAAAGAAGACCCCTGCACTAGACCTCATTCCTAAAATTTTTACCACCTCACAATAGCATCACTGTGGGGACTAATCCTTTAACACATGGGTCTTTATAGGACATTTTAGATGCAAACTACAGCACATGATAGAATAAACTGAAACATAAAATAAACAAAACCTGAGTGAGCAAAGAAGCAGAGAGGGTTCAAAGCATCAAAAGAGACTCTGTCTCATGATGAACTGAACTTCATAGATGTCTTCACACAGAAGACTCAGGACTGGGTGGTAGCTTTGCTAGACTGTATATAGCATGTCATCGGCCCTTTCTAATGGGTCTACAAACTGATTCCAGATTAACTGGGCTGTACAGAAGCTGCTGGAAAATCTAGGGGTCAAGCCTGTGCCCAGATAGTTATAAATCTAACTCAAGGGCAATGTTTCTATTAAAATATAATGATGACGATACAAACTGCTTACCTTAGTGTGCAAATCCAGAATTTTCTAACAAGAGTTAGAAGGGAGAGACATAAATAATAGAAGCAAAGGCCAAGGGCATGATAGGAATGCTTGGGCAGGCATCAAAGTCAGGTCCATGGAGACAAAGAAACATTAGGGGCATGGCAAGGGAGCACAACAGGAGACCCATAGGGTTCACATCACTTCTCTCCAACTCTTCCTAAGTGTTCAGCAAAAAACATCTGAAAAAGTTTATTTTTTCAAAGAAGAAAGAAAAAGAAGGAATGAGCAGGGCCAAGATGGAAATAAAGGAAGGAAGAGGAGGGAAAAAAATATTTTCCAGGTGCCACCTCTTGTCATTACACACCAGATGCAATGAAGGTCCTGGTCATCTGCGTTGTTACCAGCTAAATTTAAGACCCAGTGCAAAGGGAGCATGGGGTTCCAGAGCTCTCACACAAATCTGAGATCAAAGCTTGAGGAAATTCACAAAGAAACAAAGTATTAAAACCATCAAGGGCCTGTGATCTTCAAGACGCTGATTTCTTATTCCCCTTCTTTTGAGGGCACAGGGCCTGGGGTCTGAACGTTGCTTGATTCATGATCCCACCCACTTCTACAGTTGTCAGCTTGGGTGGTGCAGGAGCTCTGAGAGGAAGCACAGTAGAAGGCCGCCTCTCGTGAGGACAGGCATGTCACAACAGTTTTCCAAGCTTCAGGCCAATGCCCCTCCCAAGCCACCAGATGTTGCAACTGGCCTTGTGCCCACGAGCGTCCAGCATAGTTTGAGCTGGGTTCTGAGATGCCCCCATTCATCTGGCGAGGGCTGAGGAGGCTGGAACCTGGAATCCTGTTGGGGTGCAGTGGGAGGAGATGCTCGGCACACTGATGTTAACCCTGGTAAGCGCGTGTCAAGCCGTTCATAGCAAAAGAACAAAGCAGCAAACACGGTTTCTGTACTTGCTCTTCAGCATGATTTCTTTAAGACAGGATATTCACTGTTCTGGGTAGTGTAGTCTGAACCCCATCTTTGAGGATGACCTCATGCTAGTTCTAATCCACATTCAGGGAGAAAAAAAATACCACAATCTCTGTAGAGCATGTGAATTTCACATTTAGATATTTTACCTTGCCCAGATTACCAAAGGCCTGTGAACATTCTGCAGAATGTTTCCCTACACTCCCTCAAATTTAGGTTCATAACCAAAAGAAACCCATTTGATGAGCTTAGCCAGGCGCAAGACACCCAAGAAGTTGCTACTATGCACAGGCAACAATTATCTGGTATTTTCCCTTACTCTTCTGTTTACTTCATCCCTCTGTTTGCCTCTCTATAATTTTTCCACTTCAGGTGCAACAGGATCCTGGGTTCCATCAGACATCTGGAGCAAGTTTAAATTTACTGATGTAATTCAGATATACAAAACAACTACACTTTCTTTCTTGGAACGTCGATGGCACATGACTCAGATCTCACGCCGAACTTCTGGAACTCTTACACTTGCCAGTTCAAGTTTTCTAACAGGGCTCAGGACTGGGAGGCCCTCCTTACCTCTACCAATCCCTCACTCAGGCACTGCTAAGTCCTGAAAGAGTGGGAAGATTGACCACTCTGCTCTGGGACTCCTTCTGAAGTCTGGCCCCTGAAGCAAGCAGTTTTCAGGAACCCCTTCTGAGTCACCACTAGGGCCTTTCCTCTCCTTGTGTCTCCTCCAACGCTTACTTCCTTGCTATTGGCTGAATTCATATTTCCTTTTGAGCTGTAAACCAGTCCTTATCTCTACCTCAATGATAAAAACTCTGTGCTCACAGTCTACCAGGATTTGGGCCTTTATTAAAAGTATTTGGGATTCAAACACTTTTCTTCTCTAAGGGCCTGGTTCTAAATTGAAAGCTGTACCATTTGGGTATGAGGGCATGCTCTATTCCATTTATAGCATTAGAGATGCAGATATGAGCTAAACAGGTCCCTCACTGGAGACAGAGCATCTCAGACCCCACCAGAGACCTGCTGAATCATAATCTGCATTTAACAAGATGTCCAGCAGGGGTGCAGAGTAATATTTAAGAAGCATTGGTCTCTTGCTTTGTTCAGTAGCCCACAAAATATACCTATATTTGTCAGATATGAAAAATAAGATCAAAAGTAGATGAGAACTCCACCTGGAAGCACTAGGTCTGAACTGGAAGTCCAAAGCTTCTTCACCACACTATCTCTCCCCTGCCTGCACCCCATTTAGCTCAGTTTTAGGCCTAAGCAAACCCAGGGCCCCTATTCTTGTCTGTCCCTGTTGAACACAAGGCTTTGTGTACAGCAGGGAGCTCTGGAAGGCTTTGTTGGAGCCAATGCGGCATCTGTAAAGGAAGTGCTTTCCAAATCTTATTTTAATGTGTTTATTTATTCCTAATCCATAAACATTTTTGAGTGCTCACCACATGCAAAGCCCTGGGCTGGATGAATCAGGGAAAACACAGTGGAATGTAACAACCTCAGGACACACCCCAAGTTTGCCTTCCAGTTGGGGAAACAGACACTATCAATATATAATTTAGGGTGACTTTAATGGAGATTGCATGGAGTTTTATTTACTTTACTATTGAGTAGACACCAACATTTATCTCTAATGGAACCATTAGATCCACCAGTCTCTTTGGACTGGTAATGCAAACATTGAGAATCAGTTTCAAAATTAAACCAGGCACAGTATGAACCTGCAGTGAGAAGAACACAATTTTTAGAAAAAAAATATATATATATATAAATCAAACAATAAATGGAAGAAAGCATATTACTAAAGTTAGGAAGCATTTATGTTGGTGTTTCCTTTGTTATTGGAATTGGAAATGGGATATTGTTTTGGTTTGGATCTGGAATGCCCCCCAAAAGCTCATGTGTTGAAAGCATAGTTCCTAAATGCAACAAGGGTCAGAGGTGGGGCTTTTAGGCAATGATTGGATCATGAGAGCTCTGACCTCATCAGTGGATTAATCCATTTGATGGATTAACCATTGGTAGCTGAATGGACTTCCGCAAGGTGTGAGCTAGTTGGAGGAAGTAGCGTGTGATCTTAGGGCTTTGTCTTCTCCCTGACCCCTTTCTCCCTCTTTCTTCCTTCCTTCTTCTTTCTTTCATCTTTATTTCTTCCTTTCTTTCTCTCTCTCTCTTCTCCCCTATTCTTTCCCCATTCTCAGCTACCATGAGGTCAGCATCTTTCCCTGTCTTGCCCTTCTGCCATCATGTTCTACCTGTCTCAGGCCCAAGGAGTTAGCTAATCATGAACTCAAGCTTCTGCAACCATGAGCCAAAATAAATCTTTGCTCCTCGCAGGTATTTTTGTCAAAGTGATAAAAAGCTGATAAACATAGATAATCTAGCAAGTCTAATATATTGGCAAGCTGAGTGTTACTTTATAGGAAGCATGCAAACAAATTCAACAAGGTTGACTCCAAAAAAGCCTATAAATCCAAACTCAGAACGTTTTATTCTTAGTTTATATCCATATTAAAAACAGTCATTGTTAATTCCAGTGTTACTTTGAATATCATGTATTTCTCAAAGCATTTTGAAATATTAACTCTATTTGGGGGGTCATTTTGTTGAATATTAACCACCACTAGAATTCTATAATTTAAAAATGATTTATCTTTCAAGCTATTCAGAGTCTAGAAACTGAGAGGTTATCGTAAATAAGTGAGAAACTATACACCTGTCATCCAATAAGTATGCAAAATCAGAAAACCCACTCCATATTCCAGTTGAAAATTAACTCACTGATTATCTGCATTTAATAAACAAATAAGCTTTCCAAAACTGAAAAGAGCAGAATTAATTAATTTGCACCAAGCAAATGGGAAAATGGTTTGAAAGAATTTAATTATAGAAACAAGTCATAATATCCAGATTTAAAAATCTATATGCAGAGAGAAAAAAAACTTCATTCCTAAATTATTAATGAAATACACCCCAAAAAATTTATCTAGAGATTGCTGAAAACAAATCATCAGCAATGATAACAGGTATCCTCAAAAAGAAGGGTAAGTTATTTATTGACAGTGGCAACTGATTTCAAAGGAAAGCACTTAGCAATAAAAATGTGTTTAATACATGTATTTCCTATCTCCTAAAAGTTAGAAAGAAAAATGAAGTTAAGTTTTTGTAGGGAAAATTCCTAAGATCAAAATTAGAAGCCTTCATATTGAAATAAAGATTGTGGGGCTGGGGTATGGATCAGTGGTGGATACCTAACCTGGAGGGTACCTTGAGTTCAATACCCAGCATCATGGGGAATGAGGGAATAAAGATTGTGGCCACCTCCAAAATAGGATGCTCAAGAAGATTGTGTTTTTAATTTTTTTAGTAAATGAGTTTAGCACCTAACAGAAATTATTGTTAAAACCAAAAGAAACCCTGGCTCCCCCAAGTGAGTTCAACTACCTGATACAATAAAACATTTAGCTTATAAACAGTAAGTCTAATATCAGTCTAACAGTAAGTCCTAACAACATAAAGGCGCCAAAAATAATTTTACATGATTTTAAAGTCATTCTGCCCTTAGCTTTTTAAGACACTAAACATATATTTTCAGTTGGGAATATGGATCCATATGTAAGAAGTTTGAAACTCCAAAAAAATACAAAGTAGTGAAGACAATTCCTCACAACTTGAAACAACTGAAGACTGTGATAGACATGTTGTCATGTCATAGTGAATTTCAGAGAAGGGGGAAAGCAAAATTTAAAAAGAGAGTATCCCATCTATGTGAAAGAATCAGACATGTATGGTCTTTCTTGGGGATCTGCCTACATGCAGGGACTACAAAGTTGCTCCAAGAAGTCTGAGTTCGGGAGCAGGAAGTCCAAGGTGAAGAAAACCACACTACTCTCACCACACCCTGCAGAAGAGAGGCCTTTTTCTGCTTGGTCTTCCCAAAGGGAAGGCTTTTTTCTAATTGGTCCATTCAAAAGAAGCAGATCTAGATTGTATAGGAACTGAAGACTTAGGAATGGAATCTGAATCCCTTTTTAAAAGAGAGAGAGAAAAAAAACAAAACCATAAACACAAAAGTAGGTAGAAAATGATACATTAATCTAAAATTAGCAAAGAAATTATGACATTCCAAATTTTTAAAATCTGACAAATACAACAAACCTCAGCAAATCTGCATGTAGCATAAGATTGTGATTGTTGTACCTGTATAATACTTTTTCCTACATTTTGAAATTTATATACATTGTTTCTTGGATAAATAATTTGTAGTGATTTTTCTATAGAGGAAACAAAAGAAAATTAATGTTTTCTCTGACATCTTTGAATTTTTTAAATTTTTTGATAATTTAGAAGAGTTACTTTCAGTGTTACAATTCATTATTTGTAGTGTCATGTACCACATAATTAAGATTGTCAAACATGGAAAAATTTCTACCAAGTAACCTGTATATGTGAGCTCTGTAATCATAGAATTCTTTCTTTTTTTAACAAAATACTTCTGACTTCATGCATTTCACACTTTGTTTCTCCTCCCCATATATTTCCAGTTCCAATTTCAGAGGACAGCTTTTGCTAGCATTTGACATCTGGTCCTGTGTCTTCATGACACGAGTCAGTACAGAGGTGGTGGGAGTGCTTCTGGAAACCATTCCCACCAGAGGACACCTAGTAATAGTTTATATAGAAGCCACGAAATAATTCTGTGTGTGTGTGTGTGTGTTCATATTTCTATAACCAACTATACCATGATTAAATGTGTTCATAAATCAGTTTCTCCTCAGCTTTATCCCCAAATGTCCTTAGTCTCAATAGAAGAGGAAAGGTGATGGAAAAGAAATCAAGAGTGGAAAAGTACAGCTGGCTTATCTGGTGAAGTTAAAATATTTTGTTTTGCAAATTTTACATAAAAATGTAAAAGAAAAAGGCCTCTTTTATGTGAGATACTGCTTGGTCCCTTCTCAATTCTTTGGAAGGGGATCACACTACTGAGGGGTTCTAACACATAGTTTCATGAAAAATCTACATGTATCTGCCAAAAGAGGGTGATCTTTCCCCCTAATTTGCACACTCCGCATAGTTGAGCAGTGTGATCTTTATCGATCTTAAAAAACATGAAAATTTACTACATAGATCGCTACTTAAAAATTGGAATTTACTCTTGCAATTCAGTGACTATAACTCTAGGAGTAAATCTTGGCATTTCTCCTGGTTAAAACAAAACAAACAAACAAACAAAACATCTAAGCAATTACTGTATAAACCACCATTTTTGCAACAACTCCTAAAACCAATTATGCAAATTTTGCAAGAAAATTACCAGAACTTGTTTAAATAAAAAGAGATGGCTTGATTATAAATGATATATAATGACAATGACTAATGAAAGAAGCATGTAGATAATTGCTTAAGTTTTCCCTCAAAGTCCATTTTGATTTTGGAGTCACTTTAGAAGGAAAGCTCACATAGTAGATAAGAACTCCACAAACCCCTGACATAGCCATGGCCAAATCTGATTTTTAATCAAAAAGAGATTTATGAGTGAATTGACAAGATGTTCTGACATTAAGCCCTTTCATCAAGATAAGATGAAAAAGAAAAAATGGCAGGAATTACAGATGAAATGATTGTTTTCAATCTATATTTGCCAATACAGATTGGCAAAATGTTAATAATTACTGAAGCTTGGTGATGGATTCATAAAGGTACATCATGTTTTTATATTTTTTGTTTATTCATAATAAAAATTGCTTTTTTTAAAAAAAAATCCCTTGTTGAATTGGTTGTGGTGGCACACGCTTGTAATCCCAGCAGCTCTGGAGGACCAGACAGGAAGATTACAAGTTCAGAGCCAGCCTCAGCAACTTAGCAAGACCTTAGCAATTTAAACAAGATATTGTCTCAAAATTAAAACAGGCTGGGGATTGCAGAACCCCTGAGTTCAATTCCTAGTATGGCAAAAAAAAAAAAAAAAAAAAAAACTTTGTCGCTTTGTTGAAAAGATTTTAATAAAGTACACGTTGTAATATGCCAAAAAAAGTAGTTTTAGGATTCAGAGGATGTGAATAATCTTGTTCTTGACTTTACAATTGAGGAAAGAATAGTCATTACAGACTTGATCAGTGCATTGTCCTTCACAATGTATATAATATCTAGTAGTAATATCTAAAATGATGATGAGGATGAGGATGAGGATGGTGATGATATTTTGTTTTTGTTTTGAGGGGGATACTAGGGATTAAACTCAGGGGCACTCAATCATTGAGCCATATCCTCAGCCCTATTTTGTATTTTATTTAGAGACAGGCTCTCATTGAGTGGCTTAGTGCCTTGCTTTTACTGAGGCTGGCTTTGAACTTGTGATCCAGCCTCATCCTCCCAAGCCACTGGGATTACACTCAGAGGCCACTGCACCTGGCTTGATATTTTGTTTTTCTTATGTTAGCAAAATTATATTAACTTTCAGCCAAATTATATTAACTTTTAACAAGATTGGTAACAAATACCTGATTTTTGCTACTTCTTCCAGCCATTCCCCATCTGCCTTATAGTTACCACCCAGTAGTCCATTCATTTATCAATGGATTAATCCAGCAACTGGATCAATCCACTAATGAGGTCAGAACCCTAATCATTGCCTAAAACTCTGTCCTCTGAACTGGGAACCCTGATTCCACTACATGAGCTTTTGGGGAAATTCCAAATTCAAACCATAACATCTACTTGTTTGTATTACTCTGTTCAAATTGAAATCTCTAGTGGGAAGATCCTATTTCCAAGTTTGTATAATGTGTTCATGTCTTAGCTGGTTAGATTTAGCTTCCAGGATAGAAGATAAGGCTAAAAACTTACATAGTAGTGATTGCCTATTTGATAAAGTGGGTTTAGATAGTGGGCAATCTAAAGCAAAGAGCCAACACCTACTACTTTACTTTTATTACACAAATGTATAATAATCTTACATGCAATTCTGAAAGTATATTGCACTATACACGAGTTAGTTAAGCCAGAAGATGCTCATTAGAAAACTGAAACAAACACAACAACAAGAAAGCTACCACTCAGATTGAATTGTCATTTTTCGTCATGAAGGATAGTGAAGGAAGACACTTTAAGACTAAAAAATCTAAACTAGAAGAATAAATTCCATACTCATTTTAATGACTGGGTGCTTACATGGGTGATTTACTTAGCAACATTTTTCTATGCTAGATGCTCTCAATCAACAAGAGCAAGGCACAAACAAATACATTACTTCATATGTACCTGATTGATGAAATGGTTGGAGAACTGCATGAACAGAGATGCTTAGAAGGAGTGTCATTATGTATGTTATTAAAAGTCAATGTTAACAGGATTGCTCCCATTGACTCATACCAGAGCCCAGGCCTAGATCAGGTCCTGCTGAACTCTGTGAGAACCCAGGCCCAGGATCACCCCTGCACAGAGTGGAGAACCATGCTGGGGCCCCCATTTATCAACACATTGCTCCCCCAGCCTGCCTCCATCTCGGGACACTGCAGCCATTATCATAGCCCTCTCCACATAGTAACCAGCACCTTGGGACAATAAGCAAGGCCTGGAGGCAGCTGCATCTCCAAACAGGCATCCCAAAGCCATTGTAAGGCCCACCATTTTGGCCCCATCTCTGAAAGTGATTGCATCCATCTTGGGATACCCACACTGCTATCTTGAGTTACCTCCTCTATTGCTTCCACCACCTTTATTTGTAGTAGCACCCATCTTGGGACACTAGCTGGGGACTAGAAGCCCAACACCAAGGTGAGGCACAGGTAATCTGCATGGACACTACAAGATTATAGGGTAGAAACTGTAATATATCATATCCACCTTGCAAAAAAGGAAGACAGACACATGGACATCCTGAAAAAACAAGAAAGAAAGTGCCCCCCCAAACAAACCAAGATACTACAATAATAGAATACATTGACAATGCAGTTGATGAAATGTCAGAGAAGGAGTTCAGAATGTACATAATTAAAATGATCTGCAAATTAAAGAATGACATAAAAGAGCAAATACAGGCAAAAATTAATCACTCCAACAAAGAGATAAGAGCATCCATTAGGGCTGGGGCTGTGGCTCGGGCGGTGGCGCCTGGCGTGCATGCAGCCCGGGTTCGATCCTCAGCACCACATACAAACAAAGATGTTGTGTCCGCCAAAAACTAAAAAATAAATATTAAAAATTCTCTCTGTCTCTCTCTCTCTCTCTCACCTCTCTCTTTAAAAAAAAAAGAGCATCCATTAATCATATCAACAGAGATAAGTGACCAAATACAGGTAGCAAAAGATTAATTCAAGAAAGAGATAGAGATTCTGAAAAAAAAAAACAAAACAAAACAAAAAAACAGAAATCCCTGAAATGAAGGAAACAATAAACCAAATAAAAAATGCAATAGAAAGCATCACCAACAGATTAGATCACTCGAAAAACAGAACATCAGATAATGAAGACAAAATATAGAATCCTGAAAATTAAGCTGACCACACAGTGAAGATGGTAAGAAACCATGAACAGAACATCCAAGATTTATGAGATAGCATCAAAAGACCAAATCTAAGATTTATTGGGATAGAGGGAGCCACAGAGATTCAAACCAAAGGAATGCACAACTTCTTCAATGAAATAATATCAGAAAATTTCCCAAACATGAAGAATGAATTGGATGAAAGCAGTTTTAAGAGGAAAATTCATCACCTGGAGGTCATTTCTCAAAAAAAGAAAAAACCAACAAATAAATGAGCTCACACTTCATCTCAAAGCCCTGGAAAAGGAAAAGCAAAACAACAGCAAATGTAGCAGAAGGCAAGAAATAATTAAAATCAGAGCAGAAATCAACGAAATTGAAACAAAAGAAACTATTGAAAAAATTGACAAAACTAAAAGTTGGTTCTTTGAAAAAATAAATAAGATCGACAGACCCTTAGCCATGCTAACGAAGAGAAGAAGAGAGAGAACTCAAATTACTAACATACGGGATGAAAAAGGCAATATCACAACAGATGCTACAGAAATACAGAAGACAATTAGAAATTATTTTGAAAACCTATATTCCAATAAAATAGAAGATAGTGAAGACATCGATAAATTTCTTAAGTCATATGATTTGCCCATACTGAGTCAGAAGGATACACACAAATTGAACAGATCAATATCAATGGATAAAATAGAAGAAGCAATCAAAAGACTACCAACCAAGAAAAGCCCAGGACCGGATGGGTATACAGCGGAGTTTTACAAAACCTTTAAAGAAGAATTAATACCAATACATTTCAAGTTATTTCAGGAAATAGAAAAAGGGGGAGCTCTTCCAAATTCATTCTATGAGGCCAACATCACCCTGATTCCGAAACCAGACAAAGACACCTCAAAGAAAGAAAACTACAAACCAATATCTCTGATGAACCTAGATGCAAAATTCCTCAATAAAATTCTGGCGAATCGGATACAAAAACACATCAAAAAAATTGTGCACCATGATCAAGTAGGATTCATCCCTGGGATGCAAGGATGGTTCAATATACGGAAATCAATAAATGTTATTCACCACATCAATAGACTCAAAGATAAGAACCATATGATCATCTCGATAGACACAGAAAAAGCATTCGACAAAGTACAGCATCCCTTTATGTTCAAAACATTAGAAAAACTAGGGATAACAGGAACTTACCTCAACATGGTAAAAGCAATCTATGCCAAGCCTCAGGCTAGCATCATTCTGAATGGAGAAAAATTGAAGGCATTCCCTCTAAAATCTGGAACAAGACAGGGATGCCCTCTCTCACGACTTCTATTCAATATAGTTCTCGAAACACTGGCCAGAGCAATTAGACAGACGGAAG
Organism: Callospermophilus lateralis; assembly: GCF_048772815.1. Taxonomy (NCBI): domain Eukaryota; kingdom Metazoa; phylum Chordata; class Mammalia; order Rodentia; family Sciuridae; genus Callospermophilus; species Callospermophilus lateralis. The sequence continues at coordinate 76,132,279 of NC_135307.1, read as the reverse complement.
AAATTAAAGGCATAAAAATAGGAAAAGAAGAACTTAAATTATCACTATTTGCAGAGACATGATTCTATACCTAGAAGACCCAAAAGGGTCTACAAAGAAACTACTAGACCTAATAAATGAATTCAGCAAAGTGGCAGGATATAAAATCAGCACGCATAAAACAAAGGTATTTCTGTATATCAGCAACAAAACTTCTGAAACGGAAATAAGGAAAAACACTCCATTCACAATATTCTCAAAAAAAAATAAAATACTTTGGAATCAACCTAACAAAAGAGGTGAAAGATTTATACAATGAAAACTACAGAACCCTAAAGAGAGAAATAGAAGAAGATCTTAGAAGATGGAAAAATATACCCTGTTCATGGATAGGCAGAACTAACATCATCAAAATGGCGATAATTACCAAAAGTTCTCTATAGGTTTAATGTAATGCCAACCAAAATCCCAATGGCATTTCTTGTAGAAATAGATAAAGCAATCATGAAATTCATATGGAAAAATAAAAGACCCAGATTAGCAAAAGCAACTCTAAGCAGGAAGTGTGAATCAGGCCATATAGCGATACCAGATTTCAAACTATACTACAGAGCAATAGTAACAAAAACAGCATGGTACTGGTACCAAAACAGGCGGGTGGACCAATGGTACAGAATGGAGGACACAGAGACTAATCCACAAAGTTACAACTATCTTATATTTGATAAAGGAGCTAAAAGCATGCAATGGAGGAAGGATAGCATCTTCAACAAATGGTGCTGGGAAAACTGGAAATCCATATGCAATAAAATGAAACTGAATCCCCTTCTCTTGCCATGCACAAAAGTTAACTCAAAATGGATCAACGAGCTTGATATCAAATCAGAGACTCTGCATCTGATAGAAGAAAAAGTTGGCTACAATCTACATATTGTGGGGTTGGGCTCCAAATTCCTTAATAGGACACCCATAGCACAAGAGTTAATAATAAGAATCAACAAATGGGACTTACTTAAACTAAAAAGTTTTTTCTCAGCAAGAGAAACAATAAGAGAGGTAAATAGGGAGCCTACATCCTGGGAACAAATTTTTACTCCTCACACTTCAGATAGAGCCCTAATATCCAGAATATACAAAGAACTCAAAAAATTAAACAATAAGATAACAAATAACCCAATCAACAAATGGGCCAAGGACCTGAACAGACACTTCTCAGAGGAGGACATACAATCAATCAACAAGTACATGAAAAAATGCTCACCATCTCTAGCAGTCAGAGAAATGCAAATAAAAACCACCCTAAGATACCATCTCACTCCAGTAAGATTGGCAGCCATTATGAAGTCAGACAACAACAAGTGCTGGTGAGGATGTGGGGAAAAGGGTATTCTTGTACATTGCTGGTGGGACTGCAAATTGGTTCGGCCAATTTGGAAAGCAGTATGGAGATCCCTGGGAAAGCTGGGAATGGAACCACCATTTGACCCAGCTATCGCTCTTCTCGGACTATTCCCTGAAGACCTTAAAAGAGCGTACTACAGGGATACTGCCACATCGATGTTCATAGCAGCACAATTCACAATAGCTAGACTGTGGAACCAACCCAGATGCCCTTCAATAGATGAATGGATTAAAAAAATGTGGCATTTATACACAATGGAGTATTACTCTGCACTAAAAAATGACAAAATCATGGAATTTGCAGGGAAATGGATGGCATTAGAGCAGATTATGCTAAGTGAAGCTAGCCAATCCCTAAAAAACAAATGCCAAATGTCTTCTTTGATATAATGAGAGCAACTAAGAACAGAGCAGGGAGGAAGAGCAGGAGGAAAAGATTAACATTAAACAGAGACATGAGGTGGGAGGGAAAGGGAGAGAAAAGGGAAATTGCATGGAAATAGAAGGAGACCCTCATTATTATACAAAATTACATATAAGAGGTTGTGAGAGGAATGGGAAAAAAAACAAGGAGAGAAATGAATTACAGTAGATGGGGTAGAGAGAGAAGATGGGAGGGGAGAGGAAGGGGGATAGTAGAGGATAGAAAAGGTAGCAGAATACAACAGTTACTAATATGGCATTATGTAAAAATGTGGATGTGTAACCGATGTGATTCTGCAATCTGTATTTGGGGTAAAAATGGGAGTTCATAACCCACTTGAATCAAATGTATGAAATATTATATATCAAGAGCTTTGTAATGTTTTGAACAACCAATAAAAAAAGGAAAAAAAGAGAATGAATTGGAAAATCAAATACAAGAGGCTTAGAGGACACCAAATGTACAAAATTACAACAGATCTAAACCAAGGCACATTATAATTGAAATGCCTAGCATACAAAATAAGGAGAGAATCTTAAAGGCCACAAGAGAGAGGAATAAGATCACATATAGGGGGAAAGCAATTCATATCTCAGCAGATTTTTCAACCCAGAACCTCAAAGCCAGGAGATCCTGGAACAGCATATACCAAGCTCTGAAAGAAAATGAATGCCAACCAAGAGTCTTATATCCAGAAAAATTAAGCTTTAGATTTGATGATGACATAAAAAAACTTTCATGATAAACAAAAAAGAATTTATAGCAAGAAAGTCTGCACTGCAGAGAATTCTCAGCAAAATATTCCATGAGAAGGAAACAAAAAACAACTATGAAAATCAGCAAAGGGAGGAACTACACAAATGAAAAGGCCAATTAAAGAAGAAACCATGTCAAGTTAAGAAACAAAAATAAGCCAAAATATCTGGAATACAAATCATATTTCAATAATAACCCTGAATGTGAATGGCCTAAACTCATCAATTAAAAAACGTAGGCTGACATATTGGATTAAGAATAAAGACCCAACGATATGCTGCCTTCAAAAGACTCATCTCACAGGAAAACATCCACAAACTGAAGGGGAAAGGGTGGGAAAACCCATACCACTCACATGGACTGCAAAAACAAGCAGGGGTTTCCATCCTCATATCAGATAAAGTGAACTTCAAACCAAAGCTAGTGAAAAGGGATAAAGAAGGATGTTTCATACTGCTTAAGAGATTCACATATCAACCAGATATAACAATCATAAATATCTATACCCCAAACAATGGGATATATATATATATATATATATATATATATATATATATATATATATATATCAAACAAACCCTTCTCAACAAGAATAAAATAGACCACAACACAATAATACTGGGTGACTTTATTATACCTCTCTCACCACTGGATAAATCTTTCAAGCAAAAAATAAACAAAGTAACTATAGAACTCAATAAAACAATCAGTAATTTAGTCTTAACAGACATATATAGAATATTTCATCCATCAACAAGTGAATATACTTTCTTCTCACCAGCACATGGACCCATTTCTAAAAAGACCATATGTTATGCCAGTCTTAGCAAAGCAAGTCTTAGCAAATACCAAAAAAATAGAGATACTACCCTGCATTCTATCTGACCATATGGAATGAAATTAGAAATCAATGATAAAATAAAAACTAGAAGCTACTCCAACACCTTGAGACTAAATAATATGCTATTGAAAGATGCATGGATAACAGAAGACATCAGGGAGGAGATTAAAAAAAAATCTTAAAGGTAAATGAGGACTCCGATACAATATATCAAAAATCTCTGGGACACTATGAAGACAGTACTAAGAGGAAAGTTCATTGCATTAATCCCATTCATTAAAAGAAAAAAAAAAAGTCCAAAATAAATAACCTGACATTACATCTCAAAGCCCTAGAAAAAAGGGAACAAACCAACACCAAAAGAAGAAGACAAGAAGTAACTAAAATTAGGCCTGAAAACAATGAAATTGAAACAAAAGAAACAATTCAAAAAATTGACCAAACAAAAAGCTTGTTCTTTGAAAAAATAAATAAAATTGACAAACCATTAGCCATCCTAATGAAAAGAAGGAGAGAGAAAACTCAAATTACCAAAATTCATGATGAAAAAGGAAATATCAAGACAGACACTAGTGAAATACAGAAGATAATTAGAAATTATTTTGAAAATTTATACTCCAGTAAATAGAAAACTTTGAAGACATTGACAAATTTCTAGAGACATATGATCAACCCAAGCTGAGGCAAGAGGACATACACAATTTAAACAGGTCAATTTCAAGCAAGAAAATACAAGACACCATCAAAAGCCTACCAACCAAGAAAATCCCAGAACCAGAGGGATTCACAGCTGAGTTCTACAAGACCTACAAAGAAGAATTAATACCAATACTCCTAAAAGTATTTCATGAAACAGAAAAGGAGAGAACCCTTCCAAACTCATTCTATGAAGCTAGTATCATCCTGACATCAAAACCAGGCAGAGATAAATCAAGGAAAGAAAATTTCAGACCAATATTCCTGATGAACATAGATGTAAAAATTCTCAATAAAATTCTGGCAAATTGCATACATAAACACAGTTTAAAAAAAAAAATAGTGCACCATGATCAAGTGGGATTCATTCCAGGCATGCAAGTTTGGTTCAACACACAGACATCAATAAATGTAATTCATCACATCAATGGACTTAAAGACAAGAATCATATGATTATATCAATTCATTCAAAGAAAGCATTTGACAAAATGCAGCACCCTTTCATTTTCAAAACACTAGAAAAACTGGAGATTTTAAGAACACACCTCAACATTGTAAAAGCCATCTATGCTAAACCCAAGGCCAACATCTTTCTAAATGGAGAAAAATTGGAAGCATTACCTCTAAAAACTGGAACAAGAGAGGGATGCCCTCTTTCACCACTTCTATTCAACATAGTCCTTGAAACCCTAGCCAGAGCAATTAGATAGATGAAAGAAATTAAAGAGATGTGGATAGGAAAAGAACTCAAACTATTATTATTTGCTGATGTCATAATTCTATACTTAGAGGATCCAATAAACTCTACCAGAAAACTTCTAGAGTTAATAAATGAATTCAGCAAAGTAGCAGAAAATAAAATCAATACCCATAAGTCAAATGCATTTCTATACATTAGTGATGAATCCTCTGAAAGAAAAATTAGGAAAATTACCCCATTCACAATAACCTCGAATAAAACAAGATACTTGGGAATCAATTTAACAAAAGAGGTGAAAGACCTCTACAATTAAAACTATAGAACACTAAAGAAAGAAATTGAAGAAGCCTTAGAAGATGGAAAGTTCTCTCATGCTCTTGGATAGGCAAAATTAATATAGTGAAAATGGCCATACTACCCAAAGTGCTATAAAGATTCAATGAGATTCCAATTAAAATACCAACATCATACCTTATAGAAATAGAAAAAGCAATTATGAAATTCATTTGGAAAAATAATCTTATTTTTCCAGAGTAGCCAAAGCAATCTTTAGCAAGAAGAGTGAAGCAGGAAACATCACAATACCAGACCTTAAACTATACTACAAAGCTATAGTTTTTAAAAAAATGGCATGGTATTGGCACCAAAATAGACATGTAGACCAATGGTACAGAACAGAAGACACAGAGACAAATCCACACAAATATAGTTATCTCGTACTAGACAAAGGTGCCAAAAACATACGTTGGAGAAAAGATAGCCTCTACAACAAACAATGCAGGAAGAACTAGAAATCTATATGCAGCAAAATGAAACTAAATCCCTATCTCTCACCATGCACAAAACTTAACTCAAAGTGGATCAAACATCTAAGAATTAGAGACCCCGTGCCTTATAGAGGAAAAAGTAGGCCTAAATCTCCATCACATTAGATTAGGCCCTGACTTCATTAACAAGACTCCTAAAGTGCATAAATAAAATTTATTGATTCTTGAATCAATAAATGAAATGGATTCAAACTAAAAAGCTTCTTCTCAGTAAAAGAAACAATCAATGAGGTGAAGAGAGAGCCTACATTTTGGGAGCAAATTTTTGCCACATGCATATCAGATATACCACTAATCTCCAGGATATATAAAGAACTCATAAAACTTAAGACCAAAAAACAAACAACTCAATCAATAAGTGGGTTAAGGAGCTGAACAGACACTTCTCAGAAGATATACAATCAATCAACAAATATATGAAAAAATGTTCAACATAATCAAAACTACCTTAAGATTTTATCTCATACAGTCTGAATGGCAGTTACTATGAATACAAACAACAATAAATATTGGCAAGGATGTGGGGGGAAAGGCATTGCTGGTAGCACTATAAATTGGTTCAATCACTCTGGAAAGCTGTTTGGATATTCCTTAGAAAACTTGGAATGGAACACCATTTGACCCAGCTATTTCACTCCTTGGTCTATACCCAAAGGGCTTAAAATCAGTGTTCTATAGTAATGCAGCCACATCAATGTTTATAGCAGCTCAATTCACAATAGGTAAACTGTGGAACCAACCTAGAAGCCCTTTAATAGGTGAATTGATAAAGAAATTGTGGTATATATACACAATGGAATATTACTGAGCATTAAAAGAGAATAAAATCATGACATATGCAGATAAATGGATGGAGTGAGACAATATCATGCTAAGCAAAGTAAGCCAATACCCAAAACACCAAAGGCCAAATGTTCTCTCAGATAAATGGATGCTGATCCGTAATGGGGGAGAGGGTGATGGGAAAAATGGAGGAACTGTGATTGAGCAAAGGGGAGAAAGTAGAGGGGGCATGGAGACAGGAAATATGGTGGAATGAGATGGACATCATGGTACATGTATGACTGCACATGAGGTGCAACACTACATTGTATACAACCAGAGAAATGAAAATTTGGGCTGCAATTGTATACAATGAATCAAAATGCATTCTGCTGTCACATATACCTAATTAGAATAAATAAATATATAAATTTTTTAAAAGAGAAAAACATGTATCAAAACCTTAACAATCAGTGAGTAGTATTAAAAAAATGATTATACTATTTCTATAATTTTCTGTAGAGATTTTTTTTTCCAAATAAAAATTAAACTAAAAATAAAAGAAAACTTAAAAAAAAAGTCAATGCTATCCAGGCTCAGTGGTGCAGGCCTGTAATCCCAGCAGTTAAGGAGGCTGAAGGAGGAGGATCACAAGTTCAAAGCCAGCCTCAGCAAAAGTGAAGTGCTAAGCAACTCAGTGAGACCCTGTCTTTAAGTAAAATACAAAATAGATCTGAGGGGGCTGGAGATGTGGCTCAAGTGGTAGCGCATTTGCCTGGCATGCATGTGGCCCAGGTTCGATCCTCAGCACCACGTACAAATAAAGATGTTGTGTCTGCCAAGTACTAAAAAAAAAAATGTTAAAAGATTCTCTCTCTCTCTCTCTCCCTCTCTCACTCTTTCTTTAAAAAAAAAAAAAATAGATCTGGGAATGTGGCTCAGTGGTTAAGTGCCCATGAGTTCAATCCCTGGTAGCACTCCCCCCCACACAAAAAAAAAGCAGTCAATGCTAGTATAAAAATAAAGACATCCACAATCATATTTCATCATGAAAAGCAGTTCTCAGAGAAGCATTTTCCTGAAACCATTATTGAGACAGACCAGTGGTTCAGAGAATCTTTCAATTCACCACTGCACATAGGAAACAAGCAGTTGGCATTAAAATACATTTATCAAAATTCCATATGAACGTAGCAAAAGAATATTCAGTGTCATTAATAATTTGGCAACATTCTAGTAAACTCTCATATTAATACTTCCCTAAAGTAGTAAGAATATTTTGAAATTTATATCCATTTGTTCATGTGAGTTATTGAAAAATTGTGACACCAAGAGAAAGGAGAAAAAGTGTCTGGAGACTGAATCCAACGCTCAGTGTTTGCTCCCTTTTTACCAATGCAAAATTTAAAACTCAGGACATTCAAAGCAGGAGGATTTTATCTATTGGCTGGAAAATAGAAAAAGCTTCCTCAAAGAATTTAAGACATTGTTTGATATTAAAGCAGATAGACAGGTACTAAGGAACAGAATGCAAATAATTTTCTACTCTGATGAGCCTGGGAGATTTCTGCTGCTGTTAAAAATATGGTAGTGGGAAACATACTTTGGAGGAAGCATTGCTCCCCATAATCATCAGAAAACTTAATCAACATGAGATTAATTCACTAACACAAAACTAAAAATGACAGGCTAACAGGACTCAGGAATTGGGTTGGATGAGGAAGCCTTATCCAAAACAGAAAATGAACATTCTGACATAGGTTAGGAGAGAAAGCTACATCTTAGTTAATATTCTTGCTGAAATGGACTCAGGCAACCTGTCATGCTCACCTCATCTTGAAGGTGAGATCATAGAGTTTGTTGTGAGTTGGATGAAGCCCCAATTTGGAAATTATCATCCCAATTCTGTATAACCATGGATAGGTCACTTGCTCTTCTGAGATATTGAGGTGTTGTACTCCCTGCCACCAAAACCCTGTTGAAATCCATGATCACCAAAATTAGTTCTTGCTCCAATATCTATGGTCCTATGGTCATGTCTGTTTTTTTTTTTAATTTTTCTCTTATTCATCTGATTCCTGGTGGATGATCATTCATACTGTAGATGTAGGGTTGACCCTTCAAAAACAAGTAGGTACAAGTGTGTTGGCATGTCTTTTTCCCCATTGAGATTGTAAACTCTTTCACAGTTAGCAAAGTGTTGAGCCCCTGGTTTTGAACAAATATCTAATTGTTTAAGTGAAAGAAACCTTGAATCTGTGAGTATCCATAAGTGAATCTTGCCTCCTGATCAGATTTCTTTTTACATATTTCTTATATTAAAAATCTAGGCTTGGGGTGGAGTAATAGAATGCTTAGCATGCATGAGGCCCTGGGTTCAATCCTTAGCAATAAAATATAATAATAAAATATCTAGACCAGTGTTATCCTTAAATATAATATAAAATATGTATGTTATTTCTAATTTCTAGTAGCCACATTGTAAAAGTAAGAACATTAAATTAATTTTAATATATTTTATTTAACCCAATGTTTCCAAAATATTATTTCAGCATATAATTCACATAAAAAATTCATAATGAGACATTTTTACTTTTTTACCCTAAATATTTGAAATTGAGAGTGCATTTTATAATTATAGCACATTTCTGTTTGGTCTGGCTATATTCAAGCACTCAATACACAAGTAGCTAGTGGCTACTGTTTTGGCTAGCAGAAATTAGAAGGTATAAGGTCAGTAGACGCATAATGAAAGATGTATGTTATCTTGTAATTTCACAGATATTTCTTGGGAGGGGGAAGCATAGGTTTAAAAGCCACATTTAAAGAAAAAAGATCACAGGCAAAGGGCCATGAAATTCTGACCTAAATATAGAATCCTGCAGAGGTAAAAAAGTAATGCCTGATTTGTCTCTACTGGGTGTTGGTAAAGCACCCCAGCATCCAGGCTTTGGACATGCTGAAAACTGTGTTCCTATTTGAATAGACAGTTTCTCAGGAGGTGCCCGCACGTGTCTAACTATCAATATAGGTCATCCTTTTTTCAAATAAGTATCCAAAGATCCATATATTGGTGATGGCATTTATAAGGGGTTGCTGATTATCTTAGAGGTAACTGGGACATCCAGTAACAAAAAATTTTTGAGCCAAATTGATTTCAAATCTTCTCAGCTGTCACCATCACCACTTCCTTACACATACAGAGTAGGCTGTCTCTTGCCCTCATGACCCTCTTTCCCTTCAAGCTTGCCTCCGCCCTAAAAGTCTGCCCTGGAGAGGCAGAGCAGGACTTCCCAGAACTACATACCTTCCAAGTGAAGTTTTGTCATTTTCTGCCCCTAATAGCCTACAGGTCAGCTTCTCAGTAACCTTTACAATGAGGCTGTTCTCCCTCCTCTGGTCTGGTTTCTTTCCCATCCTTCTTCCTGGAATTCAATCTCTGAAGGACTGTTCGTAAAATATGAAGGTAGTTCTGAAAATCGACAAGCAGTTGAGACTAGGGGACCGTGATGGAAAGGATCTGAAAGAGAGGGGCAAAGTGGGAACAACTCCCAGCACTTCACACTGCAGAGAGGTCAAAATGTGGGCTACAAATCAAATTTGTCCTTGGCTGGATCCACAATTATAAGATACCTGAGCCCAAGGGCTTCAGAGCATCTGTCTGCCATTTGAGCCCAGAACAAGCTGCCTGGATATGGAGACTGGTCCTCCAATTAGCTACAATTGAGCTCAGGATGAGAGCTGTGCTATCCTTTTTCCTCTCCTCAATTTTGTTATTCTAGCAGCTGTCATCACCATTCACATCCACTCACAGACTGTACATAGTAAAGGAGCTCCATTCAAGTCTCTATCCAGATTAGCTTTGCAGCCCAGCTAATGTGAATTTATGGGAACCAATGGTAAATAGAAATGCTAGCTGTGCTCCCACTCACCGTGGGATGTTAGGAGATATTTACATTTAGAAGCTTAACACATCCTGGCTTTAATCCAATATTCTCTAACATTTTCTAAACAGCCCCAGTTTTCTAAACCCTATGGTTAGCAAATATAAAGAAAAGACCAAAGGTGGTGGGGGACGTTAGGAAGCAGTTATAAATATAAACCACCTTTTAAGATTTACACAGAGATTTTGTTAGTAAATTTAGAGGGTTGTGTATCTGGAAATAAATTTTTGCCTGTACACTTTGAAACGAACAGAAGCACACAGGGCAATAAAGTGGTTTTTTTTTTTTTTTTTGGCTTCCCCCACCACTTGCCACTCATCTTTTGCTTTTGAATCAGAATGAGAAAGAGGCAACCAAGAACCAAAGACAGTCACAACTGCATTAGTTTTCAAACTTAACCACCAGTGAAATACACATGGAGAGTAAAAACCAAAAAGAAAACCTCCTGGGCATATCAGTATTTTAACTTTTTCCCCAAATGAGCTTAAATCGTTAAACTAAATAACAGCAGCCTAGTCAACTTAAGTCATATAAAACACTCTCTCTTCAAGATTGTTTTAGCCATTCAAGGGCCTGTGCTTTTCTATATACAGTTTATAACCAACATGCCAATTTTTATTAAAAAATAAATAAAAAGAAGAAGAAGAGGAGGAGGAGGAGGAGAAGGAGGAGGAGGAGGAGGAGGAGGAGGAGGAGGAGGAGGAGGAGGAGGAGGAAAGAAAGTCCTGTTGGAGCTTTGGGCTTATGTGGACTCTAGATCAATGTGAGAATTGACATCTGGATAATACTAAGCTTTGGACCCACAAACACATGTGTATTTCTGTTTAGTTAGGTCTTCTTTTATGTCATTTTTGTAATAAAAGCCTGATGCCCCTTTTGTTAAACTTTTTCCTGAGTATTTTATGGTTGTGGTGAATAGAATATTTAGACTATTTGAAGTTTCCTATTCAAATTTTTGCCTCAGAAAAAGTCCTCAAGACCCTCAGAGAGCCCTTTTGCAGTCACTGAGCTGGGCACCTTCTCCATTATGACCCTTATCACCTCCTGATGACCTTGGAGGCCACTTTCTGCCTAGCCTCTTTGGCCCTATTTTCTCCCCGTCTGTAACTAAATTCCTCCAGGGTACAAAATTTTGCTGATCCAATCTCCTACCTCCAGTTTGCTGCCAGCTGCTTGGGTTTTTGTTTGGTTTGGGTTTTGTTTGGCGGGAGGGCATGCACAGGCATCCTCAGGTCAGATGAGAAAGATTCAGAGCACTGCTGTAAGAAAACAGGGTTCAAGTTAACATATTCAGCTACATTTAATAGATGCATGCTGGAAGCCTATAATCAAAGAAGAAAATGTCCTCTCATAGTCATTGAGTGTGTTGTGGACACAGCCCACTCCCCACAGCATGTGTGCCCCAGCATACCCCTTGGCTACCTCTGTTCTCAGGAACGATGATGCAGCTACACCTTTGGGTAGCAGGCACTAGCCAGATAGAACAAAGCAAACCATGAAAGATAACATAGCATTGCTGGGGTCTTGAGTTTACATTTCAAAGGCCAAAATAAGGTTTGTTCATTTTTTTTTCCAGGAAGATAATTTTTCTCCAAGGTCTAAATAAGAGTCAACTGAGAACCAAGACAGAGGTCCCTAGTCAATGGCATCGTCTTACATGGCACACCTTGATACAGATGGCTTCATTCACCCAGTGCTGATGAAGGAATGATCCTCCTTCCACCTCTCCCCTCTATCCACACACACACTCACACTCACACACATTCACACACACACACACACTTATATACATTCATACACTCTCATAGACACTTCTCACACACACATGAGAAACTGGACAGGAGTAAGCAGCTTCCCAGCTCCTGCTCTTCCCAGTCCCACCTGGATCAAAGCTGTCAGTGATGCCACTCTGTCAGGGATGCTTCCTCAGGGAAGGTTCCCTCTACCTTTCAGTACTCTGGATTCTACGCCTTGACAGCATTCATCCAGCATCACAGAGAATCCTCTTCTGGAAACTGGCTCAATCCCCAACTTACATTTGAGATTTGAAAGTAATGCTTATTACCACCACCAGCATCTTCATGGCCCCCAGAGGTAAAATCATCCCACAATGAGAAAAACTAGCATTTATGAAGTACTTATGGTGTACCAGGCCCCACTCCAGAAACTCCTTATAAATTATAGCCAGCTTAATGCTCACAGCTGCACCAGGAGATAGAGACCATGAAAATCCTTATTTTATAGATGTGCAAATTGAGGCAGAGAGAAGTAACTCACTCAGGGTGCTATATCTAAAATGTAGCACAGTATCAAATTCAAGTTCTCTGGTTCAGAGTGTCCATTCCTAACCACTATATGACCTTGACTCTCATGATATAAATAAATAAATAAATAAATGCAAAGTTAAACCAATTAACTTTCCCTTTTATATACTTCATACTTACATTCTTGTGGTCATAAGATTTGAAAGTAATGCTTATTACCACCAGCATCTTCATGGCCCCCAGAGGTAAAATTATCCAACAAGCGATATTGTCACTGACATTTGGCATCAAATGTAGAATCACTGCAAATATTTGACCATGAAGAATCAGAATGAGGACTGTCTCTCCAATTTCTCTGTTCAATGCCCAGGGTCAACATGGAAAAGAGAACATAGGAGAGTGAGAGAAAGGGACTCCCTTTGGTCAAGTGGGAGGCAGAGACATAGAGTAGACGTTTAGAGACACACAGAAAACTGCAGACACCTGTCACTACCACCTTCCTGGTCTCCAAGGCCTTGGCCCAATTGGAAAGGGTCAGGGGCTTCCTTCTTTGCCTACAATATCATCTTGATGAAAAGCCAGGTTGTCAGTTTCTTTAAATAATAAATATGCAATTATCACATGACTTAATAACTGTACTTTGGGTCATCTGTTCCAGAGAAACAGAAGTTTATGTTCTAATAAAAACTTAATTGAAAATACAGCAGCTTTATTCATAATAGCCCAGACTGGAAAAAAACAAGATGTCCTACAATGTGTGGATGATCATACAAATTGTGGCAGGACTATACCAGCAAATACCTCTCAGAAACAAAATGAACCAACTCTTGATACATACAGAAATTTACATGATTGATTCTACAGAGAATTATGCTGAGCACTGTGTTGATTGCAGTAGTTTTACAATGTCTTGAAATCAAGTAGTATACATTCTCCAATTTTCTTCTTCTTTCTTAAAATTATGATTTCCCCCTTGAAATTCTAGTTATTTTCATATAAAGTATAAATCAGAATATAAGTTTCTATAAAATTTTTAGTTTTTTATAAAATCAAAATCCTACTGAACTTTTAATTGGTAATCTATGGATCAACCTGAGGACAATTAAAATTTGAAAATATAAAGTTTTTCAATTTATTAATGTAATATCTCTCTCTCTCTCTCTCTCTCTCTCTCTCTCTCTCTCTCTCTCTCCATTTATTTAGGTCTTCTTTTTCCATCAGTGTTTGATATACAAAGCTGCACATATTTTCTGATTTTGACCTTAGTAGTTTGTGCTGTGGGTGCTATTTTAAAAGGCACTCAAATTTTTAATATTTTTTTAGTTGCCAATGGACCTTTATTTATTTTTATTTATTTATATGCAGTGCTGAGAATCAAACCCAGTGCCTCACACATACTAAGCAAGCTTTCTACCACTGAGCCACAACCCCAGCCCCATAAAAGACACTCATTTTTAAGTTTCAATTTTCAATTACTTACAGGCTACTACATATAAATACTACTCATTTCTATATATTTATCTTCGTTGATCTTGCTAAACACATTTATGAATTCTAGCAGAAATCTGTTGTTGTAGATTCCTTTGGATTTCCCATACATGACCATCTCATCTACCAAGGAAGAGAGATATTTTCAATTTTGTTTCATACTCTTCTCAACCACAAGGTGGATTTCAGACATCTACCTGAGGATAGATATGACCTTCACAGCCTTAATAGGACTGGGCTTAAACATAACATTCCCATTTTGTAGAAAATCCCTTGTTCCCTACCTCCAGCTCCAGCTTAGTCTCTTTGTGCCTTCATAAACAGATACCCGAGACTAGATAATTTATAAACAACAAAAGTATTCTCCTCACAGTTTAGTAGAGCGGGAAGTCCAAGATCAAGGAGTTTGTAGGTGCAGTGTCTGGAGAAGGTCCACTCCTCTCATAAGTGGTGCCATCTAAGTTTCCTCGCATGGCAGAAGGGAGAGAAGGGCAAAAGAGGCCTAGCTAGTTCCCTTCATTGCTTTTTTTTTTTTTTTTTTTTTTTTTTTGGATTGAACTCAGGGCACTCAACCACTGAACCACATCCCCAACCCTACATTGTATTTTATTTAGAGACAGGGTCTCACTGAGTTGCTTAGCACTTCACTATTGCTGAGGCTGGCTTTGAACTCGTGATCCTCCTGTCTTGGCCTACCAAGCTGCTGGGACTACAGCACAGTGCCTGGCTGCTTCATTGTTTTTATAAGGTTGCTCATTTCATTCATGATGGTGCCTTCATGATTATCATATCCCAATGGCTCCCCCTCTTAGTACTTTTGCATTGAGAACTACGTTTCAACATGAACTTTGAAAGAGACACAAACATTTGAACCATAGTGCCCCGTCACTGAAAGATTTTTACAATTCCCATATTAGTGCAGGAAGTGGAGAGGGATGGTCAGTCCTCAACTCTCACTGGAATCTCTGACTTCTGTTTTTTGCCTCTAACTACCAGTTCAGTCTATGAATCATTTAGAGGGTTGATGCATGTTATCTTTCCTCCGTAAAACATGAAAATATGTAAATCACATAAAATATGATGCATGTTATTCCTCTGTAAAACACTCCTGCGTAAAAGCTCTGTTGGATTTCAAATAAAAGGGTAATTTTTTTTTTAAATCACATGGATTTACTTAAGTTTTGGTGAAATGAAGAAGATTTAAGTTGGAAATTTGCAAAACAGCATAAAATTAGAAATCAGTCACCCTTTCTCCTAAAAGTTCTCTTGGCTGCCACCCTTGTTAATGTCCAGGCTACTCCAACAGAACACTCCAGGTTTCCTCCTTCATTGTCCTACATCTGTCCTCCACCATCTTTCACTCCCCACCAAATGACTCCAATTAAAATCTCCTGTGTGATAGGATAAGACTAGCATCATAGACTTACCTTTAAGCACCAAATAGTCCTGTCCTGCATATGAACATGACTAGACACTTCTTCAAAACAGGTTTTGGGATGCCAGTTGAAATACTATAACCCCTAAGTTAAAAGAGAAAAACATGACCTGTGATTCCTCCTTGGCCATGATGTTTTGGTTCTTCCAAGAATCAAAATTTGTATTTCCATTTAACTCCTCTGTCATAGACTGGGATTTTCCAAATAGTGATCCATGTTTGAAAAGGTACACTATAGTCCTAAGGAGCTGACAGCAAAAGAACAACTGGACTTTAAAAATTGCAATCAATGTTTGTATCATCCTGTAAATTAAAAATAGGTTATTTTTATTTATTTATTTATTACAGAACTAGGTACTAAACCCAGGTCTTCATACATGCTAAGCAAGCACTCTACCACTGAGCTACATCCAAAGGCCTTTTTAATTTATTTTGAGACAGGATTTTCCTAAATTGCTGAGGCTAGCAATGCCTCAGCCTCCCAAGAAGTTGAGATTATAGGCTTCACCATCATGCCCAGCAAGAGGTTACTGTTATCTCTCTCTCTCTCTCTCTCTCTCTCTTTCTCTCTCTCTCTCTCTCTTCTCATTTTTGATGAATATAAGATAATGTTAAGAAAAAAGTAGAATTTGACTGATGGAAGGAGTGGGGGAGAGAAAAACTATTAGAGTGAAAGTGTTTATCAGACTTAGTATTTGCACAGAGATGATTCTTTTTTCAGCAGTAACATGTTTCAGGGTCATTTTCTTCAAAAGGCTACAGGCCAGATTTCTGTGGGCTATTCAATCCATGAATTAAAGTGATTAAACCTATAACTACTACCAACCATAACAATCAAAATGTCAACTAATGATTCTCTAGCTGAAAGTCAGAGCTCAGGGGTATAAAATAATTTTCCATTAAATAATAATCATTTTTCCCCTGAAGTCTTAGTCTCATGTTCCTTGAAATTAAGTTCTTGCCTAAGTTTTCTTTAAAAGCTTTCCTACCAATTCCAGTTCCCAGAACCAAAATGCTTGTCTAATAATTGGGAGTCTTAATAAAGATAATACAGGACTGTTTACACCCTGTTTTTCATATTTTTTTTTCAAAAAAAACTGTTGGAATTGCATAGGTCCTGTTATCATCCTTCATCCATCATAACAAAGGGAGATATTAAAGATGTTCTCAGTCTCAGAGCTGAATTATGTTGCATGCCTGATTATTATTTCTTGCCATTTCACCAGCAACAAAATTGTTTGGTCTAACACACATGTAAAGTCTGCTTATTAAGCTCAACCACAACTAAATAATTATAAATAACAATAATGAAATATTTTCCTTTTCATCCAATGGGTCAGGTGTATGAGAAGGTATGACAATAGCAAGTAAAAGCGATGGTTCCAGGATGTAAACAGGTACGCACACAGTTCATGGGAACACAAAGTGGTGTATCCCTTTTTAGTATAATTTCAGGATCTATGACATTTTAAATACCCATTTATAGTCATCCCACTTCTAGAAATCTGACTTATGTGCTTAATAGGGATACATGAACTCATACATTCTTTGCAGGATTGTTGCTTTAAAAATTAAAGATCGGATAAAAGCAATGTGTCCCTTAATGGAAGAATGGATGAAGAAGCTATAATAACCCTATGCAATGGAATAGCCTGTGAATACTAAAAGAATGAGAGATCTATATGAACTGAATTGCCTGGAAACTGCTCATGACTTGGTTACATTAAAATTTTCAATACAAAATTAAAGCAATGTTTTTGAAAAACTAACCAGTTATCAATGGATATACAGGAATAACTGACAATTTATATTGCCCCCCAGAGTCATGTGTTGGTGAAGATCAAGTTCTTTGTGGGGTAGTGCTGCCTTCACTCTGTGTTAGTAACATTGTTGCATTTTATAACAAGTTCACAGAAAGTCTCTGATCTAGAAGAAAGTATCACTTATTTGAAAAGCCAGATCTGTACCATAGATTAATTCAGAAGTAACTGTCTATTTCACAATAGGTCAGTTTACTTTCAAATGGATTCAAATCAAGAATCTTTTAAATGGCTATTTTTGTTGGTGCTTTAAAAATATGCTCCATTTACATAAACTTTAGAAGAATATATCTGTTATGTAAATCAAGGAATATAAACAATCTAAGATCCCTGGCATTCCCTTTTTAAAAAGTATCCTGAACAACCTTTGAATCTGTCTCTCTTTAGTTTGCAAGTACAAATGGAATTACCCCATCATTCCTGCTCTCTCTGTTTACAATTCATCACTTTGCACAATGCAGGTCAAGTGCAGTGTCTAAAGACCTAAGTTTTATCACCAGAAGCCACACAGGTCCTCAGTTATCATTCACTCAAATGCTGTTACTTCAGAATTTGCTGGTATATCATATTTTTACATAAGAAAATAAGTTTCTATGAACTGCATTTTGGCAGGGGTTGGGGAGGTAAGTCACAAAACAGGAATCACAAAACACGTTGGATTCAACTGTCTAGCCAGTGAGCGACAAAGACAAAGATCCCTTTAATCAGAGGTACTATTCAAAGCACAATTCAGCTGGAATAGACATCAGAAGTAGCCAGGTTCTGGGCCAAGCACAAAACATCCCCTCTATGACCTTAGGCAAGGATTTAGCAACTAACTTCAGTTTCTTCTCACCTGTAGCAGATCCTCATCGTTTTTCTCAGAGACATGTATAAATTAATTGATATTCAGAAAGGGATGTGGGGAAAAAATGATACTTGAAAACGCTAAATATTCAGTGCTTTTCTTTTTGGCTTTCATGGTTTTATTTTGGCATCAGAGATCACATTACATACGCTGAGAAGCAGGGAATATCACCAACGTGCATCTGATTATTCTTTCTTAAATGACATAAGGCTTAACCTCAGGAACTAAAAATAATTCCAAAGAACTCATAAATCATCATACATTATTAATAAAAAATTTGTCATTTCCAAGGCATCTTATTGTCCTAGTAACACCGCTTGTTATTTTTATTAGCTATGTTCCACAAACACTCAGAGGTATTGTAGTTTTGTCACCATCTCACTGCTTAGGAAATAGGCGAAGATTGAACAAGGCCCCTGCACAGACAACTTCCCAAAATTAGACATCTTGGTTTCTAAATTCCTAATACTCTCTCCTAGGAATTACATCTTGTATATAAAATAAAGTGTCCATACACGCACCCATAAGCATCTAAACAAAAAAGAAGTATGGTTTTTAGAGACTTTGCAAATGTCAGAAACAGCTTTATCCTGTCAAGAAAAAGTTCTATAAGCTCAAAAATTCCTTCTGAAATTTTTTTCATTGAGACAAATCATGTACTGAAAATTGACTTTGTTGTTGTTGTTGTTGTTGTTAGATACACATGACAGCAGAATGAATTCAGACATATTATACATACAGGGAATATAACATTCTAATTAAGACCCTTTCTTGTGGTTGTACATGATATGGAGTTTTACTGGTGATGTATTCATTTATGGACATAGGAAAATTATTGTCTTTTAAAAAAATATTTCTTAATACCAGAGATTTCATTAACCTGCATTACTACTATCTTGCTAAAAGATGATCTGTTATCTGCTCCCCAAGATAAGCAAAGGGCAGACCAGGACCAGCTCTGATGCCACACTGGGGTGGGTGTTTGAACAACACCCACCTACTAACAACCAAGGGGAACCCAGGGTGGAGGGATAAGAGGAAGTTATGTGAAATGCTCAGGTTTACAATCTGGAAAGCTCACTCTGACTTCCTGAGGATGGATGGTCTAGAAAAAGACAGTGCTATATATAGGGAGTCAAATTAGGGAACAGAGGGATTGTGAGAGATTGTGATGGTTTGAATTAAGACAGAGGCAGTGAAGATGGAAATACAAAAGGAAAAAAAAAAATCTAAAATGTAAGGTAGGCAAAAATCAGTGAGGCCAGAGGGAATGGAATCCTGAGCCCAGGAATAAGGATTGACCTTAGGCAGAAAGAGGAAGATCTTTTCAATCATGACAGGGGAAAGGGGAGAACAAATGATAAAGAAGAAATGTGCCAAAGCCAGCAATGAATGTCAGAGGAAGTTGAGGGAACGTGGCCAGAAGATGGTGGTCAGGAGAAGATAGCAAAGGACAGAGATGTCCTCAGAGGAACAGCGCTTTCAGCAACCATGTAAGGAGAAGCAGGGGAACGGGAACCTGGGAAAGCAGCCTGAACTGTGGAGTCGCCAGAAGAAGGACCCCTGGAGAGCAGCCATATCTGCAGGAGGCAGAGAGAAGCTCTGTGAACCTGGGAATGCGTTTGCCATAGAATAAATTTTGTTCTGCTAATTCCTCAGCTTCTATCAAAAATTTTCTGAAGTCTAATTCTGACCTCAAATGTATGCTTTTAGGCTTTTGCTTCCAAGAAAGTGTCATCTATAAATTAAAAGGGTCATGTTTTCTAGTTCTACTCACCAAAGGAAATACTGAAATATCGGGCCACGGGGAATGTGCAGACTGCTATCAACCTAAGGGTGGGCAACCTTGGTTCCAAAGCTCCATGCACTCTGGGACATGTGGTCCCCATGCACTGATCACTAGGCATGATGAATAGTCTCAAAAGTCTTCTAAAGTCATACAAAATAAGACAAATTTCAGAGATGAGAACATGAGCATGCACATGAACACACATACACCAGGAATGGTGTTATTCAGGCCAGATATGAAACAAAAACATGTTTTAAAATACTAATAAAATACCAAGTAAATGTCCCCGTGATGATATGAAGTGCTTCATAATTGAAATATAAATTTAGATAAATAAAATAATCATCTAGGGAAATTTTGTAATGTAGCCTACAGAAAACGAACATTAAAAGCCCTAAGTTCATCTCAAACATTGTGCTTGTCAAAATATTTCCCAAGTTTACTAATACAGACCATGAGACAAAATAATGTCAAGGACTCTTTAAAGCAACATATAGTACTCTGCTCAGAAAAAAAAAAATGTGTTTTTTCCATTCCATAAAAAAAAAAAAAGGTCATCAATTCAACCCAAATATTCATATAGAGGTTCTTCCAAGCTATGGAGTCTATTATGCAGCAGAAAACATCAGTTAGGCAGGTGTCTTTTACGAAACCCTTCTAACTAGGGACTTCCTTTTAATGCTTATCTCCTTTCACTTAATCTCATTAATTCCAATTTCTCGAAGCCAAAAATGACACAAGCAGAAGATGCTATTTATGGAATTTTTTAAAAGCTTAATCTCTATCCAAGCTGAAATAGTAATGATACACATGTTCTGTTGCAACCACAAAATAATTATCTCTATTCCCTACCACATCCGTCCATGATTTTGTGCTTCTAGAAAACTTTCTATCCCGGGACACATAGTTTATATACACAGGGCCAGATACAGAAGCTCAGCCATTGTGCAGGAGAAACTGTGTAGGGCCAGGTCGCCTTGTTTGTTTTTTCTGGCAAGTTTCCCTGGAGGACCCTGCTGGAGGGAAAATGCATAGTCTTACAGACAAAGATGAATAACCACCCCTAGAATTGTCCTTCCTCTTTCAATTATTATTATTATTATTTTAATCTTGAAGAGTAAATTCAAGAAAAAATTTACTTCTCTTTCTAGGTAGTAGAGAAAACTCCAGGACTTCCCTGTAAAGGAAAGGAAGCCAATTGCATGCAGCCATGTGATTAGAAAAGGAGCTTTTACTCGTGTCCTTCTCCATATAGATTTAAGAGGGTTTCTGCTGACATGAAGTATGTTCTTTACTGAATTCCTCAAGTGAAGCAAAACCACACATATCTGGTTCAGAAGCAACACACTGAGTCACTAGTTTACATAGTAAATGTGAAATAGTCATTTGCAAGCCTGTGGTGTACCTGTGAAGTAGACTGCTGTCTGGGAAGAGAACAAAAAAAATTTTTTTAATTAAAAAAAAAACACATTTTAAAATTATCATTCCAAAAATCAGTTTACAAACCACCTTCACAGCTACTTGATAATAGAACTTTACCAACAGAGAGGATGCTGGACAGAAAGCAGGGAATCCTGGTGAATAGATTTTCCTAGTGAATGAACTCTCATAGCTTTCGCAGAACAGACACACCTGATGCAACCTAGTTTCCTCCTTTGAAATTCAAAGGAGTGGCTGCTCTGAAACCCTCTGCTAGGAGACTGCCTTTCTTGTAGTCTTTGGACCTCAGGGTCACATCTTGGTCTGGTCGTCTACTGTGGCCACGCATGGCATAAGTTACCCAGCACCCCTCAATGCTACTTCTGTCATCTCAGCCTCAGGTTCATCTTTCCTTTGTCTCCCACTGCAACAACCTGGGTTTTGGCTCTGGTGATCATTGGTAACTGGTGATCATTGGTAACTGGTGATCATTCCTAACTGGAGTTGAGATGCCCCGAGCTTTCCCTGCCCTGCACACTAAGGCCAGATTAGTTCTCTCAGAACACTGTTCATCTAATGGCTAGAAATGAAAAATTTTAAATCCTTAGGAGCTCCATCCTCTGCCCACTTCCCATCTATAGCATAGCTTTATCACCCACTCATACCCTAGCACATGCCCTACCCTCAAGCTACCTGGCTCAGTTGCTATTCTTCAAGTCGACCTTTTTTTTTTTTTTTCTTGTCTTTATTTTTATGCCCTTGCTCCTTCTTTTCCCACTACCTAGGGTGCTACTCCATTCATGGAAAGCCTCACCATCTCTGAAAGGCCAAGACAAATATCTCCTTCTGTGTGAAATTTTCTATGAAAATCCAGGATATATTTTCTTTTTCTTTCTTTTTCTCTCTCTTTCTTCTCTGAACTTCATTCATTCTACATAAGATGCTTCCAAAATTTTCCTGGCATTTTTTAAAATATATGCTTGTGTTTTAATTCCCACCTTATTTATACATTCAAGGTATGGATATTAAGAATTTATTGGGGTAGGGGGCAGAACTCAGGGACAGAGCATTTGCCTAGAGGCCCTGGGTCCAAGCTCTGGCACCAAAAGAATTTATCAAATTTCAGGCACTGCACTAAAAGTTGAAGATACTGGAGAAAATGAGATGAACATAGTCCCTGCTCTTGTAGAGCATTAGTCTCACAGACAAACTAACGAATACATTATTTCTTGGATAAATAATTACAGAATGAGTTTTATAATGAATAACAATGGCAATTAGTATTCTAATTTCAGCCTTCATAATAGGGACCCTCAACCTATAGGGCGCATCAGGCAGAGTTTCCCAGAGGATGTGATGTTTAGACTGAGATGTGAGGGATTTACTATTCAAAGAAAACTTTGATGAAGGACTAGGGCTATGGTTGAGTGGCAGAACGCTTGCCTCGTATGTGCAAGGCACTGGGTTCACTCCATAACACTGCAAGCAAAAATCAGATGACAAGCATACCAGGCCAAGGAAATTGCAAACCAGCGGAAACCTAAAGAAACCAGTAATATTTGACCATAGAAGGAAGTGGAAAGAAAAAAAAATTACTCAGAACAATGATGCATAGGAAAAACGAAACAGATGATACAGGGAATTCCAAGCCATTTAAGAATTTTATACTTTATTCAAGTTCACTGAGAAACTTGTTGAAGGTTATTAAGTGAAGGTAAGAGGTAATTATATATACATTTTAAAAAATCACTCTGGAAACAGCATAAATACTGGAAGGAAAGGGCAAGAGAAGTTGTAGAGAGGCCTGTAAGGAAGGTATTTCAGGCATCCAAAGAACCAATGTTTGGACAAAAATGATATCACAAAAATTAAAAAAAATGAACACAGTTGATAAGTATTGAGTTTAATCATTTGAAATGGTGTGCTTTTTTGTAGTAAAAAGGGATTGCTTGCAGTTGCATTTTTAGAAAGCAGGTGTAGCAGGACTTGTACTTCAAGGGGTACAGGAGATACAGGAGACAGTGTTAAGGAGAATGTCCCATTTTCTGAATATAGAAATGATAATGCCACTTACTGGAAGGAGAAAGGAAGGAAGAGGAAAAGATTTGGAGAAATAAATCATGATTTACGTTGAGTTTTATGAGAACCCTCTGTGCTACCCAAGAATGCATTTGTACATTGTGATCTGGAATTAAAAGCAAGATCTGGGGATGAAATTTAGATTTGGAAGTCACCAGCATATGGAAGCCATAGGAGAGGATGAGATCACCTAGAGGAAGGGAAAAAGAGACAGACAGACAGACAGAGGGAAATGGAGCCAGAGTGCTTAACAAGTAGTGTTATTAAAAATCACCTGTGGAATCATCTTTTTTCAAAATACAAACACCAGAGGCCCAATAAATCAGATTTTCTGGGGTTTGGATATGTGGGCCTTAAAAAATACAACTCCCCAGGTGCTTCCAATGTACATCTGTGATTAAAATACCCAGAGGAGTAACATGAAAAAAGACCCCAAGATAGATCTCAAAAGAAAAGCCAACACTCGAATTTAGGGAGGAAAGGGAGGGATGGCAAAGGAGACTGGGAAGGAGCAGTAAGAAAGGTAGAAAAGGAGTGGAGAGTAGAAAATGAGGAAGTGGCCACATGTGTCCAGTGCTCCCAGAGGTGAAATTAATAGTCGGAGAGCTAAAAAGTGAACTCCCAACATGATGACCTCAGATAGAGCAGATTCCATGGAGTGAGGGGTAAGAACATAAAAGAAAAAGGGCTAAAGGTGATTAGGAGGTGGGGAAGGAGAACTAAGAAGCTTAGCAGGGAGTGTAGAAATGAGCAGGGGTGACAGCGGGCAGGGTCAAGGGGACATGTGGTTTCCACTGGGCCATAGTTTCTTTCCTGGGAACGGGAATTAATCCTATGTGGGACTTCTCTGCCACTATCTCTAATGCTCAGCACATTGCCATATACACAGCTCATAATGAAAAGCGTCTTAATTTAAAATCTTGGTAAAGTGCATCTTTTAGAACTTGAATCCCCACAGAGACATATACTTCAAACCAACTTGATTTCATTACTTTCATTGATTCCAAAGACTCACAGTGTGACCCCATGATGTGCCACACACCCTGCTCACCACCAAGTGTACACAGATGGCGTGGTCTATCATTACACACTTTTTAATGGGCTTATGCCCAATGGGGACCATATAGGCACAGAGGAATGGGTTCTGGGGGAAAACAGGAGATTTCTCGAGGTTCTTCACTGTAAAGCCTAAATTGAAAGGTCATTTGAATTTACAGCATGTCACTCAAGTCACGTGAGTATAACTATATGAACTATATTTTTGAACTTCCTAAAGGTTCCTATGAGAAGGTCAAGAGAACTGGGCTCCATCCTCTCCTTCGGAAGCTGTGCAGGAAGGATAAGACGCCCAAAGTCAGGAAGCTACCCCCAGGGAGCCCCAGCTCACAGCTTTGGTGCCTTACTGAGATCTTCTGTCTGCACTGCCACTTTGAAGAACACTTTATGGCTTTGTGACCTACCTTCTGCTCAGCTGGCCTCTCCCTTCCTTGGAAAGCCTGCTGAGGTAAAGGACAGAACTCCCTGAAACATTTTGAAACCAGGGAATCAGACTATACCCAAGACCCAAGTTCAGAGAAATCTGAAGAAAGGAAGAGCTAGGACTTCAATTAGGATAAGCTCCCCAAAAGAGGGGGCACCCAGCACCTGATTGGGGTAACCTGGCCACTAGGGGGCTTTAGCGACACACTGGAAGACGACAAGATTCAGGTCAAAAACATTACACCTGTTCTCCAGTACACTGTAGCGCTCTTGACCAGTTCTTGAGAATAGATTCATATTTTCTCCACCGAATCAGATCTTCCCAATTCTTAAAGGTCTCATAATATCTACTACAAGACGTCATTCAAACCCTAGGGTCAGAATGAGCATAGAGCTTTTAAGCAGTATTGTCATAAATGATTCATGATTAGCAACTTCTGCAAGGATCTAGGAAAGTAAAATCACAGACTGTCCATGAACAAAATGAGAGGTTGTGGAGGGACAGCCACCAACTGAATCCATTGACTACTTTCAAGGGAGAAAAAAAAAAAAAAAAAACTAGAAGAAGAAGAGACTTAGGAAGAAATCGACTGGAAGATGCTTTGGTCATCTCTGGGGAATTCGCTACTCCAGGGCATAGTTTGATTTCAGAGGCATTTGGAGTTAAGACCCTTGCTTTATAAATGAAATCCAGGCAAATCTAAGTGCTTACTTTAAAAACATCCTTTCCTAGCTGTTCAAAAGAGAACAAACTTAGGCCCTGTCATAAAATGTGCCTGGAAACTATTAATGTATCAATGGCCTTAAATGGAAACATTTCCTGTAAATACACAAGATCCAACACAAGTTAAGTAAAAGTCACTTTTTTTCCACAGGATTTCATACTTCGTAACTATCAAGTAGCTTTGGTAAAATTAAACCCTTCATTTACTAATACGCCTTTACATTCCAAAATTTTAAAAGCTTCATCTAAAATTTTTAGATATTGGTAAATAAAAAGTACTATATGGACTTCATTAGTCTCTACAAGTTTTAAAAGGCCCACCAATTTAAGAGCAGTTTAGCTTCTTTCCGTTTTTTGTTTTTTGTTTTTTTAATTCTCTAGATTGTGGGTTTTTCCTTCTCCCATGAAAAGTCTATGAAAAGTCATATACATAAAAAAGCAAAGAATGGAACAAAGCAGTAGGTTCTTTAATTTTGCAAGATGCAGCCCTGATTAAAGTCATATTTCTGTTCCAAATACATTTATCTAAATAAATCACAGAACTCTACACCTATGTGTATAAATAACTTTGCTAAAACAGCTCAATCTAAGGATGATATTGTTTCATTTCTTTGGTATCAATTTTAGGTTTCTAAAATGGATTTTTGATGATATTTTTAGGTGCGATATCATGAAGTTGGTATTCATATTTTTTTGCTAATTTAAGCAGTTTAAAAATTTTTTCAAGACCATGTATGTACAATAGAGTTAAATAAACTTTGAAATATTGCAAAACAAAAACAAGACTCTCAGAAGAGATGAAGTGGGCTTACTTGTTGTGCTAGTTTGCAAGGGCTTCCATAGCAAAGTACCACAGACCAGGCACCTTCAACAACAGAAATCTATTTTTCACAATTCTAGAAGCCAGCAGTTCAGGATTTAAGTGTCTGCAGGACTGATTTCTTGAAGCTTCTCTCTGTGTCTTATCGATGGCCCTCTCCCTGTGTCCTCAAGTGGGTTTCCCTCTGTATGTGTCTATGTCCAGATTTCCTGTTCTATAAGGACTCCAGTCAGATTGGATTGGGCTGAGCTAAAAACTTTATTTTCAATTATGTCTTCAGAGATCCTGTGTCCAAATACAGTCATATTCTGGGTTATTGGGGGTTAGTAACTTCAGCATATGAATTTAGGGAGACATAATTCTGGGAGACACTTATCTTGGATGCATTTGTGACATGTTCCTAATTTATCTGGCCTGTTGAAATACTTCATGCATATTAAAACAAAAGTTCACAATATACTATAAACACTTTTAGTAATATTCTGCACATAGAAATTATTTCTATAAATGAAATCAAAATATTTGAGCAAGCCAGCAGTTTATGGAATAAATATTAAATAGAGCTCATTTGGTAAATATCTTAGGAAACACAATTTTATTCAAAAATTTTTAATTTACTCTTTTTTCTAATTAAAAGGATGTCATAAAGAAAATATTTAGAATTTGTAAAATCTAAAGAAAATTTTCAATTCATTAGATAATTAAAATAATCTCAAATCTTATCCCCCAAATTGTCATTGTGAACATGATGAACAGTCTGCCAAATAACTCTTTCTCTCTACACACACACACACACACACACACACACACACACACACACACACAGTTTAAGACTGAAGGAATTGTCCTACATAGTTATTTTCAAAATTGTCCTTTTTTAACTAAACAATATGCTATTGAAGTATATTTCTATGCCAGTGAATACAGTTATGACTCATTCTTTTTAAAGGCAACATACAGTTTCCTTATATGAATGCACAATAATTATTTTAATCTATTCCTTATTGTTGGAAAGTTAAAACTCCAGCCATCTTTTTTCTGCAATTATTTCCAATGCTGTGTTGATTCATGTATACATGTTGGTATATCTGAGATAAATTCCTAGAAGTAGAATTTTCAATTTTGACATTCAGTAACAGACTGCCCTCCAGAACACTGTACCAATTTACACCCCATTAATAATTTGTAAGTTCTGATCTTCCCTCATTCTTGCAAATTTAGAACATCACCAATCCTTAAATCTTTACCAAACTAAGTTCAAATATGATACCTCATATTTTCTTTACTTGCATGTGTTTAGTTACTACTGAAAGCCTCCACCTTTTTTACATTTTACTTAAAATGTTTTTATTTTCATTGCATTTATTTGGTGAAAAATGCTATTTTGAAACTATCACAGAAAAATACAAAATAACAAGATTATAAAGTATTGCAAGCACCCACATACATCTTGTCCATTCATTCTTCCTTTACAGTGAATTCACCAGCCACATCCATAGCTGAAATGGTGATAACTTGTGATCTGGCCCTAAAAAATGAATTGACCAATGACTTCTAACCTCCTGCTCCTCTCACCAGGATATCCCAGGAAAGGCTGCTGGTTTGCAGAGCTGAATGTTGAAGGATCACATGGAGGTAGGTCTTTGTTATCATCAGCCACTACCATGAGTAATTTAAAACTAGAAAAAAAGGGGTCTGGGATGTAGCTCAGTGGTAGACCTGGGCTTAGCATGTATGAGACCCTGAGTTCAACCCCTAGCACACCAAAAACACAATGAATAAGCAAATAAAATTAGAAGAGAGAAGATATGACAGAGTTTTATGGAAGTGGCGGGGAAAGTCTTACTTAAGAAAAACAAGTCCTGAAGCAAAAGTTCAAAATTTTGGCTAAATCTTTTTGTAGCTAAAGAAGTGTTTGGTTCAAGTGTGATACCATTTCCTATTCTTGGTTGGGGGAGGAAGTAAATGAAAATGGGTAGACAGAGAGGAATGGACAAATAAATAATATTTGAACAACTTAATAATAATTAGGTATATAATGATGTACTTTACTGACTGCACATGGCTGGCAAATTATGGGATGGTGAGGAAAATGTTTCTCTTTCTCCTTATGAGTTTAGCCAGAGATTGCAAACCTGAATATTTCTAAGGACCAAACTGATATTGTAATTGTAAAGCAAGTGTTTGTCCACCTTAAATGATTCAGACTTAGGATTATTCAACATGATGTTGATCAAACAGATCATGTTCAGAAGCCTAAAGCTATCTATGACTTGCCAAAGTGAAACCTGCTCTAGAATATACAGAGAATTTGTGTTTTTCCTGGTCCAAAAACAATATCTGAGCTCACATAAAACTTTCCATACCTCTGTTATCACTCACCTCACCCTCATGCCATTCTCATGAACTAGATTCATATGAATCCCAAGAGTCCTATGTTGAATCCCTGACCCCCGGATCTCAGACTGTAACTCTGTTTGGAGATAGGACTTCTAATGAGGTAATTATGTTAAAATGAGGCCTTCGGAGTGAGTGCCAATCAAATCTGGCTGGCATTCTTTTAAGAAGAAGGAATTTGGGCACACAATGAAACACCAGAGATTCTCACACACAGAGCAAAGATCACATGAGGACACAATAAGAAGGTGGCCATCTGCAAGCCAGACAGAAGCTTCTGGAGAAAACAAACCTGCTAACACCTTGATCTTGTACTTTTGGCCTCCAGAAGTATGAGAAAATATAATTCTGTTGTTTTAGCCACCGTGTCTGTAGTATTTTGTTATGTAGACTCTAGGAAACTTCTGCAGTTGTTATGTATACGTGTGTGTGTATACATAAATATTATATGTGATATCTAATATATATACACATACATATGCACTCGTATACTATAAATGACATATAATAAATAAATAAATGTGTGTGTGTGTGTGTGTGTGTGTGTGTGTGTGTGTAATGCCAGTGTTTTCAAATAGACTACATTCCTCTGGACCAATAGTTAGTACACCTACTGCCTGGTATAGTGAAGCACATGGAAGTAGTTAGTCAGCAATTTATTGAATTAATGAGGGAGTTTTTACAAATTGTATAGATTTTTGCACTTAGCAGCCATTAGTTTTTTAAAGCATTTTACTTTGTGACTTAAGAGAGTTACCAGTTGAACAGGTTGAGGGGAAAAAAAGCCAAGGATTTCCACTTGATCTGACAGCAACCATGAGCCAAATGAGGGGTGCAAAAGAAGAATTTGAGTCATTTTTTTTTTTCTGTTCAGAGATAATAGCTGTAGGAGAAATGGAGAAATGCTACAGCGAGCATCAGCGTTCCTCATAACAACCCTGACCCCAACACACTTGGAACTGAGTTTTCTCTATTATGGAAGGGGAGGCCTTGTCCTCCCAGGTCCTCTCTGGGATGACGAGAGGAAATGGCCCGAAGCTTCAGCACCCCTCCATTCCCTATATACGATGAAACTGAGTACACCAAGCCATAAAACTAACGCTGCGGGCCTCGGCCATTGATCTGCCGTTGTGCAATTACCTAGACTCTAGGCCATATTTTCCCAATTTGTTGAGAACTATATCATGTGGGAAAGAATTAAAAGGTTTGCTAAGGTCAATACAAACATAATTTATTGCTTCCCCTCAGTCAACCAAGCTCATCTACTTAGGTCTGTGACTAGTTAGCTAAGTTGGTTTTAGCACTGTCCGCTCAGGGGCAAGGTCAAGGTATCAATTTACAAAATCTGTTACTTTCCCTCTGTGGCACAGTCACAGACTATGGCCCTAATAATTCAGTATTATTTTGGTCCCAGGAGGAACCTGAAGGAAAAAAAAAATCAATATGGAAAAGCTATGCAACTCAAAGACTAATGAAAAACCACCTCAAAGTCCATGCTGGGTATGACAGGCCAAGAACTCCTGAAGGAATCTTAGTGAACTGGCATTGCCGTAACAAACTACCATAGACTAGGTGGGATAAACTACATTGCTCACAGTTCTGGAGGCTGAGAAGTCCAAGATCAAGGCAGCAGCAGAGTCAATATCTGGAGAGGGCACTTCCTGGTTTATAGATTACCATCTTTCTATTGAGTCCTTACCTGGCCAAAGGTGTGAAGTGTGTTCTACTGTCTTTCTCTTCTTATTTTAAATATACTACCGTCATTATTGGGACTCCATACTCATACGACTTCTTCTAAACCTAATTACCTCCCAAAGGCCCTAGGAAAAACACAAATTCTCTGTATATTCTCTGTATAATGGCATTTCACTGGAGATTAGGGTTCAGACACATATGAATTGGGGAAGGGGGGGTGATACAGGCACAAACATGCAGTCCATAGCAAGACCTTAATTCTAAATTTTTAGAAACTAGTTCAAGTTGTATTTGCTCCACAAAAGCTTCGATTTCAGGCAATTTGGGATAAACTTGAGAATTTGCACATATTAAAGCTAAATTGTCAGGCTGATTGGTTCCCATTTAAAAATACATTTATTATTCATTTAAACATCTTATCAGTCAACTCTGAATTCCTCAGAAGGTTTGTTTCACATTTTATGATAACTTCACCTGAGTGTTCTTTGACCCTAGGACATTAATTATCAGTACCTATAGATTTGAATACTGCCGGATCGATTTCTCACAAGTTCTTCTTCATGCCAAGTTTAGTTTTCTTTTCTCCTATCATATTTATTATCTGTTCTTGTTTCCATCTCATAATGAACAAATGTAAAAAATCTAAAATTAAAATGAATAGCCTTGTTATCAGCTATAAATGATCTCTCTTCATCAAATTAAAGGAAACACTTCAGTTTCTCTTCTTGATCTTTACCTTTGTTGGAACGTTCCAATTTCACACCCAAAACAACCATAAGCTTTCCTGTACCTCCTTGATAATACAACCTAATTCCTCATTTTGAGACCCTGCAGTGATAGTGCTCAAAAGCACACTTTATTTTTTGAAGTATAAGTACTGTAGATTAATCCAGTACTAAATAATGCAACAGGGCTAGGGGTATAGTTCAGTGGTAGAGCATTTGCCTAGCATGTTCAAGATTCTGGGTTCAAATTCCACCATGCCAAAATAAATCACAGTGAAGTGAATTCTATTTAAAAGTAATGCAATAAAATTAGTTTTCAAATATTCTTTGCCTTTCTCCAAATCAATCACTTTGTAAATGAATGACATATAATTCTCATTAATGATTTCATATTTCCTTAGCTCAACAGGCAAACTAAAGTTTTTATTGAAAATGAAATTTAAAGAAGAGAATAAAATTTGCATGCCTGAAAAAGTATAAAGAGATATTGAGAAATTCAAATCCAATGTAAGTGAAATTGCAAATCAGCACTAAAATATTTGAAAACAATGTTTTCAGTACCACAGTAAGTTTCTCTATTTTGCAAGTTCACTACTAAATGCGTTTAGCCTATTTAAATGTTTATGAATAAATGAACTGCTGATTAAGCATCTTTTACAAGAAACTTACAACATGATATTAAAGATATTTTAAGCATCTCCTTTAATTACAAAGAAAGGCTATTCTCAAGTATTTAAAAAAACAATTATTCTAAATTAAATAGAATGGTACTTCTTTGTTTGCCTAATAGTATTCATTAAAGCACTGGAAATGCTGCTCAATGCCTGACAACTGTGTTAATTCTGTGTTTTATACCAGCAACTAAAGCACAGGTTGAGAAACTATAGAAGCACATGTCAATTTTATAATGTCCCAAAACACACTTTATTTTTTAAATTATAAATTTAAAAATATATTTTTATGCTATGTTACATTTAAAATTACTAAATAAATGTTTTTATATCAAATGTCATTGGTGAGCCAATAGTATTATAAATACTGTGTGCAATTGATTTTAACTTTACAACTGTGTTTATTTTCTGCCTTAAGTGTTCAGATAATCTTATAAATAGCACACAAAGATTGTCTAGCTTGCAACATTAAAATTATTTTTTAAATTTCATTGAAGTTGGTTGTGGTAGAATACACCTGTAATCCCAGCTACTCAGGAGGCTGAGGCAGGAGGATCACAAGTTCTAGGCCAACCTGAACAACTTATCAAGAACTTATTTCAAGAGAAAATATAAAATGTGTTGAGGATATAGCTCAATGGTAAGAGTACTTACCTCATGCTTACTATGCATGAGGCCCTGGATTTGATCCCTAATACTACAAAAAATTTTTTAAAAAATTAATTTTATAGCATTTAAAATGTATCGTGATTTAAATTTTTAAGCCTAGATGAAAATTATATTTGCATGAATCAAATATATATTTCTAGCCACTATGTTTCTTTATACCTATACACAAGTTTTCCTGGACTATAAATTACTAGTATGTTTTACAGAAATAAAATTTGCTTACTGTGCACACTGTAAAGAAGTGGTACAAAGCATATATGAACTGGATAATTAATTATGTGTTCACTTATGAAAATGATGATGATGATATTTCACTTACATTAAGCCCAGTCAAATCTCAGTTCTTCAAGTTTGTATGGTGGCAAAATATTGACATACTCTACATCAGACTCACAAAATCAGAAATTTGCCAAAAGTTTCAAAAGAACCCAAATGAAGGTTCACTTTCAAATGACAATAATGACAAGAGATGCCCAAGCACCTCTTCCAGTTTAAGAAAAGAAAACATCATTTCCCAAATGACTTAACAGGTTGTCTTTACAGAGTGCTTTTCTCCCATGAATCTGGACAAGTCTTCATAAACATTAATTAATTCTCACTATCCTTATGACTCCCACTTCCCAGTACAAACTATTAGGCTAGGCCGGGTGTCGCGTCAGACGCTACAGATGCTATAATTACATAACAGTTCTCCTTTGACCAGTGTTCATCCACGGAGCTCACGTACACACCAATGGATTCTTGCACTGCAGATCAAACAGCCTTGTCTGCAAATACTAAGGTGGGCACTCTGGCATTCATACCTTACTGGAATGGGGCTACAGAGCACCTCTAAATCTCTTACCTTTTAGTGAATCTTAGCAGGGCCAGGCTTGGGAAAGTTTTTGTTGTTGAAAGTTTTAAACAGCAGGTATATGTTAACCTTTTAAACCAACAGAATAAAGCTAATAAATTTAAGGTGTAGGAACTAAATGTCTTCCACGTAATTTATGCCCGGACACTCTGTTCAATGCAAATACTTCATAGTACACAGCAACCTTCTATTTCTCAAAGGACTTGGAGGACAACAAAGTGAATTAACTGAGAAACAAGAATGCTTTTGGGATCATAGCTCAGACTTCTGGAGAGGCTGAATGGGACAAGTTTTGCCACCTTTAATTCAGGATATTTAAGTCTTCTCTCTTTGACCTCAGACAAATTAAAGCATGTCCAGAACCGGTTTTCTCTCCTCAGCGTAGACAAGTGCCAATCTCTTTTCGCTTGTCAATTTTCTTTCAGTTTACAGAGGAAAGATTACAACAAATAAAATTTAATTTGCTTTATTGCAAACTCTTTATTGCAATCTCTAGCTGTTTAGCAGATGAGTGCATGTTTTTATATGAGTAAAATCAAAGGCACAAATTTTGTTGTCGTGCTCTTTTAATTTAATATTGCTTGATAAACACAAATTCAGCTACTGATATAATTTTCATTATTGCCATTTTTAATAGCATAGAAAAATTGTTTCTAATTTATTGCTATTATAACCAGGTTGATATCAATTTACTGATTTAAAAAAAACTGTTTTCTTCAGATTATTCACATGACATATATTCCCAAAGTGTCAAAGATTATAAGGAACTTTTAGTTTTTATGCTCCAGAAAACAAATAAATGAAAGCATTTCCAGAAACTTCAATAATTTATGGGTGTGATTATGTGAGCTATTTAGAATAACCTTTGTTTGAGTTGCAATATAAACTTCAAGTTTTATTAATTTGCATTGTGACTACTAGTAACATTGTACATTTTTTTCAAGTGATAATTTAACACTTGTGTTTTCTTTGTTATGATAGAGCATTTCTCCAAATGTGAAATATAATCTGTGAACTCTTTTCTCTCTTCTTCTCCTTCTCCCTCCCTTCCTTCTCTCTCATTCTCTGTCTCTTGCAATCTGTCTGAATAAAATTATATTACATTTATTTTATATGGCAGACACTTTTGCTAGGGACAGAATAATCTAGCAAAGACAAAAAGAGCACTGTCCCCATCCTCATGGAACTTTCTTTATAGAGAAGAGATGATACATTATACATAAACAAACACAGAGATAGAGAGGAAATTTCATAAACATTCAATGAAGAAAACAACTATAGGCAAGCAAGTGGGACACAACTGTCATTCCAGTGGCTCAGTCAACTGAGGCAGGAGGATCTCAAGTTCAAAGCCAGCCTTAGCAACTTAGCAAGGTTCTAAACAACTCAATGAGACTCTGTCTCTAAATAAAATATTAGAAAGGTCTGGGAATGTGGCTCAGTGGTTAAGTACCCCTGGGTTTAATCCCTGGTAGTCTAAAAAGAACCAAAAAAACAAAAACAAAACAAAGCAAAAAAAAAAAAAAAAAAAAACCTAAATCCTGTGGTTGAACATGTTAGAAGGAGGGAACTGTTTTAGAATAGCACAGAGAAGGCTTCACATTGGAAGAGACAATGGAGTTGAAACCTGATCACTAGGACAGCCACTTGTGAGGATCTTGCAAAGGAACATTTTATGCAGAGGAGACAGCAGACCGTCCAAGACAAGAATGAATGTACAGGTTGGTTCAAGAACAAAAAGAAGGCCTGTGTGGCTGGAATGTAATTAACAAAGCAAAAAGAGACAGTACCATCAGAGAGATAGGCAAGGGCCAAATCATGCATAGGCCTTGCAGAGTTAAAAATCTGTGGGACAAAAAGGGGTTACTGAGTCTAAATTGGATTGACCAAATTTAAGCAGGTTTCTCCCTGTGGAATTTCAGGACGTCTTTAAAATGTGAAAGTTTTGTGTAAATTTTCAACTGGATGATACAGATTCCAGGGTTTCCCAAGCACATTTCCTCATAGCATCCTTTCACACAGGAGTTCTTAAGATGTGTTTCAAGGAAAATGCCTCAGGGAACAGAGGTCCAAACAAGAGGTGGTGATCTACAGCTTTCTGGCCAAATCCAGCCCCCACCTGGTTTTGTATAGCCTACCAACTAAGAATTTTAAATAGCCTTTTAAAATCAAAAGTAAAGTATTTTATAACATGTAAAAAACTGCATGAAATTCAAATGCTCATATCCATAAATAAAGTTTAATTGAGACACAGCCACCTGCATTCGTCTACTATTTTCTGTGGCTGCTGTTATGCTATAACCAAAGAGTTAAGTAACTGAGAGAGCGAGAGAGACCTGTGATCCACAAACCCTAAAATATTTACCATCTGGCCCTGTATGGAAAAACTGTGCCAACCTCTGCTCTAAAGCATCTGTTCAGTAACTTTGACTATAAATTTTCATGTGACCTTGAATTATATTCATAATTTGTGTTTTGTAGTTAATATTTATCAAGAACTTATCATAATTCATATTCTGGAGTTTGCTTTTTATATATGTTTTCTTACAATTTTTTAAAATTTCTGATTATAAAATCTAGTCTTTCTTTTTTTTTTAAAGAGAGAGAGAGAGAATTTAATATTCATTTTTTAGTTTTCGGCGGACACAACATCTTTATTTTTATGTGGTGCGAGGATCCAACCCCGCACAGCGCGCAATGCCAGGCTAGCGCGGTACCGCTTGAGCCACATCCCCAGCCATAAAATCCACTCTCTTTACTGCTAATAATCCCATCATTTCTTTAGTAGTCTCAATACACATTTCTGCAATACATTGAAAAATAGGCAATTCTATTTTTTTCATGTGTGTGTGTGTGTGTGTGTGTGTGTGTGTGTGTGTGTTACTAGGAATTGAACCAGAGGTCCTTCACTGAGGCACATGGCCAGCCCTTTTGGTCTTTTGAGACAAGGTCTTGCTAAATTGCCTAAGTTGGCCTCAAATTTGCAATCCTCCTACCTCAGTCTCCTGAATTGGGCTATTCAATTTTCCTATTCCTAAAACTATGGTTTCCCATACTTTAAAATACAGTTAACCCTTTAATATGTTTAGACATTTCTGAAATTTATTGTAAAGTTACCCATCTACATGAAATCACTTTTGCATGATATCCATTTAACCAACTAGTATTTCTTGGTATTCCTATGCTGCATTTCTCCTAGCTTGTCAGATGTTAAGTGCTAATAATATTTTAAATATATTTCCTGGCTATTTGCTTATTCCACTGATATCTGCTCTGCCTCTCTCTCTAATAACCTAATAACAAAGATCTTTATAAAGTATCATTTTTATACATCGAAGGCTAATCTATTCTTTCCCATGTACTGGCTCATCTGAATATCTTCAAGTTCCATAAAGTATTTTTAAGGAGATTTTTAGTTGGTATTGTATTAGATTAGCCTAGGGGGCATTTTCATTTTCATTATAACAATTTTCCCATTAATAGTCAAATTCCTGTTTATCTATATACTTATATATAGATTAAAAAAAAAAAAAAAAGAAAGGAAGGAAGGAAGGAAGGAAGGAAGGAAGGAAGGAAGGAAGGATCAGAACCAGTATCCCAGCATTACAACACAGGGGTAAAAACAATTCTTTATATATTCATGTTTATCTTAGTAGATACTATTCTGTTCTATTCAAAATTCTGTTAAAAGTTTGCACTTAGTTATAGACAACCATAACTATAACTAAGTGTAAATTACCCTAGAGGAAATAGAAGCCTCTTCCTGACCCTCTCCCACCCTCAAGCCATGCATCTCCTAGAGAAATCCAGAAACTTTCTCAGTGGACTTCAGGATAGGTCCAGGCCATTTTCTTCTGCCTGTCATTCTCTTCCTGCAACATTTTCCTAAATTAACTTTTTTCAGGCCACTATGACTTGAGCATGTGACATTAGTGATTGTAGGGAGATACAGATGAAAGAGGATTCTCCTACAAATCCTTAAAAGGTAACAGTCTTCAAAATATGCCATGGAAGTGGAAGGGAGAACATTAGGGTAAAGTAAGGCAGTCTGGGGGAGGCCAGAGGGGAGGTTCTGGGGAGCTAAAATGATCAAATTCATTTTTATGTATATTTGAGTATAGCACAATGAAACTCATCATTTTGTTTAATTAATATGCACCAATAAAAAATTAACAGTTCACTTAAGTCACAGCTTATCTTCTAACAGCAAACCTTTTCTATTTTTCAACTGCCCTACTTATCAACCGAGCTCATTAAAGGTTTGGTTCCTTCCTTCAGATTCCTGTGACTAATCTCCTGACTTGGAAATAATAGATGATAAAAAGACTACCAGTAGACCATGTGCTAATTAGAAACCCAGAGTGTTCAATCTTCTAGAATGCTGAAAAGTCCCCTTTATTTATGTTGTTGGGTCTCTAAGGTGGGCCACATTTGGTTAAAATAAATTATGAGCAAGTTCTGGAAAATGGCTAAGTGACAACCAAATAAACAATAACCTACACATTGAGTAGGCCCTCAGAGACGGTGATTAAAGTGTATAGATGAGTTTAGGTAGAAGAAACAGTGGCAAACATAATATCAAGATAAGTTTGTATCATTCCCATGCAAAGTATCATCAGCATTTTAGAAATCTCCTCCCTGATTTATTTGGGTTATGTATTTAAAAAATAAAAAGCACTGTCAGAGAAGAGGAAGAGGGATGTTGATGAAGTTTGCTGTCTCCTGCAGTTTTCACCTGTAAGTCTACACTAACTCGCCAAAACAAACAATGTTAGCAAAACTGTGCTTTCAGCAGCTATTTGCTAAATCCTACAGCTCTTCGATCCGGAAAAGCTAGTCAATCTCAAGATAGATAATGAGCAAAATAGCCTGAAGTTTGGGGTTTAGGGAGGGGAAAGATTGATCAAACCCACTTACCACACTGCTAAGTTTTGAAAGACTGTGGGAAAAGGGACTTTGCCTGTTAACAGTCCCCAGTCCCTCCTTTCCAGCTAAATGGAATGCTTTGCTATGCAAATAACAAATCTGATTTCAAAGGAAGTAAAGGACTCAAGACAGTAAAAGGAACTCACCTTTTGGAGGTAAACTCTTTAAAATTACCATTGAACAAATGACTTCTCCATGCTCTAAAAGTCCTCAGTGCCTAAAAACCCCAAATCGCCTAAGATTAGCTTGCTTCTTCCAGGGTCAGAGTGAGTCCCATTGGAAAAACATCTTTTGTCTGCCCTGGTTAAGGTACACAAAGGAAGCATGTGGAAATCACTCAGCAACTCCACATTTGTGTCTGATACCAACCAACTGGAGTCTGAAGGTTGAAAGTGTCAAGGTCAGTCTGAGCCTAGTTAACTGAACCATTTAAATAGGTTTCAATTTGGTAATTATTGTGTTTAGATACTTCTGCCTTTCTTTCCCACCACCCTCAATTCCCAAGAAAACCAGGAGGAGAAATCAGAGCAAGAAAAGAAGGGACAGGGATGTGGTCCAGGGACCAAAGTGTGTATGAGGCAGAGATCCTTTGGTGTGTTTCTCCCTCTGTGGGTCAGTTGACTTTCTCCAGGGAAGGAACATATTACCAAGATGACAAAATCATGTGGATACAAGTTGTCTGATATGCTCTGTTAACAAAAATGTCAGAGCATGGGATGTTCAGGTTACTGTAGGCACACAAAGAAGCATTCTGTTTAGTACAGGGGCCACTGTGCACAGGCTAAACCCTAAGAAGTCAATATGAATCTGAATAAGATTTGGACATGATGCACACACTCCTGATATGATAGTCAGGATGTTTAAAATTGCCTCAGATTAGTAATTTAAATTTTATGCCCAATCTACTTTTTTACAAAAGAGTGGATATGATCCACCTTAACATAAGTATAAACCAATACATTTAGGAATCACAATATGTTAAGGTTATATTATTGATCTTATTGAAATTAAGAAAAATAAAATATAAAATAATAGCTACATGAAAGAAACAGAAAGCCTAAGTAATTGTTTTAGGATGATGAGGCTATAAATGAATTTACTTTCTCATAAAGTTTTTTTCTTTATAGTGTCATTTTGTTAAAGATTAGAAACAAAAGAAGAAAAGACAGAGTTGTGGAAACCAATTGGAATGAGGAATTGCAAATGGACATTAGATACTCAGGTCTGAGCTTTCTGGAAATGAAGTTAACACTTCAGGCTACATAACTTGCTGATCAATTAAAGGAAATTTTTAAGGTAGTTCTCAAAAGATAGCCATTCTTCTACTTTTGAATCATGTCTGGATTCCAAGAACTCTAATTATAGCCTTAACCATACCTTTTGTTATCCTTTAAAAAGAATATTTTACTACTTTTGCATAATAATCAATAGAAAACTAAAGTAAGTACACTTGGAAAGTCAGTCAGTCTGTATTTCCAGACTTATCTGTGGGTTCTTCCCCGAGGCCCTACCTCAGACACAAACTGCTTTGAAAATGCAAATAACAAAGATTAAAAGATTAAATCAGCATGAAGCTTCAGTTGTATATTTTCTTAACTATATCATGGGCAACTATAAGTGAGATTGAGTTGGTCCCTGGTCTCATAGGGAGAGAGAAATTACAGGAGTAAACAAGTCTAATGGTTTAAAATCAGTGTGATTTGGACTTTTAGAGAATTATCTGGCCAAGGCTTCAATTAATACGACTGGAAAAATTACTAAGTCTATAATGAAACTATGTAAAACTACAGTCTACTTGCAGCTTGGCTATGGAGTCCAAGGATTTGGGGCAGAGAAGCTTTGTTGTAGTTTTAAAATATTTTTGCTAGAAATCAAGTTACAAAAAATTAAGAGCAATCGAGATCTCTTCTTGAGAAAATGGGCAAAACTGACTGAAAGCTGGACTTCAGAAATTCTCATTAGCAATACAACTCAGCAAATTATTGTTCCATCTTGTCTTCCTCTTCTCACATAAAACATTTTTCACATTTTTAAAGTAAACATTTCTGAATCCTATAGAATTATACTTTCTAAATTACTTGATCTCATCAGGATACTGTAGAACATTTATATTTTCATCCAGGATTTTTAAAGAATGTTTTAGAGAGAAAAAGCAGAGACAATTGGAACTCACTACAGTTAGTATATTAAGTGACTTATGAATGATAATTTCAAATGGCTTCCTCAGTTTAAAAAAAAAGAAATACTTTTCAAGAATTAACTTTGAACT
The DNA here is from genome assembly GCF_048772815.1 of Callospermophilus lateralis. NCBI lineage: Eukaryota > Metazoa > Chordata > Mammalia > Rodentia > Sciuridae > Callospermophilus > Callospermophilus lateralis. The sequence continues at coordinate 76,091,579 of NC_135307.1, read as the reverse complement.
TTTGACTTATTTTTTCAAAATTTGTGTATGTTGTGTCATGTTCTTTTGTTTTAACATTAGAGCATTCCAAATTTTCTCCTAATTTTCACCAGCCACTTTTCTCTACTGGAGAGCATCATACTTCTGGACTCTTTTAATGCATAATAAGGAAATGTGACCCTTGGTATAACACCTGGGTCACCCCTCTAACCACTTTTGAATTTATTTTCAGTTACACTTTTCTGAATTGTGCTAGTTTGTATCACATGGTAAGCCTGCATAACTCTGCATCAATTCTAACTTGGCATTCCATCAATTATCCTAAATTCCTCTGGAGAATACTAATAGCCTTCTGATTCTCAGGTAATGTAAGGTCACCAATGTTGCTTTAGTTGTTGTTGCTTGTTTGTTTTGTTGTGTTGTGTTTGCATTTTTAAAAGATAATGTATGGGTCTGGTGGTATACTCAGTAACAGAGTACTTGCCTGGCATGCAGAGGCCCTGGGTTCCAATCCTGGCACCACAATAATAATCATTTTTTAAATAAGTAAAAAATAATGTGTGAATCGTTTATAAAATTGCTCTATGTGGAAGCAGAAGTATCATTGAAGACAGTTTGGAGAAGTAGGCCTCAGTAAAGCTTTATTCTCCTTGTCTGGGCTCACTGTAGAAGGGGAAGGCGTCTGGCACCCATGGAGTCCTTGGACCAGAGGCCAGAGGAGGTCAGCAGAAGTGCTACGGTTATGTATTATGGGCTTGGCACTTCTTTTCTGCAAGAAATCTGCCAACTCCTCTGGCACATTCTCAGCCTCTCCTGTTCCCCTCCTCCCGCAAAGTTTGGGGAAGGGGGTCAGGTAGCAGTTTAGCCAAGGCCTGGGGCTCTGCATGAACTCCAAGAGGTTAAGACCAGCTACGCCTTAAAGCCTGTCTGCAGGTCAGACCCCTCAGCCAGTAAGTAGGTCTGTCCCCTTCTTGCTTATGCCATCCATGCCACGGTTCAATCACTCCAACCAGTGGGGCCACTATGCACTCGGTGACAAGAGAGGCTGGCTGCCGAAGTCCCCTAAAGATGTCAACCCCTCTTACACCTCTCCACCCCAGAGAGTCTCCCTCCAGACTCTAGGATTCTGCGCGGCCGTTTGACCCCATTTCATGTTAAATATGCCGAGCAACCGCCCTAAGGACCAGCGTGTGCTAATCAGATCCGTCTGTCTTCATAGAGCTTCACCTGGGCCGCTGGGGCCCCGTGGGAGGCTGTGCTGGACTGGTCTTCACCTCGAGTGGGGGACCTGAAACTGCAGTTGGCCTGGGGAAGGGTCCGCGGAGGACGCCCACGGCGGACAGCGCAGAACAGCTGCCAGGTGCATGATCCCCGCTAGTCCCCGGAGGGGAGGACGCCCCCTGGTGCCCCCGCCACCGCCGCCGCCGCCGCCGCCGCCGGGGAGCGCCTGGAGCCGGCGAGAGGCGGGGCCTCAGGGCCGGATCTTGACGTCTGTCCAAGGCCGGGGGTGATTATTGGGGTCTGCCAGCGCCCCGGGCCGCGGGGAGCATTCTCAGTGTGGCGCTGCCGGCCGGCTAGGGGGGAGTGGTGGTGGAATGAAGCATGGTCAAGACAGAAAAAAACAAAGTCAGCAGGTCACCTGGCAGGTTCTGAGCAAATTATGCAACGAAAGCAAGGGAATGTTTGATGCGTTTCCCCCTCTTTTTTTGTTTTGTTTTGCTTTGTTTTGTTTTCGGTCTTAAGCTCCTAGGAAGCCGGTTCCAGTTTAAGGGTTGGGCAGGAATCGATCAAGCAGTGCCTCTGATGTGGTTACGTCTTTGCTAAAGTCCTCAAGGGCGATTCTCCCTCCCCATCTTTCTTTAAGTAATGGGAACATTACTCTAGGGTGGGGGTAGAGGGTACGGTAGTAAAAGGGGAAGATGGGAAATGGCAGATCCCAAAGCAATGCCAAGGGCCACCCTACAACTTCCATAAGGTACTGGGCCTAATATAAGGCATAAATATAAACTAATACAACCTAGCTCAGCCTCCACACACTCCTTATCTCCCCAGACCCTAGGACTGTGCTTTCCAACAGATTTTAAAGAGTTAAAGCTGGCCACAGCTCCTTGTTTTCCAGGCTAACATTTGTGGCATTAGGACTATTTTGTTAACTAGGTATATGCAATTCACAGAATTTCACGGTAAATTCCCAGACCAAATATTTGGCTGAACAAATAAACAACATTATCCATTCCTGAAAATAAGCCAGTAGGAATGAGAGGCCGGCGGGGAGGGGAAGGAGCGTTGCCGGTAGTGGTTGCTAGAAAGTGACCTGAGCTGGACAATCACCAGGCTCGGGACTCACCCCAGCATCATTGGTTCAAGTGCTGGAGATCTAGGGCTCCTTTTCAATGACAGGACATTTCAGAAAATTGCTGGAAATCGGGCAAAAGAAAACGAGGCCGCCTGAGGGAACCTGTAATGGGCTTCCCCTAAATGATTTATTCAAACTCCATACTATTAATCAAAGGGGCAGCGATCTGGGGGGCTGAAGGAGGGGGGGAGGAACCCTCTTTGCGGGGGAGTTTTGGAGGAACTGTGGAGTCTTGCTGCCTTTGCCTGGGGCTCTGATCTCCTCTCTCCACCTGCGCTCTCCGGGGAGCTGGAGCTTTGGCAACCACCCCACTTCTATTTTTATTGGTTTCCACTAAGCTGCTCCTTTTGGAGGATTGTAGGACTTCAGTAATTAAAAACAAAAATGAATCCTGCTTCACCCACCCCACCCCCAAGAGCATATGCAAGACTGTGTGTACAAGAATGCGGAGGGGGGGGGGCACACACATCACACACAAATATACAAATGCCAGGTACTTGCCTCACAGATTCTCTTTGGGTGCACACACACCACCAGCAACAGCTGCCTTCCCACTGCCACGCCCATCACATCTTCCTCAAGGAGAAGTGCACTCCTACCAGTCCTTTCCCAAAGGACTATACAAAGACACTGACCACTTCTTCCCCCTAACCCTAACCCTATGCCTATGCAGAGAAAATGCTCACATAAGAAATAAGTCTGAGCAGGCTTCATTTCACTGTTGGTTTTAAGAAAAAATACCAAATACTTCTCTGGTTCTTTTAACTCCTATACCCCTATACTTCCAGAAAACCATTTCTCTATCCTTGACTGAAGGAGTTCCCCACCCCCTCAGCACATTAGCATCATCCTTTTTCACTGTGGCCAAAAATTAAACTTTCTCCTTGAGGAAACCCTGGCTCAAACATCAAATCCACCAGGTGTATCACATTCTGCCCAGCTCCAGAGAAGGGTGTGTGAGGGAGGCAGCACAGAGAAAAGGAGGACTGGCATTTGACTCCAGAGTCCATGTAATAGCAGAACACTTTCACAGGACCTACCTGATAATTCGGACCCTTCAGTATCTGACTCCATTACCAACTCTCTCCCATATCAGCCCAATCTTTTGGGATTTTGAACTAAATAAAAGCCTTCACATGGAGTTAAGGAGCAAGGAAAAAAGTCCAGAAACACTGGAGAATCCTACCATATGATATATAACAGTGGTCACCAAACTTGTTGAAGACAGAGGGCTTTCTTTCTTTCATTGGGTAAAATCCCCTCTCCAAAACAAAAGAAAAGACAAAAACAAAAAGACAACAAAAAAAAAATTCCTGTTGGGGGGGTGGGGAGGCACACATGTTAATATGTGTGTAAATTAGTTTTGGTTTGAAAAATACAACACTGGTGCCCGTCATAACTGGAGACATCTGGAGTATCATAAAAGCAGAAGTGGGAATTGATTTCCTGGTTGAGACTGAGCATCACACTCAGATGTGACACACCTCTAACAGGTGACCAAAACCAGAAGATATTCAAGAAGCCCAAAACTGAGTCTTTAATCTGACCTATTCCTTTCATCCCACTGTTCCCCAAGGCATGTGTCATCCAGATGGGAGAGGATGCTGCGTCCTTGTTAACATTAAATAGAAATGGAAAACAATTCATCCTGGCAATTACCATCTCTCTCTGCCATCAGTTTACTTCCTGTTCTTATAACTTAAACCACCTCCAGTTACCACCTTCTGATTTCCATCATGATCCCAACCCCACCTCAACAAAAACCAATCTCATTCAAAAGGTCTGGGGCAGAAAAAAAGAGAAAAAGGCCATAGTTTACCTTTAAAATAATGACTCATTTTATTTTTCTTTTAATATGTAGTTATAAATATATTTTGTCAAAATATATGATCAATATGGTCAAAACATTTGCACGTAAAGTCATAAATAAGGTCAAGGTGAATGTTTAGGTTTTTTCTTTTTTCTTTTTTTTTTTTTTTTAAGATAAAAGTCCAGCTATAAGGAAGCAGTCTGTGTGGTGTGTGAGTGAGTGGATGGGATCGTGTGTGTTTGTGTGAATGTGTGTGTCTGTCTATCCTCAAGGACTACCTGATCTCAGCGGCACCCACATCCCTCTACCACCATCTCCTGATAATTTTTCAGCACCACCTTGTCATACTCATCCAGATATAGCATGGAGATGGCACTTAGTTCAGTGGGAACACAACAGGCCTTGGGGATACTGGAATTGACAGAGTTGACCAAGGTCTGCACAATGGCGTGATTGGTTGAGTTGAGGTGGTCCGCCAGTGGAAAGGGGCAGTCCCCGTGGCAGTAGAAGGCCTGGTAGCCTGGTGGGGCCACAATCCAATCATTCCAGCCCACATCACTGAAGTCCACATAAAGTGAGTGGCGCCGGCAGTTCTTATTCTTCTTCCTGGACCGCTGTGGGTGATGCTTAGGGCTACGCTTGGCCCTCCGGCGTCGGGTCAAGGCATGGCCCCGGCCATCATGGCCAAAAGTGACCAGGAGGGGCCGGAGCTGGGCCCAATCCCCACTCCCTTGAGGTAACGATCGGCTAATCCTGACATGCTGGCCCTGGTGGGTCCGTGTATGATGGAGGTGAGTCACTTCAATGGCCAGCCCATAGTTTGGCTGCTTCTCCCGAGTCCAGCGAAGGACTGCAGGGCTCACATCAAAAGTTTCCCAACGTGTCACATTGTGGTGGACCAGTCTCGTGTCCAGTAGTCGTGTGATGAGATGTCCAGGCACCACTTCTGCCGGGGACTTCATAACCTCATAAATGTTTATTCGGTGGAATCCCTGCTCCCAATCAGGGCCCTGGTCCACCTGCTCACGAAAGAGCCTAAGCTCTGCAGAGGAGACCACCTCATTCTCTGGGATGCTGCTGAGGTTAAATAGGAAACGAAAAGCAGAGTTTTCGCTGGTCCCGGGGATGTTCTCCAGATGTTCTAGGCACAGTTGGGAAAGAAAGGGAAAAGAAAAAGCTTATGAACTTTTTTGAGAGATGGAAAAGTCAAGAAATAGCTGTGTTGGGCAATGAATGGTGAATTCTGCTTATATTGTAGAAGGCTATTAAAGGGAAATAAGTGTACCTTTCAATTTGAAGGAGTAGAGAAGTAGGGCAGTTAGCAAACCATCAAAACTTAGCTAGCATTTGTCAAACACCAAAGACAGAAAGTATCTCCCAACCTCCTTCATACGTTTAATAATTTCCATGTGTCAATTTCTTTACTTCATCACCCTTAGACTCCCCTTTGAAGACCCTCTTTTGGCTTTGTGCACACAGTTTTCTTTACAAGTGGCTGTAAAGAAAGAGGGGCCAACAGCAGAGGCAGGGAGGAAACATGCTCACAGTCACCCTCTCCCTCTTCCACTTTCGAGTATGTTACTAAACATTTCCCCAGCGATCTTGGAAACACAGAGCATGCCTTGTTGATCATGTTACAGAGGGGAAAATAAATTCCAACACAGTAATGATGCTGGTGGATTAATAACTCAGATTTACTTTGGAAAAGAAACATCCGCTAGGAAACATTCAGATCAGATTACAAGGCCCCTATTGAATAAACCTGACAAACACACAGCTGTAATATTAAATTCAGTAGGTGCTTTGAAAAAAAAAAAACGGGCAGAAAACTCGGCAGAAAAGGCTTTGATATAGCAAAAACACACCGCTGGGGCTAGCCCTCGTCTGAGCGGTGTCATTCCCCTTCTCCCGACCCCTCCCCCTCTGTCTCCAGAAAATAAGTCCAGCGGCAGCTCTGGAAATTCTTGGAGGTAAGGGGCTCTGTTCCTCAGCCTCCTGGATTGGGGCTTTGATGTAACCTGAACTCTTCTTCCCCAGGGCTTCCAAGGCCCCTCCAGCCTGCCCTACAAGCCCTCCCCCACCCCCCCACCCGGACTGGGGGCAGGGACTGACCTTCGTGGTGGAAGCTCCTCACGGTGTTGGCACGACTGGCGGGGCGCTCCGGGTACTCCAAACCCATGCCGTGGATCTGCTCTTCCTCCTCCTCCTCCCCAGACTGGAGCCGGTAAAGATCCCGCATGTAATCCGGGATGACTGCGCTCTTGCTTGGCTGCGGGCGGCGGTGCAGCCCGAACATCTGCAGAAGTGTCGCCTCGAAGTCCCGCAGGAGCTCATGGCTCTGCCCTGAGCGGCGTCCTCCCGCGTGGCCCTGAATCTCGGCGACTTTTTTCTTCCCCGTCTCAGGTATCAAACTAGCATGGCTCGCGCCTCCTAGCAGGACTTGGCATAATAAAACGACCATCAGCATTCGGTTACCAGGAATCATGGTGTCTCTGGGGAGGGGGAGGGGGTGGAAGGTTAAAGAATAAATAAACACCGATAAATAGAGAGAAATGGAGATGTCTCCGCATATGTATATAGGACTAGTAAAGGAGGGTCAGGATGCAAATCAGGTCAGAAAGATCAAGTTTGTGCTTTCTCCCTCACACCCCACCACCACCAGCAGCTGCAGCCATGCAAGGCCTGAAAGTAAGAATTGCCCTGTAATTACTTGGTCTAACTTGTTTACAGTCAAATAACCCCAAATCAGATAGCCTCCATCCTGTTAATCTTTTTTTGTCCCAACTGCTATCTGAGCCATGATCTCAGCGTGGCTTCTTCAAGGATAAACAGTTAACATTGAGGGGGTAAAAAAGGGTGGGGGGAGGGAAAATTAAATTGCCATAGCTCTCCACTTCAGACCTTCAGCATCCCCCCTCTTCCTTCACCCCCGCCCCCGTCTTTCTTCCTCCTCCCTCCGAGCCCAACTTCCACAACTTCCAGCTGTTTGCGAGCCGTTGGGAGGGATAGCAGAGAAGCCGGGACAAGGCAAAGACTGGGCGGCACGGTCCAGTGACCGAGAAAGAGTTTGGGAGCTGCCCGGGTGGCATGGTGGTTTATTTTATTGTGGCCGATGAGCTGGAAATGCTCAGCAAAAAACATCTAATCGTGTCTGCTCACTCCCTCCCAGGGAAGAGGTGGGGGATGATTCCGGAGCGGACTCTGAGATTTGACAAGAGCCTAGGAACGCGTCACCCGGCATTGAGCGCTCCTAAGGCAAGTGAGGCAGAAGGGAGTGTTTAGTCCGCAAGGTACAACCCAGGGCTGCGGACCTTTCATCTCTTTAGTCCCCTCGCACCCCCCTTTATTGCAACGCACCGGATCTGAGAGGGCGAGTGGGAGCAAGAAGCACTTTAAAAGGAACCGGTACGCTTCGAGCGCCCGGGCTGCAGGGCCAAGAAGAGAGCGACAGCACTGCCAGAGAGCGGAGTGTGGACGCTGAAAGGAAGGTCCGACGTGAGGGACAGACGGCGATCAGGGATGGGGAGGGCAAAGTGAGTTCCCGAGAAGAGGGAAGGAAGAGGTGTCTACTCACTGACAGAAAACAAGGCATATAATAACAGTCCATGATTCTTGACAGCCAATCTTGAACAAACTTGCTGGAAAGGCTCAGAGAAGCTGCGGCAGTGCGTTGCTCGGAATGGCACTACGGAATGGCTCCTAAAATGAATATTTGAATATAATGAGACTCCGGCGCAGACAGGCTCTGTTTTTCTTCCAGCCCCTCCGAGTCACGTGGCTAAGAGGCCCCGCCCCATTTACTCAGGAGCCCGCCCTCCTCTTCTCCACCCTCCCGCCCCCGCTAGGTCCCGCCTCTCCAGGCAAAGCCAACCTCCGCGCCCGCCGCCGGAGCCGCAGCGGTCTGGGAGGAGCTCCCGGCAGCGCTCAGAGGAGAACCTCCGCCCGGTGTCCGGCCGCTGGCGCGCTCTTCGGGCCGCGAGTGCAGTGCTCGCCTCTACCTGCGGTGCGCGGCGCGTCTGGCCATACCCTCTCACTAGCGGCCTGAAGCCAGAGGATCTGGGGCGCACTGTAGGGACTGCGCGATTTGGAGTGTGAACGCCGTTCCAGTGAGGTCCGGAGCGGGGGTAGCCGAGTCTTAGCTGCCCACAGCCTCACCACTGAGAGGCACTTAAAGAGGAAAAGCGCTGAGGGACCCTGTACACACACACACACACACACACACACACACACACACACACCCCGCCACCTCCTCCTCAGTCTTTGAGAGGCCAAGTACGCTCCCAGCGAGAGGCAGCCAACCCCTGGAGAATGCCTGCGAGTGCTCAAACGATCTGGGTAGCCGATTTAGCTCCGAGCCAAAAGTTGCTGACCCTGTCGCGCACCGGCCGGAAGGAGGAAAGTATCAGGGTGTGATCGGTGTGGGAAAGTTAGAGGGAGCGGCTGCTAGAGTAATTTCTCCGGTTCCATTACTTTGCCGAGAACCCCGCAACGGGTGGGCCGCGGCATTCGTCCCCCGCCCCTCGCGCGCGTGTACACACACACACCAAAGCAGATCCCCTTGAAACCCCGCGGCGAGGCCATTCAAGGCAGAGGGCGGGTGCCTGGGGTCGTTGCTCCAGGCAAATTCAGAAAGAGGCGTCGCCAAAGGGCGCATCACACTTTTCAGATCTTAATATCGCCAAGTTTGTTTTTGTTTTTACAACTCCCGACTCGGCACAGAAAAGAAATCCCACCACATTTCTAGGAGTGGAGAAAACCCTGAACAGCTTTCGGCCTGCACTCGACCTCTGCGTTTGCGTCTCTCTCCCAGGCTTGGCTTATTTTTAAAACCACCATAGTCCACCGCCCTCTACTTCCTTCCCCCACCCCCTTCCTTCTTTGCACCAGCTGCAGAGTCGCAGCAAATATTCCTTAAAGAATTTTACCAACCCACAACTCAAACAATTACTGGGTGTCCTGATTCTAACCAAAGATGCCGCACGCGTGGCTCGCTTAGCGCAAGGGACTATTGGAAAACCTGAGCTGGCGTAACTCTGCGTTTAGCCATAGTGCGTGCGCCGGGTCACCCCCCGGGGCCCGAGTCCCTCTACTCCCACCCCGAAGCCTGCTTCACCCAGTCTCCTTTTTCTGAGGCTATTCCCAGTTTCTGTCCCGAGTCGCTTCGGAACTCGGGGACTCCGTGTGGCCGCCACCCTCTCTCCAAGAAACTCAATGTTATTTGGGGGAAAGCCTTTGAGGAAGAGGTATAAACCATAGAGCAGCTCTGTTCTTCCTCCAGGCCACTGCTACCCGGCACCACCCTACACTGAGGAACGGAGTGCGGAGGCCGGGCGTCCCTGCTTGGCCATCTATGCCCAGCAAGAGCCGCTCAGCTTTTTGAGCAGCTTTTGCCTTTCTCAAGCCCGCGCCACAGCTGGGGAGAACTGGGAAAGGGCTTGAGAAAGCAAAGATTAATTTTGAGAAGTCAGGAGTTAAATAATAATAATAATGCCCTGTGATGGTGGGACCTCCAGAAGTGGGAAATACAGAGAGAGCGGCCGCTGCCCGCGGAATGCGGTACAGTACAAGGGGAGGTATTTGAGATCCCGGTATAATCCTTGGTCCCTTAGGAGTCTCCCAGGGTGGCGGCAGAGCGCTCTCTGCGCTCAAACCACGCGTCTGGGGGAAGACGCGTTTCAATTTTGGATTCACTAGGATTCTTCTCTAATCCTCTTTCTTCCCAAAATTTTTAATGAAAAAGATAAACGCCAAAGAGAACTTTCATCTCCAGAACTACTTCTTCGGGGCGGGAATGCAATTTGTGGCCACTGTCCTTCACTTCACTACATGAATCTTCTCCCATTGCCTAAATTTGTTTAGAGGTAGGCTCACTTGACCAACTGTGTGCCTTTAGGGTTTTAAGAAATCGAAACCTGCAGCTCATAAATTACGATATTCGCAAACCAACAACCAAAGCGGTGCTCAAGGACGCGCCTGAGGCTCCAGGTCCAACTCCTGCGGGAACGGGGTTTGCTGGGACCTGGCAATTCCAGGGCATTTTCCCATGAGTTTGGGGCAGGGAGGGCCTGAAAAAGCTTCGCGTCCGCCGTGCGTCCCATCAGAGACTCCCCATAAGACACTAAATGCAAGGAAGAAGCGTCCCGGGAGCTCTTGGCATTTTGGCCATCGTTCCTGGGAACCTTAAACCATGAAATAAGAGAGGGAAGGCTCCTAAAAGTACCGCAAGTCTAAGAAAATAGCTCCTGGAAAAGGCGCATCCCGAAGTTGCAATTCACAAGCTCACCGAGCGCCTGCCAGCTGGGAGCAAGAATGGGTGACAGTCCCCTTGAGGCAGCCCCTCCAGCTGCGCGCTCGCTCCAGAGGACCACAGGACTGCACTTCCTATCACGGAACCAGCTTCTGCCAGGTATTCTCTCCCCCATGCTGCGGTTCCTCAGCCTCCTCAGGGTCTCTGAAATTAACAGCCAGCTCTCTCCTACCTCTCTCGGCCCTTCTCGTCCTGGAATTGCAACCGCCATCCCACGGGCAAAGAGTTCAGCTCAAGACCCCACAGTCTTTCCCAACGACCTCCTACCAAGGATTTCTCTTATTTCCCGCCTCTCCTGCCTTGCACCTCCAAAAAAGTGGAAATTGCCCGGGGCCACCTGACGGAGAAGAAGGTGCCTGGGTGGAGGCAGTAGCAGATACGAAGGTGTCTTTCAGCTCCAGCATCCCCACTCCAGCACCACCGTTGGAGAGCAAAAATAGGCCACCTTAGTGCCTTAGTTAAGGTCTCAGTTCCCAGCTTCTCCCCTAAGGATGCGCCCCGGACCCCTCTGACTAGCGCCCCTAGCCAGATAGCCTTGCTCACCATAGGTCCCTGCAGTAGCGGGCTCGCCAGCAGCAGCTCCTGGGGACCTCTGAAGGGCTGAAGTAAACCTGGGCGAGGGCCGGGGACTGGGGAGCTGCAGGCTCGAGACAGCTCGGACGGGAATCCCATCAGGGACCAGAGGCCAGATACTTAGGCCGGTCAGCAGCGTCTTAGGCTCCTGTCCCTGGTCTGGGATACTCAACTCACCTAGCTTCCGCGCTCCTTCCCTCCCACCTTCCTCTTCTGCCTTCCCGCATCTACTCCTTCCTTCTCTTTCCCTCCCTCTCTTTCTTTCTTTCCTTCCTCCTCCTCTTCCCCAGGAGCCCCTCCCTTCTTCCCTCCTCCCTGGCTCGCCTCCCTTTCTGGGGATAGGAGCCCCGCCCACATCCTCCCAACCAGCTGCCGGGCCTCGCCTCGCAGGCCCGAGTCCCGGAAGCCCGCGCAGCGCGCCCCAGCCCTAGGATGCGGCCAAGGCTGGGACACCGCTCTCTCCAGCTCCGGGAAGCAGCCGGGGCTCACCTGGGGACCACGTGCAGAGGTACTAGAAAGCATGCACCGACTAGTCGCGGTACCTTCCAAAAATACCCATGGGAGTCTGGGCTTCCCTGAGTTTAGAGTAACTGCTGCCCAAACTGATGATTAAAACACTGAGTAATCACCATTTACCCTGAGTAATTAGAGATAATGAAACACCTCTAAAATCAGGTTATGGAGAAAGGAGCTGTTGGATTGGTTTAAAGGGTGGCCTTCCATAAACTGTTAAAGAAGTTCCAAACGTTGAGAAACAGGCTGTGCACAGAGCTGCGTGCCTGAAAGATACCTCTTCAGTTCTTAAAAGGTGACTTTCCATCCAATTTTTTTAAAAGTGTTACGTGTGGAAAGCCTTAGTGATGACCCTTAGAAACACGATCCCATTAAAAGGGCTGCTTTCTCTCCTCTGTCCGGACCTTACCTTTAGAGGACAGAAGTGCCTTTGCAGACAGATTGGGGCCCTATTTTTACAGTTAGAAAAGTGTGTTTATAGTTCAGAAGCCCTCTTAAGCACTGCCGCAGCAGTTATTTTTGTTGTTGTTGATTGTTTATTTGTGGTGTAACTAAGAACACCTTACCTCAGCAATCTGACCTTCCAAGAAGGTAACAACCACAGAAGCTACCACCTTTTAGGCCACAAGGAGACAAGAAAAGATACCCTTTGGTCTGTTTTTATAAGAAGAAGGGGGATGTGGAATTGGCCCTTTTGTGCACCCGCCCCCCCATGCTAGTAATCATATTAGCAGGGAGGTGGAATGTGGCTTTTAAACCTTCCCAAACAGGAACTCATTTCACACACTGCCTCTGATGGAGCTGTAAGGGAGCTATCAGCCCCATCTCTGTTTTACAAACAAGGAAGGGGAAGGACAGCAAAGTTAAAGGGACTTGCCCAAAGCCCTGAAGTAAATCACAGCCTCTGCTCTGCAGTCTTGAGGTAACGCTTCAGGGCAGAGTTGAGGCTCACAGCCCTGAGCTCCAGGTAGCCAGGGAGGACTGACCATTTCCTGTCCTGGATTTCTTTCCATGGATAGACTTTATACTTCCCTGTCTCAGCAAAGCATTGAGCTCTTAAACAGATAATGGCCTAGGATAGCTCATCTATAAAACTTTACATTCACACACCTTCAATATTTAGAAAATAGAAACCATTTCCTGTAATCTGGGAGCATAGGTCACAAAAGATGAGAAGTGTGCATGGAGAGCAGAGAAACAACTATCAGAGCAGGACCAAAGCATCCTGCTCTCTCTTCCAGGCTTGGTGAGATTTTTTTGTCTGAATAACAGAAACAAAGATGTATGCCTTTGGCCAAGTCTTTTAATGCTTGTGAAAAGATTAGGACACATATTCTCCATGCTCCCCTTAAATCTGAAAATGATTTTATTATTTTATTGTAGTTTTAATGAACATCCACCTTTTCATTTTAAACCACTCCTGAATCTCGCTCCTCTAAGAACCTCTGATTAAACAGGGCAGGGCCATAACACCAGCCTGGAAAGATGACTGAAAATATACCTGCAGCTTCCAACACAGTCAAAATTACAATTAATTATTAAAACTAACAACACAAAATTAAAAGTCCATTAAATAGTTACTAATGTCTCTCCTGCGGCATCAGGGCAGTATGCTCCTTTAGCACACTGTAAAGACATTAAATGTTCACTGAGCCCCCTACATCAATCACTATTATTTTAATTATTAACAAAATGTGTTCTTTAATATTTAAATTCAGAAACAACAAGGTTATGATATACTTAAAAGCAGGAGGATGTTATTTTATTTTAAAGCCCTATGTCGTTTGTTTTTCTAATCCCACATGTTTTTGGATGACAGCTATTATCTCATTTTGCTGAAGCCCAGACAATAAAGTGGCAATCGCCCACCCATGAGTCTGTGAAACCCACTGTCTGGGAGTTCCCAATTAAGCCACCTGACATACCTTGTTTAGATACTGATATGGATCTTTAGGTATGTGATGGGAGAACAAAGCTGTAGTTCTCTTGGGACAGCTTTATTTCCTTCCCCACATTTTAGATGAGTGCAAACCACCTATTATGGACTGCTTTTAATCCACTCTTTCCCCCCCCCCAAGAACAAATTACTTGTTGGTTAAAGAGCCTATCAAACACAGACCAGTGATCAGAGGTGGTGAGGGAAGTCCATCTAGTTCTCTTCCCCCTCTCAACCTCCTCTTGAATCTTGATTGTTTTACAAAACATGATATAGATAGACCAAATAAAGCTCTACTTTAAAGCATATAAATTAAGAGAAGAAGCCCATATAATTCAGGAGCAACTATGGCTCCTGTGCTCCTCCTGCTCAATGAAAGAAATTTGTTTGTTGGGTTTTTTCCTAGAGAGCATCAAGAAAGAGTAGCTGGTCAACAAGCTCTTGGGACAGACTTTCTCAAGGTAGGTTCTGAGGGTTATAAGTTTCACAATACAGGTGGGAGTGCTAATAAAATGCAGATTTCCTGCCCCTGACCCAGATCTGGATCTAGAAATCTGCATTTCATAAGGTTCCCTCATGATTCTGAGCACACAGAAGTTTGAGAACTACTGTTTTAAAAGTGATTTTACTTAGTTTCAAGACTGATACATACCATTAAAAACAGATACCAAGACATTAATGAATAAGCAAGGAAGTTGCTTGCTTAATACTTTATAAACTGTTAAATATGGCCCTTATAGTCTTACTATGCCCAGAACACACCAAAAAAGTCTACAGAGGTTAAAAAAAATTCTAATTCTGTAGACATAGTAATATTTGCTTCTGGGTCCTAAACTAAGAACCACATGGAGTCTTCAAACTTTCTATTGAAGCTATAGGGGAATACTTTGAAGAATTCCCAGGACCATTGCTAACTGTTGAGAAGCAGTAAGATAGAGCAATTAAAAGTGGATTGGAAGGTGTTTTAGTCAGCTTTTTTTGCTGCTGGGACCCAAAGACCTGACAAGAACAATTTTAGAGTGCTCATGGTTTTAGAGGTCTCAGTCCATAGATGGCTAATTCCATTGCTTTGTGCCCCAGGAATGGCAGAACATAATGGCGGAAGAGTGTGGTGGAAGAAAGTGGCTCAGGACATGGTCACCAAGGAGCAGGGAGAAAGAGACAGCTCCACTTTCCAGGGAAAAAATATATATCCCAAAGACATGCACCCAATAACTCACTGCCTCCAGTTACACTCTATCTGTCTACATTACCACCCCATTAATCCCTATCAGTGGACCAATGCACTGACCAGGTTAGGGCTCTCATAACCCAATCATTTCATCTCTAAACTTTCTTGCATTGTCTTACAAATAAGCTTTTGGGAGATACCTCATTCTAAACCATAGCTGAAGGAATCTCTGAAACTGGCTTGGACCCTTAGTTTTTCTTTTATTAATATATACCATATGTTACATATCTGTTCTCTAGCCCTCATGACAACCCACATAAAATCCCTGTTCTACAGATGAGAATCTGAAATTTACAGAGGCTATATAAGTTGCTCAAGGTCACAGAGCTGTAGTGATGGACCAAAAGTCAGACCATGTCAGTCTGTCTCCTCCTCCACAGCCAAACTGGGCCTGCAGGGAGATGGATGGATCCCCTAGGGGAATAGACCCTGTGGATTCACCTAAAAAGTCCTGCCCTGAAGGCTTTTCCCAGGCCAAGGCACCCACTGCTGTACCTTGCAGTGTGCTAGTACAGGGAATTTCAGGAGACTTTCCCAAGTTCTCCAATGACGGAACAAAATCAAGACCCCGATGTTTGTTTCTTCTTGACATACAGCCCACCTTAGGGAAAGACTTTCTGTTCCCTCTTCTGAAAAAAGGTTGTGATCTTGAAAAAAGAATCTAGTTACCTCTGCTAGGTCAGTTTCCACATTGTAAAATGTGATGACTGAACAGGTTTTTCACAGGTTTCTCAAGCCCCAAGATCTACAGACAGTAATCCTAGTAGTTAAGTCATAGTCAAATGGCTTATCCTTCAGTGTCTCAGTTTCTTCATTTATAACCTGAGAATCATTTTTTTATTTCATTATATTCCTGTAATCATTAAATGAATTGATATACTCAAACGGCCAGCACAAAGGGGGTCAATAAATATTAGTTAGTATTATTCCTTATAAGAGCAGTGATTAAATGAGCAAAGTAGAAGGTAAAGAAACACTTTGCTGTTGAGTTTTATTTAAAGGTCATGATAAATGTTTGAAAGGAAAAGGTTGTGTCTCACCTTTATTGCGTACACCTCAAGTGTTTATTGAATATGGGCTGCTGTTTACATGAATAGCATTCATTAAATTACATTCATTATAGTTTTACTATGAATATACTTCTGCCAAAATAACCCACAACTGTCAAAGTCATACCTACTGAGATCAAAGAAATGATGGACTCACTGACACCTCCAAGGCATTTTCCATCTCTGATTTTTCTGATTCCTAAGTCCTCTCACTTTAGAATTTTCTCTGTCCATCTTGTTAAAATCTAAACCTGCCAGACCCCGTGACACATGCCTGTAAAAAAAGCAAATCAGGAGACTGAGGCAGAAGGATGGCAAGTTTGAGGCCAGTCTCAGCAACTTAGCAAGACCTTGTATCAAAATAAAAAAATAAATAAATAAAACAAAAAGGGCAGGGTATGTAACTCAGTGGTAAAGCACCTATGGGTTCAATCCTCAGTATGAAAACAAAAACAAAAAACCCTAAACCACTTCCTTTTTTCCTGGTCAAGAAGTTTTTGTTTCGTTTTTGGCAGTCCTGGGGATTGAATCCATGGCCTTGCAGTGCTAGACAAGCATTTGACCCCTGAGCTGTACCCCCTAACACCAAGAAGAATTTTTAACCCAGTTGTACAAATTGTTCCTTCTCTAAACATTCAAGACTGTTGTCCACTCTTGATACACCTCAGTTGAAGCTATTAATACTGGATTCTAATATTTTCTTGTGAAAAAAAAAAAAGAAAATACAATACTGTTTCAGTTCCCTGTGTCTTGAATTATTGTCTTGCTACTACTCTCTAGAATATAATCCTTTAAAAATAATTCCTTCAAAGTATAACATGAAAAATGGGCAGATAATTCTAATTGAGATCCCAGTGATATCTGATGGATGAGAAGAGTGCTTCATGTTTAGAGCTTATATGTTTAACATGTATGATGGCAGACAGGGCACAGATGTAGACAGTCTTTCTTTTCCAAGAAAGGTAAAGATGGGAGTAGCACACAATGAAGGATATTTAGCTTTGCCTATTTAAGTATTTAAGGCTTCCTTTCCTAAAAAATGGTCAACTGTACCCACCTAATTCTGTGTAGCAGGTGTGCTATTTGGAAGTAAATTCTTATAGAATGTGTGAAAAAGGTTAAAACTTTGGAATGCCTTTGTTCTCAGTTCACAAATCCTTCTCATTCACTATTTCTCTCCCTGGTGTGCATGAACAGTGTGACCTGGACAAGAATGCAGAGTCACTAGAGGATAGGTCTTGGAGGCAGGGTGCAGTACTACTCTGATGTCTGACTACCAAGTGATTATTGTGGTTTCCCAATCATATGTTAATTGGGTAGTAACAACTAACATTCTTTCCTCAATTCATGCTAAAAGCTTTCTATTCTTTTGCATGGAAACCTTTATTCATAGGAATATGTGATCCAAGAATTTTTTACCATATAAGTAAAGTTGGGTATTTTTACTCATAGTCCAAGTGGAGGGAACCCTTTCACTAATGTCCTGTTCAAGAATAATTACAAATTGTTTGTAAGCTCCTCTAGGATTATATACAGATTAAACTGATGCTCACTATGTGGGAATTCATTAAGTTATGTACCTGAGATTTATGCACTTTCTATTTATGTTATATTTAAATAAAAAGTTTATGGAAAATATGACTTTGACCAACAATTGAAATACTTTCTTTGACCAACAATTGAAACCCCCAACAAGAGACAATGCTTTGAGCCAAAGGGATTTGCAGGGCAAAACTAGAAGTAGCTGATCTATGATCTGCTGGTGGCCACAACCCCTGAAAAACTAAGGCCTCAGGAAATCCACTCTGGGTTCCTCTTCAAGGTTGGCCATACCAACCAAAGCCTGGCCTCTGGGCATCAGAGAAACCCAAGGTGGAAGGCAAATGCCCAAAAATCCCTGTTAACTTTTCTCAAACCTACGGAGGGCCAGGAACCTCTAGGCTAAAACAAAGATTCCCAGAGGCATCTGTGACTGGCTGAGAGTTTGGACTGAATATTACGGGCATCAATCTCTGGGGGGAAATGCCAGGGTCCCCCAATTTTTTTCTATAAAAATGCATGAAAACAAAACACAGGTAACAGCTTAAGAGAAAGAAATGGGCTCTATGTCCAGATTCTGGAAACTCAAGGCTTGGGAGATGGTCTGGGGAGAGAATAGTAATAAAGAAAATCGGACTCCAAAGAAGTGACTTGATCCTTCTTCAAAACTGAGTCCCAGCTTGATGCAAAAAGATAAATCTAGGTTCATGTGGCCAACACTTGGTCCTCTTCTGGGTCTTGAGTCCTCAGGGCCAGGTTCACAGATCAGCAAACTCAATTTCAAGGAAAATAGATGTGTTGAGAGAATGAGCTGCCAGTGGAGAAAGTAAGGTGCTGGTTTAATCCAGGGAAAGAGTCTTCCCCTTGGGAGGCAGCTAAATTGCACCCTGAGCTCACCTCCTGCAGGCAGATGGAGTAGGTCCTACCAGAGCTCATTCCATGCTGCACCTGGCCTTCCCTGATTGCTGGGGGTCTAGCATGCTAAGCTACCGACAACAGCTTCACCAGGTCCAGAGCCTTCCTATCCTCCCCAGACCAGCTGCGGGGGTGGGCACATCTTTTCCCAACTCCTTATTCTTCTGCCCTCTCTGGTCAGATGCATGTGCCCTCTCCTAAAGAAACATCATGATTAGGCCTAGATGCCCAAGGGCCACAATGGCCTGGCAGATCGTGGCTGTTTTCAGAGGCTCAGGAGGCTGCCCGGTCCACTCCTTGGGCACTCCTAGCGGGTCCCTGCGGCGATGCCCTATTAACCTGTTCGTCTGTTCACCATAGGAGAGGGTTGGCGGGACCACGCCGCACAGCTCAGCCTGGGTGCTCTCACTGCATCCTCGCCTCTACAGTACGGCCCCCAGCCTCCACCACGTGCCAGTGCCAGTCTTTCTCTTGCCCTCATTATTTTTAGCTCAGCGGCTGCACCCTCCTACCTGCAAGAGCTCGCCCCGCTCTCAAGACTCGTTTTGCAAGATTTGTGCCCCAGGTGGCTAACCTGACCCATACTTGAATAAACAGCAAGCACCCAACAACCCTGGTGAGCCACTCACACGGAATTTGCATTCAGCCACCCCAGAGGCTCCTGACAGCAGAGCTTTCCCACCTTCTTTTTCATCTACCAGGCCTTAGAAACTCTGAACCATTCTTCCAATCATAAGTAAATAAATAAAATTTAGAAAAAGAAAGAGATGGGAGGTCTTAAACTGATACTCCTCTGGGAGGTAGTGAGAGGCTCCTGGTACAATTTTATCCTTGGCCCCTGGCATTCTCCCCCTGAAGTCCTAAGGATTCTGGGACAACCAAGTACAGAATCCCCAATTATATTTGGAGAAAATTGAATTTGGAAAGTATTTGCAAGCTTGCTTCTCATGCTAGACACGGGTTCCACTGCTGTTTCCAAGGACAGGTTGTCCAGGGGCTAGAGTGGGGCTTTTCATATCAGTTAAGGATAAGGGTGTGCTTCTCTCAGTGTCTGCTCTTGCCAAGTGCAGCAGTAGTAACTTCAAGTTTAAACAACACGGGCAAAGTGGGATTTGTAAGGCCAGGTGTGGGTGAAGGGACCTGATGTAGAGAAAAGGAGCAGGAGGTGTGAGGTTCAAGCTTTGGGTTGCTGTTTCAGATGGGCCCTGGTGGGCTAGAGGATCTTTGCAGAGCAATCTCGGTGGGCCTCAGGCTTTCCTTGAGCCAATTAAACAACAGTTTCTCTCTTTTTTTAATATTTATTTCTTAGCTGTAGTTGGACACAATACCTTTATTTAATTAATTTATTTTTATGTGGTGCTGAGAATGGAACCTAGGGCCTCAGATGTGCTAGGTGAGCCCTTTGCCAACTGAGCCAGGATCCCAGCCCCAAATTAAGCAAAAGTTTAACTGAATAAAGGAGTCTTCTTTATTCTTCTTCTTTCATAAGGGGGGGGGGATGTCTAATTAGATTTTGTGGCCTATGCTTCAGAATTCTGATTTTCATTTTGAAAATCTGACTTTTACTCTTTGTTCATTTCCTGCATGTTAGGGTGTCAACTACAAGTGACAGGTAAACATGACTTCAGCTTGAGCCAAATGACCTGTGTGGGTCCTGGAACACTTTGGATGATCCCATTTTATTTCTATAGTATTGGATAGAATGGTTTGGCCAGTATTGGATGATTGAAGGTCTAAGAGTCTTAAGGAGAAAAGTGAGTGTTGACTGTCTTTGTTATACTTAAATTTAAAAGTTAACCTGTTTAGATTAGAGAGTCTTAAACTTCCTATAAAGCTTCACTGGATGGCTGTTAGGGGGATCTAAAAAACTGACATTTATGCATAAAATTTTTTGTGCATCATTAACATGCTTGGGGATCATAAATTCATCAAATTTTCAAAGGGATTTGGGACCCAGAAAAAGCTAAAAGTCTTTCTCATACACACCATATATAATACTAGATTCCTTTTGGGATCTGTCTCTAAATGGCCTGCAAAACAACTTTGATTCAGTGATACATAGTTTTCACACTCAACAATGTTCTTAAGTTGTCACTGGGTTAACAGAAAGTCACTCTGTTAAGAGCTAGCACTAGCAGGCCAAAGGCCCCTAGCAGAATAATGACTTGGAGCCCAAATCCCTGCTCTGCCCATGTGAATTAAACCCACCATTTACCCACCTAAGACTCTTGTGACTCTTAGTGTAAGGAGCAAATGTTGAAGTGTATGTGAAATTACTTTACAGATCACAAAATATATGGCTGGTGGCATTTACGAAAATACTGATGGGTTTTCACATGCTAGTTATAATTAAATGAACAATTATGTAAATAATTATAATTAAATGAACATTTGCATATTTTCTTCAACCATATACTTGTAAGGAAAGTCAACATACTTTGAATCCCTAATAATTATTAGACATTTTCATGTTTCATTATCTCACCTAATCCTTGAGACAACCTATGGCTTATATGCTATAGTTATTAACCCCCCGACACACACACACACTTTTTTTTTTTAAACATTTGAGGAAAGAAACATAGATTAAATTGCCTAAGGCCACCCTGCTAACAAGCACCAGGTTCCCACTCTAAACAAAATCCCTGCTTTAAAAAGTGGATATTAGATAAAGTGCAAATTTTGCTCAGATTTAAGTAAATTATATTCCTTGTGAGTTTGTTATAAAAGTACAGGAGTTTAAAATAGAGCATCCACACTTAAGATGTTCCGTCTTCTCATGGACTTTTTGCTAAAAATTTGTCTTTAACTTCCCTTCTATTTCCTCCACAGTTCAGGTGTATTAGCATCTTAACCAAAATTTATGCACATATTTCCTTATTAGTGGCATAGAGCTTCTTCAACTAATTAAGAAGGCTTAGGAAGGAAAGAGCACCTCTGTCCTCATCTCCTGCAGTTCTTCCAGTGACCCTTTGTAGTAGAAACCATTATCTTCAACAACCGGTGGAGGCTCAAACTGTTATCTGTCCACATGGTTAAATATCTCACTCAAGGTTAAATAACCAAAACAGTGTGTGTGTATGAATGTGTGTGTGTGAGTGTGTGTGTGTGTGTGTGTATGTGTGTGCGCGCACATAGCACCAAGTCATCGGCTAATGAAAATAAAACAGATTTATTTTGCTGCTCCCTGAGTTTGGGGCACATTAAAAGAACTACTACAGGCTCTGGTCCACTCTCTTTTAAATCATTTCTGAAGTAATTACCATGGCAGGTAGATTTGTTCAACAGATAGTTCTCCATTTTTGTTCCTCTTTAGTGTAAAATATATAATAGCTGAATCTGTACACAGTTTGTGGAAGATCCAGAGAGAGTAGGCAGACATCTGTTCTTATCTTTAATCATTATGTTTTAATTATGTCTTGAGAACTAGTATCTCAGAAAATTAATAACAAGAGCAAAAACAAGTATGGATCATAGTAGGGGCTTTGCTCAAAAACTTATGAAGTGTGCTGTGTTTCTATATAGGACTCAGGTTGCTGAGTAGATGAAAACGTTTTAATAACACTTTGGTATTTATACAAGGAAGAATTGATGAAATGATTATTAAAAGTAAAGTAGTGTGGTTTGATCTTTTTTTTTTTTTTTAACAGACTTGAAGACAGCCTGTCTTGGGCATAGCTAAAACCAGTTCATACTATATATCTTACTCTGTTCTGTGCTGCTGTGCCAGAAGACCATGAACAAGGTCATTTATAAACAACAGAAGTTCATCTGAGGCTGGGAATCTCAAGATGGAGGGGCCACATTTGGTGAGGACCTTTTTGCTGTGTCATAACGTGGAAGAAGGTATCACATGGAAAAAGAGAGCATATGAGAGAGAAGGGGCCAAACTCCTCTTTTATAAGGATGCCATTTCTTCAAAAACCAATTTGCTTCCTTCATAATGGCATTAATCCATTAATGAGAGCAGAGACCTCATGGCCTAATCACCTATTGTAGGTCCCACCTCTAAATATGGCTGCATTGGAAATTAAGTGTCTAACACATGAACTCCGGGCAACACATTCAAGCCATAGTACTGTTGTCTGAACTTGGACATTTCCCAAGTTACATGAGATATATGACCTCTAAATTTTAGGTATTGGCAAGTTTTACCTGTAAAGGGCCAGATAGTAAATATTTCAGGCTTTTGGGGCCACTATTATCTCTGTCATTATTTCTTCCTCCTTTCTCTTTTTTTTTCTTTCCTCCTTTCCCTCTTCCTCTTTCTTCCTCCTTCCCTTCTACAGTTATTTACAAACATATAATCGATTTGTATTGCCTTTTTAGGGCTAGCATAGCAAAGTACCACAATTGGGTGACTTCACCAGCAGAAATTTCATTATCTTTCAGTTCTGGAAGGTAGACATCTGAGTTCAAGATGTCAGCAGGGTTGATTCTTTCTTTTTCTTTTTCTTTTTTTTTTCAGTTATGTATATTATTTATTTATTTATTTCTTACATACATGACAATAGTGGAGTGTATTATATTCATAATTATCTATTCACAGCACAGTTTTTCTTATCTCTGTGTATAAAAGTTTGATTCTTTCTGAGAGCTGTGAAGAAGAATCTGTTCAAGCCTCTTTTCTAATCTTCACTGGTTTGCTGACCGTCTTTCGAGTTCCTTGGTGCTATGGTTTGAGTCCATATGTTGGAGACTTGATCCACAATGCAATGGTGTTGGGAGGTAGGACCTTACAGAGGTGCTTAGGTCGTGAGGGTTCTGCCCTCATGAGTGGATTAATGTCCTCATCCCAAGAATGGGTTTCTGATAAATGGGTGAGTTTGGTTCCCTTCCCCTCCTCTGGCTCAAGCTCTCTCGCCCTCGCCTTGTCTTGCCCGTCTGTCTTCTGCTGTGGGGTGATATAACAAGAAGGAAAGCCCTCACCAGATGCCAACATGTTGATACTGAGAGCAGAGACCTCATGGCCCAATCACCTATTATAGGTCTTACCTATAATAGGCTCCCAGTTCCCAGAACTAGGACTTCCCATTGCCTGTGAATTACTTAGTCTGTAGTATCCTGTTACAGCAGCGCAAAATGGGCTAAGACACTTGCCTTATAGAAGCGACACCCTGATCTTGGAATTTAAGTTTACATAGTGTTCTCCCTATACATATGTCTACATCCAAATTTACCCTTTTTATATAAGGTCACTGTCAGATTAGGGGCCTACACTATTCTAGTATTATTTCAAGTTAACTAAGTATATTGACAGTGACCCTATTTCCAATCAAGTCACATTCTGAAGTTCTGGATATTATTTTAACAAATGAAATTTGGGGGAGACACAGTTCAATCCATAAGACCATTCTTAGCTCATCTAGATAGGTCATGGAGTGTATGTACTTTGTTGATCCCTTTAGTAAAATTCTTATTTATTCTAAAATCCTATAATTTTCTATTCTATGTGACTTTTTCTATTCTACATGATTTTTTTTTTTTTTTTTTTTTTAGATGGGGGCCTCACTACTTTGCGAAGGCTGGCCTTAAACTTGTGATCTTTCTGCCTCAGCCTCCTGAGTAGCTGGGAACAAGCAACCATGCCCTGTTGTATGGGACAAATTGTCTATTGTATTTATTCAATTAACAAATTTTATTGAGCACTTACATATGCTCAAGCACTATCCCTGGTGCCAGGACACAGAAGTGAAAACCTGATAAAAATTCTTTTCCTCCCAAGTCTTAATGTCTAATATGAAAAGCAGACCCCCAACAAAATAAACAAAAACAACCCAAAATACATAAGATGGCAGTAGGTTCTAAGAATAAAATTTAAGGGGCAAGAGAAAGGGAGCCATTCAATTGAATTTTAATAGAGCAGTCAGGGAATGTTTCACAGAAAAAGTAACATTTGAGCAGAGAAGAGACCTGAACGAGGTGAGGAATTAGCACATGATATCAGGTGCTATGGTTTGGATATGATTTGATTATGTTCCCCAAGGATTCATGTGTGGAAAGTGTGTGCTGAGTGTGGTGATGTTGGGAGGTAGTAGAACCTTAGAATGTAGGTTAAGTGCAAGGTAAGTAGGTCACTGGGACCACTGCTCTCAGAAGAGATTAACGTAGTTCTCAGGGGACCCAGTTAGTTCTGTGAAAGTGGGTTGTTATTTTATAATAGGGAAGGTTCAGCCATCACTGGGGTGTTTTAGAATCCCAGGACATCAGAGTGAAATTATCAGTTGTCAGATTCAGTTGTCAGTGTTTGCTTTAACATCTGACAAAGCTTCCTGATCTACATCCCTGCAGACCATTGGGTGCTGTGGGTGAGGCGAGGCCCTCCTCTGCCATGGCCCCCTAGGAAGCTGTCCTTCTGTTGAATACTGTACCTTTGCTCACTCTCAATTCGAGTGGACTGTCCTTTAGTGTATTTATAAATGATGGATTCAGTTTCTGAAATTAAACTTTTTATTTGCGGTTTTCCAAAAAAAAAAAAAAAAAATGTGGGTTGTTATAAACAATCATGTGGGTCATTATAAAAGAGCTCTCTCTACTCTCTGGCTTTCTATCTCACCATGTAATCCCTCTGACATGTACCTCTACCACAATACTATGTGCCAGGAGGTCTTCACCAGAAACCAAAAAACCAAAAAACAAAAAACAAAAAAAAAAAAGGGTTTGCCCAACCTTAGACTATCATTCTTCAAAACTGTAAGTTAAATAAATGAACTTCTTTTCTATATATGTTATCCAGCCTCAGATGTTTCATTATGGCTAGTACATTTAGGGAAGTCATGTTTCTGTCAAATGAAAGAGCAATCTAAAGTAGAAGTGAGGGCCAGAACAGCAAGACCAAGGTGTGCTTGAGTAAAAAGGAGGCAAGAGAGAAGATGAAGAGATGAAATCAGAGATATGTGGGGTGTGAGGTGTTCAATGGTGAATAGTCTTGAATTACCACCTTAGATAAGGGTCAGTGTCAGGATGAGGGTGGGGCAAGCAAAGCACACATTTTAAGGAGGCAGTCATTCTCAGAACTCTGCAAGTGCAGGGTTGGCACCTAAGAGTGAGTTCCTCCTTAAATTTTGCACCCCGGGAATCTCCCAGGCCTCACCCTAGTTCTGGTCCAGGTAAAAGCTTTGGATTCAATAACAAGTGGGACAGGAAGCCTCTGGATGGTTTTTAGGAGAGGGGCATGAATAACATTAAGTTTTATTAGAATTACTCTAACTGCTGTATTTAGGACAAGGATAGGAAAAATGAGACAAGTTAAAAGCCCACTGAACTAGCTTCCCAAGAAAAAGTGAATCAAGGCTTTATACCCAATAATCCACCTAGGGGTGGGCCACCCTAAAAAGCTGTCATGCATATAACCAGTGTAACTTGTGTTGTCTTTTTATTTTCACATGACTTTCTTTGGAGGTCATCTGAATACTAGACTCTATGGCAGTTACTGGGATTCCATTCAAAGAATCAGCAAGAAATGGTCCCTATCTCAAAGAATTAATATTTTCCTTCCTTTCTTCTTTTTTTCCTTCCTTCTTTTCTTTTATATTTTGAAATTTTGCAAAAACAAAAGCAAGCAAACACCAAAAAGTCTAAGTCCTCACTCTTACCTTCTTAGGAATTCACTATGCTTATTTTCTGATGCATGTATCTATGCCCATTCCATTTAGAATAGTAAATAAATGATGATAAGAATTAGGGTACAACTTAGGAAATTGGCCATGATTTATTATGAATTCTCATGAAAATATTAGACCTCCCTTTCACTCATAGGATCAGGAATTTGGGGGACCTAAATATTAGAGGTCCTCACACTCAACCCTCTCATTTGTCTGATGATGAGACTAAGACCCAGAAAGACAAACCTCTAATTACCCACCTACTTACTGGTTGAG
The DNA here is from genome assembly GCF_048772815.1 of Callospermophilus lateralis. Classification (NCBI taxonomy): domain Eukaryota; kingdom Metazoa; phylum Chordata; class Mammalia; order Rodentia; family Sciuridae; genus Callospermophilus; species Callospermophilus lateralis. Next base: position 76,065,491 of record NC_135307.1, on the reverse strand, counting down.
TGTGGCAGATTGCATTTTTAAAAGCTGTCTACAGTAATCTGTTTTGTTCCACATGCTCTTGAATGCAACTTTGACACTGATCACTGAGAAGATGGGCGTCTATGTTCCCTGCCTTGAATCTGGGTATATCGCTTTCCTGTAGCTGCTGTAAACAAATCATCAAAAACTTGTGGCATAAAACAACACATATCTATTATTTTACAGTTCGAGAGATCAGAATTCCAAAATATGTCTTAGTAGGATAAAATCAAGATATTGGCAGGGCCAGATCCTTCTGGAAGCTCTAGGGAGAATCTGTTTCCATGCCTTTTCAAGCTTCTAGAGGCTGCCTGCATTCCTTGGCTCATGGCCAGCATCCTTCTGCCCTCTGCTTCTGTATCATATCTCCTTTTCTGATTCTGAACCTTCTGGATTCCTGTTATAAGGACGTTTGGGATTATATTGTAGCCACCTGGATCATCCAGGATAATCTTCCTATCTCTGGGTCCTTAACTCAATCACATCTGCAGAGCCCCTTTTGCCAGGTCAGCTAACAAATTTACAGGTTCAGGGATTAAAATGTGAACATTTTAGAGTGCTCTTTGTTCTGCCTAACAAACCAGGTCAATTTATGACTACAGGAGAATTGAGGTTATGTGATATCCAAGGCAAGGTCATGAAAGTGATATTGTCAATTGTCTTGAATCCCTTGCTTTCAGAACCCAGTTGCCCTTGCCATGCCTTGAGGAGGCCCAAACTAACCCAAGTAGAAAGGCTACAGGAGAAGCCATGTGTCAGTGTCCTGAAGAACAGCCAGCTGTGGCCTCAGATGATACCAGCATCAGTCAGCACCCATGTGAATGAAGATGCCCCCACAAGATTCCAGAACATAGCTGTCACTTCACTTAGCTTTCACGTCTTCCCACCTGAGGCTCTAGGTATCACAAAGGGGAGATAAGTATCTCCACTACACTCTGTTGAAATCTTGATCCACAGATAATATGAGAGATAATAAAACAATTGCTGTTGTTGTAAGCCACGAGTTTGGAGGTAATTTGTTACAAAACCATACATAACTAATATGGAGAGCCACACAGCAGAACCTAGGTCTTTAGTTTCCCAGCTTTAGTGCTTTTTCCCACCTCAATTATTACCTTTCAGTCAAGCAAGAAAACCAGTGGTTGATGAGCAGCTATTAGGAACAATGCCCTCTGGAAAATGCAAAGAATATAAAACTTGCTCTTCATTCTCAAAAAAACATTCCCTTCTCCAGTGAGAAAGACATCCAGGTACAGAGTTGGGAGGCTGGTAGGCAAGGCATGGTAAGAGATGGGAAGAACCCCAAGTGTGTCACAGGAAAAGGAGAGAAAAGAGAGTCCAAGGAATATTCTGAAGGTTAGTTGACAAGACTTCCAGGTGAGGAAGGCGCAGAAAGAAGAGGTAAGGATTCTATTGTTTCTAGCTATTAATGTACATAGGAAATCTAGGGGGAGACCCAGGCCTGAGAAAACTTTATGATGTGCAATCTGGTCATCAGTGGAGCTAAAATCTGTTCTCGAAAGCATTTTCATCACTAAACAATACATGGTTCCCAATGATGGAGCAGTTAGAGAACTAACTGGGATCACCTTTGGGGGTATCTGTACTATTTATTTAAGGAATTAGACTTCTTAGCACTCATTCCCAGTGCATATCTGGTTTTCAGTACCATACATGGCAGATGCTCCAGTTTCACATAAACTAGTAGCAGTTGTTCATCCCAGTAAGCCAGAGAAGGGTGTGTGGAATAGGTGTTGTCATCACTATTTTACTTCTAATAATATATTCAGAATGTGGAGTGCTCCTTCCCCATGTGTGCATCCTCTTAAGCAGAAAGCTTTTCTCGTCCCAGAGATGAAGCAATTTTCTCTCCATTGTCTGTTGAATCCTGAGACATTTTCATATGAATTACAGGAATACCCAGACACCACCCTAACCCTAACCTCTAACCCTAACCCCCATGAACATATTCTGTTTTATTTTTACAATGGGTCACTTTCACAATGAGTTAGAAAGTTTGCTTCCACACATTTATAAACATGGTATTTCTGTCTGAAGTTGGGAAAATGTTTCTTTTTCAACAATGTTCATGACTCCATGGAAAATCAGTGTCTTAATGATCTGATTTGCAGAAAATGCTATTTGAATTTACTTGAGCCACAGAGGAATTACTTCCTTCTACCTTTTATTTCATTCTTCCTACAGGCAGAGATGGTATGTTTGACTCTATGGGAAGTTAGAAAAGCCCATGATTACTATAATACACATGAAACATTCAAATGGTTGAGAAAAAATTAAAGGACTTTAAGTTTTATGGTTTTAGATGGGATATGCATAAAAATAGGCATATCAATGCTCCATTTTTAAAGAAATAATATTTTCCTGATTATAAAATACATAAAACTTTACTTTTAAAATTTCAGAAATTATTACATTGCTGGTGGGACTGCAAATTGGTGTAACCACTATGGAAAGCAGCATGGAGATTCCTCAGAAAATTTGAGATGGAACCACCATTTGACCCAGCTATTCCATTCCTTATTTATACCCAAAGGACTTAAAATCAGCATACTACAGTAATGCAGCCAATGTTTATAGCATAATGCGGTCAATGTATATAACAGCTCAATTCACAATAGCTAAACTATGGAACCAACCTAGGTGTCAATAGAGGAATGGATAAAGAAAATGTGGTATATATATTCAGTGGAATATTATTCAGCTTTAAAGAAGAGTGGAATTATGACATTTGCCAGTTAAATGGATGGAGTTGGAGAATATCATGCTAAGTGAAATAAGCCAGTCCCAACAAACCAAAGGCATAATGTTTTCTCTAATATATGTATGTTAATTCACAATAAGGCAGGAAGCACTAGAGAAGAATAGCATTACCTTAGATTAGGTAGAGGGAAATGAAGGGAGGGCAGGGGAGGAGATGTGGGGATAGGAAGGATAGTAAAAGGAAACAGACATTATTACTTTATGTATATATGTGACTGCATGACCAATGTAATTCTACAACATGTACACTCAGAGAAATAAGAAATTATACCCCATCTATATATGATATAGCAAAATGCATGAGTGCATTCTATTGTCATGTAAAACTAATTAAAATAAAAAATTAGAAAATATGTTAAAGGCACTAAGAAAAAAACAAAAATCTCTTGTGAATCTTTACCCAGAGATAACTACTGTCTATAGTTTGAAAAAAAATACTTTGGGCCTCATGCTTTGCAGAAAAACCCTTGGAAATTCTTAATGAAATTATGCATCACTTGCTGATTTACAAACCGATTTTTTTAACCAGGGTGTTTTGTTTTTGTTTTTTGTTTTTGTTTTTGTTTTGTTTTTTTGACTTACCATATCACAAACAATTTTATGTCAAATTTTATTTAGGAAGACAGGTTTTCGATGGGCTGGATATACTTATTACATTAATGTTGGACTATACATTGATTTTATTTATATTACATTTATCTTCTTTCTCCTTAGTCAATACATATTTACTGCAGACCCACTATAAGCCCAGCATTGTTCTAGGAAGTGAGGACAAGGAGAAGAATGAAATAGACAAAATCATTACCACCTGTGAATTTGCATTCAAAAAGGGAAGACAGGTGACAATCAAATATTAGACAAAACACGCAGTGTGATAGGTGGTGTAGTAGTTCTCTGCCTATTATTTAATAAAAGCTTTGCATATGGACTTCCACGATTTGTATTTTCAGAATAAAATCTTATTTAATAAAAACTGAAAGTCAGGCACAGTGGTGCACACCTGTAATCCCAGTAACTCAAAAGATTGAGGTAGGAGGATTTTAAGTTCAAAGCCAGCCTCAGCCATTTAGCAAGACCTTTTCTCAAAATAAAAAATAAAATGTATCGGGATGAAGCTCAGTGGAGCTCTCTTAGGCTCAATCCCAAGTACCATCAAAACAAACAAACAAACAAACAAAAACGAAAAGAAAAAAATAAAAGAAACAGTTTACAGTCCTTATCTACAGTTTGGGTTTGGATGCATTATAACTGCACCCAAAACTCCAGAGAATCAAGAGTGCTCAATTGTCTAGTACTTCAAAATAAATAATCTCAAATAGGCTTAAAATAACAATTATTATATCTCTTATTGCTCTGTAGATTGACTGGGCTCAGTTGGGCATTTTTTACTTGGGGTATCCTGCACATGCAGTCAGGGATAGCTGGGGCCTCAGACATCCACGGGTCTTATGGTATTTGAACTTTTAATATAATATGTAACATCCCCTTGAGAGAGCTTTCCAAGTTCATAAGGCAGAGGCTACTCTACTTTTAGCCTCTCGCCAGAAATCACAAAAAATCCCTTACACCATACTCTACAGAGAAGACTAAGACTCTAGATTCAATATAATAGAGGTCTTCACAAAGTTGTGTGCATACCAACAGGCATGGTTCATCAGGGAACCTTTGAAGAGACTGGATTCCATAGCAGGAAATGTGGCTTAGACAAAATGAAATTACACAATCATAGATCAACCCCACAGAGCTCAGCATAAACTAGGTAAAGATCCCTTTCTAAAACAATTTCAAAGACACAAGCCTGCTAACTCTCTGGATCAAGTAAAGCTGGCAGAGGGAAGAATTGCTGATAGAGCCATTATCTCCATAGGCATGACTGATGGGTGGGGCTGGTAAACCTAGACATCCTTCTGTTGGGGAGAGAGGACTCCTGCCACTGGGAGTGCGAAAGCAGTATTTGTTTCTTTTCTCCAGAAGGAGCTAAGCACATCTGAATACCCAATTCTGCTCTGTTCAGCGCACCAGGTATGCTGTGCTATCGCTGCTCTACGATACACACAGTGGCAATCTGGTCCTATAACTCCTAAATGCATTTTGGACCTGATGCTAGTCTCTTTAAGTGCATTTCATTCCTATTGTTTCACAAGAACCTCATTTTTCAGATTAGGATACTGAGGCACAGAAATGAAACAGTTTGCAGCAACACATAGATAAGTGGTATCCCAGGATTCAAACCCAAACAATCCAATACCACAGCCCACTCTCTTGATGGTTGCCCTCCTCTGCCTGGAGAAAATCACTTCAATTCTCTGGGTTGCAGGTTCCTCATCTGTAAAGAGCTAACATCCCTTCCCTTACACACTTGTGCTAAGAAGTGAGAGTCTGCCCAGTTTTGCCACTTAGAAGCTATGGAACCTTGCACAAATTGTTCAACCTTTCTGAGCTGTGGTTTACTTATCTAATCAATGAGTACATTATATTCTTATGAGGAGCTGATGGCACGATGCATATAAAGTACAGTGTATAGCATAAGGGGCTTGATAAATGCCATTAATTGGCATTAATATTATTGCTTATGTTGTAACATGGTTTTGAGGTTCTTTACTTAAATCTAATACCCTTACAAGTCTCTTGCTGAAATTTCTGTTATTTTGTCTGATTTTTACTGTTCTCTTATTTTCCCACCCAGGAAACAGCTGCACATTTGGGCAGAGGGACATAGAAAGCATTGGTAGATAGTCACGTTGCCACCACAGATGTCCCTGCCTTGGCTGAGGACAGAAAACAGCAGCCAATATTCACAGAGGACTGCAGATGTTCTCCTTCAACTTGGATCAGAAGGGCTATTATGGACAACACAATGTGTGGGTATTGCAGACTTTTCTGTTCGAAATGGAATATTGCAGAATATGCACACATTCATCCAAAGCTTATTGAATACCTACTCTGTGATGATTGTCTTGGAAATACAAAGATGAATGGGACATACTCCCTGTCCCCTAGGACCACAAAATACAGACAAGGAGACAAAACACACATAATTAACTATAGTGCAGTGTGAGGAGTTCTATGTATAGCAGAAATACAAACAGTGGTTGATCTCAGAAGGAGACATTTTGTTAGAAGAGGCTTAAAAGGAGACAAGGGAGGCTTCTTGGAGGATGTGGTATTTTATCAGTTCTGTAAATAATGGAAGGACTTTAATAAGAGATAGGGTAGGACAAAGATCATGGAGGTGGAGGAAATGATATGAAGGCAGATGGAAAGGAAGGACAGGGAGCCTACCTGTTAAAGCAGGGAGTGTGACATGTGCTACGGATGGCTGGGCCACCTCCAACCATGACTTCACCTTCCCTGGTCATCTTCCATAATGTGACACCTTCTGGTCATTGAGTCATAAGCAGAAGATTGCTGGGTTAGGATTCGGGGAGAGTATTTCCTTTACCCGTAAAAACAGGACAGGCTCAATTAGCAGGCACTTTCCTTCAACTTTTGCCCTTCACAGTCTCTCCTTTCTTCTCCTGGGAATGGTGGGTGAGATTCCTGGAGGGGTATCTTGAGGTCATGGGGTGATAAGCAGAAGAAAACCATAGAGACAGGAGCTTGGGTCATCATCAGGCACCTTACCAGCCCTTGGGTGGTAAACCTCTTAATTTCTTATTTGGTGAGAAAAATAGCTCTCTGTTTGTTTAAACCAGAGTACACTGGATGTTCTGTTAATTCCAAAGGAATTGATAGAGGGGGCAATAATGACTTAAGGCATATAAGGCCAAAAATAAATAAATAAATAAATAAAAGAGGGGGGTCTATATTGTGAAGAGCCATAGAGTCCACATGTGGAATGACTGTTCCTTATGTAGTAGGCAGAGGTGAAGTGTAGCCAGGTGGTAGAGCATCTGCTCAGCATGCAAGAGGTCCTTAATTTTATCCCAGCACATTAAACAAAAGCAAAAACCACTTGTTATTTCCTGGTCAATGGGAAACCAGAGAAGGTTTGTGAATAGTAATAATACTGAAACTGTGCTGTAGGAGAAATTGTTTGACAACAAAAGAGAAAGTGCTTGGAATCAAAGACACTGAGTAAGAAGGAGTTCTAAAGGTTGCTGTACAAAGTAGTGCCTCCTATTACAATCTCTATAACTAGCAGGTATATCTGTATCATCAGATATATGTAGTTGATCATTTCTATATTTAGGTAAAGTGTACTTATAAAACTTGGTCCTGTTACTAATTTGTAAGTCTAACTAAGATGATATTTTGCTCTACAAATCAGTTCCTTAAGCGTCCTTTGCAACCAGACTATAATTTCTTCCCCTCATTCTTTCCCATTTCCTACTTAAAAATTTTCCTTTCCCACCACCCTTAGTAGGAGGGTAGTAATAAGCAATGAAGGGAGGGAGACAGGTGAAGGCATTTCACGGGAAGAACTAACCAGTCTTGCAAATTGTTTAAATGTGGCAGATCAAGAAGCAGGATGAATGAGAAATGACTCCAAGCTAAGGCCTGTGTGGCTCAAAGTCAGGAAAGAGAACGAAAGGCATGCAGAAGGGGTGGGAAATAGTGGGTTCTTCAGGCCAGTGACTGCCAGAAACTGTCTACATTGGGCGGGTCCCTTCAGGGAGACCTCCTGGTGCTGCACCTTGGTTTAGGGGATATAAAGATCAGTGAGACCCTTGAGGATCTCACACTTCATCCATTTGTAAACATTCATTGAGTTGTCTACTGGTAACCAGGCTTTGTGTAAGTGAACACAAATACAATATGCTAAGTTCCAGGGCTCATGGCGTTGGATAATAGAGAAAAACAGATAAACTAACAATGGCAAAGCAAGACATGCCAGAGGTGTGTAGCGGAAATGTTGGGATAAGCAGAAAATTGGAGGGATGTTGCCTTCACAATAGAGAGGACCTGTCTGAATGCTAAGTAGGCAAAAGCATTCCAGACAGAATAGACAGTATGTGACCGAGGTGTCACCACACCTAGTACATCCTGCCATTGGGCTGCTGCAGCAGTGGTGGGGGAGGAGTATGTGTAATTAAGTGGATGAATGAAGCCCAAAATGTAATCTGCAATTTACTTGTACAATTTTCTTAACCTCTCTGAGCCTCCTTTGCTTCTCTGTTAAATGGGAATAATTCCGTGGGACTTTTATGAGGATTAAATGGGATAATGAATGCTTAACACAGTGCCAAGCATAGTAAATGCTCAATAAATGTTAGTTGTTGTTATCCAGTAGTCACAAGCTGGATTAGATGGGCATTTTAGAAAGACAGCAGTAGTGTGTGCGAACAGACTGTGGATACAGGAAATCCACCTGGGAGCAAGAAGACGGAGCTCAGTGTGATAGGTGGTAGTGGACAGCCCTGGAAGATGATCAGAACATAAATATCCAGCTAGCCCAAATAGAGTTTCTTAAATAGGCTGGCATAGTAAATTGTAAATTCAAATGCTTCAAAAATGAAAACAATAACAAACTACTAGTAATCTGGGAAAAAAATGTTTAATTTATGGAATCGATCCTGAAGGTACTGGCATTTCCTTTAATTCTAGAGGGTCAGGTAGCTTCATTCAATGTAATATGTTTTGCACTTTTCCATCCGATTCTATTACACCATGGCCTTTATTCAGGCAATGGAGTATTTAATCAGATATAAAAAGTATGTCTTGAATATTTACTGTGCGCAAAGTATTAGTAAAAGTGTCATAATCTTTAGCACAAGATCCAAGTTTGTTCGACAAGGTTGTTCTTGTGCTAAAGAGCCCTGGGGGAAAAGAATGTATGATTTTTAAAATTTGAAGATGTAGAAGCAAAAAAAAAAAAACAGTTATAAACAACTCTGAAAATTCAATCACTGAGTCTTTCTAAACTAGTATAATACTCAAAATAAGAAAAAAAAATAACCTCAAAACTTTCTCATGGAATTTGTTCAGGTCCCAAATAACATGATTCTACGGTGCTGTCCTGACCTGGGAAAACCAAGACACCTCCTCAGCTGTCTGTGGACCTCAAGAGGGTTTGTTCTCATGGATGCACGTGAGTCTGAATGTTCAACAGGGTTTCCTACAGTTCTCTCAATCCAATGGTGGGTGGTGTAGTAAACAAAATCACCACAGACACTAGGACCATTGATCTAGAACCTACCATGTGCACATTGCTTATCACTAACCTGTATAGTAGCCATAACACAGGCATCGCCATCCCCATTTAACAGAAGAAAAGAATGAGTGCCCAAAGGTTCAGGATGAGGAGGCAAGCTGAGGCTAAACTGGGGTTGGCTGACTCTGTAGCTAAGTTCTTTCCACTTCCTTGGTGCCTTCTGAAACTACCTGGTGGTTGATCTGACTGACTCTTCAATAGACTTTGTGTTTATTGTTCAGACAGACACATAGTTTGATTTGCCTTCTGGATTTTTTTTCTTAACATTTTCCCTTCCAGATTATAAGAACAATAAACACTCATTGGAGAAAACAGAAACATGTAGAAGCATTATACCTACAATTTTTTGGTTAGGTTGCCAAGGTGAAATTTCGTTGTCCTCATTTCAAAAGAGTGCTCACTTTCTCTCTCTCTCTTTCTCTCTCTCTCTCTCTCTCTCTCTCTCTCTCTCTCTCTCTCTCTCTCTCTTTCTCTCTCCCCCCCCCACACCTTTCTCCCCCCTCCCTCTTTATCTTTTGGTACCAGTGATTGAATTCAGGGGCACTCAGTCACTGAGCCACATCCCCAGCCCTATTTTGTATTTTATTTAGAGACAGGGTCTCACTGAGTTGCTCAGTGCCTCGCTTATGCTGAGGTTGGCTTTGACCTTGCAATCCTCCTGCCTCAGCCTCTGCAGGGTGCACCACCATGTCCAGCAGGCGTGCTCTCCCTTATGCGTTGAATTGGAAAGAAAATGCTTTCAATCTTTGTTCTGTCAAATTTCAATGATATCAAATGAATAGGTTCTGTGGTGAGGACAGGATTTTCTTCTTTTTTTTTTCTAAATGAGAGTCAGAGGTAGAGGGTGGCGTATATAAGCAGTTTCTTGGACATGGCAAGAAGGATGTCCTTCTATGGTCACCGTGGTACAGGCTCAGGCTCACATGTTTTAGGAATCCATGTGTGTTACATTCAAGTTATATCAAGTAGATCCCAATCCATTGCCACAGCTTTCTACCAGGGCTTAAGGAGGGTCTGTGTATTGGTTGTAAGCCAGTGATGCAACAATGATAATCTTGTTTCTATGTTAAAAAAAAAAAAAGACACAGAAAACCCGATGTCATATGAAAAGCACAGGAAGAGCAGTTGCCCAGTGCCAGTGCCCCGCTATATCCATGTGCCCAGCCTATGTATTAATGCTACTAAACTCTGAGACTACCCATCGGCACTTGAGATAACTGCTGCCTTTCCCTTTTTCACCAAGGCTTCAAGAACATGTATATTCTAAGATTTTGAGGCAACTCTGCCCCATTTTTCATATTTTTTATTAGTGCTTGAAACTTCTCTGGCTCCCAGCTGGAGTAATTTCTCTAGCTTGAAATGTGCTTTTCAAAGTGATTTGACCTCAATATATTTAAATTAGCAAAGTTCACACAAAAATCTTAATTCCTCACTTCTCTTGTCAAATCGGAAGATCTGGCAGTACTGGCTAGAGTTCATAGATGGCAACAACTGGCTGAGACAGTGGCCACTGCTCCTGGGTGCCCTACTGCTCTGGATACTGGAGTTGCAGTCTCTGGTTTCATTGCTTTAGCACCTTGTGCTTCTTACAAGAGGGGGGCATTTCTCAGTGCTCATAGCTCTAAGGCAGGGAGAAGGAAAAAAGGCAGACGGGGAGGGTGTTGGGCTGCCAGCCAGCTTCAGGCATGAAATGTCTGCCTTGTGTCTTAAACACATCTGATGGTCAGCACTCAGGACCCTTGACTCCATCACAGGTTCAATTTGTAAGTACTGGTCCTGGGTTCTAATCCCACTTTGTTGCAAATTGGTGGTATGACCTTGAACAAGTCACCCTCTCACTTTCCTTCCCTTGTCTGTAAAATGACTTCCAGTGGCCTCTTATCTCAGAAGCTTCCCCTGTGTAGCACACTGTCTTCTTTTTCTCTTTCATCTCTTTGTCAGGGTTACCCTAGGCACTTAGCTCTAGGGCAGGTGATCCTGACTGAGGAAGGAGAAAGAACACCGAGGGAGGGGCATGAGAGGAGGAAAAAACCAATGTAAGGAGAAATTCAACCCAGAGATAAGCAGAGAAGTGGTGAAGAGAAGGAGCTCCAAAGCTGATGTTTAAAACATCTAACAATGAGGTAAGTATGACCCGTATCGTCTTATAATTTACACAAAATTGCATGACATTTTAAGAGAAATATTTATTATAGAAAACATGAATACAACAGTTACTATTATGGTATTATGGTATTATGTAAAAATGTGGATGTGTAACCGATGTGATTCTGAAATCTTTGTAATGTTTTGAATAAAAAAAAAATAAAAAAAAAATAAAAAAAAATAAAAAAAAAAAGAAAACATGAGAACTGAGAAATTTTAAAAGTAAAGGAAAAAAATCAACTATAATTGTACCACTTAAAGTCAAGGACTGTTTAACTTTGGGAATATGGTTTTCCCTAAGCTTTTCTTTAAAATTCTTTTTATAAATGATACAGTATAGAACTTTGATTTAAAAACAAAATATCATTAACTGTTCAAGTTAAAACATGGTATAGGTATACTGGTACACTTTTGTTTGCTTGCTTGCTTTTTACATAGGCAGAACTTCAAGCAAAATGCAAAACAAACTTTTTTGTTATTACAAAAAAAAGTCGAACCAAATTTTTTGTTATTACCCTTTCTATTTACCAGTATAGCTTAAGGGTTTTTACATCATACTGAAATATGAATTATTGGTTTTATAATTAAAGAGTTTTAAATAAGACCTATTTGCAAAGTTTTTAATGAAGGAATAATTGCATTCTGACTTTTAGGACTTAAAAGCATGTTCCTAAAATCATTTTTCTTTTCTTTATTCTTTTTTTTTCTTCTTCTTTTTAAAGTAAAGGTTTTCCTTTGGGAAGGCCTGAGGTGTCATTTCAAAGGTCGAGCATTCCTTATGTCTATTATATCATGAGAAAGCCCCCTTAAAATTGATGATTGTACCAGTTTTCTCAGCGTAGCCTAGAGACAGTTAAATTCGGGTTTAGATAACCTCCTTTTGATGCACAAAGGTAAGAAGATGCGATTAAAAATGTTTATAAAAGTGAAAGAATAACCTCACTGCTGAGAAAGAGCATATCTATAACTTTTCTTGTCATTTAGTAGACTCAGACACAGGAAAGAGGAGAGGCCACTTCTGCCCAAGTAGGGGCACTTGTTTGGAGTTCAGCTTACCTGATTTGCAGAAGATCTCTAATCTTATCAGAATTGAACTACCTGCCTTATTCATTTTCTGCTTTGCTGATACCCAAGCTGGCTTTTTTTTTTTTAAACCAAGAATGCTAAAGCCTGGGGCATACTTCTGGGTGTTCTTAAGACTTAAATGCCACTGCTTAAAGAGTTAAAGATCTCTAAGGATGCGGTGTAAGGATGATAAGGCAAATCACCCACTGGAGATGTTCCCCTTGTCCTTTACCAAAACAAAGTCTGAGGAACATGGAATGCATCCAACAATTTAGGGAAACTCTACCATGCCAAGCCAAAGATTAGTATTAGATTTTTTTTTAAGGTAGAGAAAGTTCTCATTGTAATAATTTATCTTTGAAAACAAGAGTTTATTTTTTCATTTATCAAAAGTTCAACATTTCCCTCTTAGGAAAAATGCTTTGAGGGATACATTATATCCAGGAAAACACTCACTAACAACATATTTGTGTTTTTCAGTTTAAACTAAAAACCCTTCTTAAGAGATTAAAAAAAGAAAAGAAATTTCATCATTAGGACCATCCCATTGGAACTGGCTGTTAAGAGTTTGGTGATTTTGGCTTTGTTTACAGCCTCAGTAATTGTTTTAGTCTACAGCAAGGGGAAAGTTGCCCCCCAAAGGTATTTTTAAATAAAAGGAAAGACTCTCTGCAGTACCTGTTCTGTTGCCAAGAGGAATTCAGTTCTGTACCTGAATGAAAGCTTAGTATTTGGAAACTAGGTGTAACTAGCACTGGAGATAAGGCAATTCAATTGAATTGTAAAGGGGACAACTTTAAAATTTTGTATCAGTTACACTTATTAGAAAAAGAAAGAGAATAAAGGAGAAGAAGTAAAAGAAAAATGCCCTTTTTAGTCAATATGGTCAGAAAGAAAGATTCACTTAAGTGAGTTGCATTCTGATAAAGTAAAAAAAATTTAGCTCTTAAAGCCCTAAATTCTACTCCCTATACCAAAGTCTCAAATTATAAGTAGGTTGACTCAAGATTGGGGATGATGATGTTTTGGTACAGGTTGATTTCTAAATTAAAGACTGTTCCTTTACTTAGAATTCTCTCTTTCAGAATTAGTCATGCTGAATCCTTCTAGATTTTATGATGCTTACTCAAATTTTAAATGAAAACCTTTTTTTTTTTTCTAGTGAAGCTCACTATATGTGATTGACATGTTGGTGGGAGGCACAGGGCCTCTGCAAAAACATTTGAAAATGAAACACTCCTAGTGCATAATCCCTTCCTCGGCTATGAAGGTTTTCAAATAAGTGAAAAAGAGAAAAATGCACTTGAGATTTTTGCCTACAAGAAGAGGGTATGTGCATATGAATCTCACTGTGAAGTGCTGACATTTGACACCGTTTTGAACCCTGAATGCAGCTGGTCATGGGCCTCTGAATTCTCTCTCACCTTGTTCCTTGTGGCCTCTCACTTATCCCTCTGGCCAAGTGCCCTGTGCCTTTCCAGATTCTTGTTCTGCAGAGGCTGAAAGCAGGGCAGAGGCTATGCCCGAAATGTTAAAGCAGGGTTCAGCAACAGTTATCACCGGTTATCATTCCAAAGAGACCTCAACCTGAGCTAGTGGAAATTATCTGTTGGGGTACAACAGCTTTGGTGGGTTTGTAAATAGTCATAATTGAATAAGTACCAGACACAGTGCTTTGGGAGAGCTCCTTTCCTGAAGGAGCTGCTCTGGATATGTTGTTGGGGCTTCTGTGGTGCGGTCGCCATGGAAGCATTGGGTGTGGTGAGAGATTAGGCCGCTGCAAAGTCATTGTGCCTTGCCAGATAGAATTATCCTTTGATGTATACTGGGGTCTAAATTGTTTTCTTTCCTTTGATACATTTAAAATTAAGATTCCGTGTTAATCCCTAATTAATTCCAAGATCAAGCTTCTATTTTAGCTACTTCAATGAGTGATGTTGGAATGCTTTTAGGGAAGTGAAGCCATAATAAAATAATTTCCAATTACCTTAAATACCTTGTGGGCATGGTTATTAGGCATGGCTGTATTAAGTATGGGATTTTTACATCAGAATGGCATGATTTTAAATCAGAAGTCATTTAAAGTCATAAGTGGAGTACTTATGACAAGAGTTCAAAAGAAAAAAACAGGAGAGTTAGAAACTGCTATCAAAAATGAAAGTTTGGGGCTAGGGATGTGGCTCAAGCGGTAGCACGCTCGCCTGGCATACACCACATAAAAATAAAATAAAGATGTTGTGTTCACTGAAAACTAAAAAATAAATATTAAAAATTCTCTCTCTCTCTCTCTCTCTCTCTCTTTAAAAAAAAAATGAAAGTTCACCTTAGTATGAAAATGGTAAGGGCTGAAGTTGTGGCTCAGTGGTAGAGCGCTTGCCTAGCCCATGTAAGGCACTGGGTTCGATCCTCAGAACCACATATAAATAAATAAATAAATAAATAAATAAATAAATAAATAAATAAATAAATAAAATTCTATAAATAAAGGTAATTCTGTCCATCCATAACTAAAAATATATTTTTAAAAATACTGAATCATGAGTTGTAAGACTTATATGGATTAAATATTAAGTCTAAAAACTCAGTTTAAAACAGCTGGAAAAGATGAAGAAAGATGGGAGGAGGTATGGAGAAAGAAGGGAACCTGTGGTTGATCAGAGCTTTTTCTAATCTGAAATCTGCAAAGTCAACCCCTGCTCCTGCAGGGCATCATGCAGGCCCTGACAGGGTCATAGACAGCTGACCTGGGCTGGATCCAGGCAAAACTGTGAGGGACTTAATGAGTCACCCTTTCAGACATTCCCAGCATTCTCATCTCAGGTGTTTGCACCTGAGCCCTAGGAGACAAATTCTTTATAGTAAGGAAATTAAAGAGCATAGTAATGACCACCAAATAATGTGGACATTTGGTAATCATTTGTCACTGATTTGCAGGAGGGTCACAATTTAAAACACTTAGATTCCTCATCTTCATAAATGCAGAATACTTGTCAGAGTATGAGTTTGAGATATTGTTTTGGGGGCGGGGGTTGTCACAATTTCTATTTTTTAATTCAGCCCTCTACCCTGTCTCAAGGAAAGAGTGAACTTGCATTGTTTGGTCATCATTTTCTGTTTGCTCTCATTTTCTCTGGAAGTTGGGTGGAAGCAGGTGATTTCCTGCTTCTTTTTCTCACCCCTAATTAGGGGCTTGAGTCCCCTATGATAATATCTTGAAGGACACTATGCCATTTTCAGCGGGTGGGGCAGGGAGTGAGCAGGACACTCTCCTTCTGCACTCAGGCAACAACCTCAGGGACCACATATCTGCATCAGTCCTGAAAGGGCCTGTACCTGCTCTACTGGTTGCTAAGTACTTTAATATCACCTGCTATGAAGATTTCATTTGATGAGACTCTGGGTCAGCCAGTGAAGACAACTGAGGTCCAGCTAGACACATGTTAGGTGTGGCATCATCACGAAAATTGGGTTTGCAAGGAGCAGTGGTGCTCACAGCCTATAATCCCAGCCTCAGCAATTTAGTAAGACCCTGTCTCAAAATAAAAAGTCAAAAGCACCGAGGATGTAGCTCAGTGGTAGAGCACCCCTGATTTCAATCTCTAGTACCAAAACAACAAAAAATAAATAGAAAGAAGGTTGCATTGGGTTTGAGTGCCCACTCTGCGGAGATAAAATGAGACACAGGTTGAGACACAGGTTGAGCATCTCTCATCTCAAACTCCAAAATCCAAATGCTCCAAAATGCAGAACTTGTTCCAAGCATTTCAGAGGCGGGGTGCTCAGTCTGTGCTGTATATATTCATGAACAGCTACAACAAGGGAATGAGCTGTCTGCTCTCATTTCACACACAAATCTGTAAGATGATCCTGTTTTGTTTTTTGTTTGTTTTCCTAAATTGCTGAGGCTGATCTCAAACTTGCGATCCTACTGCCTCAACTTCCATAGTGGATGGGATTACGGGCATGTGTGCCATGACACCCAGCTATGACCCATTCTTAAACAAGGCCCTTATGATGCCAATATGGGAAGCACACTAGGGCCTTCCAGGTGAAGATGGCCAGGCTGCCGTTAGACTTCAAAGTTTGATGTTTGAGGTTTTATTGGTACAATGATAAAATGTAGGTGGATATAGTAGGCCTCAAAACAGAGCCAAAAGTCTTTAGATCCAAAGGGTTTTAGATCAGCTATTATTGATCTGGCTGACAAATGCAGACCTGCTGAGCCAAACCCTCAGAAGGTGCAGCGCTAGGAATTTTCGTTTTGCAGGAGATCCTGACAGACTAATATGAAGATGAGAACAAGTCTAGAGGCCAAACACAAAGCCCTGAGTACTGGTACTATCATATGCAGAACCAGAAGCCAGTTTCTAGATATTCATGATTACTGCTCAAAAGTTCTGTTGGTGCAATTTCTGAAAAAGTGTGTGTGTCTGTGTGTATGTGGGTTGTGAGTACCTGTGTATCAGTGTTTGAGATGATAAATCTGAGAGTGTGTTTGAGAATGCGTATATGTTAATAACTTGTGTGTGTTTGAGAGTATGTGTGTGTGCATGTGTGTACGTGTGTGTTTATATTGCAGGACAAACAGGATTCTCCTAACTGACCCTTGGGATTTATGCCAGCACCGCTGATTACATTTGATTCCATGACTTTGGTCAAGCTTCCACAGACCAAAGCTCCACACGTCCTTACCGAATTTAACCCCTATGAATTTTATGCACTGGGGAGTCACAGTAGAGTCACTTGAAAAGTTACCTTTAGTTCACACTAATTTGCAGAAGTAAAGCTGCACAAGCTACAGCTTTATCAAAAATTTCTCTGAGATCTCAGTTTGGCATGGACTGAAATTGGGGGCCAAGATTCCTACAAGTCAGAAGGTTGGCCAGTACATATTTCATAAAAGATTGTTTGCACCTCAATAGCCTCAACAAGCTTTTGTTGTCTTTCAGCCACAAACTCCACAGTGTCAAGAGCCTTTCATTCAAATGCATGTAAGTGAGATAACACTGTTTCTGAATGACAAACGCCAGCTCTGGGTTTTCCTCTTGCTCTCTCATTCTCTTTTCTCCTGGGTTGGGCCCAGACTTTGCATGTCAATTCAGTTCAGTTCCATTTAACAAACATTTATTCTACACTCTCTAAGCTCCAGGCTCTAGCCCAAGGGCCACGCATTTCTATTTGCAGGCCAGGGGGAAGGGAGGAGGGTCAAGAAAGAAAGATGAATAAGACCCTATTCTTGCCCTCCAAAGAGTTTCCAAGACACTCTAGATAGCAATATAATACAGGCTAAAATAGGAATTTACCCAAAGTTTAGGAAGAAGGAAGGATTATTCTTTCAGAAGTTTTGGAAAGTACACTTGATCAGGGTCTTAAAAAAGGATAAATATTTCATACAAGTTTTTAATTCTATTATGGTGCTGGACATGTATTATAATAATTAAAAATGTTTTGAACACTTATTACACTTATTATGTATGTATAATCCCCATAATAATCTTGCCTAGTAATAAACACAGCTGTTACCCATATTTCTCAGACGAGGAAACAGAGGCACAGAGCAATTGAAGTAACATACCCAAGCTCATTCTGAAATGTACATAAATTTTTTGTTAGTATTTATATTTGTTCTAATGATAACTTCTGTGGTAATTGACATTTTAAAAATTTTGAATCTTTGAATTCATAAACATAAATCTCAATTTAAAATTGTTACAATTATTAATGCATATTTATTATATAAATCAATGCATTTCACTGGACTTTTATATATATATATACATATGTGTATATATGCATATATATATGTGTGTGTGTGTGTGTACCTTGCTTTGATCATGTCCACCCTCCCTTCTACCATCTCTTGCCACCTGTTTTATCCCCCAACACCCAGGCTCCATCTTCTTCTTTATTGGTCCCTTTTCTACTTCTAGGTGAGGTCATTGTTTCTTTTATTTCTCTATTTGAAGATTCCATGTATGAGAGGAATTTGCCATTGATATTTGCCTTTCTGTGTCTGGCTTACTTCACTTAACATGATGACCTCCAGTTCCATCCATTTTCCTGCATATGACATGGTTTCATTCTTCTTTATGGCTGACTAGTACTCCATTGTCTATGTATACATTAGACCAAAAACTATGCAACTCCAGGAAAACGTAGGGTCAACACTCCAACATGTAGGCACAAGCAATAAGACCACTAAAGTTCAGGAAATAATGCCAAGAGTTAATAAGTGGGATGGCATCAAATGAAAAACTTCTGCATAGCAAAGGAAACAATTAAGAATTGTGAGCCAAGAGAGTGGGAGAAAATCTTTATTAACTACTCTCCTGAGAGAGGATTAATACCCAGAATATATAAAGAACTAAAAAAAACTTAACACCCAAAAAACAAACAACTCAATTAATAAATAAACAGACACTACCCCAAAGAAGATGTACAAATGACCAACAAATATATGAAAAAATGTTCAACATCTTTAGCAATTAGGGTAATGCAAATCAAAATTACACAGAGATTTCATCTCATTCTAGTTAGAATGACAGCCATCAAGAATACAAATATTTGGTTTTTAAAATCCTCAATGACATGACTCTTTATTCATTCAAAAGTTCAATCTCCATGAGTCTGTATAATCTCTATAGTTTTGCCTGTTGCTGATTTCTTGTTTTAGTCCATTGTGACTTATTAGGATGCAAAGAAATTATTTTAATTTTTTGAATGTGTTAAGACTTGCTTTTGAACTATGAGATTTAATAATATGAGATCTATTTTGGGAAATGTTCCATGTGCTGATGAAAAGAATGTGTATTCTGAAGCTATTAGATGGAATATCCTGTAGATATCTGTTAAATCCATTTGGTCTATAGTGTAATTCAATTTTTGTCTGGATGATCTATCTATTGGTGAGAGTGGGGTATTGAAATCACATACTATTATTTTATTGGGGCCTCTCTCTCCCTTTATGCCTCTAGTGCTTATTTTATAAATTTGGGTACTTTGATGTTAGGTACATATATATTTATAATTGTTGTTGCTGTTGTTATTATTATTTTTATTAGGTACTTGGGATTGAACCCAGGGGTGTTTTATTACCAAGATAGATCCCTAGTACTTTTTATTTTTTATTTCGAGACAGATAGGGTTTCACTAAGTTGTCGGGCCTAATTTACTGAGACTGGTCTTGAACGTGGCAAGCCTCCTGTCTCGGCCTCCCAAACTGCTGATTGCAGACATGTATCCCACTCTGTTATATATTCTTGATGAAATATTTCCTTTATTTATGTGTAGTAACCTTCTGTCTTTTTTAACTGATTTTGGCTTAAAGTCTGTTTTGTTGGATATGAGCATAACTACTCCTGCTGGCTTTTGGCTTCTGTTTGCTTGGGGTATCAATTTCATCCTTTCACTTTCAACAAATATATGCCTTTGCTGGTGAAGTGAACTTCTTTCAGGCAGCATATTGTGGGGGTCTTATTTTTTAATCTAGCTTTTATTTGGAGAATTAAGACCATTTACATTTTGGGTTGTTATAGAAAAGTGTGTACTTATTCTTGTCATCTTGTAGCCGTTCTTGTTGTTTTGAATATTTCATGTTTGTTTCTTCCTCTCTTATTCATTTTAGAGGTGGGATGCTTTTCAGCATTGATAATATTTGATTCTTGTCTAATTTTAACCACTTTCTTGTTCCTAATTACTTATGTGGTCTTCTAGTGTTCTCTTCTACTCTTCTTTATTATTTCATAATTACTCTCATAATTATGTTTATATTTCTTCCTCTTCTGAGTGTATTCCCTAAAGTGTCTTCTGTAATGCTTTTTCAGTAGTGCTGGATTCCCTTGCCTAATGCTCATTATGAGAGGTCTTCATTTCTCCTTCAATTCTGAAGTATAACTTTACTGGGTATCATAATCTAGGTCAGGAATTATTTTCTTACAGGACTTGAAATACATCATTCCATGTCTTCTGACCTTTAGAGTTTCTCTTGAGAAATCTGTTGTTATTCTGATGGGTTTGCTATTAAATGTGACTTCCCTCTTGCAGCATTTATTATTTGTTCAATAATTTCAGCAGTTTGATATGTTGTAGAGAAGTTCTTTTCTATTGCAACTATTTTGGATTCTAAATGTATTCTGTAAGTGTATGTTCAAGTCTTTTCCATGATTTGAGAAACTTTCTGCTATTATTTTTCTGAGTAGCTTTTTTTTTGGGCTTTAGGCTTTTTCTGAGCAGCATTTTTTTGGGGCTCTTCTTCCCTGTCTAGTCCTCTTACACATATTTATTCTTTTTTGTATGTTCTATTTATTCATTCTTTTTTTCTGTCTTTATTACTATCGGTGGTAATTCCTCAAACTTGTCTTTAAGCCTTGATATTCTTTTTTTCTACTTGATCTATCAGCTCGATTTCAAAGTGGGTTTTTAATCTGATTCATTGAACTTGTCATTTTCAAGATTTGTTTGTTTGTTTTGAAAAATCGCTGTCTCTTTATTAATTGTTCATTCACACTCTACATTGCCTTCCTTCATTCTTTCAGCTGTTCATTCGTATCCTGTTGGAAACCATTGAATTTTAAAAAATAATTCTTTTGAATTCTTTGTTTAGCATTCCATTCACTTTGATATCTTTAGAATAAGTCACTTAGAGAGCTATGAACTTTGGGAAATGTCATATTGTCTTGTTTTTCATATTTCTTGTTTATATGTGGAGATTTATGCATCTATTGGAACAGATATCTCTTTCACTTTTATGTGAGGGTCTTAATACATGGCCTTCTCTTCATGATGAGCCCTGAGATACTGGTTTGTTGTATACTGTTAAGTTTGATTTCAATTGGAAGTCATAGCACAGTTTCCCCGTATCTTGTTCAGCTTTAATTAGTGGGTTTTGATCCAATGCATATGGTGCTGGAAGCTGGGAGACTTGCTTTCTCTGTAGGTCTTGCAAGAGCAGGGTCCCTCTGGTAGTTCAAGAAGTTTTAGTGTAGACAACAGCATATGTTCAAGGTTGGGGGTTATTCACCCCTCTTTTCTTTTCTTTGTAGTGTTCATCATATGACTAGTAGTAGTGATTTGCAACTGGAGTCAGTTGGAATATCTCTCAACTGCTTTGCATGCTGGAATGAGCTCAATGATCAGCTACATTCCAATTATTTTAATTCTACCTTCTTGAGACATACACAAGTGCTGGGTGCCTCTAATTCACCATCTTGAGAAGGTAAAAATTTTATATTACATACCATCGACCACCTGCCTTATATTTTACCTCTGCCTACATAAACATTTTTCTGCAGTCTAGCATCCTGTGATTTTCCTTCAATATCTCCACTGTGTGATGAAAAGAATACATATTTTAAATCTTTTCATTTTGCTTTTAATCTCAGTATTTTCTGGTAATCACAAAAGACTCCATTTGAAGATTGCATGCCTAAAGTAAGTTTCCTCCCCAAGCTGCTTGCTTTGGTCCAGTGGTCCACTGAGCAAGAGGCCAACAGGAAGGGCTGCTGACAGTATATGGATTGTTCAACCTAGACCCCCCCTCGTGGAGATGTTTCAGTGGTCCTGCTTTAATAAAATTGCAGCACCAAATCCTGCTAAGTCCCTCTGTGGACACTCTTAACCACCTAGACTTCTGCCCAAGGAAAACAAAAGCTTCTCCCTCAGATCCGTTCAGTCTTTTGTGCTTTTAGACACTAAGGAGTACAAAGTTAATAACCACCGGAGCACTCTCAGTGGGGAGCCTCGCATCATGGGTACTGACGGTCTTAAAAATCAGACAAAATCGGAGTCAAATCCAGACTTTGTTACTTACCAGTTTTATCCCTGTTTAATCTTTTTGTAACTCAGTTTATACCCCCAATGAAATGGAGATAAGAATATCTCCCTGACAGTTGTCTTTTTGATGAGGACTGATCAAAATGACATTTACAAAATGCTTAGCATAGTGTCTGCCTCATAGTAAGCAAGTCATAGTTATGATTTTTACAATTTGATTATAATGGGAAAAGCTTAGTATGGGATATTTTAAGGGTGGGAAGGAAGCGATCAAAAGCAAAAAGCTAAAAATTGAGTACTCTACTGAAAACTAGACTGTATCTTTTGACTCTGTTTCCCCATCTGGCCCAAAGAAATGTGATTTGCTGTGTTCATGAAAGCAGAACATTTAGAAGAAGAAAGCCTGGTCAGCTGTACTGGGAACATATCACAGTGGCCCTGAATGTCTTCCATGCACTGTTTCCCCACCCTAGTGCTCCAACTCACACCCACAACTCCAACCTTGCTTAACCTCATCCCACATCTCATGTGTTTGTACTTCCCTAAGGGGCCTGAGGGCCTGGCTCCTGTTTCCATTTCACAGGTAGGCCATGCCAGCTTCCCTTGTACCACACACTGTCTTAGCTTTAATTTCTCTTGGGACTTCCTCTTTGACCTATGGGTTATGTAGGAGTGTGTTGTTTAATTCCCAAATATTTGGGGGATTTTCCAGATGTATTTCTGTTGTATATTTGCCTTTAATTCCATTATGGTCTGGGAACATATTTTATGTGATTTCTTTTTTAATTTTGGTAAGATTTGCTTTATAGCTCTGAATATGGTTTAAGTTAGTGAATGTTCCATGTGTGCTTGAGAAGAGTATGTACCCTGCTGCCGCTAGGTGGGGTGGTTTATGAATGTCGATTAGTCAAGTTGCTGAATAATGCTGTTTAGGTGATCAATACTCTTATTTATTTTGTGCCTACTTATTTTACCAATCACTGAGTAAGAGGTATTGAAATCTTCCATTATAATTGTGTATTTGTCTGTCTTTATTTGCTTCTGTCAGTTTTTTGCCTCACCTGTTTTGAAGCTCTATTGTTCGGTGCATACACATTTAGGATTATTATGTGTCCTTGGAAAATAGACTCTTTAATCACTGTGAAAATGCTCTTTTTATCCCTGACAAACTTGTTATTCTGAGGTCTGCTTCTTCTAAATTAGCATAGTTACTCCAGTTTTCACTTAAGTGTTTCATGTTATATCTTTCTCTAGCCTTTGATTTTTAATTGAAGTCTTTGTATTTCAAGTGAGTTTGTTGTAGACAGCATGTAATTGGGTCTTGCTAGTTTATCCAGTCTAGCAATCTCTTTTAACTGGTGTGTTTAAATCATTCACACTTAGATTATTGGTATCACAGGATTAATTCTACCTTTTTGCTATTTTCTGTTTATTATACTTGTTCTTGGTTTTCATTTTCCTTTTTCTGTCTTCACTGGGTTGAATTCAATGTTTTTATTGTTTCCTTTTATCTTTTCCATTGACTATTTACCCTACTTTAATTTTTTTAATTGGTTAACTAGAATTCTTATGTACTTTTAAGTGAGAAAAAGTTTTATCTATTATATTTCCTTCAGGATAGACAGGGAGAGACCTGTGGTTTTGTTTCCTTCTGAGAAGGACTTTGAAATATTTTGGTTAAAATAACTAGAATTCAAATTGAATGTTGAAATATGAAGTGGCATTTCCTTTTAAATAAGCATTTCATTTTAATGAATAAACCAACTCATACACCTGTTGTTGTTTTTTAACATGGAAGATTAAATCTGGGTGAATTAAAATACTTTCTATATTTTTAAGCAACAAAAATTGTGCAAAAAGAAAAATGCAGTGAAGTTTTCAATTGTTTAACTTAATTCTCCTGAAGAAGAAGCTGGAAATTATAGAATATTTCTCTTTGGGAAAATCCTAGAGAATTTTTCCCCTCTAGAAAAGTTATTCTCACATTTATTTTGAGATTGTAACACGTGCTCATCTACACAACGAATTTTGCTTATAATTTCAGGAAACTCATTGACTTCCTCAACAGTATTCAGATCTCAATTAGTAACACCTGGCCCAGAATAAGCACTAAAAGCTGTCAACAAGTATTTTGATGTTAACATAGATCTTGGTATGTAGATCAGTGTCAGAAGTTTCAGGTCTGACCTGAGTTCCTTGGGTAGGGCAATGGAAACTCTTGTCCTTCCCTTGTTTAAGCAGCCCCAGTCCAGGTCACACCCAGGCCCAGTTCTGAGTTTTGTCACCTGCCCAGTCACTATGCTTTGATGTGACAACATTGTAGTCTCTTCAGCGTCCCAAAGAAGCCCCCGATGGTGAGAGCCAACTGGCTAGTCTGAATGGCCAACATGCCTAGAATACATTTGTCATTTATTTTGTGTAAGATAAAGTTCTTCCACACACAACAAAACAATCATTTAAATTATTCTTACAAACACCAAGACAAAGTTTCTCATTAGCACACTTTTACACTAATATAAAATCCATTTTAAGTATATATAGAGAGAGTCAAGCAAAACATGTTTGCAAATTTAAGTCTGGCCTCTCATGTATGCTTTAGAAAGTTAGAGCTACAAAGCATTTAACAGAAATGAATCCCAAAGGAGCCACCATCTACTCTTCCCTAATTCTTCTGTTAAGTTCCAAAATCTCTTTCAACTATGGTCACCTCCTACATCAATGGAAGGAGTGTTATTTGACTCCTCTCAGGAAGTAAAATTTATATAGATAAGTAACTCTACTCATTCCTCAACTAATGCACTTCTCCTTGTCTTGTATTCCATTTTTTTCTTTTTTATGATCATTCCTTTTAATGATTCAGTTAATTATATACCTTTAAATATTCATCTTATTTTCAGAAGTACAAATCCTCAGACAGTAGAAATTAGTTCTGCCATGCTCTGATTTAAAGTAGGAGTGAACTCCTCAAAGGACCCATGCTCTTGTCATCTGGCCCTACTCTGTTAGACATAGTGTGGCTGACTGACCTTCAGAGGAAAAGAAGCCTCTTCTCATTTGTGTATTATGATTCCTGCTTTCCATTCAACTAACAGAACATCATATTGAGGTATTTTTAAATAAAGATGATGGATCATCTTTGAAATTTTTATTACCAAATTATAAAAATAATTGAATGTTTACATTAACCAAATCAAATGGAACCCTCTGGACATAATCAGTAATCTGTGGCCTAGAAACTCACTTTGGCAGTGGAGAAACTGCCTTGGATTTAATACGGTCAATGCAGAGTCTACTTGAGAATCACTATAACTTATCATGTTTGTGTCTCTTTCTTCAGCAAATTGGAATTTTATTGTTTTTAAAGCTTCTACGTCCTTGAATAAAATGTATCATATACATATTAACTTTATTGTTGCTTACAGGCGTGGAAATAAATGATATTTCTGTGGGGGCAAAATAGGCTTTTCCAAATTTCCTAAATAAAAACGGTTTGAGAAAACATCACTTTCCAGAATACACTGAAGGAACCCCAGAGGAAAACAAAAGGTATTCATATTTGTACACTGATGTCTGTTCAGTGCTCTTTTAAATAGTCAGAATGTCACAACTTCGGCATTTCTAAGGGAACATTCAGGTATTCTAACCTGATAGTTTCAATTCCTTTTTAGTCTTTGTAATAGTTTATACTCTATAAAAGATAAGCTTCTCTCTATCAACTCTTCTTTCCTCTTGCTAAACAATGATGCTTTTTAATGTGGTCCCAAAGAAACTTAACTTAGATCCATTTCAATGACTTACTTATTTATACAACAAACTCACTAACAATGTTCTCAAAAATACCCTCTAGCAGAGCTCATGTATGCACCTCTGTATCTTCCTCCAATTTGAGCATCTTCTGTATAAACAATAGCCCTTTTCAACTGCTTGGCAACATTAGGAAGATGAGTTTTCTTCTAGTGATAAGAAAAAAAAATAGTCTTAGTTTGATTCTGTTGTTCTGGGGGGAAAAATGGAATTAGAAACCAAACAAACATTTAAAACTTGATACATGATTTTTCTCCTTCTTAAATATGTTTTAGTTTTCATCCTTAGATGAAGTACTGCATAAAATTTCTGATGTTCCCAGTTTTCCAAGACTATATGCCATAACATTATAGTGAAAGCCTTTCTCTATAATGCACTTAATGGTCTTCCACCTGTCTGATCAATTCTTGGAAAATTTCACAAAGTGGACTGAAGCATCTGGGTGCTACTTCTTATGCTTCTCCTGGCAAGCTTGCAAAAATAATGCATATGAGCTTAGGGCAAAGCACATCATTCAAAAAGTTTATCCACCTAAGATTTAGCCAATGATATCATTGACAGTGACTATGGAATGTCCTCTAAACACCCATGTTTTAAGGCTTAGTCCCCAGTCTGGTGCTACTGGAGGTGGTAGAAACATTTTTTAATTAGTGATAGAGCGCTTGCCTAGCATGCATGGGGTTTGATCCATGGCACCACATAAAAAAATTTATGTAAACAAATAAAATAAAGGTATTGTGTCCATCTACAACTAAAAAATAAAAATAAAAAATTGTATTTACTTAGAAGCATTCAGAATGTCATCAAAAGAGTTGGAACTTTTTTTCCTGCAATTACAGTTGGTATTCAGTAATTAACAGAACAACCCTTTTGTATACACTGCATCAGAAACAACTGAAAATGAAAAAGCTACCACCCCCACATATGATTAATTTGTGCTGTGCACTCAAAAACCCAATTTAAATTTCCATACTAATTTACGACCTCCATACTGTACCAGGCAAGGTTAGTAGCTCCTGAAAATACCACCAGGACAGGGTTATTCAAAGACACATTCAGTAGTGTGTCAGCTATTTAAAAAAAAAAAGACACTGTATAGTTTAAAATAAATCTCACACAGTTTTACATTTGGTTTTATTTCTTTTAAAAAGAATGAGTTGTAAAGGGGAGTGTAAAGGGAGAGGCCGGGGATCAAACCCAGTGTCTCATGCTTTACAGATAAGAAAAAACTTATTCATCTCGAACCAACTTATTCATCATCATCTTCTTCTTCATATTCCTCATCTTCCTCTTCTTTCTTCTTCTTCTTGCTTTTCTCGCCCTGACTACTCCCTTCTTGTTGCATCAGGTTTTCCATTAACTTGGTAGGCAGCAAGATCCTTTTTGTATTTTTCCTTCAGGTAGCAGGAAAGCAGCTTGTCATCTGCAGCAGTGTTATTCCACATTGCTCCCAGTTTCTTTGCAACATCACCAGTGGATAGGCTGGGGCACTCTTTGGTTTTTAGGTGATGCTCAGAAAAGAGCAAGAAGGCCGATGGAGGCCTCTTGGGTGCATTAGGATCTTGGAACTTCTTTTTTGCTTCCCTTTGAGGAGGGATACAGGATTTTACCTCTCTTTCATAACAGGCCTTGTCTGTCTGTGCCTTGCCTTCAAGTCTTCCTTGCTCATTAGCACATGTGGTCTTCCACCTGTCTGATCAATTCTCGGAAAATTCCACAAAGTGGACTGAAGCATCTGGGTGCTGCTTTTTGTGCTTCTCCTGGCAAGCTTGCAAAAAATAATGCATATGATGACATTTGCCTCTCTGCTTCTTAGGCTCTCCTTTTTTCATCTTTAGTTTGTTTTTCCTCAGTAAGGCCTAGAGTCTCCCAGTGCCCATCTGGCTCTCAGTTGACCTGGTGCTGTCTATGGAGCTAATGTACTGTAGAGGTAGCGGACACTGCAAGAGGTGGTGCTTAGTGGGAGGTTGTAGGCATGGCTTGCATGCCTTCAAAGGGGACTGTGGAACCTTTGTCTCCTGTTCTCACTCTCGTTCACATTCCACTAGGAGGCAGATCCACTTCCCCACAACCCTACCCTCAGCCCAAATTCTAAAAGTTGTAAAGTATGGAAAACTTATCTTCCTTAATATAATTTTGTTTCACACCAAAATGTACTACCCTGCCACAGGTCCAAGAACAACAGGGCCAACTCACCATGGACTGAAACCTCTCAAACTATGAACCCAAATAAACTTTCCCTTTTCAGGTTGGTTGATATCTCATGTATTTGTCACAGTAACAGAAAGGTGACTAACACAACTTTGTGATATTTGGCTCAAATTGTGATATTCTGCACAATCTGAAACATCTGTGACATGAGAGGCCAGTGTACCCACTAAGAATCACTCACGGCAAGTTCAAAGAAAGCCATTCCTTTCCTAAAGTGCTACTACAAAGGCCCTTTACTTTCTGCATATTGAAAAATCAGAGTATAATGGACCATTGAGAGAGGTGGGAAAAAAGATGGAGATTTACCTAGGGAAACAGAATTCAAAGGGAAGCAAGATCAAGATCCTCAGTAAAGGCAAAAGAGTCTTCATAGATGAGTGAAGAACAAAGACCAGAAAGAAAAAAATACAGTCAGTTTCTACCCTTTGCAATTTGGGTTGAGGGGAGGATTGTTTATCAACTTCTTGTACAATTTACTCATAAATTTAAAAAAGTCTTTGCACAGAGAAGTTTAAACCTTTTTTATTTAATTGTTGAATTTATCTACCTTTTCTTTCTTGTGGATTTCTGTGCTTGTATCTTGCTTGGAAAGGCTGGACTTATTTGATTTGCTCCATGATTATAAACATATTAACCCATATTTTGTTTTAGTAATTATTTGATTTTTAAATACTTTATATGCTTCATATTGGAATTAGTTTGTGAAAGTTATAAAGTTTGGAAAATTGGACTGGGGCTGGGGCTCAGTAGTAGAGCAACTGCCTTGCACGTGTGAGGTACTGAGTTCGATCCTCAGCACGACATAAAAATAAGTAACAATAGTGTGTCCATCTATAACTAAAAAAAATGTTTTAAAAAGTTTGGAAAACTTATCTTCCTTAATATAATTTTGTTTCAAAGCAATATAATGCAGCTTGTACTTGTATCAATTGACTGCTCTTTGACTTTTTCCTAAAGACCAACAACGTGCCCAGCCAGTGAGGGATCCAAAAGAAATATGATATGATGATTGATTTCAAAGAACTTACAGTATGGTTGGGGGAACCACTAACATCTGAGACAATTCTAGAACAAGACAGCATATAATTAAGCATTAAATGCTGTGGCTCTCCCTAGAGCTGCTGTGGGAGCTCAGAGGAAGGAGAGATCCACCAGAGTTGAAGATGTCAGGGAATACTTTGTAGACAAGTTGGAACTTGAGATGGATATGTATTTCCCCAAAGGCTCAAAAAAAAGTTATGGCTGTGTTTATGAGTGTGTGTGTGTGTGTGTGTGTGTGTGCGCGCGCGCGCGTGTGTGTGTGTGTATAGTTCAGGTGGACAGCATATTTCATAAAGCAACCCATCTATTGGGAAAACATACCTGATACCAACTATATAGGATTTAGACATGTGCTTACAAATTTGAGACAGGGTTTTAGGGATAGAGTATGTGGCAGGGTGACAAGGGTGACGTTAAGAGGGGGATGGTCTGGAGAAGGGTATTTGCCCGAGAGTCGTCTTAACATTCTGCTCAGTCCCCAGGCATCTACTAAGATCCTCCCACCCACTCCACAGAGCATCCCTGGGGTTTCACCTCTGGTTCAACAGAGGGTTCTGTCAAGTTCAGTGAGTGGGCATCCCGTGAATGCTGTCTGTGAGAACTGGCTGCTGTCTCCCTTCTCTCACTACCTGAGAAAGCCACACCTCTCCCATCACACAGCCTCTGGTAACTGATGAGCAGTGAACACCTGAGGACGTCACCTGTTTTATTGCTGCTGGTAGGAATAAAAGTGAGCATGACTTATTTTCAGTGGTTGGAGAGAGAGTAATGAGTGTCATTTACCAATAAGGTTTGGAAGCCTTATGTTTTTATATACCCTTTGATATAACTATTTGACTGCCAGGAAAGTCCTATTTGTTTATGTTAAAAAAAAAAACATATTTTGTTTGTTATGTAGCAGGTACTCCTTTAAGTATTTTTTGAAAAAAATAATTCATTTAACCTTCATCATAATTCTGTGAGTTAAGTACTATTATTATCTTCATTTTACAGGTGAGGAAAATGAGGTAGGGTGCGATTAAGTAACTTGCCTATGGTCACCAACTAGCATGTGACAAAAGCAGCATTTAAACCACACTGACTCCAGAGTCATTAGAGTCTACTTTGCACCAGGGCACATTGCTTGAAGCAGGCATCTTGGGTGTGCACGATGACTTGACGACACGCTTGCCACTCAACACACAGGCGCATTCATGCTCCCTTGTGCCAAGCACAGCCCCGTTCCCTAGAACCCTGACTTAAACCATGATTTTCAAAATGAGGGTAAAACTCATTTATGGAGGAGGGGAGGTGTGGAACAAATTTAGTGGACGGTGACCAGAATTTCTTTTAAATGTGATATGAAAAAGGACAGATAAGAAATTACCAGAGTGAGTTTTGTTTCAACATTTTTTCACATGTGGATGTTACATGCACAGGTCACTGTTGAGTCAAGATCACTCTGTACTTCTTTTTTTTTTTTTTTTTGAGAGAAATAATATTTATTTTTTAGTTTTCGGTGGACACAAAATCTTTATTTTATTTGTATGTGGTGCTGAAGATCGAACCCAGTGCCCAGCACATGCCAGGCGAGTGCGCTACCGCTTGAGCCACATCCCCAGCCCAACACTCTGTACTTCTTATTGTGAACTGCAGTCAGAACAGAAAGGCTTGACAGAAGTCCATCAGGAAAGGCAAATATGAAGTTAGCAATATACTTGTACAAAGTAGCTTTTAAAAATAATGGCCAAATTGTTTTAAAAGAGATCATTAAATATATTATGATATAGCAATATCATGGAATTCTACCCAGAAACTAAAATTGTATTATAGCTAAATATTTAGCAACACAGTAATGTATAAGATACATAGGTAACGACAATATCAGATTATAAAACATTTGTAATGTAGTATTTTCGTGTAAAGCCCACACATATATTTACATAGGAAAAAGACTAAAAAGTAGCCATTAAAATGTTCCTAGAGCAATCCCAGCTTTTCAGGAGGCTGAGGCAGGAGGATTGAGTCCAAGGCCAGCCTGGGCAACATAGTGAGACCCTGTCTCTAAAACAAAACAAACAAAAATAAATAAACAACAGGTTTCTAATTGAGTAGGATAGACTCAGCCTAGGTTCCTATCAACAGATGAATGGTTAAAGAAAATGTGGGATACACACACACACAAAGGAGTATAATTCAGCCAAAAAGAAGAACAAAAGCCTATCATTTGTAGCAAAAGGGATAGAACTGGAGCCATTAAGTGAAATAAGTCAGCCACAGAAACACAAGCACCACATGTTCTCTTTCATATGTAGAAGTTAAAAAATGTTGACTTGAAAGTAGAATGTGTCTACTAGAGATTGGGAAGAGTGTTGCCAGGGACATTCGAAAAAGATAGGTTGGATTTGGTCAATGAATATTATATGCATGTGGAAACATCACACTAAACCTCACGAATATGTACAATTAATATGTATTAATAAAATTTTAGTATATGTGCTGCCAAAGCGAGCACTGTATTAATAAAATTTAAAAAAATATATAGAACTCAAAAAATGTTCCTAGCTGTGGGAACTATACAAAAATATTTTCTTTTTTTGTTTCTCTGCATAATTATTTTTTATAAGATAGATTTTATACAAAATACAATGTATCCTTATAGATATGATTATCTAATAAGTATCATATATATGTAAAGAATTCATGTAAATAAAAATAATAATAATAAAATATTAAAAATAAAATATTTAAAATTATACAAACATAAAAGTATGAAGTGTATTAGAATAATAAAATGGTAATGCATTAAAGTAAATTTTTAAATAATATTGAAAAGAATAAAATATCCAGTAAAAGAGAGAAGGATGATAACAGATCTTTCATGGAAGAGCAACCTTTCTTGCCAAATAAAACAAATGATGCTCATCCACAAACAGATACAAAATGAACCAACAATGAGATAAAAATGCCAGTTTTGCAAACTGCTAACCCTTCCCTTTAAAAAAATCACTTTAAGAAAATTCATCATATGGGGCTGGGGTTATGGCTCAGTGGTACAGTACTTGCCTAGCATGAGTGAGACCCTGGGTTCCATCCTCAGCTTCAGATAAAGATAAATAAATAAAGGTATTGTGTGCAACTACAACTAAAATATATATATAAAAAAGAAAATCCATCATATGATAATCTGGCATTTCAGAATGGAAATAAATGTGTATTCACCTTAAAAGCAACAGGTTTACTCTAAATACCAAATATCAGACTGGCCCGGAGCACTTAATATGAATTTTTATTTCTGCCTCAGCTTTCAAGGGTCAAGAGAATGAAACATTGGCATTGATTAATAGTCTCACAATATCACAAAAAAATCATCAAATGAGGTACAAATGTTTCCCCCAAAAGTACAATAAAGTTTAAGGCAGGAAAATGGTGTTTATAATCAATTACTGATACTTTTTTCAGTGCTCACTCTACACATGCACACCCCACAGGTACTATGTTAACCTTTTAACCCACATTATCCATTTAACCCCCACATCAGCTTTATGGGTTACAGTTCCTATATTAGCCCCATTTTTACTGTAAGACAACTAAAGCTACAAGAGGTGAAGTAACCAGCCCCACAGACAGGTATGACAGGATTTGAGCCCAGGTCTCAACACCTCTACAGTTTACAATCCCAGTCTCTTGGGAAATTCAACATATATTGAAACCTGACAGTTAGTTATGCATGACGCTAATTAGAATGTAATTTTTGAGATCAGAAAATTTCAAAGACTGGCCAGGAAATCGTTGGCACTGGATACACATTCTCTTAAGTTTCCATGTGATAGATTCTTAGAGGACACATTCACAATATGGTTATGACTGAATTTTTTCCTTGTGAAAATTTGAGTGTCATAAAAAAACAGCACATCTTGTTCTGGAGAGAATGTTCTGTGAGTATATATGGTAACAAGAAAAAACTATCGTGATCTTTTTCTATGCTGATGTGATTCAAATAAGGAAAGACTGAAATCATTGTCTCAGGTTCTTTCTGCAGTATTATAAAACAAGATTTTTACAATACACTTTGTCCAGAGACTTCTTATCATCATAGTGTTACACCATAGTCATTGGAGTTATGACAACAAAAATAATAATGAAAATTAACAATAGTATAATAGCAGTAATGCACTACGGGAAATGATAAATAAAAGCAAGTGTAAAGGCTGTCTATTGTGAATGGAAAATGAACTGTAAGTTTTTTCCTTTTTAATTTCTGGGAGATAGGGCCTATCTCTGCAGGATTTGGCAACTAGAAAATATGCATCACTTGGAATGTGATACAAGCTATAATTTTCCATTCTTTTTTTTTTTTTTTTTTGGTACTAGAGTTTAAACCCAGGGGTACTTGACTACTAAGCCACATCCATAGTCTTTTTTTTTTTTTTTTTTTTTTTTAGAGAGAGAGAGAATTTAAATATTTATTTTTTAGTTTTCGGTGGACACAACATCTTTGTTTGTATGTGGTGCTGAGGATCGAACCGGGCCGCATGCATGCCAGGCGAGCGCACTACTGCTTGAGCCACATCCCCAGCCCCATCCATAGCCTTTTATATATATATTTTACTTACAGACTGGGTCTCTGTAAGTTCCTTAGGGCCTTGCTAAGTTGCTGAGGCTGGCTTTGAACTCACAATCCTCCTGCATCAGCCTCTGGAACCAATGGGATTACAGGTGTGCATCAGCATACCTGGCCCATTCATGTTTTTTTTTTTTTTTAATAGAAATAGCATTCAATAATTGTATTCTTTAAACATACCATATTGGCTGGGTATAGGTGGTGCACACCTGTCATCCCATAGACTTGGGAGGCTGAGACAGGAGGATTGCAAGTTTGAAGCCAACCCCATCAATTAAGCAGGCCTTAAGCAATTTAGTGAGACCCTGTCTCAAAATGAAAAAAATAAAATAAATAAAAAGAGCTGTGGCTTAGTGGTTAGGTGCCCCTGGGTTGAATCTCTAGTACCAAAAAAAAAAAAAAAAAATTAAATATACATATACACCATTTTAGCAGTAGCTAGATGGCAGTAGTGGCAGTGACAGATGATTGTTTTACTTTACAGCTGGTTAATGTCTTTCATGGCTGCTTATTACTCTGATCTTGTCTTATTTCTACTACCCTCATTTTACCTTTGGCCCCAATTTTTCATCATTTTATCTATTTTATAAACTACATAGTTTAGGAAATAAAATCAAGATAAATACAGTCCAAAGAGTCCAACTTCTGATCTCATAACTCCCTGTGATTTTTTTTCCTCGTAGACGCAGAGTTCCAGGTTAAAGGACTTAGCTAATGGCTGTTAAGTGGCCTTAGAGTAGGAGTTGAGGATTAAGGTCTGCAGAGCTGATATGATCAAACTAGGTCACATCTTCATACTGGCAGAGAATTCAGCATAGTTGTCTTTGCTTCCTACTTAATTCTCTCCCTAGTATCAAGTTGCAGTCATTTACGATCAAGTCTAGTATGGTCACTGGGGACAAAGTGCCAGAGTAAGAAAAGTGGGGAACAGTGGAACAGAGCGGAGGATGAATTTAGTTTAGTGTTCCACATGGACAACTTCTGAAAATAACAATGACGACTTATCAGATTATCACACGGGATATATTTATTTCTAGATTTTAAACATACACACAATCCTATGGAATATGCCATGTATCAAGATTTATTTAAAGGTTCTCTGAATAATTATTTAACAGCAGTTGTTAAATATAATTTAAGTGAAACTACAAGGGTAAATGAAATATTTTTAACCAACAATACCATAGCAGCTAAATATATATATATATATGAAATAAGATAAATTACTAAGATGATATCCCCCCACACCCCCATGGCTTTATCAAACCCACTACTCACAGGGTACTGCTGGCTGAGGTGGAACTATGGTTTCTGGGAACTGCTGAGTCCCCAGGGCAGGGGCCATGGCTGATAATATAAAACAGAACTGAGTTAGTCCAGGATGAGGTTCTGATTTGCCATCCAAACAACTGTGTGGGGACAGCAGTGAACAGTAGGTAGGGAAAGGGATGTCTTTCTCTTCTGGACCAGCGACTGGATCCACAGGGGAAAGCGTAAGAAGGGCAAGAGCTAAGAATCTCCCTTCAACATTGCTGCTGCTCCGGCTCATTTTTTGTCTTTTCATCCTGCTCTCGGAGTTCTTAGAGCTGGAGCTTAAATTCAGTTTTGAGCTAACAGAGAAAGGGAAGGCGGGAGGTTAAACCAAACTGTTAACTGTGTCTCTTCAAAACTGACATTTAATACAGGGTGTAAATCACTAGGGGGGCCTGTTATTCCTTCAGGAATGCAATTACATAGGGTCAAATAAAACATGAAAGAAACCAACAAGTTTTAAAATGTAGTATGTTCTCAAAAGTAGGCAAGAAGGAATGTGAAGCAGTCCAAAAATGCTAACACTCCCCGCTGTCCTATAGGAGAGGATTAGCAGAGGTTTCTGCTCTGTAATGGTTATGTGGTAAGCGTGGCATGAGAGCACATCAGGACTCTGAGCTTCCCCTGGGCTTGGTGGAGACCCCCGCAGTCATTCATTCAGAGGGGGTGCAGGCCACCTGCCACTGTGGTCCCCTTACCAGCACTGACTCCTCTTAGCACTTTTCAAAAGTGTTTATGTGGCTGTGCAGAATAAATACTGTGGGAAAGTTGTCTTTTTTTTTTCTCATTCACACATAGACACACACACACACACACACAAAAAAAAAAAAAAAAAAAGGAAGAAGAAGAAGAATCCTTATTCTGTGATTTTGAAGATAAAAGAAAAAAGAGTTGGATTTCTGATATTTATGGCTACTTGTCAATTGTGTAGTGCTAATTTATCCCATAGGGTAGGGTGGAGGGTGGTCTTACATTTGTATTTTGAGAAGTGTCAGTAGTTCATAGTTTGGTGTGTTTTAAACTTGATGCCTTAAAAGCTTGAGTTGGATCTCTTTTAGTTTAACATCTTCACCAACTAGGGTGATCAACTTTCCCTGGTTTGCTTGGGCTTTTCTGGAGTTTAGCACTGAAAGTCCTGCAGCCCAAGAAAGACCTCAGTCCTCAGCAAACAAGGATGATCAGTCACGCTACCATAAACACAAGACTATTCTACACACACAACACATATTCTCTCTTTCCTGCTGTGCTTCTTGCCTTGTATGCACCCAATATGCGCGCACATACATACACACACACACACACACACATCCCAAGTATGTGGAATCTGAACTAAACCAAGAGAAACTATTTGTAATCAATTGTTCTTTTGCTTTTGAAATGGAATAAACTACATTGTTTCAAACTCCTGGACTCAAGCAATCCTGCCTCAGCCTCCCCAAGTAGCTGGGACTAAAGGCACATAGCACCACACCCAACGTAATCAGGTCTTTAAAGCCTTGCTTTTAAGCATATGGCAACAACATGGTGGGAACTGTGTGTAGATCATGTAAGGTGAGGAGGTGGCTGGGAAACAGCACTAGGATTACAACTAAACTAATTATAAAAGAATTCCAACACAACAGACAAGTCAGCTGGGTTCAGATTCTTGTATAAGCACTAATTTTTATAAGCCAGCACTCACTGCTCCAAGAAAAACACAGTGTCAAATAAGTTGTGATTAAAATTTGGTTTTTCTTATCTTACTCACAAAATGAACCAAACTACAAAGCCAACTTCTCAGTCTAATTTTAAAGGGTGTAGATTCTATCTCTTCTGGTTTCACTGACTGAATCTTGGGGGCTCCTACCTGCACCCCCACTCTACCCTATGGCTTGTCCTTACGAACCAGCTCCAGGAGCCACTGCAGAGGCTCAGCCAAACCATCTCCTGATCATTGAGTAGGCTGCCCTGCTATGTGTCTGAGGTGCGCCCTGTCCCAAGAGCTTCCCACTTCAGCAATTCTACACACTCCCAGATCTTTCCAGCAACACTCTGGCAACTCCACAGATAGTATGGCTTCTCCCAGCCTGTGAGATACACCACTCTGACTAAAAGCTGAGTTGTGAAAGTCAGAGCTCAGCTCACTTCCTAAAACTCTGAGGAATCTGAAGGCTAGAAGAAAACGAAATTCATCTTGCACTTTCAGTTCTTTGGATTTTCCTTTGACTCTTCTGACAGTGCAATTGGTAAGAGATCTACCCCAGGAGAATCCAAATTCTCTCTTTGTGGCTATTTCTTTGTTCTGTTTAAAGATGCCATGCTGATACACTCACCAGAAATAACATGAAGTGAAGAAAAATGATAATAATTAAAGTTTTTACTCCTGACTTAGCATACATACTTCTAAATTTAATGGTCCCTTTTTCTCATGCTTAGAACTTGTCTGCCCTGATTAGACATGCTGTCTCAGTCCCCAAATTTTGTCAAAGGCAAAGAAATTGATGGTAGACAGCTAGGATAAATAAGCATTCAAAGTCTAAAGGAAGAGATGTGAATGGGTAGTAAGGCGCCTCCGTGCAGTCTTCAAATGAGCATGCATGTGAGCTGTTGAAGAGGACACACACAATCTTGGGAGGCAGACCCATCTGGGTTTGAATTCCAGCCCAGGCACTTATTAGCTATGTGATCTTGGACAGGAGGGTACATCTCTATAAATTTCAGTCGCCCCCTCC
Source organism: Callospermophilus lateralis (assembly GCF_048772815.1). Classification (NCBI taxonomy): domain Eukaryota; kingdom Metazoa; phylum Chordata; class Mammalia; order Rodentia; family Sciuridae; genus Callospermophilus; species Callospermophilus lateralis. The sequence continues at coordinate 76,027,876 of NC_135307.1, read as the reverse complement.
AGCACTCCCAGACCATAGGGATAATTCCAGTTTCAACATAGGAAAGGACATAATATATACTTTAAAGCACCCAAGACATAATAGATGCTTAATAAGTCATAGCAATTATTACCATGGTGATAGATCTAACAGGAAAAAGTAACCCTCAACAACACACAACATGCTGCAGGCCTTAGCACCCATTCTGTTTGGGCTGCTGGGTCTCTTCCTAATGCACATCTCTAGGAACTCTGAGCTCAGAATCTCAGCCCGCCACCCACACTCTCTCACTGGCTGCAGGCAAATCACTTATCTGACTCAATTGCTTCATCTGTAAAGGGGAGGATAATAATATTTACCTTCCTCAGTGGAATGTTGGGAGAATTAATGAATGCTTGCAAAGGACCTGGAGATCTACAGATGAAAGGCAGTGAGAATTGCAAAATATTATTATAAATATTAGTGTTATTTTGATTTGCATGCATGCGTATGTGAGTGAATTTGCACCTGAGTGCACTGGATAAAAATATGTGGTTTTCAAGTATGATCCTAAGAGTATCTCCGGCAGTTCATGGACCTTAATGTGCAATTTATATATAATAAAACAGTCCTGTAAATGAAAAGTTGCCTAGACAGGGAAGCACTGCATTGGGTAGCTGGTCTAAAATCAACCAAAGACCATGCTTATGTCCTTTCTAGAAGCCTCTTTGCCCAGTGCCATGATACTTCCAGATGCCTTTGGGGGCTAGAACCTGACTATGCTATAGCTCCTTCTAAAAAGCAGTGAAGCATAAGTCTTCCTCAGACTTCTCTATTTGCCAAGTTGAAAAAACCATCTTGAGCCTTGAAAAGTTTATTCCTAAATTAACCGTGTCCACTTGCAAAGCAGAGACAAAATCAGATTGCAATGAAATACTTTCTGTGAGTTATCAAACAATCTCCCAACCATGTTCCCCCTACTTTCACATCAGTGCCAAATTCTAGCTCTTACTGCTCACCTCCTCTTCCCAACAAGGCCCCTGGTCCTCCCTGCTCCCTGCCCCAACTCAATCCCCTCCTCACTAGGTAGTATGAGGTAATATTATTACAACACCATCCACGGCAATATCACATACTTAATTCCCAGGAGACACATTTTGTGGCCTGTGCTTCTAGGAATAAAAGAATAAGAGCAAATGGAAATTACATGAGGAAGTAAAAATCTCTCCTGCTCAGGACTGATCCTACAGCAGCTGTCCCTGCCTGTGTGAGAATGTGGCTTCCTCCTCTGATTCTGGAACAGAGTAGCACATGGGCGCGAACAAGACATGTCTGCTCTCCACTGTAAACCTTCACAGGCTGGCAAGAAACAGAAAGGCTTATTCCAGACCTAAATTCTCATTCCTGCTACAACCATCATAAACGCCTGCTGACACCAAAGAAGAACAAACCTGTAATCCCCATAAAAGAACATTCTCGAGCCTTGGAAACCAAGAATGAATGCCAGCTTTTAAGTTGCTTTCTTCACTGCTTCTGAGCTAGATGGGACATTGAGGAAGCAGGTGACCACTTCTCTGCACACTGGCCTCCTGTTCCTAATGTCTCCTCCCCCTTGGCTGGGCAGAGGGCCTGAAGTTCCCACAACTTGTGGTTAAGACATTGTCTCCAGAAGGCCCTGATCAGAATGGAAATATGCTACATGAAAATCAACGTTTTAAATCATTCCAGTGGAGTGCTGGAAGCAGCTCACAGCAGCTCGTGAGAGCCAGCTGTGTGCATCTCTGCCCAACTCCAGAGTCACATCACACTGATGGCTTGAAATCAACACTGGTGACTTGAAACCTCCAAACACTACAAATCAGAAAGACGGATGTTAAACCTTTATGGCAGGGGTCAGGGATGTAGCTCAATGGTAGAGCGCTTGCCCAGCATGTGCAAGGCCCTGGGCTAAATCTCCAGCCCTACAAAAACCCTCTACTGCACAGTGCCAATTAGCACCCACTTTTACCTGTTACCATTTGATCATTTTATGCCATTGAGAAGGAATGAGGCCCAGGCTGGTGTTGAGTATAGGATGCAAATGAAAAACTTGGAGGCATTAGGACCTGACCAGAAAGGCAGGTAGAGAGGAAGGGAAAGGAGAATCATCGGGAGGTGATGGGGCAGCCACAGCACCCTGGATGCTGGGGAGGAATGAGCAGAACACCTGCCTGAACCTCTCACCTGTGGTTGTGGGCCTCTTCTCCCTAACAAACCATATAAACTCTCTGAGCCTCAGTTTTCCTCATGAAATGGAGACAACAGTACTCATTCGATGGCATTTTGGGAAACATAGTGAGACATTTGTCCAATGATTGCTCCTGACCGTGTTTCTAATACTGATAGATGGTGGACGCCACTGCTTTCTTCTTCATTCTATTTCTCAACAGTATTTTCCACGATGAATCAATCTCCATGGGGAACCCTGAACTCGCTGGCTTTTGAAACCCCATATTCTCCTGGTTTTCTTCTGCCTCTGCTTGGCCTTTCTTCTCTCTCTCTCTCTCTCCCCTTTCTCATTTCTCTGAACAGCCTCATTAGGCAATCTCATCTAGTCCCACGGATTTAAACATTATCTTTACGTTGATGACTCCTAGAATTATCCTCGGTCTAGACCAGTGGTTCTTCAAGTGGGAACCCTGGGCCAGTGGCATCAGCTGGGAACTTATTAGAAATGCAAATTCCCAGGCTCCACCCAGAACTTCTTAATCTGAAACTTTGGAGGTGGGACTCAGCCACCTCTGTTATTTCTCTGGGTGATTCTGTCGCACATTAGCTATTCTGTCGCACATTGGATGTGGATGGAGCGCGTCCCCCAAGGGTTCATGTGCTGGAAACTAGACCACAGGGTGGTGACATTGAGAGGTGGTGGAGCCTTTAAGCGGGGAAGCCTAGTGGGACATAATTAGGCCACTGGGGGCTTCACCCTCAAAAAAGATTAATGTAGTTTTTGCAGGACTGGGTCTAGTTCTCTGGGAGCTAGTTGTTCTAAAAAGACCAAGCCTGCCCCCTGCATCTCCTTGTCTTCCTGCCTTGCCTTATGACTGCCCTCTTTCTCACACACATTTCGCTGCCACAGTGATCCCTCCCATAATGTGATATGGCCAAGGGGGATGTTACCAGAGGTCAAATAGTTGGAATATCTAATTTTGAACTTTCAAATTCCAAAATGGTAAGTCTAGATAATACTCTTTTCTTTATAAAGTTCCCAATCTTGAGTATATTGTTACAGCAACAGAAAATTGACTAATGCAACATTGACCTTTAAGAACTGCTACTTCAGACAACATACTAAGTGACCGCATGTATATCTACTTGGATGTCTCACAGAGTTATCAAACTTAACCAGTCTTCTTTAAATCCTTTCTCACCCCATATTTAACTCATTTTCAAGTATAAGGAATCAATAAATGCTAAATAATTCTCTGTTTTCACCTGGACAACTAGAACACAATTGGTAAATCATGAAGGAGCAAGATGGCATTATGTCCCCTTCTTTATTCCACCCTCTAATCAGGACATAGTCAAATGTGTTTTTGTTAGCTTTGCTTTGTTTTTGTTTAATTATTGTTATGATTTGGATATGGTTTTGAATGTGTACCTCAAGAGTTCATGTGTTAGAATTTAATCCCCCCTGTGAAGTTGTTAAAAGGGGAAATGTCAACTTATGACATCAGGAGTCAAAAAAGAACTTTCCTAGCCACATGCCTTTCTTCCTCCTGCTTGGGACCCAGACAGTAAGCTGGGGCAGGAAGAGAGACACTAGGCAGTAAAAAGGGACAGTCATCTCTCTTCTACTCCAAAGGGCCAGCCTGAAGCAGGACTCAACTAGGGGAAAAGACCGGATTTAACGTAGCACAAGTTCAAAGTTTGATTATTATGTAGGACTAGACAGTTAATTACTGCACTGAGGGCTATGGTTATGACACAGGAGACTTAGGATCCCCCTCCCCAATACTCTGTGATCAGTAAAGTAACGGACCTGCCTAGATTTCCATCCAGAGTGTGCGGGTGGTAGGGCTAGCTCTGATGGATCAATGTCAACACTCTACCTGTTCAGCTCAGTGAACACACTGTTTACAGAAAAAAAGGAATGACAAATCTCTGAATGACTAAACCAAAGCCCAACAATCCCCAAATTGAGAATGTCTAAGATGGGAATATATTTGAAACATTGCATCTTCCCTCTTGCCTGTTACAACTGCTAAGGATAAAGAGGAGGGAGAAATGTCAAGAAAAGTATGGATTTTTATTTTATTAATTATTTAGCCAAAAACTATGACGGTGAAAAAACTTTGAAGTAAAGGAGTCAGATAACTGTAAAAAATATTCTCTTATCCAATATTACAACCCAACTTCCCTCCCAAATATGACCCAGAATCAATAGTATGGTCTGTAACCATCTAGCACTTTATCCATATATTGACAGAAATATATGGGCATATATTTTTGAGGTTGTTTACATTTTAATGGTTTGTAATATATATGTTATCCAATAACACTTTTTTGATTAAACATATGTTTTGCTTTTTCTTGAGGGCACATTATTCCAAAATAGTTCATAATTTATCCAACCACATTTTGTTGATGGACATTTAAGTCTTAAAATTTAACTTTTTACCAGTGTGATGCAATAGGATATTTTTAATGCTTCTGTTTACATGTTCAAATATTTTTTCAACGTAGGTTCCTAAAACTGAAAACTTTGGGTCTATGGTCTATTTTAAATTTAGGCAGATACTGCCAGAAAAATATTTTCAATTTACATTCCTACCAAGACTGTCTTAGGGCACTCATTTCCCCCACAGAATTGCTAATGGTGGAATATTAAGTTACACAGTTTTTCCAATATGCTGAGTAAAATTGGTATCTTAATTGTTTTTATTTGTTTTTCCCTCATTAGAAGACAGCCTGACCATCTTTTCATGTTTGTGGATGCCTGTCCCTTTTCTTCCCCTGTTGTTAAACATCAGTTCATATTCTGTTTCCATTTATCCACTGAACTGTTCACTTTTTGTATTCATGGATAGGATATCTTATTTGGTGGACATAAATTATGAGCTAGATATATGGCAAATAATTTTTCCAAGTCTATCAGTTGTGTTATATTTTTAACTTTTAAAATACTGTCTTTTATTGATAAATTTACATTTTTATGGGGAAATATTTTTTTCCTTTCTGTATTCTTATATTTTCTCATCTTTCCTTCTAATACTCTTGAGAATTTTTCTTTTTCAAGTTGAAGTTTTTAATTCATTTGGAGTTAATTGTGGTGTAAAGAAGATATCTGTATTTTTCCAAAACATTTATTGGATAGTTCACACTTTTTTGTTTGGTTAGAAATGCCAATTTTATTATAAAATAAATATCCATTGACTTATTAGTTTGAAGAGTTTCTATTCTGCTCAGCTGATCTCCTTAGGAGCTCATATTAATTACTATAGTATAATAAAATACTCTGATATTGGATAAGTTAGGTTCCACTTCATTTTTCTTATTCATTTGAAAAAAATCTCATGCATTTGAAAACTGTTTTCTCAAATTTCATAAAAATGTGGCTTGGGAATCATGTGACAGCTTTACAATGTTAAGCCTCCCTACCTTATGTCCTGGCATAGAGTTCCCAAGCATTCTTTGTACAGGTTTTGCACATTTCTTGATAGATTTATTCCTGGTATTTTATGGTTTTCATTGCCTTTGCTTTTACATTTCTTTATGGCTGGTGTAGAGATTCTACAAATATCTTATATCCAGACATTTTATTAAACACTCCTTTGATTGATTTTTTCTGCTTCTCTAGGTAGACTCTCATTTGTGTGACTTTGACATTTTGACCTCAGAGCCAAAGGTATGAGAGATAGGCAGATGTCCTTTAAATATCTATAAAATTTTATGCTCATCTGGGGAAAAAAAGAGTATGTAAAGAAAACAATTCAATCAAGCAATTAAGAGATTAGTTGAATAGACCTATCAGCAACCTCCTTGGAAAGTTGTAGACTTAAATCAGATGAAGAACAGGGTAACGTGTAACTTGAACCCAGGAGAAGTGAACCCCAAGGGTTTTACTTGGAGTCCTCATTATAATAGCAACTCTATGCATTAATAATTTATTTTTGAATTAGGGCTTTATTTTGAAATGCATAAGAGAATTTGACCAAATCTGTAAACCAATAATACTGGAATGTTTAAATAATGTGAGCTACACTCTACTCACAGTTTAAATTCATTGGATTTATGAGAGTTGTGTCAGTAATGGAAAGATTTTGCTTATAATGATAAGCATTGTTTAAAGCTTTGGAAAAAAATAAATTTATAAAATTTATAAATGCATTTTGTAGAGGGCTTGCCTAGCATATTTGAGGTCCTGGATTCAATGTCCAGTACTAAAATTTTGTTTTTGTTTTTTATTTAAGAGAATGAGTTGTAAATAAGGGCTACTTTCTAAAGAGGTTAGCCTATAAAACTTTACTCAAATATTATTTCTTAAAAAGAAAGTAAAATATGATTTATAAATTGAAGTTAAAGACTAAGAGCTAAAGTTCAAAATGTGTTATCCTTATGAGTTAATATTAATTTTAAGTGGATTTAGTTTTCCTGTGCATAAAAGTTGCTTGTGGCCATCACTGAATTCATACTGATTATTTCCACTGATTTGCTAGGTAGGTGATCACTTCTCTGAAATGAGTTTTACCACATCTTTCCCTGTACGTATGCCTCAAATTCCTTCTCATTTATACATTTTCCAAAATCTTATTAGTGATGGTGGTTAGCCATGTTTTTTTCTGATCACTATGGTAATAGTTCACTTTTAAGCCTTAGGCTTGCTGTCAGTTCTTGAACATAGGTTTAACTTCATTGAGGACATTTCCTTATAGCCCTAGCTTAAAAGCTTTTTAAATATAAATGAATATTAAATTTTATCACTTTTTTCAGTTTCTATTGAGAAGATCAAGCTTTTTCACTTTGACCCATTAATGTAGAAAATTAAATTAATACACTTTCTGATACCGAAATTTTCTTGCAATACTATTATAAATCCTATTTGGTCATTACATATTAACCTACTATTGGATTTTACTTGGTAGAAATTTTTAAAGATACATCCATAAATCAAATTGGTTTATAATTTGCACATTATCATAGAGATAACTCATGTTATGATTATTAGTGAGTAATTTATATGTTTTTGTCTGTTTCATTTTTCTCTTTCACTTTCAACTCTTATTATTTAGAACAGGTTAAGGTTCACAGCAAAATTGAGGAGAACATACAGAAAGTTCCTGTGTGCTCCCTGTCCCTACATAAGCAATACCCCAGCCATTTAATTGACATCCTTCACCGCATTGGTTCATTTGTTACAATCAGCAAACCAACAGAATCCATAGTTTACATTAGCCTACATGCTTAGTTTGCACCTTCCATGGGTTCTGAAAAATGTATAATACATGGATCTACAGTCATAGTGTCACATGGTAGAGATCTTTTGCCCTAAAAATCCCCTGTCCTCTGCCTATGTAGTCCTCTCTCCCTCCTAAACCATCACAATAAGTAATCTCTTTACTATCTCCATGCTTGTATTTTCCAGAACATCATACAGTTGGAATCATGTAGTATGTGGCTTTTCTTTATTGGTTTCTTTTATTTGGAAGTATACATTTAAGTTTTTCATGGCTTAATAGCTGCATTAGTCAACTTTCAAATCATTGTGACAAAATACTTGAGATAAACAATGCACAAGGAGGAAAAGTTTATTTTGACTTACAGTTTCAGAGGTTTCAGTCCTTTCAGAGGTTTCAGCTGGCTCCATTGCTTTGGGCCTTTGGGAAGCTGAACATCATGGTGGAAGGATATGGCAGAGTAATGCTGTGTTCCTCAGGGCAGCTAGAAAGCAAAAAGAGAGAAGGGGCACCAGGCCCCAACATCCCCTTCAAGGGCACACCCACAATGACCTAATTCCTCCAGTAGGCCATCATTACCTAACAGTTCCACCACCTTCCAATAACTCCACAGGCTTTCAACCAGACCTTCAACATGTGACCCTCTGGGAGATTAAGATCCAAATCATAATAACTCATTCCTTTTAGTGCTCAAAAATATTCCATTGTCTAGATGTACCATTATTTATTCATTCACCTACTGAAAGACATTAATTATGGTTGCTTCCAAATTTTTGGCAATTATGAATAAATGTTTTCTACTATAAACAATAACTTTACTGATATATATAAAAATACATAAAACTCTGTGTGTGTGAGTGTGTGTGTGTGTGTGTGTGTGTGTGCGCACGTGTGCACTTATTCTTATAAACATCTGATGCAGGGGTTTTGTTTGGACATAAGTTTTCAACTCATTTGTGTAAATTCCAAATTTTCTTCTAAAAGTGACTGTACCATTTTGCATTCCTACTAGCAATGAATGAGAGTTCCTGTTGCTTCACATTCTAAGCAACATTTGGTATTGTCTAAGTTTTTAACTTTCATCCCTTGTATTATTGCTATTATTCACTCCACTTATAAAAGCTTATGTATATATACATACATACTTATGTTTAGATAAATAGGTGTATATATGAATATACATATACATAGAAAATTGAATATGTTACTGCTATTATTATTTTGACAAAAAAATTTAATTGATCTAGTGGATCAATTAAGAATAAAAAAATAGAAGTTTTTAATTTTACTATTCCTTCTCTGATGTTCTTCCTTTCTATATGTAGATTTACATTTCTGACGTGTATTGTTTCCCTTTTTTCCGAAGACTGCTTTAACATTTTTTTGTAAATCAGGTAAACTGGCAATTAAATTCCCTCAATTTTTACTTGTTTTATGAGTCCTTTATTTCTTCTCTACTTTTGAAAGTTACTTTCATAGGTTACAGAACTCTAGGGTTAGTAGTTAACACTTTAACTATTTCACTCTACTCTTCTTGCTTGCATGATTTCTGAGGAAAAGTTGGTATAATTATTTTTAATTTTTTAAATTATAATTATTAACTCTTATTAATTGCATAGATTAATGGGTTTCTCTGTTACATTTCATGCATTGCTTATATTGAGCATTGTTCCAATCCACCCTCCTTAATATCTTCCTTTTCCCTCCACCCTCCCCCTGACCCCTTCCCTGGTTCCTCTTCTGTTTTCAGGACATCATTTCTTCCTATCACCCCTGATTTTTTTTTTAAACTTTCCACATATGAGAGAAAACATGTGATACTGATCTTATTTTGCTTAACATAATGACCTCTGGTTATATCTGTTACCCTGCAAATGATATGATTTCATTTTACTTTATGGCTGAGTAATATTTCATTGTGTATATACACCATATTTTCTTTATCCATTCATCTGTTGACAGGTACCTAAACTGATTCCATATCTTGGCTATTGTGAATGGAGCTGCAGTAAACATGGGATGGTAGGTATCTCTTTTATATGCTAACTTCATTGCCTTCAAAATATATGTCCAGTAGAGGTATAGATGGACCACATGGTAGTTCTATTTTTAGGATTTTCCCCCCTCCATGTCCTTGCCAGCACTTGTATTATTTTTGTTGTGGTTTGGGGGACTTTTGCTTTTTTTAATAATAGCTATTTTTTGAATTTTTTTTTATAATAGCTATTCTGACTGGGCTGAGATGGAATCTCAATGTAGTTTTGATTTGCCTTTCCAAGACAGCTAAAGATATTGCATTATTTCATATACTTATTGGCCACTGGTATTTCTTCTTGAGAAGTGTCTTTTAGATCTATAGCCCAGGTATTGATTGAATTACTTGTTCTTTGGTTGTTGACTTTTTGTATTCTTCAAAATGTTTACATATTCCATATATCAATGCTCCATCAGATGATTAGCTGGCAGATTTTCTCCTGCTCTGTGGGTTGCCTTTTCACTCTGTTGATTGTTTCCTTTGCTGTGCAGAAACTTTTAAATTTGGTATAACACGATTTATCAATTATTGCTTTTATTTCCTCAGCTACTGGAGTCCTAGTTAGGAAATCTTCACTTGTGCCAATGCTTAAAGTGTTTCCTCTAGGTTTTCCTCTAGTACCTCTAAAGTTTCAGGCCCCACATTAAGGTCTTTGATCCATTTTGAGTTGATTTTTGTACAGAGTGAGAGATAAGAATCTTGTATGTAGTTTTTAATCTTTGCTCTTCTATGGGTAAGGTGTTCATTTCCTCTGGCTTCTTTCAAGTTTTTTTTTTATCTCAGATTTTATGAAGTTTGAATATGATATGCCTAGGTGTGGCTCTTTTTTGTGAGAGTGGGGGTACTCACCCTGTTTGATGTTCTCTTCCTGGATCTGGGTTTAGTGCCTGACATTAACTAGGGGAAACTCTTGGTCATTATTGCTTCAACTATTATTTCCGTTTCTTCTCTGGTATTCACATTACACATAGTTAGCAACTTTTGTAGTTGCTTGGATATTTGTTGTATTTAAGTCTTTTTCTCCATTACTTTTCAGTCTGTCTTGTCATATCCTCAAGCTCAGAGATTCTTTCAACAGGTTATTAATGGGCCCATCGAAGGAATTCTTTGTCAACAGTATTTTGATCTCTGACATTTATTTTTTAATTCTTTCTTAGAATTTCCATACTTCTGCTCATATTTTTTATTTTTGCCTATTGTCTAGTTTTTCCATCAGAGCCTGTAGCATAGTACTGTTTTATATATATATATATATATATATATATATATATATATATTATATATATATATATATATGAAATTATATATATATAAATATATATAATTTTTTAAAAGTTCCTGGTATGTTAATGTAAATGTTTCTACTCTAACCTACTCTAACTCTGATATATGCTGCTTCTTCAAATTGTAGATTTTGCTTTGTTTTGTGTTTTCTTTTAATATGCCTTGTAACTTTTTTTCTGTTTTTTGCAAGATGGAGATACTATATTGGCAAAAGGAATTGCAGCAGGTAGGTCTTTAGTATTATAGATGCAAGATGTGGGGGAAACATGCTACAATCTTGTAACAACTAGGTCTCAGTCTGTGCTCTTGCACTATGAATTTCACCAGTGCTTCTCCATTTTGTTATTTCCCCCACATAGGTGAATAGGATAGCTGGAGGAGGCTGGGGTTGGATATTTACATTCCTTCATGAGTAAGGCTAGAGTTGGGTGTTTCTATTCCTCTAGGTTAGTGAGGCTCTGATAAAATCCCAGGAGGCTAGGCCCTGGTAACATAGCCCCTCCTGAGGGGAGACCTTACCAGTAAGAATAGAATGCTCTGGTATGTTCAAAGTAGTTCTGTGCCCCACATGGAAACATGACGGAATTTTTCTCCAATATTCAGTGTGAGGACCTTGTAGATTTAATGGAATTAAAACTCACAAAAGTGTGAGGACTTCCCTATGACTAGATCCATGTGGAATTTTTAAATCCTAAGAGTTGTCCACCTTGAGCCTCTAGCAATTTGTCAATTTGGAATTTGTAGCCAGTTTCCTACTCTAGCACTAGCTCTCATGGAAGTTACTTCTCATGAGTTTCTGCTCTAATGAGTTGTGAATCTCTGCATTCATTTATCAGTCTCTCCAATTTGGGGGGCAGCAGTTTGCTCTGTGACCTCACCTCTATAATAGATCTAAGAGAGCTGTTGACTTTTCCGTTTGTTCAGTGGTTTACTTGATCTTAGGACAGAGCGGTGACTTCTAAGCTCCTATACTGGACTGTAAACTAAAAGTTCCTTGACTGGTTTCAATATCAGAGTTTTGACAGCCACATAGCATCTTTTCCTTTACTTTATGTAACCTAGGAAACACTTCCTAGTGTTTAATATTAAGAATGAGACAGATTTTCTCCCCATCAGTAGGCTCTCTCCTCACATTATTGATTGTTTCCTTTGCTGAGAACAAGCTTTTTAGTTTGAATCCATCCCATTTATTGATTCTTGATTTTACTTATTGTGCTTTAGGGATCTTGTTAAGGAGGTCAGATCCTAGGCCAACATGGTAAAGATTTAGGCCTACTTTTTCTTCTATTAGGCACAGGGTCTCTGTTCTAGTGTCTAAGTCTTTGATCCACTTTGAGTTGGTTTTTGTACAGGGTGAGAGAGAGGGGTTTAATTTCATTTTGCTATATATGGATTTCCAGTTTTGCCAGCACCATTTGTTGAATAGGTATCTTTTCTCTAGTGAATGTTTTGGCACCTTTATCTAGTATGAGATTACCGTATTCATGTGGGTTTGTCTCTGTGTCTTCTATTCTGTACCATTGGTCTATGTGTCTGTTTTAGTACCAATACCATGCCATTTTTGTTATTAAATCTCTGTAATATAGTTCAAGATCTGGTATTGTGATGTTTCCTGTTTCACTTTTCTTGGTAAGGACTACTTTGGTTATTCTGGATCTGTTATTTTTCCAAGCAAGTTTCATGATTGCTTTTCTTATTTCTATGAAGAATGTCATTGAGATTCTAATAGGAACTGCATTAAATCTGTCTAACACTTTTGGTAGTATGGCCATTTTGACAATATTAGTTCTGTATCTCCAGGAGCATGGGAGATCTTTCTATCTTCTAAGGTTTTCTTCAATTTCTTTCTTTAGTGTTCTGTAGTTTTGATTGAAAATCTTTATCACATGCACCTCAGATAAAGCATTGATCTTTAGGATATATGAAGAACTCAAAAAAAAAAAAAAACTTAACACCAAAAAAACAAATATTTATCTGATGTTCTCTCTTTCTGTCTCTTTCTTTTTATTTTCAAAATTTTTTGTCTCTTTCATGGGGTCTTTTTAACTTATGGTCTTTTGATTTTATTATTGGAATCTTTCTGTGGTTGTTGTAACTTAAAAATATTTGTTTCCATCTTTATTGTGCCTTTCATTTATTTGTGCATTTATTTATCTTCTCTAGTTTCATAAGCTGAACATTTAGACTACTTCATATATTTATTCTGAGGGCAAGGAGGAGAACGAAGTTAATTCCTGTCCCTACAACAATAGGGTCCAAAATCATTATTCAGCCACCAGGTGGCTGGTTAATGATACAGAAATGTGATGACATGCAAGGCATAGTGTTGATCCCTGCTATTGGCAATGGTGGCACTCAGCAGTGGAAGGAGGCCATGTCCCATACTTAACTTCCATCCTTACCACCATGCTTTCAAGAGATCATTGAGCAATCAATGGAGTGACCAAGGAAAGTGGCTGTTGACTGATATCCATGAATCTGATCATCTGGCCTGTTCTTTAGCATCGAATTGAGAAAGACCTTAACTGTGAGGGTTCTTGGTCAGCATTCATGAAGCACAGACATTGTCAGGCTGTGGACCGAAGGCAAGGCAATGATAGCAATTCAACACATTCAGTGATAAGAAGTTTAGGGTTCACAGAAAAATTAAAAATAATTTAAAAACCACCAACAAATTAGTCATCTTTTAATTAGTACCATGTGCTGACAATTGTTAAACAAGGTCAGTGATATAATATTCCTCAAAAAAATCTTTTATTGATCTAAGTCTAAAAAATTGCTTGCTCCTGAGGCTAAGCACTCCTACTACTCATCTTTGATATGATAGAAGTTTTCATCCACCTGTCCTGGCCCTAAACCTTCTTATTGTTAATCTTCCAGTATTATTCTATTCTTTTCCATTACCATCCAGACAACCATGAGTCAATGACTATGAATCATTTTAGATTCATAATGCAGAACATCTTTCCTTCCAGGAATGTGAACAAAAAGATGTACCACTTGTAATTCAACCTACAGGAAGGATTTCTCTTCATCATCGTCCTTATCATCACATGTAATTTGATGTTAATAAATTCAAAGGTCCATATATAGCACAGAATCATCCACAAATCAAGTTTAATGTTTTGTTTCCCTAACCAATGGTCATTGTGTATTCCTCCTACACATGAAGCTATATAAGTAGGTTGAAGGAGATGAGAGTATGCAAGAAGTGAAGGAATACTGAGAATTTGAGCCATTTGCTTACATGGCTTACTGGTACATTTAGAGCCTACTCAAGCTCAGTCTCATGTGACCCACATACCCAGAAGTGCTGCTGGACACATCCAGGTTTATGAATTGATATGGAAAATAACACCCAATTCATGTCAAGTAATCTGTAACTAACTAAATTATACCCCACAGATAGGATTTAAGCTGAATGGACTTCTAGCTAATTTTACAATAATCCATTTGCATTCTCCAAAATTATTTGTCATCTGCTCAGGTCAAATATAATGGTTTTAAGGGACTGGGAAATTTCACCATTACTGTATCTTTAAAGTGTTTGATATGTTAATAATCTCTGCAAGGATATTTTCAATTTACTTTTAAACCATGTTTTTGAAGTTACTGCATAAAATGTTTATAATATACCTAGAGTTCATTTAATGCTTCTAGAATCTATAGTGATGGCTTCACTTTTATTCTTGACAACAGTGATTTGCACTTTATTTCTGCTTTTTTCATTGTCATGTACATATAAATTTTAAAAAATCTCTTCATAACTGACTTTTGATTTTGTTACTTTCCTTCATTGCCTATTTTTTATATAATGATTTTCATCTTTATCTCTATGATTTTAATTTTTCTTCTTAATTTTGTTTCAATTTTCTTTTTTTTCTGTCACCTCAGGATAAACATGTAGATTATTTATTTGAAGCCTTTCTTTTATAATATAAACATTTGAAAGCATAAATTTCCTTCTATGTCCTGCTTTAATTGTTTCCTAGAAATTTAAAATATCTTCACTTTTGTTTAGCTCAAAATATTCTTTGAATTCCACTACAACATTTTATTTGATCTATAAATTATTAAAAGCATATTGTTTTGGGGCTGGGGAAGTGGCTCAGGCGGTAGCGCGCTTGCCTGGTATGCACGGGGCAATGGGTTCGATCCTCAGCACCATATGAAAATAAAATGAAGATGTTGTGTCCACCGAAAACTAAAAAATAAATATTAAAAATTCCCTCTCTCTCTTTAAAAAAAAGTATATTGTTTAATTTCCAAGTATGTGAGGATTTTCTAGACAGTTTTTTTTGAATTGTCCACTGGTTTATTTTTTCAAATGAACAATAGGCTATTTAATAAGCAGATCTTCAATGATGTGGATTACAATGGCAAGTCTATTCTAGACAGTTTTATGCTATTCACTACTCACTTACTGTTATTTTCAGAGAACATATTCTGAATGATTTAAAGCCTCTGAAATTTATGAGTCTTATTCCATGGCCTACTTTGTGGACTCTCTTGGTGAATATTTCATATGCATTTTAAAAGGACACGTAATCTGCTTTGTGAAAAGTTTTATAAACACCAATTGAATCATGTTGGTTGATACTATTATTCAAGTTTTCTGTATCCTTATTGAATTTTTGTCTGTTTTTCTATCAATTACTGAGAGAGGGCTTTTGAAATCTCTAAGTATAACTCTGGATTTGCCTATTTTCCCTTTAACTTATGTTAAATTTTGCTTTATGTATTTTAAACTTTGTTATTGAAGACATACTCTTTAGAACTTTGATTACACATATGGTATTGTATGTTTGTTTTAATTTTGATATGAGGTGTCCCCCAAAAGCTCACATATAGAAAATGCAAGAAGTTTAGAGGTAAAATGATTGATTGGGTTATGACAGGCTTGACTTAATCAGTGTATGGATTAACTGAGTTGTGACTGCAAGCAGGGAGGGTGTGGCTGAAGGCGGGGGTTAGGGGGTGTCATATGGGGTTTGCTTTTGCGCATATATTTTGTCCATGGGGAGGGGAGTCTTTCTTTCTCGGCTTCCTGATGCAGTGCTTCTGGCTGCTTTCCTGCACTACACACTTCTTCCCTGATGTTCTACCTTTCCTCCGACCCAGAGCAATGAAGTTGGCCATCTATGGACTGAGACCTCTGAAACCTTGAGCCCCTAAATAAACTTTTTCTCCTCTAATTGTTCTTGTCAGTTCTTTTGGTCCTTGCAGCAAAAAGCTGACTAAAACAAGGTCCCACAGCTCTCAGATGCTCCATTCTGGTCCTCTCCTCCCTGATTTTTTCCCTTTTAGTTAAGTAATTTCTATGGATCTATTTTTAAGATTATTCATCCTTTTCATGACACTGTTGAATTTACAGATTTTTATGCTTTCTTTATGCCTGTTCCTTTAGTTTCATTTCTAGCATTTCTATTTAATCCTTTCTCAGAGTTTTGATCTTTCTGCTGAATTTTCCATTTGACCTTGAATGTTGTTCATCTTCTACATCATGGCCTTTAATATATTATCATAGCTAGTTTTAAATTTCCTATAACATAATTCCAATTTATCTTGTAATATCTGTTCCTGGTTCTAAGATTGTTTTGTCTCTTGGGAATTCCTTCTATTTTCCTGACTTTTTCTGAACTTCATATTTTGTTGAAAACTAACATCTTGTATAGGACAGCGGAGTCAACAGTTCTTATGCCTAGAAATGGGCATAATTTTCCTTCTTTCAGAAATTGGAGGGGTAAGAAGGGGAAAGTCCATTGAATTAGGAATTAGGCTGAACTTGAGGTTTATTGTCATTTTGTTGCCATTAGCTTGAAGCCCAACATGCTTTAAAATCTTCTAGTGATACATTTTGCTCAGTGTGGAAACTGGTTTACTAGACCGTTTCTTTCAAGGTGTTCTTCACCCTCAGGTTTTTGCACTAACTATCCCTAAGAGAAGGTGTGTCTCTTGTAAGTTACTTCGTACTTAATGATGGTAGTCTAGCCATCTATGGACTGAGATGGGGGATGGGGCATTCTCAGCTATTGGTATTAACCCTATGTGACTAAATCTGTGTCTCAGAAACCATATTCCTCGATCTCAGAGGACAGACTTTCTCTGTAATCTGCAGCCAAACTTGTTATTTTTGCCTATCCCACAGAGGTAAGTTTTCATTTATTCATGTTTGGTTTTGTTTCCTGTTTTCTTTCCAAAGCTGCCTTGGGTTTTCAACAAATACTCTAAAGGAAATAGTATTTGTTGTTTTTCCTACTACAGAACAAGGCTTCTGCCCCACGAAAAGAATAAAGAAGGGTCTTGGGAGTGTTTAGTAGCCTCTCACAGTGTTTGCTGGTTTCCTTCCTCACCTCTGCACCATAAGGAGATTTTCCCCCAGTTTTTCCTATGAGTACCCAAAGGACTCTTCATTGCATTTATAGTTCACCAGGGTCTTCACCTTATTTCACAGTGTACATTCAACCAGCTGCACTCAATCCCTACTAGGATACCAGTTGCCTGGTTGGACTTATCTTCCTGATACCTAGCAACATCTTGATTCAGGAAGTCAATGCTCATATCAATTATCCTTGTCTCGCCTTAGATTTTGGTCCAGCTGGTCCTTTGCACTTTAATGTGTTCAGGAAATGTGGTGAACTTGTTTGTCTGGATTTTTAAAACAACAAATTTTGGTGTGATGCTCTTTCTCTGCCTGTGTATATAAATATGTGAAAAATCAATGTCTTAATTTTAATACATGTCTTTATGTTTAAGATATATCTCTTTAAACAGTATATATATGAGTTTTGTTTTTAATCCATTCTTCAAATTTATTCATTTTAATCAAGTTTTTAATGCAGTTATATATAAAGAAATTATTAATATATTTGGGTTCAATTTACCAGCTTGATTTCTCTTTTCTTGTCATTTGCACTATTTCTCTTTGTTACCTTGTCTCTCTTTTCATATCTTCTTTTGTGTTAATTATTATTATTTAGTATTCCCATTTATATCCCCTATAATGTGTTGTGTTTTCCTCTGTCCTTAGATTTTCTCTTTAGTTTTTGGTTTTCAACAATTTGACTATGATGTGTACACATATAGTTTTCTTTATATTTCTCATCTTAGGGTTTATTAATATTGAAAAAATGCCAAGAATTATTTCTTTAAAGAATTCTTCTGCCTCATTCTCTCCCTTCTAATTTCTTCATTTTTCTAAAACACTAATTGCATATATTTTAGACTTTTTATTTTTTGAGATACTAGGGATGGAACTCAGGGATGTTCCACCATTAAGCTACATAACCACATACCCAGTCCTTTTTATTTTGAGATAGGGTATTGCTAAATTGCTCAGGATGGCCTCACACTTGCAATCCTTCTACCTTAGTCTCACCAGTTGAAGAGATTATAGCATGTGCCTCTTCTCCCACTCAAGAATTCTTGATATTTTCTACATTTGTCTGATGATCTGATTTTTGTTTTTTCAGTCTTTCTTTCCCCTACTTTGGTTTCCACAAACCATATGCAAGTTCACGATATATTTTTTCTGTACTGTCTAATATAGTATTCATATTTTCCAAAGAACAGTTTGGGACATTTTTATTAAAAAAATTTTTAAAAGAATTCTACAAATGATATACTCATCTACTATATTCTGTAGTTAATATTTTATTACACATGCTTTATTGTATGTTTTCATTTAATTTTTCTATCTATCCACTAACCCATCTTATTCTGCAGTGCATTTTACAGTTGCAGATATCGGTACATGTCCCCCACCATGTACACCAGGATTCATATCATTTACTACAGTTTAACATTTGTGTGAACCTCATCTCTCTTAGCTTACCTATCTTCATCCTTTAGGATGCCATTCAGGCCTCTCTTTCTCTGCCCTGGTTAAGTGTTACTCTTCTGTGTTGCAGATATACCCTATGCATGTCTTTATCCTTATACTTACTACTTTCTATTAAAATTAATAGTATAGATTTCTGCTTATCTTGCTGGGATATAAAGTGTCTAAAGACACAAACCAAATCTTATTCTTTTTACAGTAGAACCTGTCACAAAGTAGATGCTCCAGAAAAAAATATGAAGAATAAATGAATGAATGAAGAATTGCCATACCCCCCATAAGTAAAATAATGCACAATTTGTAGAGGTCAAAGAGAATAGTGAAATCATGGTAGCAGCAGCAGCAGCAGCATATACTTTTCTATAGCTAAGAGTGCAAAATCCTTGTTCTGTAACAATTGTTTCTTGAGAAAGCACAGAGAGGATGTGAGAAATTCTGTAGCCAGAAAATGAGAATAGTATAGTCTAAGAAACAGACATCAAATGTTAGAGACAGGAAAAAATAAGCCAGAATTTGAAGTAAGACTTCATTTCTCTTGATATCCAAGACTTGACTAGCTTATAAATTATAAACTATTGATGATTTAAGAAGGCATCATTTGCTTTGTGTATATTACAATAATTGATATACAGGCAAAGATAACTTTCAGCAAATATATACATATATATATTATTTTTTGTTCCCAAACTACTACCTGTTCTTCTAAAGGCCCTGGATCAAGTTTCCCATAAGATAAAGTCACTAGTAAGATACCCTGGCAGATGTTAAACTTAGTGTCTTTTATGACCCAGACACACAGAATAATTATGTCCAGCTATTGGTCAGTCCTACAAACACTGGGGAAACAATCTCTTATTTGGGAACCCCAGCTGGTCTTTTTGCAGCATACAATTTCTTTACCTGGAAATAAAATAAAATAAAAAAGAAATAAAGCATTTTATGATTAATTCCTTCCCTTTTAAAACTACTTCCTGAAAGCCATGTTTTAGAGCTTCTGACCTATGCCATCTCATCCAATTGAAAATTAAAACATAAACAACAAATTTCCACAGGATGTTCTTTAAAAATGGATATGCAATTCTTTCTGTGTGCATACAAGAATTTATTTAGCAAATCCCATATTTATAGTATTCAGGCTGTGGTATCCACATTGCACTATTAAAATAAATGCTACAATGAACATCCACCTATGATTATTATTGCATTCATGCTATTTATCATTTAAAAGGAATTCCAAAATATTGGATTTAATTTTTGTAGTATTCACACCCAGAAAAATCCATGACTTAAACATTACGATGAATTGGCACTATTCAAAAAAATATTTTTTGGTTTTACAAGATTTCCGAGTTCCTACATAAATTTCCTTAAGGCTAAAAAAATATGGATTACCATTTTTGAAAAAAATTATAGACCTATATTTGCAGCATCTAGAAGATATTGAGAGAAACTCTTGGGTCTGGGACTGCCCTCTCTGTGGATGAAGATATAATCTCAAGCAGGGGATTGGGAAACACATAATTTGGGACCCATAAGGCTTGCAATTGCCCACAAGTCTGGCTTTCTTTTTCATCTGGGAGAATAGAAAATACAGAAATAGGTAAGGAACATCTGTTTCCTCTATTTGATTCTTTGGGTCTTAAAATACTGGTATGCTTTGAGTGTTCATCCCAAAGGTTCATGTGCTAGAAGCTTGGTCCCCAGTATGGCAGTGTTGAAATGGTGGCATCTTTAACAGGTAGGGCCTAGTGCAAGGCGGTTATGTCACTGTTGAAACTCCCCTTGGAAGGAATTAATGTAGTTCTCCAGGGGCTCAGTTAGTTTCTGTAGAGCAAGTTGTTATAAAACCAGCTCCCGAATCTCTTTGGCCCCCTGTCCTGACACTCGGCCAACCTATCCTTTCACATATGCACCTGCCATGATGGCATCGGCAACGTGATGATGTAGCCATGCAGCCCTCGTCAGAGCCAAGCCAAGCAGAAGCCAGCATCCTGCTCGCAGACCTCATGAACTAAGAGCAAAATAAGTCTCGTGTCTTTATAAAAAACATAGCCTCACATATCTTGTCGTAGAAACAGAAATTGAACTGATACATTCTGTTTCCCTCTCATTAAAGATCAGCTTTCTCCTTTGAAGTGCAACAAGGAGAGGTCTTCTTTAAATGTTTGTTTCTGGGGGTTGGTTACCCAGGGTGTTTGCCACATCCTGAGGTGATCTTTGCAGCAAGTTTTTCATGTCTGACAGGCTTAATTTCATTAATTAGAACACAACTAACCTGAAGTAGAGATAAAATGGTGTCTAGGGTGCTCTGGAATTCTGCATACATAAATATGGAGGACAATTAGAATAGATTCCTTGCAACACATACATAACATTTTAAAGTTAAGTGCATATTAATATTTTTTTTTTGAGAGAGAGAGAGAATTTTTTTTAATATTTACTTTTAGTTTTCGGTAGACACAACATCTTTGTATGTGGTGCTGAGGATCGAACCTGGGCCGCACGCATGCCAGGCGAGCGCGCTACTGCTTGAGCCACATCCCCAGCCCTGTTAAGTACATATTAAACAAAAAATATTTTATGCAAATGTATGTTAATGGTATTCCTTAAACATTACATTGTAAAAGATTAAATAGGAAAAAAGCTTTTATATAATAATTATTGTTGCTTGTTTTTGGAAAGTGGTTGGGAAGTAGAAAGACAGAAAATATATTTGGCTCAATTAAGCACTCAAATAGTAGTTTCATTTTACTTAGATGTTTAAATTAACATTAATATTAGTTGGGCATGGTGGTGCATGCGTGTAATCTCAGGAGGCTGAGGCAGGAGGATCGTAAGTTTGAAGCCAACCTCAGTAATCAAGCAAAGCCCTAAGCAACTTAGCAAGAGCTTATTTCAAAAAATAAGATGGGCTGAGGATGTGGCTCAGTTGTTAAGTGCCCCTGTATTCAATCCATGGTATCATAAATAAATAAATATAAACTTCAGATTAATTATAAAATTATACCTTGGAATTGTTTCTTATTTGCCATCAAACTTCAAAATCAAAATTCAGACTTATAAGAAAAAATTAATTTCAAGGGACATTATGGAAGGACTCATAATAGATCCTTGCCCAAGATTACATATAGTCAATTAATGTTCCTGGGTCTTGGGTTTATCAAAAAATGTTGAACTAACCAGTTTATAAATAAACTTCTCACAACAAATACCATGACTTCATGAATTCAAAATGGAATTATTCGTTGTACTACAGATTACATATCTCTGAAGAATATAAGGTATTAACAAAAAAATATCAAAATATTTATTTGGATGTTTTACAGACTGCCAATAATCTATTCTTTATCTGCAAATATAACACATATAGTTTATTTGTGTGACTCTTTCCTACAAGAGCTTCAATTTAAGAAGAAATAACCGTCAGTATGTATTTAGCATAGCAGCAACTGAGAGAAAACTTCCATAATTCTTCTTCAAAATTCAACAGATAAAGAACAACAAGTTTGAAAGATAGAGAACTCTGGACTTCAAATAACTTGCATAAACCTCAACTTAGTCAAGTATGAGGTTATGTCTATCATATTCTGATTTTCTTCTCACTAAAATATAATGCAATAGTTTAAATGTTGAATTTTAATAAAATTGTTCACTCATTAATTTTTCTCTTCTCCATTATGCTGGTAAAATTTGAATATTATATAGAGTTGTTTTATGATACAATCCTACTGTTTTAATACTAGTTTGAGTAAAGGTAGCACAGAGCAGAAAGAGTACCAGATAAAGCCAGAGACCTGGATTTCAGGTTTGATTCTGTGACCTTGGACAAATGGACTAAGGTTTTTGGTCTCAGTTTCCTCTTTTATAAAATAAAAACAGTAAATTCGCTTAGGTTTCTTCCTCTTTCAAAATTCTATGGTTCCATGCATGGTATGGTAAATAGTTCATTTCATTGTCTACAAAATTCTAATTCTGTTAGACCAGAAACTCTGCAACTGATAATGTAGGTCAAACACTCCAATATGTTGGCACAGAAACTGATTTCCTTAACTAGACTCCTGAAGTACAAGAAACAAAAACAAAAATCACTAAGTAAAATGGGCATCAAATTAATAAGCCTCTGCACAGCAAAGGAAAAAATTATGTGAAATGAGAACCTACAGAATGGGAGAAAATCTTTGCCACCTACTTCTCGGGGCAATAATTGGGTATATCTGAATGAAGGAATATAAATGACAATATCAAGGCTCAGTCTCTTTACCTGGGTCTTCAACAAGTTTCCTCCAAATCACCAAGATGATTGTTGGAACCTGAAGACTCAAAAATGATTGAAGCCTAAGAACCCCAGAAGAGAAGAACACATTTTGTTTTATTTTGGTTCCCAAATAAATCCAGGAGAAAGTCCCAGGGTGGGAAAAATACATTGTTCTGACCTATTCACATGCACTAATCAATGGGGCCTCTGAGATAAATCCTCTGATTTATTGAGCAAGCCTAGGTGATGTTTCCACTCCTGTAGTCAGATATAGGAATGTATTCAGCCATATCAAACTCATATAGGATGGGTTACTCATAGGAAAGAAGGATATAGTACTTTGACAAAGGCAGGAAGGATGCTAGAAAGATCACAAATAGATTTCGTTTGAAATAGTGAAATGATAGATGATGGTTACCTGGGACACTGAGTTGTGATAAAATGATTCTAAAAGCTCAGTGAGAAAAAGTGGGAAAATTGATTAGCAATGTTTGCAGTGGATATGGGGATGGGCTACAGAAATATGCAAACAATCCAATTGCTATCTATGTATAGGAAGAAATCATGATTCAGTTCCTACTTGGTACCATCAGATCGACCACTGAGTGTTCAGGATATCCTGGCCATTGGCCTTTCTTTTGGAAGCTTTTATTTATTAAAGTTTATATAACTTCCCAGATTCTAAGAGATGGAGATACCCTCCATGATTGAAAAGTTTAAATTCTATTTGAGGTCATGTTGGCATTGAAGGCACAGAAAATGATCCTAGCTAGCAAGGGTTCTTAACTAGTAACGTACATAAGAATCACTTAGGCAGCTATTTCTGAATACATAAGCCTAGCCACTGGCCCCAAACTTTCTGATTCCCCAGATCTTAGGAAGGGCCTAGAAAAGTGAATTCTGATTATTATACATGAAAACTGCATTTTTATGGTAAAAACAAACAAACCAAACAGGATAGAGGGATAAGTAAAAGTCCCTTTCCAAGGAGGGAACTGAATGGCAGACGGGGAGAGAGAATTTTTTTTTGGTCTTATATAAATTTCTATATTGTTTGAAAAATTTAAAATGAACCTGAATTGTTTTTATAAGTTCTATGAGCCAAACGCTATTTTTACTCTTGAGATAAACCATTGACAGTTAATATATTCTGTCAAAAGTTTTCTGTGCTTATATGTCTCTGTCTCTATCTATGCATCTAAATCAAAAGGAGCCATAGACCCATATGTATGGGTGTATCTCCACTTTATACATATTCTGTTCTATAATTTGCTTTGTTCACTTGATTGTCTTGGCCTCCTTCCCACATCTGCATTGGATCTATCCATATTTGCATGGGATGTATCTCCTTTGGTGACTTCAGAATATTCTAAGACTCTTAGACCTCTTTTGAAGTAAGAAGCCACACCAAAATGACCTAAGTTCTATGGGTCATATCCATTTAAATCTCTTCGTATGTCTCTCATCAGTGGTACTAAAAGCTGGAGGTCTCTGAGACCTCTGGTGTCAATTCCAAGACTTTGCTTGTGTTACATGTATCAGAATATTTGGCCTTGGATGTCACAGGAGATACAATTCAGACACTATAGGATAGATTCTCTCTCTGGATTTTTCTATGGTCTAGGAGTCACCATGTGATTCTGAGTGCTCACTGTAGCAGAAGCAAGGCTGAGCACATTGAAACAAAGTGTTTAGAAATTTCTGGTAAAAAATTACCCCCTACCATAAACTACTGCCCCAAGTATTTTACACAGACATACATAACAGATCTAGACCCAATGCTGTGTATTCTTAACTGATGAAAATTTAGCAATTGACAAAGAAAAGTAATTTTCTTACATTTGTTTTAGGGTACCTGAATTAAAATCATGGCATTCTATGATTAACTCCTCCTCTATAGGAGGAAAGGAGAGGAAATGATAAATAAAATAATCTAAATAATCTAAAACACTTATTCTAATCAGTAACCACAATATCCATCCCTGTGACTATTTTGGTTGCCAGTAACAAAAACCAAATCCAACTTAAGCTAACTTAATAAACAAAACAAGATATAGGTAAATTATTATAAGGATAAGGAGTTTCTCACAGACACTTGAGGGCAAAAGTTTTCAAAAGTTTCCAGAAATAAGGACTGAAAAGCCACAAGTTTCCCAGCAGTACTTGTTCCACCTCTCAACCTCTTGCTTCGGCTTGGTTTCCCTTTATCTCCCCTTTCTCTTCCCTATAGGTCAGCATTCCATGCCTTTCCATCTCTTGTGGTACAATGGGTACCACTGCTTTAAATTTCTGTCAACTTGGTCACACTGACATACCGGACCTACTGAAATATCTCTGGATCTGAACTTCAAATTCTGCAAAGAGAACTCAACTGATTGATTGTGGGTTGGCTGTCCACTGTAGGTGCATTCTACCTTAGCCAGAGAAAGTGGGTTTATATAATAACAATGCTATAGCAACCCAAGTTTATTGGATGCTAACTATTCTTTTTTTTAGAGAGAGAGAGAGAGAGAGAGAGAGAGAGAGAGAGAGAGAGAGAGAGAATTTTAATATTTATTTTTTAGTTTTCGGTGGACACAACATCTTTATTTTTTGTATGTGGTGGTGAGGATCGAACCAGGGCCACACGCATGCCAGGCGAGCGCACTACCGCTTGAGCCACATCCCCAGCCCCTAACTATTCTTTTAAAGTATTATCTTTACATAGACTCTGAGGCTTATCCTTTCTTATCAGGACCCTGAAATAGTTATCAGAGAAAGAGAGTGTGAGTTATGCAGATGTTACCAGAGCACAAGAAAACTATATACAGAGAGATACATGTGCACATAAAAAGATCATTTAAGCTTTATAGCAATTCAGTAATGCCACAATGGGGAATAAGGTTGGGTTTTGAAATACAAAGCACCTAACTTCAGCAAGTTTTACTAATTATATGGCTTGAACAAGTTTTTACTTCTCTGTTCAGTTTTATTTTCTTTCTGTGAAATTACGATAATAACAATATTGCAAGACAGAGTGTACATGCAGTGATTAAGAATTCTACCCTGAAACACTTAAACATTAACAAGTATTTATGAGGACTGCCCCTGTGACAGGAAAATCTCCAGAAGGGTACACACCAGCAGGAAGGAAAAGATAGAGAAGCAAAATATCCACTTGCCCTTGTGGGTATTGCCATTATGTAATGTCATTCTATAATAAGAGGAGATCATATTTATCAATTATTGTGTATATTGTGACAGAAAATTTTCTGTGCTTTTCGCATATTTACATGTTAGCTGAGTACTATTATTGACCCATTTGGAGGCACAGAGAGTTTAAGTAACTTGTCCTGGGTCACACAACAGAAAGCTGTAGACGTAGGAAAGGAGCCTAGACAGCCTGGCTCCATAATTCACTCTGTACTGCTCTCAACTAACTTCATAGTATCATTAAAGCAAAGAGGTGTCTGAGAACATGCCACCACAGAGAGAAGATGGTACAGCATCAAGATTTCAAACTTGCTAGAATTCCCCTTGTTTATTCTACATGCCCTCTTTAACGAGGTTACCTCATCAGAATTAATGGATTGTTATTCTTCTTGATCAGTGTGTCAACCATAAACTTTGAGATAGTTTGCCTACCACACTTAGTTTAAGATTTGGAAAGTTTACTTGCAAAAGCTCTTAGAAGCACCCATGAATAAACAAGAGTGAAAAGTTAAACCAAGGACAGACGTTTCTATTTGCACTGTTTTCAAATCTATCCAAACAATAGGATTCAAAGCTTTTCCTGATACCACAAGCAAATGCATCTTCCCCAGGCACACAATAACCTGTCGGAGACAACACTATCATATTGCTGTGGTAATTGATGAAATTTATAAACAATGAACAACTTCATATTTTGGCTAGGTTTTAAGAGTTCCAAAGAGTGAGACATTGATAAACAGTGTTAAAGGATGATGACTTCTGAGAGAATTAGATGACATGGTAACAGATGCCATTGGTTGCTTAAATCTCGTTCTCAAATCAACCTTCTTTGGCATCCTCCATTAGAGAGGCAAAAAAGCCAAATATTTGCTTTTCTCCTCTTCTTCTGCTAGGGATGGCTATGTGAGATAGTTCTGGTTCCCCCATGAGCTATAAGTAGAAGTCTCCAGGGATTTCTGGCAAAGCTTGTTTTCCTGATATAAGAACAGATGTTATGGTACCATCCCTTTAGCTGTCCCTTCTTCCTGCCTGGAAGAAGATACTAGTGTCTAGAGTCATGGCCACCATATTATACCCACAACAGAGGGCAAGAGAACTAGAGAAACTCTAGCCCTGGTACTTCTGAGTTCTTAACTGCAAACAGCTCTTTACCTCTAGAATATTTGCTATGAGACTAAATGAGCTTAAATCGCTTTTAGTCAGATTTTCTATTGATACACTGTGATGGCAGATATTTTAGCATAGCTGTATTTTGCCTTTTAATCACATACCTGTCTATCCCTCAGAACCCTGCCTCCAGAAGTTTGGTTAAAAAATTCATTATTTACTCCATGTATGTATGATATGTCAAAATACATTCTAGTGTTATCTATAATTAAAAAGAACAAAAAATAAAATAAATCATTCTTTAATCAAATAACTGAAGTGAATTATAGAGTATAGTATGATCAAAATAAATGTTATTTGTCATTATTCTTTAATCACAATAACCATTTTACTGCAGTGTCACATCCCTAATTGCATAAGAAAGGGGTGATACATACCATTATTAACCAAACTTACAGTTTGCTTAACACATACATGGACTCCAAAATTAATGTTCAAAACCTTCTTTACCCTAGGCTTGAGCTGTATCTTTTAATTTTATGAGTCCATGGTTGAGGTCATTTGTCCTACCTCACCTTAAACAGGTTCTAAAGGTCACCCATGTGGTCACCCTTTTCATGGGCTTCAGGAAATAAAACTCCTCCTCTTTGGACCCCCTCATCTCTTTCCCCATTTTTAGAAGTGGGCAGAGGGATTGGATTTATGGGAGCAAAATAATTAAGATTAAATAATAAATTTAAAAGGAGTATCTTCCATAATGTAGAGCCTTCCAGAGAGGCTTTTTGGGAGCAGATGATCTAAACAGAGCCGTGAACGTTGTGATTTAGCCAAGTGGAGCAACACTAAGGGGAGCAAGCTATAAAGGACTAACACAGCGAAACAAAGTGCCTTAGGTGCTCAAAAGAATGATGGGTTGGGAGGAAGACAAATATTTTAGTGCTGCAGAAGTATGGAGTATGGAGCAGAAAAGTTGGCAGAAATCATAACAGCATGGCTATTGGCAATGGGGAAATACTGAAGGGTTTTAAGAAGGAAATTGAGATGTCTTTATATTTCAAAAAAATCACTTCAAGAGGTGGATTAAAGACAAGAGACTGGATTCAAAGAAGAGACACTCATTATGAATTTCTGGAAAAACAATAGGCCATGAGGTTTTAAAGTAGCTAATTCATTACCAAATATTCTAAGTACAGATTTCAACATTTCAAATTACTCTGTACCTTGACTTTAAGTCAACTGTATGTTGAGTTGCATTATCAGCCAGGCAACATAGAAAAGGGGGTCCCCTTGTGCCGCAGCCCGCCTGGCTGGGCAAAATAACCGGGGCGGGGGGGGGGGGTGACGAGCAACTTGTGTAGATCGATACAGCAGGAATGGGAGCCGTTTATTGTAGGTGCCAGGCGCCATCCAGACTTGTTTACAGACTCTAACACCCTTGCCTGCCCCATCATCTGTTAACAGGGAGGTGATTCTGTGAGATGACAGCAAAGACCATGGAAGGGCCCAACTGCATGATGGAGCAGAACCCAATTCAGTGTCTAAGCCACTGGCCTCAGGTGCTCTTTAGGAGGATGCCCAGAACTCGCTCAACTGTTCATTCTTTATTGACAGTGAATCTGAAGCCTAGAAGGTACGGTCCTTTACCAAGTCCAAGAATAGCCCCAGTGATTCCTGGACCAAATTCCATGCCCTAAATACTAGATGACAAAAACCTGATGCATAGAAATAGTTCCATTAAAATTGAAAATAAAATGACCATTTGCTCTCAAAAAGAAAACAAGCCCTGTATTTCAGGAAAATGTCATGAATTGAATGAAACTGTAATTTGGGAAGTTGTAAAAATATGGCTGCACAATTCTGCAGGCCAGCGCCTGTCACGTGACCATAAACTTTGAGCTCCACCCTGCTGCTGCACTTGGTTTGAGTGAGGCTGCACCCCAGTGAAACTAGAGTGGGAGGTCAGCTACACAGGATGGTCCATTTAACAGCTGATCTGCTGGGACCTGTGCCTAAGAAGTTAATTTCTAGCTTTGAGATGGTTTCTGGTAATTGTAGGTAATTTAAAATATAATTGCAATTTGGTTGAAAAAAAAAAAACTCTGTTTGCAGTGTTTATGCTCATCACTCTAATTTAAGGTCTAGAATGTTGGATGAACAGCACTTCAGGACACGCCCATTTTGCATCTTCCTGACTTTACCACCAGTGATTATAAAGACAGCCTCAGCAAACCTCAGTCTGCATTGCAAGACATTGCAAAGCTCCTATATGATATAAAGTTTCACATTGCTGGAAGGTTAACTGGAGAGCATGTTAATGATTATCAAATAGATGAAGAAAACCACAAGGATCCAAAATGGAAAAGCCCTCAAAAATATCCAGCTTGTCCATGTTTATAATAAGGCCACTTTATTTATTTATTTATTTATTTATTTATTTACACAAAAGATGACTATGGTTGAGCTCAGTGTGGTCTGCATGCAGTCTTAATAGGGGAATAATTATACAAGGCTGCTTGTGAGTGGGTCTATGAAACTTCGCCCTGGGTTGTGTGTTCCGAACTGCTCAGTGGTAAGCCAAAGCATCTACAGCTTTGCAGGGTTCCGAAATGATTTCTTACTGCAGTGGGGTCCAGTGTTTTAAATACATGGGTTTATTTTAAGAGAAGAAAAAACTTAGGATCTATTGTGTGTGGATTTGTAGAATTTCTTTTTAAGTTGTCCAAAATGTGAATAGGAGAGCCACTCAATAGCAGGCACCTCAGTAGTTACTTAGATTACAAAGTATTATAACGGGCCAAATCAGCTCACTTAAACATACAGCAGCTAAATTCTGGAGAAATAGCTGAAATGAGCTCTAATAATCTCTCAGCCTGCAAACTTCACAGAACTGTTAGGGCTGAAGCAGCACTGCCTGCCATGACAGTTAAACTGTGTTAACACTGGCCATGGAAGTCACATTTGGAGTCTGAGAACTGAAAATCAGGGGTTAGAATTTGCAGCCCTGGTATCTGAAACCTGTCTTCAAAAATGGACCCAAACTAATGCTGATTGTCAAACACTACTACTTTGCTGGTGGAGAGTGGCTGCATAGAAAGCTTTCAAATGGAGTGTCGAAGTTCAATCAATAGAAAAACATTTTTTTTTCCAAATTCCTCTAGCTTTGCTGATATCATTCAGCAGGTTAACCAGCTTTTTTTCCTCTTAAATTATTTACTATACATATCTATTTTTAAAATTTCAAATATTATAGAAGCTAACATTAAATTTTTCTTGGTCTGGGGATGTAGTTCAGTGAATAGAGCCCTCACCTAGAATGCTCAAGACCCTGGGTTCAATCCCCAGCACCACAAAACAAAACTATGTATGTGAAATTTTCTCAAACCTCCCTCCCTCTAGTCTCCTTCTCTTAAGGTAGTCTTTGTGGTCACTTTTTGTGTGTGCAAAAAAATCTATGGATATGAAAGTATAACCATGTGTGCCACACACACACAGCAGAGGTTCCAGAATGTCTTCACAGGAAGGACCTGGGGGCTGCAATCTGACTGGATATGGGTAAACTGCACAAAGCTCGATTCACCTGGTATTTTACATGAATATAATGTATAAATTTGAGCATGAAAAGAAATAAGGACAGACATATATAGAATATACCACCCAACATCAAGCAGTTACACTTTTTTCTCAGCAGCACATGGATCCTTCTCAAAAATAGATCATATATTATGTCACGGGGCAACTCTTAGACAGTATAAAGGAGTAGAGATAATACCATGCATCTTATCTGATCATAATGGAATGAAACAGAAAATCAATGATAAAAGAAGTAAGGAAAAATCATGCATCATTTGGAGAATGAACAATAGGTTACTGAATGATCAATGGGTTATAGAAGACATCAAAGAGGAAATTAAAAAATTCTTAGAGATAAATGAAAACACAGACACAACATATCAGAATCTATGGGACACATTGAAAGCAGTTCTAAGAGGAAAATTCATTGCTTGGAGTTCATTCCTTAAAAAAAGAAAAAACCAACAAATAAATGATCTAATACTTCATCTCAAAATCCTAGAAAAAGAAGAGCAAAACAACAGCAAAAGAAGTAGAAGGCAAGAAATAATTAAAATCAGAGCTGAAATTAATGAAATCAAAACAAAAGAAACAATTGAAAAAATTGACAAAACTAAAAGTTGGTTCTTTGAAAAAATAAATAAAATCGACAGACCCTTAGCCATGCTAATGAAGAGAAGAGAGAGAACTCAAATTACTAGCATACGGGATGAAAAAGGCAATATCACAACAGACACTTCAGAAATACAGAAGATAATCAGAAATTATTTTGAATCCTTATACTCCAATAAAATAGAAGATAGTGAAGGCATCAATAAATTTCTTAAGTCATATGACCTGCCCAGATTGAGTCAGGAGGATATTGACAACCTAAACAGACCAATATCAATTGAGGAAATAGAAGAAGCCATCAATTTAAGAAGAAGCAAAAGGAAAACATGTTTCTTCTACTTTGGCTCTTCCTGAGCTGTGCTTAGATAATATGTCATTTCCCAATATTTGCTTCAAATTTGAACACCTTTCTATTGGAGCCAGTATTAAGTCTGGGAATACAAAACAGCAAAAAGCAGGGGGGAAAATTCCTTAAGGGACTCATGGCAAACCAACATTCTCATCGTCTGGCCTTTCCATCAGGTAGATGAAAATGGAAAATGAAACCTATAACATATGAAAACTATAAGAATTCCATAATCAAAGGGAACCTTGAGAGAAACTATGCTTGCGGGGAGGACTAGACAAAAATTGGTAATGATTAGGAAAAGAAAAGAAACCTCAACTTTATCATAACATACTAGCTATGTAAAGATCATATCTAAACAAGTCTTAGCACCATGCATTTTCAGAAATATAGGTTAAATGTCAGTTTTTTAATTAAATTATTTTTAGTAGCCTAATTACTTTTTGTAGAAAATCCTATAAAGGGCTGGGGATGTGGCTCAAGCAGTAGCACGCTCGCCTGGCACGCGTGCGGCCCGGGTTCAATCCTCAGCACCACATACAAACAAAGATGTTGTGTCCGCCAAAGACTAAAAAATAAATATTTAAAAAATTATCTCTCTCTCTCCCTCTCTCTCACTCTCTCTTAAAAAAAAAGAAAATTCTATAAAAATATGATTGCTCCTATTTTGCTTTTAACTAGTTACTTTCTAAGTAGTTTGAGAACAGCCACTGGAGGTTTTGGTTTTGCCATGATTTTAGTACCGAATACAGTTCTGAACATCTAACAGATGTTTAAGAAATAGAAGTGAAATTCAGGAACAAGAAATTTGCCTTTTTCAATAGATGAATGGATAAAAAAAAATGTGGCATTTATACACAATGGAGTATTACGCAGCACTAAAAAATGATAAAATCATGGAATTTGCAGGGAAAAGGATGGCATTGGAGCAGATTATGCTAAGTGAAGCTAGCCAATCCCTAAAAAACAAATGCCAAATGTCTTCTTTCATATAATGAGAGCAACTAAGAATAGAGCAGGGAGGAAGAGCAGGAGGAAAAGATTAACATTAAACAGAGACATGAGGTGGGAGGGAAAGGGAGAGAAAAGGGAAACTGCATGGAAATAGAAGGAGACCCTCATTGTTATACAAAATTACATATAAGAGGTTGCAAGGGGAATGGAAAAAAAATCAAGGAGAGAAATGAATTACAGTAGATGGGGTAGAGAGAGAAGATGGGAGGGGAGGGGAGGGGGGATAGTAAAGGATAGGAAAGGTAGCAGAATACAACAGTCACTAATATGGCATCATGTAAAAATGTGGATGTGTAACCAATGTGATTCTGTAATCTGTATTTGGGGTAAAAATGGGAGTTCATAACCCACTTGAATCTAATGTATGAAATATGATATGTCAAGAGCTGTGTAATGTTTTGAACAATCAATAAAAAAAACAAAGAAATTTGCCTTCAACTGTGGGGAAATTTGGGTCGAATCTTCACTAAGAGATGGTTAAAGAGAATCTATTGCATAGCTATGTTTAAATTAGAGGACAGAGGTATCACAGAAACTGGACATTTTTCATGGTTCCATAAACTTCCACAAAAGTTTAGAGTTCTAAAATGATCCCATAGAGAAGGAAAACCTGAATTTTGCTAGCTAGGATGACCCTGTAGTGGGATTTATATCCCAAACTCCCCATTTTAAGGTGCTCCACCTTTACCCTTAGCATCAAGCTATAAGGTTAGGCTTTATTTGAAACCGCACCCTTTCTTGTTTTCTTCCTCTCTCCTATTTTATTTCTCTTGTTCCATTATAAGTTTTTCTTGAAAAGCAGCAGAATTCCTCTCTCATGTTATGCTTCTTATAATTTCAACCTAAGACAGTGATATGCTACTAATCTGAACAGAAATATTACCTAACAATACCAATGAACTTTATTGCCAGGAAATTTTAAATTTTATCAAATACATTGATGACTACAATGGATATATCATCACTGTAATAGAATCAATACAGATAAATGATAAGTATATTGAGAGTCTTCTATATAGACACTATCTACCTTGAATTCTTTTCACAGTCTTCTTAGACAAGCATTATCATTCACACTTCCTAAATAAAAAAAAAAAAATTAAGACTCACTTACCAAGAGTCAGATAATCAGTTCATCACTATTTTGAGTACTTCCTGAAAGGTCTCACAGGTTGATCATAAATATCACAAAATACTTTGAGAGAAAATGGCAATGTCTCTTTCACGTCCTGTTCTTCCATACTGTGAGATAAAGCGTTAAGTGCTCACTTCAGTAACAACTGACATGTCTTAAAGCTTACCTGTGAGATGCAAAGCGGGTTTCTTTAAAATACAAAAACAAAAACAAAACTAGTCTCAGCTATATGAACTTTGTTAATTATCAAAAACCAACAACCTCTCATAGTCAAAAAGAGGGAGCAATGTTGTTCAAATGGTATTTTAGCTTTAGAAGAAGCTGAAAATTGGAGCAGGTAAACAGCCCCCAGCCAACTCAAAGAAATACCAAGTGCCTTTGTTAGGGAACTGGATGGGGCAATTATGCACAGCTTCCCCAGGTGTCAGGATCAGACATTTGTGTTCCTTGAAAATTCTGGGTGTTCTTTCAGCAACAAGGTTATCTCAACCTTTTCTGTCTATTTTTATTTTGGCCTGGCCTAACTTTTCAGAATAATGACCTCCTAGATTCAAATCTCACCAAGAAAAGCTACACGCTACTCATGCAACTTATGTTAGCTTTTTGTCAACTGTAATCAAAGTACCTGATACAGACAACTTAAAGGAGGAAAGATTTATTTGGGCTCATGGTCTCAGAGGTTTCAGTTCATGGTCAATGGCTCCATTGCTTTGGGTTTGAGATGGGGCAGAACGTCACGGTAGAGAAAAGCTGCTCGGTTTATAGTAGCTTGGAAGCAGAGAGAGAAATAAAGAGGAAGGAGCTAGAGACAAGAAATAGTCCCCAAAGTCACACCCCCAGTGACCTGCTTTCTCCAACCATGCCCACCTGCCTACAATTATCACGCAGTAGTCCATTAAAATTAGTAATCCATTAAATGGACTAATCTACTGATGAGTTTAGAGCCCCCATGATCCACTGCTGGACATCACTGCATTGCATTAGGCACATGAGTTTGGGGGGAAAATTCCAGAACCAAATCATAACACAACCCTAATAAAGCCAATACACACATGGTTCAGTCCTCAGTATTTTTTAAAGGACCATCTAAGAGGGCAAACATAATTATAATAGAAATTCATGTGCTAAGTGAAATAAGCCAACACAAAAGGACAAATGTTGGATGATTCCACTCTTGTGAGACACCTAGGATAGTCAAGTCCCTAGAGACAGAAAGTGGAATGATAGTTATCAGGGGTTGGGGAAGGGGAACCCAGGGTTATTGCTTAATGAGTACAGAATATCAGTTTGGGATGGCGAAAAAGTTCTGGAAATGGATAATGGCGATGGTTGCACAATGATGTGAATGCACTTAATGTCATTGAAATGTATATTTTATGAAGGTTAAGATGGGAAATTTGTGTAATGTATACTTTTTCCACAATATTTTTTTAAAAATTCAGTGCTTTTCTTGCTTCTGCTGAAGGACATTAATAAGACTCTAATCTTATTAGTGGTAGTCTCACCCTTACCATGTACTTTTTAAAAAATCCTATTCCTAATTTTTCCAAAATCCATACTTATGGACATCCCTCTTCCAATCCCACCCCAAACTTTTCACTATCCTTCCCTGGCCACTACCTGCATCTTCCTCCTCTCCTCCTTTTCCTCATGAGTCTATAGCATTGAGCACAAGAGACAGAACCTTCATCTCTGGTCAGAGAAAGGGAAAAAAAGTCAGTGAGTAAGATCCTCTGGAGCAGACAGAAGGGAAAGGTTAGAAATAGTCACCCATAGTAATTTTAATTTCATCATAATTTATGCTTACTCTCTCTGTGGCTTCAAGTGCTTTCATAGTCTTGAGTTTTGTGAACAAATCTGTACTCACCTTTTCACCGACACTCATGATCTCAGAATCTTCACTCAAATCCCATTGCAGCCCCTCATTTATCTTTTGTTCACACACTGGCTAGAGGTTTTAGAGCAATGGTCCTACACTTTGGCTGTACATTAGAATCACCTAGGTACTTTTTAAAGTTCAGGCCACAACTCACACCAGTGGCCTGGACTTAAGGGTGAGAACCCAGGTAACTGTATTTTTTTTAAATTCCCAACACGCAGCTAAGTTTGACAATCAGTGTTAAGGGAAATGCATCTCAAACTTTCATGTGCACATCAGTTAAGTGGAGATCTTGTTAAAAGATCTAATTTTCATTCGAGAGGTCTGGGGGGGTGGGCCCAGAGTGGAGCATTTCTAACGAGGAACAAGCTAATGCTGAATTGGCTGTTCCTGGACCTCACTATGAATAGTGAGGCTTTAGGGAACAAGAACCATTCAGGTTTCCTTTCTTAATGGAGCATTTATTACAATAATACACGGCCAGTGATGGTGAAGTCACAACTGGGCCTCCCAGCAGAACAGGCCTGGGCGATACTTGAGACACAGCTGTGGTGGCCTAAGGAGCGTGTAGCCGCCCCTCACCCAGGTGTTTCTTGTGCTGATTCAGCTGCTCTGCTGCTAGGCTGGAGTAGGTGGGAGCCCCAACTCAACCACTTCTCACTTCAGGATCTTTATCATGTTACTCACTTCTCTAAACTTTAGTGTCCTTGGGTCTGAAATGAGGATAATAATGTCAACTATTTTATTGTGTTATTATAAGATTAAATGCAATAATCATGCCCAGCTCTAGCAGGAGGACTGCCATTACACATGCCTGCTTTTATTTCTGCCTCTGCTGCCAACGAAGACATACCTTTTTAATTCTCTGTGTCAGCTTATGGATTCAGCTAACTGGTGACTTCTCTCTGGGAGCTTGTTACCTCGGCCCCTGATACCAACTGCTAACTCTCTCTACAAGTTCAAATTTGCATTCCTCAGAAGTGAACTTGATTGATTCAAATTCACTCTAGACAATCGCAGTAAGACTCTGCATTTGCACAAAGCCACCTGTGGTAGACTAGAGTGAAGTTATGAATTGGCTTCCCTTGATTAGGATTTGATTTATGCTAGCTTGCAACATAATATAAGCTATACGTATGAAACTCTCAGAAAAAGATGGGGTTATGGCAGGCAATCTGAAACTTCCTAGGAGAGGGCAATTGTAAGTGCCTTGCTTGACTTTCCCACTACACTCAATATATCTATTGAGCATCTAATATGTACAAAACATTCATTGTAGATCCATCCATACAGTCCTAGTACCACCTGTGTTTCTTGGTTCTACATTTAAAGGACAATACACCCAGAGTCCCATTTTCTCTCATCTAGCTGATGTATTAATCTGTTTCTGTTATTATAACAAGATACCCAAGGCTAGAAAACTTATCAAGAAAAGGAGTTCACCTAGCTCACAGTTTTGGAGGCATTGGTTTTTGCAAGAGCCTACCTAACTGAATTATATTGTAGCAGATGGCAATCTGGTAGGAGTGCATATTGAGAAGAGATCACATGTCAAGATAGGAACCCAGATCACCTCAGATCAAGGACTCACTGGGGTCCCACAAGAACTATTTCAATCCCTTCTGAAGGAATTTCCCCATGACCTAAGGACCTCCCACTAGGCTCTACCTCTTATAAGTCCCACCAACTCTTAACATTTCCACACTGAGGACCAAGCTTCCAGCACATGAACTCTTGAAGGACACACTTAAACTATATAAAGATCATTGCAGATGGTAAATGGAAGATACTACAATTTTTGCTCTTTAAATACAGTTTTTGGTTTTGTGCTCAGAAATGGGCTTCTCCAAAAAAGACAAAGACAACATCTTCAAAGCTCAGAATGTGGTAAGGGGTATAGCTAACATTGATTGAGTGCTCAGAATTTGGTAAGAGGTATAGCTAACATCGATTGAGTGCTAAATACAAACCAGGCACTATTTAAGTAATTTATGTGCCTTAACACATTTAATTTTCACAACAACCCTATGATGTCGGTATTATCCCCATTTTGCAAAACAGGGAAACTGAAACTTCAAGATCAGAAACATGGCCAAGGCCCACAGTAAGTAGCAGAGCCAGAACTCAGGCCCCAGAGCCTGCCAAAGAGCCTGCACTCTGTTCTGTGCTACAGCTCTCTGGCTTCTCCAGAGTCTGCCAGACTCCTGGAGGTGCAAGCCCTGCATTAACATATACCTATCTTGTTTTTGCAGAGATACCTGGCAAATGGCAACATTCTTATGTATACCTAACAGAGACCAAAAAAAAAAAAAACAAACAAACTCTGCTTTCTTGCATACACATGTCATGGTGATGTTTTTTCCTTGCCTAGTATCAAAGCTGAATTCTAACTTTGGGGAAGGATCCATTCAATAGCTTTCCAAAGGCCAGATTCTTGCTTTCTCTCTCCTCTTGTCAGCCTATCTAGGCTAGATATGTGACTGACACATGAGCCAGGCAGACACTCCTGCCTAGAACTTGAATACCAAGAAATGAAGTGAGTGGAGGATTCATCCTGAGCACAGTGAGAACAGCTTCAGTAACCAGAGGTAGCTGCACTATTGCTTCTGCAGAATGTTGCTGGGCAGGATTATGGCTGAGGCCTTCTACCTAACTTCCTTATCATGTTAGTTTCCTAGGGCTGCCATAACAAAGTACCACAAACTGAATATCTTAAAACAATAGAAATGTATTTGCTTGTAGTTCTAGAGGCTAGAAGTCTGAAATCAAGGTATTGGCAAGCCTATGTGCTCTCTGAAAATTCCAAGAATTCTTTTTCACCTATCTGGCTTCTGGTGGTTGCTGACAACCCTTGGCCTCCTTTGGTTTATGACAGCATAACTTGAATCTGTCTCTATCTACACATGTCCTTATATGGTCTTTTTGTTTTTGTTTTTATTGTGGGGGGATACTGGGAATTTAACCTAGGGGCAATTTACCACTAAGCTACATCCCCAGCCCTTTTAATTTTTATTTTGAGACAGGGTCTTGCTAAGTTGCTTAGGCTTTGCTAAGTTGATGAGGCTGGCCTTTAACTTGTGATCCTCCTGTCTTAGCCTCCCAAACCACTGGGATTATAGACATGCACCACTGTGCCTGGAATGACCTCACATTTTAACTTGATGGCATTTGCAAAGACCTATTTTCTGAATAAGGGTGACCTTCACAATTATCAAGGATTAGGACTTCAATATATTTTGGGTTGGGGGGCACAATTCAACCCTGATGATTTTCTGGACCTGGATCTCCATCCACCTCAGTCATCAGGTGGGACACCTACTATCTTTATTATAAAATATTTTCCAACATAAATCAGTAGAATTTATTTTCTTGCTTACAACCAGTCTCCACCCAGAGTTCACTTGGGATGAACAAAACCATGACTTTCTCACAGGAAAGACCCATTTGCTCTAAGAACAAGATGAAGATTCCCATCCAGCTGCCAGAGTCGAGTAGATTGAGGGGACTCACAGGCTCAAGCCATGTTAAGCGATTCACACTGGTCGGTCCCAAACCTCGATTCTAAAATGCCTGCAAAACCTTTGATTTCCTAAATTATGAGTTTGTTCTCAAGCTGTATTGCACTCGGAAGCAGAATTCAGCTAATTTTTGCCTTTGGCCAATGGATGGTGTGAGGCCTGTTTGGGTGGAAAGGACCACACTGCTTGCATCAGATCCCAGTCTGTATGATCTTCATCAAGTCATGGAGCACCGCCACAGGGGCTAACCCACATTTCAATTGTGTTTGGTCTAAAGTTTCCAAAGCCTCATCAATGCTATTAGGAACAATAACATTATGAAAGAACTGCAGAGGAAATAAAACATTATGGGGTTCTAAGAAACATGGTAATAAAAGCCAGCTGAATTTAAAAAGACAAATTTATGTCATAGACTTCAAGGAAATAAAAACACATTAAAATTTTTTGAATAAATCAACTTCACAAATGGCCATTAGGAGAAGAGTGGCAGTGTTACTTTTTGATTTCCCCTGCTTCAGTTCTTTTTATGACCTTTCCCTTCCCACCCTCATGAAATTGTGATAGGGCTTGAGACCACAGAAGCATGGAACTGCCTCAAGCCATCCTTGTTATCTTTGGTGGAAAGCCTATGTTAGAATGCAGCCAAGTCAGGAAGGAAGAATCCGAGAGACACAAAGGTATTTTTTCATTTGCACTCTTAGATTCAGCTCTACCTAAAAATATCCATTAAACTTCCAAGATATTTGAGCCAATAAATCTTCTGTGCTTGTTTGTTTAAGCTAGTTTGAGTTGAACTTCCAGCCTTACCAATGACAATATGCTATCAAGTATCCATATCTACTTTGACCTAATTTCCTTGGACCCTTGTTGGCAAGGGACTATTATGTTGAATGGACCACAGATTTCAACCGGGATGGTGGTTTCTGAATTTCATCTGGTATGCTATTGGAAACATGTGCACATATAGACACTCACATAAACTGAACAGAGAGGCGTCTTAATATAACAATCTTTGAATGAATGTGTATTATTGAATTATGATTAAAATTAAGGATATGGCCAACAGGGAAGCAAATTGCCTAACTGAAGTAAAAAGACTTCTATTCCACCTGACATCACTGCCTTACCCCAACAAGACAACAATATGAGAACTTACCTTCTCGAGTTTCAGCACTTTCTTGTCTCCTAGCTAAGCAGATACACAGATAACATGCCTATGTTATTTGTATATAGTCACATGTTATTTGTATATAGTCACATGGCTCCCAGCTAAACCAAACCCCTTGAATTCCTAATTGTCTCAATCCCGTTTTTCCAAAACCCATGAGACTGCCCTAAGTATTTACATATTTATTCAACAAATAAGTACTGGTCCCTCACTATGTGCCAAACTGAGGTGTGTATATCCAGAATTTAGCAATGAACAGACCACGACAAGCCTCTATCTACCCTTGTAACATTTCTGCTCTCCTGGGAGAAGAGAGACTACAGAAAAAATCTAAAGTACTTATGTTTATGTCAGATGGTGATAGATGTTACGGAGAACAGTTACATGGGATATAAAGGATAGATGTTCAGGGTAGTTGGCTATTTCATTGATGGTGAAATAATGAGTCATATAGTCATCTGTGGGAAAAGCATGCCAGGCCAAGGGAATAGCATATGCAAAGTCACAGAAGTCAAGAATGGTTCCAAGGCCAGGTTAGCTGGAGTAGAAGGAATAGGGGACAGTGTGGTAGAAGATGAGGTAAGAGAAGTATTGGAGGGGAAAAAAAGGGATGGTGGAAATTTAAAGCATTTGGGTTTTATTCTGAGCCAGATTTTTTTTAAAAAAAATCACTGGGAGTTTGGTTGTGAGCAAAAGAAAGACATAATCTGGCTCAAAGTTTTAAAGACTGCTCTGTCTGCTATGTGGAGAACATAACTGATGGTAAAAACAGAAGAAAGGACACCAGGGAGATCATGAAAATAGCAGAGGGGATGGTGGGAAGTGTTTGAGTTCTGGGTATATTTTGACCATAGAGACACCCACAGAATGGGATGTAAGCAAAAGTTCTCATAAATGTTTCCTATAGTATTGTCCTGAGCAATGGAAGAAGTGGAGTTGACAGTAACTTTGATGTAGTAGCTACAGTAAGGCACAGATTTAGAAAAGGGGGCAAGAGTCAGGAGGGTAGTCACAGACACACTGACTTTAAGATGCCTACCAGACACCCATGTGGAAGACATGGTTAACTTAGTAAGCTAAGGGTAAGGGAATTTTCTGGACTGAAGACATGTATTTGGGATGCATCCGAATATAGATGAAGACAAAGTCATGAAGCTGGATGACACCATCTAAGAAATGGTTCCATAAAGAAGAGAAGAGGTCTCAG
Source organism: Callospermophilus lateralis (assembly GCF_048772815.1). NCBI lineage: Eukaryota > Metazoa > Chordata > Mammalia > Rodentia > Sciuridae > Callospermophilus > Callospermophilus lateralis. Next base: position 75,986,320 of record NC_135307.1, on the reverse strand, counting down.
GACTATCCCTGAGCCATCGGATGGTTAGAGGTTGAAGAAAGCAGGAGGAACTAGCTAAGGAGAAGAGAAGGAACAGTAAACAAGGTAGGATGAGAACCAGAAGGTATCCTGGAACCCAAGAGAGGGGGAAAAAAGAAAAACAACCAACATTTCAAGAAAGAAGGAGTCATCAATGGGATCAAATGCTGTGACAGGTCAAGATTGAAACTACCAACTAACGGTTGGATTTTGCTGTAGGGAAATCATTGGAGTAGATTTTAAAAAGAACAGGAGGAGTAGATTGGAAACAGTGAGTAGAGACAACCTTTTTGAGGAGTTTGCTATGTGCAACAATAGAGAAGGGGTGAGCAGCAGCAGATACTTCCCTTAGAGCAAAAAAGTGCTGTTGACCTTGATTTTCAATGTAAGTACAGATGGTGAAATCAGGGTCTCTCTATCCTTCTGACCTTCTGAGCTTTAAGCAGGGGGTGTCATAAAAGTTACTAAAGGCATAACTGGCTTGTGGCTTAAGTAAAGACAAGCAAGCAAGCAAATAAGAAAATACATAAACAAAGAAGTGGAACAATATTTGAAGAGAACCAGTACAGAAGAATCCTGGGGCAGTATAAAGGGCTTGCATAGGTCCATCAGTCAGCTTCCTACTGGGGGTGTTCAGGGCCAGGGGAAGAAGAGCACAGCAGTTCACAGTGATTTAAAAGCAGACTGATAAGATTAAGACACAGAAGAAAACACAGGTTCACCGTTCACATATAAAAAGTACCTGAAATCTTTAAGATGATAAAATTGATATAATTTGAACAGATTCTTAGACACCAAATCAGGGAATTTGGGAACTTAAAGTAAAAGTGAGCTTAATGACTCCTTGTCTGAATCCTTTGTTTGACAACATTGGAAAATCAAGTCCCTAGAAAATCAACAGATTTGTCCAAGATCACACACCTCCTTAGTGCCGGATGCAAGTCTAGATGGAAGTTCTCCTCAGTCTTCATCCGCTGCTCTTTCTTTCCTCATTTACTGGCAGGTTGCCATGAAATTTCAGGCTGGTCCCTTTTCCCTCATTGCGTGTCCCTGCCTTCCTTTCTCTTAATTCTGAGCCCTGTTCCTTTAGTTATCTTCTATAACAAAGGTCCCTTGTTATCTCTGAGCAACTCAGCACCCAGTACCTCAGCCAAATGCGTACTGCATTTAAGCTTCAGTGCATTAGGCTAAGAGGCCAATGCCAGGGAGGTATGAATGAGATTCACCTGGAAGGAAAAAAACAGGATCGTTTCACAGAAATACTTCGGCTGATTTCCTGATCAGATAGCATCATGATTTTCAGGTACTGGTGATAATGACATGGCATCCTCTTATCCCCGATTTTCTTCTGTCCAGAGAAGAGCTCAAGAGACTTTTGAAGCCACAAACTGTACATGCTCATTGGACTCACAAATGCCAAGTCTTCGCATTAAAAAGAAAATGGATCTGAACCAACAAGTTTGGGGAGAGCCTGCAGCCTATGTCCCATCTGAATACCATTTGAACACAACTGGTTAAAGTTCTTCAAATGATGGCTTTTGTTATCTATAAAATTAAGACTAAACCAGAGATCAAGGAATTTCAACTGGAAGCTATATCCTGTCTCCAGTCTCCCATCTTGGTGTAATTTAAGTGAGTTACAGGCCCCTTTAAATTCACTTATTTAAAACAGATACTTATCCAAAGAGGCACTCTATAAACATTGGGCACATCTTGATGAGCACTTGGGTTGTCCTTCAAAGGCAGTGGAAACAACCTCAAAACCAGTCACTCATGCTCTCCTCCAAGACGTCCATTAATTGTAGTGAGGGCCCTGCCGCTGGCTGAATGTGTCCTCTCTGCTCTTTCATGTCCAACAATTGTCCCTTCTGGGGAACAGTAGTGGAGTTCTAGGCAATCTTTTTAGATTTAGAAATCATTTAAATAAGAAATGAAGGGTATCCATGAGGACTAGGAGTATATATATAGATAACAAAGGAAGAGGGTCTTGAGTCTATCATCTCATCTCTTGATTGAAGCAAATAATTAAAAAATGGGAAGAAATATAAATCATTTTGTATTCCTTTGTGGTAGGTCAAATGTTGGGAATAAAATCCCCTACATGAAACAAGCCTTTTAAATGAGGTCTCCATAATCTTTGAAACATTAGAATGAATAAATAAATCTGTGCTAAAATCCTCTTTGTCAACACAATACACACCACTACTGAAGGGCTAAAAAAATTAAGCATAGCATATTTTAAAGAATCAAACATGTCAAGTATTTAGAATATAGTTTTGATTTTATGTGTAACTACTCGTAGCTACATAATAGATACAGATGTAGCTGTGAAATATTCATATTCTGTATATCTCTATAGCATTTGATTAAATTCTACATTTTAAAATAAAGACAAACCATAGATAGGCCAAAATTTAGCTACAAAGATGACCACTGTCGTTTTGATATTGAATGTCTCCCAAAGGCCCAAGTATAAAAGTCTTGGTCATCAGGGTGGCAGTACTGGGAAATGCTATGGACCCTTAAGAGGTGGGGACTAATAGGAGATCCTTAGATCAATGGGGGCGTACCCTTGAAGGGGAACATGGGACCCAGCCCATCTTCTCTTTCTCTTTTGCTTCCAGGCTCATGGTGTAAGTGGTTTGCTCTGCTGTGTGCTTCCGCCATTATGCACTGTCCTTGTCAGAGTCCCAAAGGAATAGGACCAGACTGCCTGATCTTGGATTGGAACCTCCAGAACCTTGAGCCCAAATAAACCTTTTCTCTTTATAGAGAACTTAAAAAGTTTCCCTTTATAAGGTATTTTGTTATAATAAGATGAAGTTCACTAATACAGGCCATTACAGCCTTGTTTATAATACTTAAAGAACCAGAAACCACACAATAACATATTGGTGCATTCATATTACAAATTATGCAGTAACTAAGAGTGATGTTAGAAAAGAAGGTCATAAGACAGTCAGAATATATTAAATTTTCAGTAGTAAGATACAAAAACAGTATGCAAGACAAAACATATTCCTAGGAAAGAGACCGGAAGGTAAATAATAGATGGGTGATAAAATTATGGAAGTTTTTCTTCTTTTATCTGTGTTTTCCTATCTTTCCCATGATCATTGTCACAAATTGGGTTCCCTTGGGAAACAGTCTCTCAGATGGAGATTTTAATTCTCTTAGTAACAAAATCCACAGGGAGCTCTCAAAGACAACAGTTATGAGGAGTGAGGAAAGAATAGTCAAGCCCAGGGTCAGGGGAGTTGATCAACAGTCCACAGGGAGTTCTGAAGCTGGGATGGCCCCTCAGGGATGTCCTAAATTGAGGCTAGAAGCTTTGCTTTTGTACCCCTGTCCTCCAAGCCACTGAGTGTGGAGTGTCCCCGGGGAAGAGCGTAGTCTGAAAGGCAGTTCTCATCAGCTGAGGGCAATGCCTGGTTGTGCTATTTACAGTAATTGGACCAACTGGGCAAATGAGTGCCTAAATCTTTAGGTGGATGTGGGAAGTGGGCAGCATACAAGAACATTTTCTACCTTGTGCTACCCTAAATCCACTCTCTATTAAAGTTAAACCATCTGGGAAATACTCCTCCTCTCCTATCCACTTTTATTTATTTGTTTACTTATTTATTTATTTGACCATGCTGAGGATCAAACCAGGGGCCTCACATATGCTAGGCAAGTACTCTAAAAGCTAAGCCACATCCCCAGTCTGGAGAATAATTCCTTTTATTTTTTCAGTAGAAACTCACAATATGTAGACTAATATGAAAAACAACCCTATCTACTGGTCAACTGATACTAGTCATTGTCCTCCTTTATTTCCCAGTTTAGATCCCCCTCACTCTGAGCTAGAATCTCTGAAGACTGAGGTATTTTACACGTGTGGGCAAGAGTCATATCCCCTTCCCTAGAGGCCTAGTCACCATTGCCTTCTAGGCCATGATTGCTTAATTTATGCATCAGCCAACAAAACTGAACAAGGGAATATGAATAGACAACTCAGAGGATCCAAAAGTATTTTTCCCTGCACCTATTCCACCTAATGACTAGGGTCAATTAGCCCTAGCTAATTTGTCTCTTAGTAGTAGTGACCAGGCAACAATGATAATTTAAGTTAATCGTATTTCTCCTGTGGCCTTTTGTAGAAGTATCCCCTGCCCCTCTGGAAATGGGTGCCCATAATTGTGGGGATTGAAAGTGCAGATTCTAAAAGAGGTAATGGATAATGATAGGTGGGGCCATCCCATTGTAACTGACCCATGGATCATACCTATTAAGAACACAGTACTACCTAGTAGTCATTGGCTTAGGATATGTGCTGCATCCTAGAAGGTGACACCTCACCCTTATAAGGCATCATCCCCAAGGATGGCACCTCAACTACACCTTCAAAAGTTGGTTTTATGTGTCTATCTGATCAGCAGCTTCTAGTTGATGCAATACATTATGGGACCAGTGGATCATGACACATTCTTATTGCCACTGTCAAACTTCCTTTGGTATAAATTTGGTGCTTGGTCTAATATGTTAGGTCAGATTTCATGTTTACCCATCAAACACTCAGTAAGCCATGAGATGGTGAAGCCAGATGAGGCCATCTTGGCAGTAAAGGTATATTCATACGTGAAATATGTATTAATTTAAATCAAGATAAGTCCAAGGTAGGAGGGGGCTGATAAAACCAATGTATGTCAAGACTATTTGGTTTCCTTGAGCCAGACCTCAGGATTGTTGGTCTGCTGGAATCTGCAACTGTCAGGTTGGATTTTTTACAAAAGTTAGGGCAACTTTGTTGAATGAAAAACCATACTGTTAAGTTGATACAAAGCCCCCATTTCTGCCTCCATAGCTATTCTGTTTATGAAACCATTATGCCTGCCCCCCGGGATGGCCAAAGGAAGAAGACAACTGATATCAGTTGGCCAAGTATTTCATTTATTTTGAGGTTCTTTTTCTCCCTCATGTTTAATATTCAGAAACGTTAAAATGTAGAGAAAATACTTTCACATTTAGTGTCCACTTGCATATAGATTTATCCACATTCCTCTTCTTCCCTGTTTATTACCAATATTCTAATCCTTCTCCTTCATGCCCTAGCCATTCAGCAAAGCCATTTGAAACTGCCCAGGAGGGGCACTTCTCTTACCACCCATAGGGGAATATTTATATGCTTCACTATGCAGAGCTCTGTTCACCCAGAGGATTGTTCCTTGTAGACCCACATAATAAATCAACACATCCAAATCAAGCTTCCGCAAGATATAAGACACTACATATGTGACCATAGGTATAAGATGAAAAAGAGAAAACTGTAACAGTCGTAGATCAGATGGGGGTCTGAGCTACTTGCTCATGCAGCCTAGCTGTGCCCTCTGCCCCCTCTTACATGTAACCTTCTCCATCTGGATTGCTGTTGGCATATCCCAACTTACCATGTAGTGGACTTGATAGAACCCAGTAAAGTAATAGTTCTGTTCACATGGCCACTCAAAGTTCCATGATTAGGTGCTCTTTATCTACTAAAACCCAGACACACTGTGGAATCTTTCTCTTAGCATATAATTCTCGTTTCTAGACGGTTTGGCATTGCTTTAGAGCTCTAGGTGTCTGTATTGTGGTTTTCCATAAATTCTATACAATATCATCCCTTATTTCTGACAGATCATGTGGTGAAGGAGGCAGATGCCTGCATCACAATTTGGATATGCTAAAGACCATCCAACTCAGAAGTGGGAACCTTTCATGTCACCTGGTTCCCAGCTGTGGAATCTGAAAAAGTCTGCCAGGCATTGGTAGGAGCTAAAAACATCAATAATTTTTCTAGATTACTGGGTTCTTAAAAATGTTACTGATATGCCAACCTCCTGAATATTGATAATATTTATCTCTCACCCTCTGAAGTATATGTGCTGTACAAAGTCCTTGAAATATATTTGTCATTTCAAGATCATCCAATCGAATTAACATGTCATTAATATCATAGATAATTTAATATTCTATGGAATAGCTAGACAAACTGTGTTGTGACAGATGACGGATGGGAGAGTTATTATGGCCATGGGATAAGACCATCAAGAGCATCATATTATTAACCCCATGTGAATGCAAATGGCTTTTGGTCCCCCTTCCCAATAAGGAGGAAACAAACACATATGCCAGATCAACATCTGCATATCAGGTGCCTGAGGATATACTAATTTGTTCTAGTGAAGCTACCACATGTGGCATAGCAGTTATAACTGAGACTTGCCCTTGTCCTTCAAGATCAAGTTTTGCTTTATAGGGGTTGGACAGGTAAATTCAATGGAAATATGAGGAGACCATGATCCTTGCCTCTTTTAGATATTTAAGGTAGCACAAATCTCTACCATTCTCAGGGTCTCACCATCCCATAAGAGGGTATGTCTGCAATGACTTCACTTCCCTCCACTAGGCCCCATCTTTTAAATGTCACTTCCCAATAGCACAACAGGTGGTGACCAAGCCTTCAGCACATGGCCTTTGGGAGCATTTCAGATTCAAACCATAATACCTCCTTTTTTTCCCCCATCTCCTGACAACCACTTCTAGCTCTCACTATACTTTGCCATGCTACAATGTCATATAGATGGAACTGAATATGTGTAATATTTTGTGTCTTTCTGTTAACATAATGAATCCATATTGTTGCATCTATCAGTAGATCATTCCTTTTTATTGCATGGTAAGTTTCTGTTATATAGATGTACCACAAAATGCCAGTTCACCAGTTGATGGGTATTTGGTTGCTTCCAGCATGAGGCTGTTATGAACATACTCTCTATGATCATTTGCATTCAGGTCTTTGTGTAGACACATATCTTTATTTCTGTTTCATAAATTCCTAAGAGTGGGATTATTAAGTTGTACTATAAGTGCATATTTAACTATATAAAATAACTGCCAACTATTTGCCAAAATGGTTATGCAGATTGAGAAACCCAAATCCAAAATGTTCCTAAATCCAAAACGTTTTTAGCATCATGCCCACACTTTAAAAACTTCAAATTTTAGAAGGTTTTGGATTATGAATTTTTTAATTAAGAATATTCACCCAATAAAATCCATGGAAATATTACAGAATTTGAAAAACTGAAATCTGAAACACTTTTGATCCCAAGCATTTTGCATAAAGAGAGTCTCAACCTATATCACTTTACTTTCCCATGAGCAGTGCATGAAAATTCCAGGTACTTCATGTCCTTAATAGCACTTCATATAGTTGATCTCTTCCAAATTTTAGATATTTCAACCACGTAAAATGGTTATTTATTGAGCTTTTAAACTGCTTCCCTAGTGAATAATGACATTGAGCACATTTTCATATACTTTTTTTTTTTTGCCATTTGAATTGCTTCTTTGCTGAGTATCTGTTCCAATCTCGTGTCCACTTTTTACATAGGGTTTTTAAAATTTGTGTTTTTGTTTTTGTTTGTTTACCTTTTGAATCTCAAGAATTCTTTCCATATTCTAGATACAATTCCTCTGTCAGATATGTGTTTCACAAATATTTTATCCTTGTTTGGCTTATCTTCACATTTTCTCACAAGTATTTTTGTTTGTCTTCTTTTTGTTTTTGAAGAGCAAGAACTTTTAATTTGATAAATTAAAACTTTTAATTCTTTTATGGTTCATGATTCTTGTACTACACTTTAAAAAAAAAAATCTTTTCCTACTTCCAAGTCACAAAGATTTTTTTTCCATGTTTTTCACCTAGAAGTTTTAGTTTTAGTTTTGATATTTGGTTTTATGTTTATATGGCCCATTTCAAGTTATTTTTTATGTTTGATATAGGGTTGAGTTTCATTTTCTTTTTCAATGTTAGCAACATTTCCTGGAATCCTTGCCAAGGTGTTAAATCCTGTATCACAGAGTGCTCCCATATTGATAAACTCTCTTATGTCCAACTTTATGTTCTATTCTCCTCTTTATCCAGGCAACTCTCTCCTGCATCCTGCCAATACATGTTGATTAGTTCCTGCAGCTGTTTCCTTCTTTAAAGAGTTCAGCACTTCCCTGGCTGGGCTACATTGTGACTTAACCAACAGTTATTGTCAAGTGGTCAGTGATGGAGGTAGATATGGATCCTGAGGGAGATACAGACAGGTCTTTTGAGATAGAAACCTTGTTTCAGCTTCCAGTGAAGGGTTAGCACTAGGCTTTAGTAGAGAGGAGGGCCACTTTTGCAGGCCCAGAAGGCTCAAGCGGATCTCAGTTTATAAGATTCTTGAGTGTGTGGATCTAGAGTTCTATTCCTTTCACCTCAATCCCTGACCCTGACATAGTTGACTTGCCAAAGTTGAAAAATCGACTTTCTCTGGAGCTCTGTTGAATGATAATTGAATCCTGAGCCTGATGCTCAGGGTTTTTATCCTCTGGCTACACTCTATATTTTGCAAAAGAGGATTTCTGACTTTCAACATCAAATTGATGGATAATTCCCTCATAATTTCATTGTCTTTTTCCAATTGATTGATAGCCCACAGGAAGAGACACTCAATCCCATTGCTCTTTCAATTACTAACCCTGTAAACCTCTTAAATGCTTGGGTCATCTCACCACCTCTGTTTTCCTTTTCATCAGTGTTTCATCTCAGTTTACCATTGGTGAAAGCTTTAATAATTGTAATGCAACAGAATCCCGCGGGCTACTCATACCTGCCCAAGGAATGGGTCCTCATTAGCCAGTGGTGATCTTACACCGACAGTCTTGTTTTTTGGTGATTACTGCATAAAACCACTTCTGACGATACATATTATGGGCCAGATTCCTCAGAAGATAGACTCCAAGAGATTTTTGTGCAGGAGGTTTACTGCAGAATACTCTCAACACGTCTAAGGAAGTAAGAATTAGGCAGAGAAAGAAGTTGAACCCTAGATGCCTCCACAAATACTGCAGGCTCTGAAGCTGGGGTGACCCTTCAGACATGTTCCCAACTGAGGCTAGAGCTCTGGACCTTTGTGTCTCCACAGTAACCAGTCGTGGGGTACCAGTTGCCCCTAGTTAGGAAGCAAACTTTTCAGTGAAGCAGCTCCATACAGTTTGCCAGGGATGTGTTAGCAAAACACCACAAACCAGGGAGCCTGAACAACATACGTTCATGGAGTGTGGAAGTCCCAGATCAAGTTGACAGTAGGGTGGACTTCCTTTAAGGCCTCTCTCCTTGATTTGCAGGTGGCTATCCATTTGCTGCCTCCTCACATACTTGTCCCTCTCCCTGTACATGTGTCCCTTGAGTCTCTGTGTGTCTTAAATGTTCTTCTTTTAAGGACACCAGTCAGATTGGGTCAGGGTCTATCCTAATGGTTTAATTTTAACCTAATTACCTCTTTAAAGACCATACATCCAAATCAGTCACATTTTGAGGTACTCAGGGTGGGGGAAGAGGAGTTAAAGCTTAAACATGAATGGGGCGGAGGGGGGGTGGAGCAAGGGACACAACTGAGCCTGCAACAAGCTCCTTTTGGGGCTGGGGATGTGGCTCAAGCGGTAGCGCGCTCACTTGGCATGCGTGCGGCCCTGGTTCCATCCTCAGCACCACATACAAGATGTTGTGTCCGCCAAAAACTAAAAAATAAATATTAAAAATTCTCTCTCTCTCTCTCTCTCTCTCTCTCTCTCTCTTAAAAAAAAAAAAGCTCCTTTTATCCAAGAACAATTTTTTGGAGAAAGATTCAGCTCATCACTTCTAACAACTGAGGGAAATTGATGGGGTTCAGGACACACAATCCCAAAATATGGTATCTTAGCATAATGAGTATTTGAAGCTGAGAGAATTTGAAATACAATAAATAGAGGAAGGGCTCAAGCTTCCCCTGAGGTGGGTCATAGACCCTCATGTAGGAAATGTGCTCCCTATACCTAAATGCAAGGAACACCCTTTCCTCTGAAGTCAGAGGATGCCCAGGTGAGTCTGAATGGACGTGCCATGCTAAGTTTCCCCAGTTTACCCCTCTTAGCTCGTAACCCCTGTGTCCGATCACATTTTTTCCACACCTTTCCACTTTTCATCAAACCTAGTGTAAAAACTCTCAGGATTAACCATTCCTTTCAAAAGGAAATGAAAGACCCTCATAAGTTTTATATGCAACCATTTGGATGCCTTTCTCTTTTAATCTGTCTTTTGTTACAGAGGCTCCAGGTGAGAAACTAGAAAGATAAAAGGAAAAAGATATTTTTCCCTCTCATCCAGTACCCTTCATCCTCAAGGAAAATCTGGGTAGAGCACTACGGCACACACAAATACACCAATAAGAATACAAATAGCAACATTCATTGAGTTTCATTGTATGTCAGGCTCAGGACTAATTTCTTCATGTCTCATCTATTTAAACATTTGATACCAGCAACTGTTCTCTCTTCCCTGAAATCTCTGTAGAAACCCCCAACACAGGATTCTTTATATTGCAATTACTCTTGTAAAATATCACTTGCTCCTGCTTGAATAGTAATTCTTCAAAAATATCATTTGAATTTAACTGACCCTTTCACTAAAGAGGGTGATATTATGTTAGGCTTTGTATTTCTCTACAGCATATACACATACCTGGTAACTCCATATCAGTAATTTTGGTGGCCAGAGAAGAATTATTTACTTGAGTGGGTTGTCAGAGATAGAGCTGAAAAATAATGACAGATGATATTGGGAAAGTTGCTTTGTGTACTTCTGAGGGTATGAATTCATGCTAGGAGGAATAGCCTTTCAGTTAATTTACATGACAACATCTTATTAGGCTCATCTGGGCTCAAACATTTTTCTAAGAATTCTTTGCATCCACCTTTGGTCCAGTTCTGTCTTCCCTGATGATATTTATTCATTTTTCAGATTTTCATTGAACACTTATTATGTGTCAGAAGGGTGTACTTGGCATTTGAGACACAATAATAAACAAAACACATACAGTCTTTGCTTTCATGGCATCATTTTAACACCAAACTAGAATTTTAAAAAATGTCCTGTTGATCTCAATGTCTCATCTAAAGTCGAAAGAGAAATGATGAAAGCAAATATAATTTTGCACAGTAAAAATTCAGCCTAACTCTCATGGTTTCATCTGCTCTAATGTACCACATTCTAAGAACTCTGGATGGTCTCTCCCATCATCCATTTCAAAACATGACTAGGTGTGTGCCCATACAAGCTGACTTTTTTTTTCTTTTTGATGATGATGTAAAGGCCTATGGTGGGGGCAAAATTAAGGAGTCTCTTCCAGATACTTTAGATTCAACCAACACACTGGTGGACAAAATTGTGTCTAGCAAACTAGAGGTCAGAAACATCAAACCAAATCAAAAGTTGGTGGTAAAAACAGAAATAATCTGTTAATTATTATTATTATTATCTGGTATTTTAAGAAAGAATATATCAAAATAAGTAGCAATACTGGCAATAAAACAGCCATAATCATTAATTGAATCATATGCTAAGCATAATACATTGTTTCATTGCTTTATTTAATCTTCTCAATATCACTATGTGTGAAATATCATTTTTTATAAATTAAAGCATAGAAATATTAAGTAACTTTCCCAATTCACACAGCACAAGTGGCACAGCAAGAATTTAAACACAGATTCATCTGACTCTAAAAACAAGGTTCTTTCCCACAGTATAATAAACCACTCCTCAAATTATATTCTTCCTATGAAATAAACCTTCAATATTGTTATTGATTCATAGTTACTGTTCAGGGTAAAAAAAATGAATGTGGAAAGTTAGGGTTATATAGAATGTTTAACATTTCCTTAGAACATTTTCAGATCAGAAACTGATTTAGACAACCAAATGTTACCTCTTATCAAAGATATTTTGTGAACATTTCCTAGCTGGGTGAGATAATGTGGTGGCTGTCTTATGAACCAATGTTACAACTTCACTATAAAATGAATTTTGTGTGGATATATTGTATAATGCCAGCTAGAGTATGAGAGACAGGATAAGTAACTGCAGCAATACATAATCCCTGAATCTCAGTAACTCAATATGATAAAAGTTTATTTCATATTCTTGAAAATTTTTATTAGGTTATTCCTTGGTAGCATCTCTTCTGAGTCTTGTCAAGGAATTCAGTTGCTAAGTCAACATAATAGACATTTGGGCCTACTTTTTCTTCTAGTAGGCGCAGGGTCTCTAGTCTAGTGCCTAGGTCCTTCTTTTTATAATGTAGAGTTGGGCTAAGTTGCAGCTGCCTAACTGGGGACATCTAATTGATGACTCAGGTATCCAATCTCCTTTAATCTTGTGAAGACACCATTCTTATGTGGCCTCCCTAAGCCTGCCACAAAAGGCAAGGACAAGATAAACAAATACCTGACCACCTGAGCCTGAACGTGACATGCATCACATTCTATTCACAGTCCATTTCCCAGAATTATTTACATGACCACATGAAAATTCAAAGCAGTTGGGAAGTGGAGTCTCCATTAGGCAGCTGCAACTTAGCACAACTCTACATTACAAAAAGAAGTTTTAGGACCTATGCCTACTAGAAAAAAAAAAAAAAGACAGGCTCAAATCTCCATCATGTGGTCTTAGGAACCAAATTCCTCAACAAGACTCCTAAAGCACAAGAAGTAAAATCAAGAATCAATGAATGGGATGGTATCAAACTAAAAAACTTCTTCACAGCAAAGGAAACAATCAAGAACATGAAGAGAGCGCCTACAGGATGGGAGAAAATCTTTGCCACCTGTACCTCAGATAGAGCATCAATCTTCAGGTTATATAAAGAACCCATAAAACTTAATACCAAAAAAAACAAATAACCCAATCAATAAATGGGCAAAGGAATTGAAAAGACACTTCACAGAAGAAATATGATCGCTTTACAAATATATGAAAAAAATGTTCAACATCTCTAGCAATTAGAGAAATGAAAACTAAAACTACACAGAGATTTTAGCTCATTTCAGTCAGAATGGCAATTATCAAGAATACAAGTAACAATAAGTGTTGTTGAGGATGTGAGGGAAAAGATACACTCATACATTGCTGGTAGAAGTGCAAATTGGTGCAACTACTCTGGAAAGAAGCATAGAGATTCCTCAGAAAACTTGGAATGGAACCACCATTTGACCTAGTTATTCTATTCCTTGTCATATCCCCTAAGAACATAAAATCAGCATACTACAGTGATGCAGCCACATCAATGTTTATAGCAGCTCAATTCACAATAGCTAAGCTAAGGAACCAACTTAGTTGCCCTTCAACAGATGAATGAATAAAAAAAAAAAGTGGCATGTGTATATGTGTGTGTGTGTGTGTGTGTGTGTGAATGTATATATACACACACACAAATATACATACACACAATGGAATATTACTCAGCCATAAAGAATGAAATTATGGCATTTGCCAGTACATGGATAGAACTGGAGACTACCATGCTAAGTGAAACAAGCCAGTCCCTAAAAACCAAAGTCCAAATGTTCTCTATGATATACAGATGCTAGCACACAATAAACGGGGGGGGGGGCGGGGGTGCAAAGAATAGAAGTTCACTGGATTAAACAAAGAGGAATGAAGGGAAAGGAAGAGGATGGGAACGGAAAAGACAGTAGAATGAATCAGACATAACTTTCTTATATTTATATATGATTATATGACTAGTGTAACTCCATATCATGTACAACCACAAGAATAAGAAGTTATATTCCATATGTATAATATCTCAAAATACATTCTACTGTCATGTATAACTAAAAAGAACAAATTTTTAAAAATTTAAAGAAAACCTTAATCTGGAGCTACAAATCTTAGGTTTTTTTATAGCTTAGACATGTTCCATTTTCTCTCCATAAGTCTACATAACATTCATGCTTTATCTAAAATATCAATTTTTCAATTGCTTTGGAAATTCACAAGTGAGTCTTCTTTCCTTGTTCCAAGCCTGAGATAAATCAAAGGAAATAATAACCTATGGACTGAATAATACCCTTACAAAATAACCTATGGACTGAATTGTACCCTTACAAAATTCATGTGTTAAAGACCTATTCATGACTGATGTCCCTTAAGAAGAAGAGTAAGAAACACTAGGGTTGTGTGTACAGAAGAAAGACCATTTGAGGACATAGCAAGAAGGCAGCCACGTGCAAACCAAGGAGAGACCTCAGGAGAAACAGCATTACTGACTCCTCAATCTTGGATTTCCAGGCTTTAGAACTGTTAGAGGTAAATTTCTATTGTTTAAGCCACCAGTTTGTGATATTGTGTTATGATAGTCCTGCTTAGCTAATAGAAGACCTGACAGAGACTTCTAAAACAAGAGGCAGAAGGCCCAAGGAGTCAGTATTTGAGAGGGTACCTCTAATTTCATAATCAAACAAGTATAGTCATAAGCCAAAAGCATGTATGATATAGGATTCTTACCTCTGGTAAGTGCTCAGCATGGTACCCAGTACAGAATGAACTATTTCCTCAATAATAAGCTAAGCATTTTATTTTTTCATTTCTGAGATAGGATACATACAATCAAATTTTTGAAATGATGATTTTTTTCCTTATAATTGTTGCATCTTGTAATGAAGGAAACGAAAAGCCTAAAAGCACAGTATTAAGCATTTCACAACAACTCATAGGTGTGGGTAATCTTAGCAGAGAACTGGCAACTGCTTGCACCAGCTAATGAAAACTGATTGTGCTCACCTCTTCCCAACTGCAGTTGACAACTTGAAATCAGTCACATGGGAGTATTCAGGGGAGTATGGAAATTGTCATTTAACAAAGTGCCACTAGACTGGGCATTATTTTTAATCCCTTCCAATATAAATGATGAAACAGAGAGGCTTAATAACTTTCCCTAGTTAATGCTAAGGAGCAGATCTCAGATTTCAGCCCAGGTAGATGTGATTCCCAAAGCACAGGCTCTCAGTGCCTTTGTTTAAATACCATCCATTTGGATGGTATTTAACATAAAGCCATAACTACAGTGGTGATTCTGGAACTTCTTAAGTACCATAGTAAAAACAGGTTTACTTCACTCAATGAATTAGGTATTACAAATTATATTGGTCTTCTACTGACTGGCATACATGATAAAATGTAAAGCTATTACTAGGAAAAAATGGAAATGAATCTGCAAGTTATATGGATCTTTGATTATCACACCATTAAAAACAATACATGTCAAAAGATGTTATTAAAATACCTAATAATATTACCATAGGTTTATTACTATCAAAAACCATGTAAATCCCTTCGCTCTTCAAATAAGAATCTGTTTAAGATCATTGAATACATGTAACACATAATCAACAGTAATTCATCTCTTAAATGAGATATTCCTCATCAAGTACCTATACTGTTTGGATCATAGTTGTTATTCAGGAATGTGTGAACTACAGACTGGGGAGGGAGTTATCGCTCTTTTTCTGGTGGCAAAGGAGACCGGATGTAATCTAACTTCATTTCTACTTCCAAAGATCAGCAAGTTTACAACTGCAAGCGAGGAGGAATTTGGCCCCACTTAAAATGCCTCCAACTACTGATTCTGAGTAAGAGCTAGGGTAAAAAGCTGCTTCAAGGGGATATAAAACTCCCCAAAAGGCTAAAAACATAGACTGCATTTATTTTTCTTTCAGCTCACAAATATTCAGATTTTCAAAAGTATTTGACAAATAAAAGAAAAAATTTAGACTCTTCATCCCTATTTCCTAAAGTCAACTGGATAAGCAGTTTGCAGCGACTCATTCACTTCCATGAAGCAAGAAAAAGCAGTTGGCTCTTTAAAAACAAAAGAGAAAGAAAGAAAAGGCAAAGTCTGAGATCCTATGACTGTCCCCTCTTAGAACCCTGAAGAGTCTAGGTTGTTTTCAAACAAGCAAAGACTTATTATTATACTTATTATTTATTCACTGATTCATTTTTCACTTTTTAAATAACTTAGGGAAATTGGTAAGTGGGGGGAAAAAATCTGCCTATCATCATTTAATGGACCATAAGCAATGCCAGAAACAGAACCAAGAGCTTAGGGTCATCAATATTCCTTGCTAATTATCTATCTTCCCCCCAACTCTGTACTCTTAAAGGTTTCTTGAAGTGAAAAACAAAGGAATTCAACCAAAACCAACATTTTGATGAGTAAAGTGTAAATGAACGAGAAACAGATGGGCTTGGATTTCCCAAGGGTCTATAAATGAAGGGCAAGGTGCTCAGGGGCGAAAAAGCATTCGGGGCTTCACTGGTAAATCCTCTGTACTGTTAACAAACCCAAAATGCATCCAAAGTTCATGCACCCACGTGGCCACATGTTGGCAGGACTCAGTTTGAAAGTATCTTGGTGCCAAAGAAGCAGGCTTTGGAGACCCCCAGAACATTGTTCGGCACCTCACAAATCATATTTTATAGGTGCCAAAGGCAGTTGCAAATCTCACATGTGCAGCCAGAAGTTTTCACTCAAGAACCCAGCAATTTGGGCTTTGATCAGAAACCACAGATTGGTGTAAACATTTCTCTTGCCACATTTTATGATATTTACGCTTTGCATGGATCCTCCCTAGTTCTTATGATCACAACATGCTCTGCAGACATCTGCTGCTGAGACATCTTCTCCTCAGGATTCAGGTGGAGAAGCAAGGCAGAAGGGCAGGTGGGGTGGCAGGCTGAAGGTCATTCCCTAAACACAGGGGGTGAGTTCTTTTTTTGTGCATGAAGCTAACCTCTCTTTCCCCCTCTCTCCCCCTGCTCCCCCCTCCTTGGGATTAGTGCCTCTTGCTGTCTTCAAATCATGTATATATCAAGTTACAGCTCAGAAAGAATGCACTTTCTTTTTTTTTTTTTTTTTTCATTTCAGTAAGTGTAGGCCCCCAAACCATGGATTATTTGAAAACCATCCAAGATGACTTTAAATTTTTTGAAAATAATTTATTTGGCAAACCTGAGACCCACGATTGGCCATTTGGCCAAAGTAACATTCCCTTCAGTGCAAATACTACAATTAATGGGCCACATCATCCTCTGCTCTAAAGCAACATAAGCGGCCAGCTGCTGAACGCTGTGCGGTCTTCCAGTGTAAACGCCACTGATATCATCACCATCAGAAGGTCATAAAACTGATTGATTATAAACACAGCTCTCATTTGTTTACAGCTTACATTTTTGAGTTGGGGTAATTAGCACATTAGCCCTCTCTCTCTGGGGGTGAGGGCTCACAGGTGCTGGAGTGAGCCTTCCAAGGGAAATCAGGCCAGGAGTGGATCACACTGCCTTTTTGCACAGCAATCACTGGCCTTGACCAGAAACAGGGAAAGTGCTGATCCAGTGGAGTGTGGGGTAGTTGTTGATAACACCTACGTGGGGTAACCCATGTAGGAGGGCTTTGACTGCAGCCATTTCTTCTAACACAAGGTAAGGTTGGAAAAATCTGAGACATGTCAGAAATGTGCGGGAGATGTTCTCTGCGAGGAGCCTGCAGCTGGTGGAGCCTTTTAAGATTCCTTCCCGTTCTCTCAGGCCAACAAAGTTAGATAAAGATCACCCTTGCTCATGGTAACTGGTACTTAGTTCTTTTAGTTATAGTTAAAATAAACTCTTCAGTTTTATAAAGATGTTGCCTCTCAGATACTCAGGGAAAGGGGTCGGCTCAGATGTCTTCCCCGGATTTGAGTCTCGTCCCAGATCTTGCCCCTTCGGTTTTGCTCTGAGCCTTCCACCACTAAGGCAGGTTTTATTTGGACAGCTGGGGCCACCAAGTTGGTACGGATTGTCTAATCAGTCAACCAAGCCTCTTGGGTAAGTGAGTTTTCCATGTTAGCCTCAGTGAGGACTCCAGAAAGTCTAAGTCTTCTAAACCATTAAAGGAATATCCTTTAAAGGGATATGTACAGAGGCTTTTGATTTGGATTGTTTGACTAGAGGATAGCTTTTTTTTTTTTCCCTCTTAACTCTTTTACCCAATTCCTTAATCTAGTTCCCCAGTGTAAGATTCATTTCAATATCTAAAGCGAGGAACTAACTGATAACAAACTGAGGACTCTCGAACTGAACATAGAACACTGAGGTTTGTTCATCACAGGCCCACGCTCCTGGTCAGCACTTTGAATCCCATTTTCCATTCAAAATAGTATTTTAATAGTTAATGATCATAGGGATTTTTTAGTTTTCAAAGTTCACTTTCTGATATGATGTCTTCATAGCAATATCATGAGTTCAGGCAAGCACCATGATTTCATAGATTAGGAAACAAGCTCAAAAAGATAAATTGACCTATCCCAGATCACAAAGCAGTAAAGTGAAATTTATTTCTTTGACCCATATCACACTATTTGTGGGAGTTTTAATACGAAGATTGTTTCTTTGAATCATTGTTATTTCTTCTTTCTAAACTTTAGTCAGAAGACTGGAAGAGTTGGCACCTAATACCTTTATGGTGGACAGAAGCCAACTGTAAATATCAAGTGATTCTTAGGTGTTTCTGTGACCTGTAAATCCAGTTGAAGCACTATAGGTACATTCTGATGGAGGTCAAGTAAGAGCAGGTACTTGCTTCATTGTATATTTGAGACTCAATTTATGTTGTATTGAAGTATTGGTATTGCATCTTGTTTCCCCGTTTTTAAAAGATATTCAATGCCTTCTAGATATTTTATTGACGTTATGTGCTGTTGATTACTTGGGAGTTCATATTAAATTTTGGTATTCATGAAACTTAAAGGGCAAATAAATGTCAGATTAAATTGAACTCTATTTCCAGATAAACTGGTTCTCTTTTCATAAGGAAACTCTCTAAAAATCGAAGAATAGGATTCAGGAAGCAGCCCCTATTGGAACTATTTTCATACCATGCAAACGAAGTAAAGATGAGTTTTTGTTAATTCACTCATTCAACTTATTTTCATTCATTTTCTGTTACATACTAGGCATGGCACCAAGTCCCAAGGATGTTAACAAGAACCAGATACAAGGTCCTGAAATCCTAGAGATTCCAGCCTCATAAGGAGGCTTCCTTAGGGAGCCTTTTTCAGCTGCTAGGTTTGGTTAGATGTCCTTCCTCTTTGGTCTCATAACACCATTTATATATTGCATTTCTTTACACTAAACAACAACAGTTAACTTGGTCTGTTGTCCTTCCCTGTCCATCTTACTAATGATCATGTCTCTAGTTTCCGGCATCCTGCCTGGCATGCAAAAGGCTTAATAAATACTTGAATGAATAAGTGAATCTTATTTCATGCCAGGCTAGAAGCCTAAGTCAAATGAGGAAAAAATCACCTTATATATAGGACTTGGGGTTATATCTTTAGCAGAGAAGCCCCCTTGCCAAATCTGACTTTGAGTACTTGTGTTAGCACATAGGGCATACTTTGTGGCTGGGGGAAATTAAGCACTATTCTAGCTCATTGACCTTGCTTTTTTAAAAAAATTCCTGTCAACTCCCATTCATCCTGCTCTTCTTAAGATCTTTCTACTCTTTCAGCTATATTGTCCTTGGCTACCTTTTAGTTATATTGTCCTTGGCTACCTTTCACCAACTGCTTAATATCAAACATTATAGTTTTACCTTCTGGCTTTCACATGTCTATTCCCATACTTCATTATCCTTTTAGCTTCTTTTCACATTTCATTCTATCTTTGGGAGAATTATTTCTCAACAACAACTACTTAGAGAAATATCACTCTTCCGATACCTAAAAAAAATCTCATAAAGAGATCATAGATAATCTAATTATAAAATATTAGGCAGAAGGCAAATATGCCCTAGGCTTTCCTGGTGAGTTCTTTGATGAGTTCTATGTAAATGTTTTAGTTAGCAAGTTCCAGGAAGAACACAAGGTGTGGCTTAGGCTTGGGGCAGGGGCGTCACATAGTACCACAGAGAGACCCTTCTCCAGGTTTGAGCTTAGCTCTGCTGACCAGACTAGTGTTGTCAGAACATTTAGAAACAATAAAATGGAGGGGCATCAACTCATTCTAACAAAACCCAAAGAGGTCAGATACCAATTACTTCCTTTACAGTGAGGATTATATAACTTCTTAATGGATTAGATTCTCAATTTTTCTAAGTAGTCTATTTTTTGTTTCTTTTCATCTATAGGCAGATATACATAAGAACTTAAATCACAATCCACTTAATCAGTACAGAATTAGAGCAAAGGATATTTGTTGGATTCAAGGGGCATTTATTTACTTCCCTTGGAAATTCTAGTGATAAATTAACAAGTATTAAGAAGACACCTCTTCCAAGGAGGTTGTCACAGATCATTTCTTCTGTTATCACAATCTTCTTCCACATGAACACTATAATACTAATTCTTCTTCACCTAGGTTGATTCATTTTACTAGCTTCAGGCTTGATTGTATTATTCATTCAATCACAGATATCTAACAAGCACCCACTAAGGACTAGGCACAATGGCAGGATCTGGTGATACCAAAAAACAAATGCGACAAGGCACAGGTCCTGAAACCTAGAAGAGGAAAATGACCATATAACAAATATGTGTCTCAAATACATGTTACATACGCTTCCAAGAAAGTCCATGCCAGGTATGACATTCAATTCTAGCTGGCTCAGGTGGGATATGGATACTTAGGAAAGGTTTCTTAACTGCAATGACTTACGTTGTATAAGTGAACCAGAGTAAAAGAGAAGGGGGAAAACATTCCAGCAAGAAGAAATACTGAGGCAAATACTGTTATTAAATAGTCTTGTTCATTTGAAGACTCTCCACTGGTTTTGCTTGGTCAGAAATCCAGAAACAGATGCAGGCCGAACGTGGAAAGAAACAATAAACAAAGTTTTACACATATTAAATTTTAGATGTCCATGGACTAGCCTAGCAGTAAAGTTGGGGGTGGGGGCAGAGGTGGGGGAGATTAGAGCTGGAAGGAGATTTGGAAATCACCCACATGCATGTTGAATTGTAGCCTGGGAGTGAATGTATTGCCCCCAAGAGAGTATACACAGAGTAAAAAAGAGGGGGGCAATGGGAAATTGTTTGTAAAACTGATAATTGGGAAATAATTTAAGAGGCAAACAGAAAACAAAAAAAGCCATGACAGAGGGCAAAAGGAATTCATAATAAGTGGTTCAGAAACCAAGAAAGGAGAGCGCTGTAAGGACACAGATAAATGCAAAGAATGAACCAGAAAGATAAGAAATTGGAAAGGTCTTTGGATTTTGCTATAAATAGGTCATTAAGACTATTGAAAAAGTAGTTTGAATAGAGGACTGTAGACAGAAGTTCATTTCTACAGTGTAACAAGTGAATGGAGGTGGGCAAACAGTTTATAACTATTCTTAAAGAGTTGGGCTTTAAGGGAGAGGAAAAGAGTATTAGCTAGAGAGAGTAACAGACTTTTTTCTCTTTCACCAATTCTATTCAACATTGTACTGGCAGTCCTACCCATTGGAATAAAGCAGTTTTTTTTTTAAAGGAAAAGCATAAGTATTGAAAAAAAAGAAGTAAAACTATCCTTGCAGATATGATTGTTTTTGTACAAAATCTTAGGGAATCTACAAGATAACTAATAGAATAATAAAATTCAGCAAGATCACAAGATGCAATGTTAACATATAAAAATAACCTGCTTTCTTAAATATTCACACTAACAATCTGGAAAATGAAATTTTTTAGAAGTCCCAATCTCAGTAATGTAAGAAATAGCAATACCTGGAAATAAATTCAATAAAAGATGTCTAAGACCTCTACACCAAAAATTGCAAAATACTTCCAAGAGATATTAGAAAATTCAAAATAAATGGAAAGAGATACTACACTTATGAATTGGAAGACTTGAAACTGATACAATAGCAGTTCTCAAATTGGTCTACAGAATCAGTGGAACTAAAAATCAAAAGTCCCAGTTGGGATTTTTGTAGAACTTTCAAAATAAAAAGGAAGATAATTTAGAATATTCAAAGCAATTTTAAAAACAGTTGGAGGCTTAACCTTATTTGATTTTTATACTTTGTATCAAGTTATAGTGATAAACACAGTTTGGTATTGGCAGAAAAGGATGAATATATAAATCACTTTAACATAATAAGAGAATTCAGAAATAGATTCACACATATGTGGTCAATTTCATTTACAACAGAAGTGCTAAGGGAATTCAGTTGAGAAAGGAAAGCCTTTTCAATAAATGGTGCTGAATCAAGTGTATATGTTTTCTGAAATTTTAAAAAAAAAACAGAAATACTAATCTCTCACCATACTTAAAGTTAAGCCAAAATGGATCAATATTTGTCTATCTATCTATAAAATAAAACACTAATACCTCAAGAAGAAAACACATGGTAAAATCTTTATGACCTTGATGGAGGCAAAAAATTTTTAGATACAACACGAAAATCACAAAGCATTAAAGAAAAATATTGACCACCTAGACTTCATCAAACTTAAAAAAATGTTGCTGTCTGAACAATATTAAGAAAATAAAAAGGCAAGCCATGATTGAGGAGAAAATGTATACAACCTATCTATCAGACAAAGGATTTGTATCTATCCCATATCAAGAATTTTCAGGACTGTCAGGGGTGATGGCACACCCCTTTAATCCCAGTGGCTCAGGAGGCTGAGACAGGAGGATTGGGAGTTCAAAACCAGCCTCAGCTATTTAGCGAGGCACTAAGCACTCAGTGAGACCCTGTCTCTAAATAAAATACAAAATAGGGCTGGAGATGTGGCTCAGTGGTCGAATGCCCCTGAGTTCAATCCCTGGTACCTTCCCCACACACACACCAAAAAAAAAAAAAAAAAAAGAATTCTTAAAATTTAATAATAAGATAGAATATAACCCAATTTTTTAAATGGAAAGACTATTTTAAAATATTCTTCACAAAAAGAAGAGTAGCCAATAAGAACATGAGTGGCCAATGAACATGAAAAGATTTTCAATGTCACTAGACATCAGGAAAATACCCAGGCATATCTAAAATCAAAAATGAATTCAACCAAGATATAAAAGCTGGAAAATCCAGTAATACCTGACACAGAAAATTCTTTAGAAGCATGTTTTGGTTTCAATCAATAAAATCCAATTCTGAGGACCTTACACTAAAAGGTGATAATGAAAAGATTCTAGAAGTATAGAGAATTAAAGGAAGAACTTAATAATAAGAACTGGAATAGGATGGGACTTGGGAAACCCCAAAGATCTATTGGAAGTCTTGGACTATGTCTTTGGGACATGGCCATAGAAATGACTGATCCAATAGCTTTCTCTAAGTATTAACATAGTTAGTATCCAAATTCCTCATTAAATCTGTATAACTACCTTTAATCACATGTTCAACCCTTGTTGAGCAGGGAAAGGAGGTACTAAAGCTGTCTGCCTCACCAGCACCACATTAAATGGCAAAGGAAAGTGATATGCAATTACTTAAAATAGAACGGAGAAATGCTGCCTGGGCAAAAAGAAGAGATGTCCTCTAGAACCAATAAGCTTTTTGCCTTTAAGTGGCCTGCTACACTTAGGTTTGTTAACACTACATAAAATGTGCTGCATTGGGCAGCTTATACCTGGGGATTGCTTTGTGGCCTCTATAGTTTCTTCCCAGAATAAAAGCCCTTATCAATAATTCTGAGACAATTTCAATATATTCAGCTTTAATAAAAATGGATTTGGTCTATATACCCTACCCCATACCGACTCCAAATAGAGTATATGTTTGATCCTCCCCACCATATTCATTTTTTTTTACATAGTATATGGCACATATTAAATGTTCAACACATGCTTGTTGAACTAGGGGAGGAAAAGTAGAAACAAACATGGCGATGTAATTCAATAACTATTCCTTAAATACTTTAAATATATGTATACAATAGAACATTATTATTTTTCTACTTCTAAACCACAAAATTCCACCAGTTTAAACAATGCTTTAAGACACACATCTTAAGGAACAGTTTGCCTTTAGCTCAAGGCTGTATGATGGAAAGGCAGGGCTAACAGTCACTTGGTCATTGTTTATCCTCTTTTTAAGATAAGCAGACAGTGCCTTACAGCAATTAATTTTGAAAAAAAATCAAACAAGAGAACCTTCAGTAATTGTTGACTCCCCCATCTTTCTTTTGAGATGGGGTCTTGCTGAGTTGCCCAGACTGGCCTTGAACTCCTAGGCTGGACTGATCACCTTGCTTCATATTCCTGAGTAGATGGGACTATACAGGCAAGTGCTACCACACCCAGATGACTCCTTATTTTGATTAAAACTAAATGTTATAAGCTATGTGTAGCAATATGTTTTGTAAAAAGTGCATAAATTGTTCTTTGTATATGCCGTTTGCTTAGAGTTAGTCAGCCACAGTGGTAAAAGCGGGTATTAGTTACTTCCTTTCAAGTCTTCATTTCAGGATCTACATTCCTAAGGTTCTTGATTTCTCCTAAGCCAAACCATCCCTCTATTTTCTGAAGTACTGTGCCAGCTTCCCTTTCTTTTTCAATAGGGCCTAAGCTGTGTAACTCTAGCTCTTTCATCCTTACAAGGCATGATTTCCTTCAACTTACTTAACGTGATTCATTTGTTCAGTCATTATTCAAAATCCAATGGGCACTCCTGTCAAAGTTGCTTCTAATCTTCTTTTGCTTCACTTTTTGTCTGTCTTGCCCACTAGGCAGTGAGTTCAAGTGTGTTTTATTCATCATTGTGTGTTCAACTATCACCACAGCACGAAACACATAATACACATTAAACAAAATTGGGTGATGAAAAAATTAATAAACAAAATTTCCCTCCTGCAAGAAGTTCAAGGAGCCCCATAGAGCCATTCTCCAGTGAAGCTAGTGAAAATTATAATGGGGTCGGGGAAGCACTTAAAGGAAATCGTTCTAAGGGCATACAACAAGCTAAGGAACATTTATTCAAGTAAATCTACTAAAACTCAGTAAGAACTCTATGACTCTATGGGATGTAAATGAAGAACCTTACCCTCAGAGGCTCTCTTCAAGAGGGACAGGATGTCAGCAAAGTTCACCTTGCTACCAGCTACCTGTAGGTGAGGCTAAGTTCTGTGAGAACGTAACTGAGAGGTGGGGGTGCCCATTTGCTGCACAGCCCCTACTTGTGGAATGGAGGGGATGGTGCCCCTGAGAATACTGGCCCCCAATTGTCTTTGCTAAAGTTCCTGGGTCAGGGCTTCCTTGTCAAATGAGGCAAGCTGAAGCACTCAGCTCCATAAATGAGGCTGACACTCCAAGAAAAATGTACCACTGTGTCTGCCCCCAGGATGGAGAGATTTTGCCCATGAGGAGAAGTAAACTTTAGAACACAGAGTTCCAAATCCCTTCCCCAAGGACACTTTTTTTTTTTTTTGTCACAGAATTTGGAAAAGTTCAACCCTATAGGCACTTTCAAAAAACAGTGGAAGTTGTGGTAAAAGGCAATTAGAAGGAGATTCTTAGTTTCAGTCGAAATACAGTCTAAACTACTGGTGGCCAGTTTGCTAGAGAGAACTGGGAAAGGAGGAGCAACAACTGGAGTCAGAAAAAAAAATCTCAAATACTGCCCTCTTCAAAAGAGCCTGAATTTGGTTGGGTTCATTTATGAAGCAATTATGCTTCTAACACATTGTTGAAAACAATAGAGTAATCAACTGGCCATTGGTGGTGTTTAGTAGCTGGGTGTGGTCAGGGAAAGAGATGATCAAAGGAAGCCCTGACAAAATCATTTTCATCCCAAGTGACTGTGGGCATACCCAAAGCTGTGTCCCCTGAGGAGCCACATCAGAGTCTTCACATTTAGGGAGAAATAGATGTTCTTAAAGTAATCCAGACAGTCACTAAGCAAATGAGCAAGCAAGTAACAATAATGAGCCCCAGAGTGGTGAACCAGTACCCAGAGTTGCTATCTTACCTAATGTGTTCATTTTCCTTAAAAAAAAATATGGGACATGCAAAGAAACATAAAAATATGACCCACACACCAGAAGGGGTGGGGAGAAAAGCAGGGAACAAAAACTGCCTGTGAGATCAACCAGATGTTGGATTTAATAGACATTAACTTCAAAGTAGCCATTATAAATATGTTCAAAGAACTAAAGGAAATCCTGATTAAAGAAATAAAGGAGGGTATGATGACAATGTTGCATCAAATGGAGAATATCAATAAAGAGGTAGAAAATATAAGGAAAACAATGAAAATTCTGGAATACAGGAAGTACAATAACTTAAATTTTAAAATGCGTTAGAAGTATCCATGGTGGATGTGAACTGGTAGAAGGAAGAATTAGCAAATTTGAGATAAATTGAGAGAGATTATACATTCTTAGGAACAAAAATTTTTTTTAAAAAAAGAATGAAGAAAAATAAACAGAACCTTAGAACATGTGAGATCCTATTAAGAATACTGATAAAAGTCTAATGTATCAGAAAGAGGAGCTATAGAAAGAGAAGACAATATATTCAAAGAAATAACGGCTATATAGTTCCCAAGTTTATTAGAAAAAAAATTAATCTACACATCCAGGAAGCCAATGAACTCCAAGTAGGATAAACACAAACAGATCCACAAATAAATAACAATGTAGTAAAAACCCTGAAAGACAAAGACAAAGAGAAAATTCTAAAAGCAGAAAGCAAAAAATAACTCATTTATGTACAAGGGAACCTCAACAAAGTCAATAACTGAGAAACAATGGATTCCAGAAGGGAGTAGAGTAATATATTTAAAGGGCTCAAAGAAAGAGCCTGTCAACCAAGAATCCTGTATCTACAAAACTATCTTTCAGAAACGAAGGCAGAATAAATTCCCAGAGAAACAAAGATTGAGAGAACTGGTTGCTAGCAGACATGACGAAGAAATTTCTCCAGGATGAAAGCCTTAGAAATTAGAATACATACACACCACACACACATATGATAGACCACCAGTAAAGGCAATTATTTAATTATGAATGATACTATAAATGCATATTTTTCTCCTCTTGATTTTTTAAAAAGCAATTCGTGTAGAGCAGTATGTGTAATGTGTTGTCAGGGTAAAGCACACAGAAATGTAATATATTTGCCAACAACTGCACAAAGGAGAGAGGTGGAAGCAAACTCTAAAAGACGAAGGAAATGACTATGGATGATAACTCAGACCCACAGGAACAAAGAGAACCAGAAAGTTAAATTAAAAGATTAAAATAACAAAAGCTATAAATACATACTTATTCTCCTTTTTCTTCTCAGTTTCTTTAAAAGTCATAAAGTTATAAACAGTTAATTCTGATAATGTGTTGTTGGATTTATAACATTTAGAGAAGTGGCATATGTGATAATGCTATATATAACAAATACAAGTAATATGTATAATAAAAAGGGGGAAATCAAATAGAGCTATAAAGGAATACTGTTTCTATATCTTAATAGAATTAATATAAATCTGAGTAGATTCTGATATGGTAAACACTAAAGCAACCTTTAAGGAAATAACTTTAAAAAGTAGTAAAAAATAATTCAAGAATTAAAATACTACAATAGAAAATATTCCAAAACAGCAGTACTGGAGAAATAGAGGGAAGTTTATATCAATAAATAAATACCTAAGATTAAAAAAAAAACTCAAATCAACAACCTAAACTTCTACCTTAAAGACACTGGAAAAAAGAAGAACAAACGTAACCTAAAACAAATAGAAGGAAGGAAATAATAAAGATTAAATAGGATATTAATGAAATAGAGAACAGAAAAAATCAATTAAACTATAGTTGGTTCTTTGAAACAACTAACAAAATTTAGAAAGCATTATCTATATTGATTAAAAAATAGAGAATAATTTATGGGTCAGATAAAAGAGGGAGTAGTAATACTGAACTTACAGAAATAAAAAGGATACTATATATAATTGTATGCTAATAAATCAGAAGACATGGACAAAATAGACAAATCCCTAGAAAGACAAAAGCTACTGAAACTGACTTGGGAAAAAAATAGATGATCTGAATATACTTATAAAAATAAAGAGTTCAAATTAGTAATTGAAAAAATTACACATAAGTCCAGGTCCTCTTGGCGTCACTGGTGAATTCTACTAAATATATAAAAAAGAATTAATATCAGTTCCTCAAAAACTACCCCAAAAAGTACAAGATGAAGAAACACATTAAACTCATTCTATGAGTCCTCAATTGACCCTCAAGCCAAAACCAAAGTCATCACAAAAAAGAAAATTATGAAACAATATCTTTTGTGAATAGGGAACCAAAAATTCTTAACAAAATATGAGTAAACTTTATCTAATACTGTATAAAAGAACTATAAACCATGGTCAATTAATATTTATTCCAGGATATGAGGTTGGTTTAACATCTGAAAATCAATTAATACAATACACCGTATCAGCAGGATAAATACCCAAACCACACGATCACCTCAATAGACAAAGTAAAGGCATTTTCCAAAAATCCTAAACTCTTTCATGACTTAAAAAAAATACACTACACGAACTATGAGCAGAAGAAAACTTTCTCGAAAAAAGAACATTTATAAAGCCCACAGCAACATCATACTTAATGGTAAAATGATGGATACTTTTTCTCTAATTTTGGGGCCAATACAAGGATACAATTTTTACCACTTGCATTCAACATTGTTTTGGAGGCTTAAACTAGGGTAGTTGGGCAAGAAAAAGAAAAAATAATAATCCAGATTGGAAAGAAAACAGAAAAATTATATCTATTTGCAGAAGGCATGATCTTATATGTAGAAAATCTTAAAAAATTTACTAAAAAACTATTAGAACAGTCACTTTAACCAGGTTATAAGATACAATATCAATACACAAAAACCAATGACATTTCTATACATTTGTAATAAGTAATCAAAAATAAAACTTAAAAACAATTTCACTTATGATAGCATCAAAAAGAAAAAATACTCAGAAATAAATTTAACAAAGTGAAAAAACATATACTCTGAAAACTACAAATTGTTAAATCAAAGAAGATATAAATAAATAAAAGCAAGCCATGTTCATGTATTGGAAGGCTTGATATCTTTAAGACATCAGTATTCCCCCAGTAATCTATACATTCAACACCAACCTCATCAGAATTTCATAAAAATAAAAATTGATATGAAATTATAAATAACCCAGAAGGGCCAACACAATCTTGAAAAAGATGAACAAAGTTGGAAGACTTACACTTCCCAATTTCGAACTTATTACAAAGCAAGAGTAATCAAGATATTGTGGTACCAGTATGAGGACAGACATGTAGATCAATGGAACAGAATTTAGACTCCAAAAATAAGTCAATGTGCCTACAGTCAACTGATTTTTTGACATGAATGCCAAGACCATTCTGTTGAGAAAGAATTGTCTTTCAACAAATGATAGAGAATGTCTTACTCTATCTTGTGCTACTGTAACAAAGTAGCACAGACTGGATAATTTACAAAGAACAGAAATTTCTTACAGTTTTTGAGGCCAGAAAGTCCAAGATTGAGGAGCTAGCAGGTGCTAGCAATGGTCTGCTGAGTGTCTAGTTGCCTCCTTTCAAGATTGTGCTTTGAATGCCACATCCTTCAGAGGAGTGGAATGCTATGACAAAAGGTGGAAGGCAAAAAGGGACAGTCTTCTCAATCAAGACATTTTATAACAGCATTATAAGGGTGGAGTCTTCATGACCAAAATACCCCTCAAAAGACTCATCTCCCAACACAGTTGCACAGGAGATTGTTTCCAACCGTAATGGTTTGGATATGAGGTGTTCCCCTAAAGCTCATGTGTGAGACAATGTAAAAATGTTCAGAGATAAAATTATTAGATTAAGAGAGCTATAACCTCATCAGTGGATTAATCTGCTTGGATGGATTAATTGGGTGATAACTACAGGGAGGTAGGGTACAGCTAGAGGAAGTAGGTCACTGGGGATATATTTTGTCCCCATCATCCTCCCCTATCCCCTACCTCAACCCACACACTCTCTCTCTCCCCCCTCTCTCTGCTTCTTGGCTGTCATGAGCTGAGCAGGATTCCTTGGCTACACCCATCTGCTATGATGCCTGCCTCTCTTAAGGCCCAAAGCAATAGAGTCAGCTGATCATGGACTGAACCTCTGAAACAGGAGTCAAAATAAAATAAACTTTCCTTCTAAGTTGTTCTTATCAGGTCTTTTGATCATCACAGTGACAAAAAGCTGATTAAACATCAATACACGAATTTTAAAGGACACATTCAGACCATGGCACCAGGATGAGTGCAGAATAACATGCAAAAGAATTAAATTGGGACCTTAACCTTATACCACCTCAAAAAAAAAAAAAAAAAAAAAGCTCAAAAAGTTCAAAGGCCCTGGGGGGTGTTGGCACATACCTGTAATCCCAGTAGTTTGGGAGGCTGAGACAGGAGAATCACAAGTTCAAAGCCAGCCTCCCTCAGCAACTTAGGCCCTAAGCAACTCAGTGAGACCCTGTCTCAAAATTTAAAAATTTTAAAAAATTTTAAAAAGAGCTGTCGGTGTTGTGACTCAGTGGTTAAGCACCTCTGAATTAAATCCCTAGTGGGGGGAAAAACCCAAATACCTAAAAGAAAAAACTATTAAATTCACATATACATTTTCATTACTTTGGCTTTGACAATGAGTTCTTCAATACGGCACCCAAACCAAAAGCAACAACAACAAAAAATGGATAAACTGGACTTATAAATATCTGAAATGTTGATGCTTCAAAGGACATCATTGAAGAAATAAAAAGAAAATATACAGAAGAGAAACTATTTTCAAATCACGTATCTTTTCTAAGACTTATATCTAGAATATATAGGGAACTTTAAATCCAATAATAAACAGAAGTAACTCAATCTTAAAATGATTACAAAGCATTTAAAGAGACATTTCTCCAAAGAAGATATCCTAATAACCAATAAGCATATGAAAAGATGCTTAACATTATTAGTCATCAGGAAAATACAAATCCAAACCACAAAGAGCTATCATTTCATACCCACTAGCATAGTAATAATAATAATAATAACAACAACAAATGAAAACAGTGCTGTCAAGAATGTGGAGAAATTAGAACCCTCATATGTTGCTGGTGGGAAGGTAAAATGGTGCAGCCACTTTAGAAAGCAGTCTTTCAGATCCTTAACATAGGCACTATATGACCTGGAAAGTCTACTTTTGGTAATATACCAGTGAAAATATATGTCCACACAGACACTTGCACATGAATGTTGGTAGTAGTAGTAGTATTGATAGACCTAAGAGGTAGGAATAACCCAAATGTCCAACAATTGATGAATAGATTAACAAATACAGTATATCCATACAGTGTAATATTATTCATCCACAAAAAAAGGAATGAAGTATGGACGCATGCTACAACATGACTGATCTCTGAAAACATTATGCAAAGTGAAAGAAGCAATTCATGTAAGACCACATAAGATTCAATTTATATGAAATATCCAGAAAGACAGAAAGCAGATTAGTTGTTGCTTAGGACTGTGTATAAGAAGGAGAGGGTCTAACAAATAAAGAGTACAGATTTTATTTGGGGGTGATGAAAATATTCTGAAATAGATTGTGGTGATGGTTGCACCTCTTTGTGACTATGCTAAATATCACTACATTGTACACTTAAATGGTTAATTAAATGGTATGTGAGTTATATCTTATTATAGCTGTCAAAAATATGTACATAATATTTTAGGAAAATATTTAAAATATGTATATAATAATATGTACAATAATAATAATATTTTAGGTTAATATTTAAAAGTATTTCTATTTTGCTTCCTCTTTTTAAAAGGGGCTATATCCCAAATCCTTACCAAAAAATGTTGAAATTATAAATGAAAATGACCTGTGCCTTAAATAAATTGAAACAAGATAGACCCCTTGTATGCCAATCCATTTTTCTGAATATGTTGCTTTACCTTAATCATAACAAGAATGCTCTAGAGGGAGCCTCTACAGAATATTTGGGATCACCTGCTGCTGTTCACATAATGCCTATCACTACCTGAATTAATTTATTTATTATCTGTTTCACTACATGAAAATGAAAGTTCCATGTCTACTCTTGATGTTAATTCCAGTGTCTAGAACTGTGTGGCCCAAGGATGGGGCCAGTCTGTGTGCAATGCTTTCAGTCCACGAGGAGCTAATTAGAGAAACTGCCTAACAATTCGACAAAGTGATTTTATGTCTGCTAAATCTCATAATTTAAAAGGTGGACTTGTGTTTTGTATATCTGCAGCTTAATTGATTTTTCTAGTAATCCACTTTCTTGGGCTTTTTTTCTGAAATATCAGGTTGTAATAGATTTAAACTTTTAAAAAACAGAACTGGTCCTTCACAGAAGGTCTGAGCAGCATTGATTTAGCTGACCATCAAAAATTTTTGCTCCCCTTTCCTAATGAAGTGCTAATGCTGGGAGAAGTCCAAAATTCAGAGATTGTATTTCTCAGTTCCTTTGCATGGAGGTGAGGGAAAACACTTTTGCTCAGAAACAGAATGTGAGCAGAAATGACGTGTGTCCTTCTGAATGGTTAAGATACATATCCTGTTGGTTCCCTTTCTCTGGAGAACCTTGGCTTATCCCAAAGACAACATTAAAGGCTACCAGATCAGGACACTCATAACTAATATGAACGAAAAATAGGTTTTCATTGCATTAACCTCAGGACTTACATGTTACACTTCTAGAATTACCTTAACTAATTAGGTTGATTGGTAAAATGCTTATTGAAAAGTAGAAAGGAAGGAAGAATGCTCAATGGTAACATACCATTTGAGCAGCATTATTATAATTGTTAGTCAATGAACTATTGTTTGCCAATTAATGAGAAGTTAAAGAGTGGGCCCAAGAATGGGAATCAGGGGCTGGGATTGTGGCTCAGCGGTAGAGTGCTCACTTAGGATGTGCAAAGCACTGGGTTCAATCCTTAGCACCACATAATAATAAATAAAATAAAGGCATTGTGTCCAACTACAACTAAAAAATTAAAAAAAAAAACAGAATGGAAATCAAACAAAAGTAGTGAAGTAAAAAATATTTTTATCATTGATTTTTGCTAAAATCAAATAGCTACAGACCAGCATAAGTCCTCAGGCAACATTTAAAGAACACTGTCCACTTAGTGGACATTTTCTAAATATTGAAAGAATCTAAAGTCATGTTTAAAATCACATAAACAGTATTTGTAAAATCCCTTCAATCTAATCTCCTAGTTGGGGTTCATTTCTTATTTGTTTTTTATTTGATAAAGTATGATTGTTAATTGTGTGTATTCAAAACATATATATGTACATTCATGCCCCTATTTAGCCAAATGTAAAGAGGAGCATGGATCAAAGGATTAGAAACGAGAGAGTAATCAACTGTCTTATCTGAATAATGATAATGCATATATATATACAACATGAATATATGTGTTAGTGCTTACAAAGTCACCATGTACCATTTCTGTTGTTGGTGCTGCTGTTGTTGTGGAGCTTAGATCAAACCCAGGGTCTCGTGCATGCCAGGCAAGCACTCTATCACTGAACTACATCCCCAGCCCCACCAAGCTTTTTAAATACACTTCACATTTGCTATTAATCTTCATTATAATCTCATAAGAGTTAAAAATTACTATTATTCTCATATTACAAATCAAAAACTTGAAGCTATGTAGGTAAAGTAAAATTAGGAGAAATACAGGTAGTTCAGAAACAAATACCTACTATTGAAGAAAAGGAAAAATTGGGGAGCCTGAATTATCCAGTTAATTTACCTTTAACTGTCAAACTCTTTGAACAATATCTTTATTTTATGGGAAATAAGAAAAACAAGGGCTGGGGATGTAGTTCCATTGGTAGAGTGCTTATCGCACGTGCACAAGGCCCTGGGTTCAATCTCCAGCACCACTACCAAAAAAAAAAAGAGAGAGAGAGAGAGAGAGAAACAAAAGTCCTGATTTACATTGCTGTTATGTGCAACTATTAAGTATAAAATGTAATGGTTTACACTGACTCAGAATTTCTGTCTGCAAAAAGAATTTGAGTAAACACAAGTTAGTTTTTAAGGGTCTATGATTCCCAAGTATTAAGCCTTCTCATGATGCAAACAGACTGACTAGGACTAGGAATTCCTTGCCCCGTTTCAATCCTTTGAAGTATTTTTCTTTTAAGTTGTCTTTTGCCTTTTAGCCTATAAATGCATGATGTGTCCAAGCCTTGTAGCCAGGTTTCCAGAGTAAGCACAACAAAGGTCAACCTGCTCAGACAGCTCCCAGGCCACCTGCACCACATACGTGCCAGCTTTAAGCCTCATACTTTCAGAAAGTTTTGCAATCTTTGGTTAATTTGTTAAAATACATATTTTATGATGGCAGGCCCATACCTCTGACCCCTTCCATCCCAGAAATTCCAAAGATCTGGGAGGTTTCATTTGTTCAGATAAGCCTCTGAACACATAGATGTCCTTGGAAACCCATCTGCATGCAGATGTGTCAAGGTCTGCACACCACTAATCCACATAATTAGGCCTGGTGCCTGCCCTCAAATTAGATGTGCCAGAGATTTCTTCAGGCTCTGTTCTTCATACTACATTTTTTTTTTAGTTTAAGGATTAGAAAAGTAAGGAGGTAGTATTTACCTTTATACTACAGAACAAGACAATGTATATTAGAGGCCTGAAGTGTAACCCTTTTCAAATGTTCAAGAACAGGAAGGGCAAAGAAGACTTCTGACTAAATTGTCCAGAAAAGGAAAATGAAAAAAAAAAAAAAAGAGGGGATTTGTGAGTTGGATTTTGGTGAACAAGGAAGATTTCATCAAGGAGACATGAGAGGAAGTGCCAGTCCAGATGCAAAGAATGATATAAGCCAAAGGTGAGGAAGGGCAAGATAAGATTAAGAAATAAAACATGGAGGTGGCAGAGTATCATGTGGCCAGAACATGGAAAGTAGCAAAAGATAGAAAGCATAATTTGGAGCAAATTATTTAAAAGGCATAATTTTATTCAGCAATTAATGGGAAAGTCACTGAAAAAGCTTAAATAGAGAAGTAATGTGAACCAGTCAATAATTCAATACCCCTTTGGTGATCGGGTATACTACGGTCCAAAATTTTGAAAGGAGTCTTTCAAAATATACCAATATGAAGCAATAAAGTCTTAAAGTGAGGCAGTATCCCAGAGAGTGGGAAAGAAGGAATAATAAACAGAATTTGATAGGGAAAGTGGAAAAATGAAAGGATAACTCCCATGTTTTGAGTTGGTGCCTGGAAAAATTTATATTGTGGATGAAAATGTTTAGCTTAAATTTATACAAAGATCTAGAGATTTTTAAATTTTGTTATAAGACTGACTGAGATAATACCCTTTTTTAAAAAAAAAAAACATCATTTCCCAGGATCACCCTGGACAGCTGATTGCTCCACCACATTCCTTCATACGGCTTCTTTTTTCCATGGTATCAGCTGCTTTGGAATGTGGACCAGAGCGTTGGAAAGCAGAGATGCAAAGTTTTTATGATCAATCTAATGCCAGCCTTGCTACCTTCCTTCTTTGGACAACCCCTAAATAAACATATGGACCACCTCAAACCACTCTGTGGTCTAAATAATTGGGCATGCCC
This sequence comes from Callospermophilus lateralis, assembly GCF_048772815.1. NCBI lineage: Eukaryota > Metazoa > Chordata > Mammalia > Rodentia > Sciuridae > Callospermophilus > Callospermophilus lateralis. The sequence continues at coordinate 75,950,786 of NC_135307.1, read as the reverse complement.
TTTGATGAATGGGTCAGTAGAAGCACTCCTTTAAGAGCATCAGAGACTCCTCAGTCTGTTTTGATGGCACCTGCTATGAAAGCACTGGAGGCACTCTTAAACCCATTCCCAACCACAGAAACCAAGGTCCCTTCAGGGATAGCAAAAGTCCTTGAGTTCAGATGGCAGATGGGAAATATTCCATTTCCCCAGTGTCAGGATGTTGATGGTGACATTCTGCATGAAGGAGCAGGTCTATGAGAAACTCAGTGGAATAGGAATCTTTACCTGTGATGGGCAGAGGCCAAGAGAAAAAAAAAAAAAAAAACTGGTATCATTTTCAGGGTTGGGAAATCTAACCTGACCACACAAACAATTAACCTGAAAGGCCATCACATGCTCCCTCAATGGGCCCAGATGTTGCACTTCACTTTAGGTAAACGTTATTTTTAGAGACATAAGAATCCAGCATCCGAAATTTATCACCCATCTGAGTGGGAGACACAGAACACAGAACAGATTTATATGTTAGGGGGTAGGAATGGGGTTTAAGCTCAATAAAATCTTAACTGTGCTTTACTTTTTAATTTAACTTTCAAACATTGCTTTCCTGTTTTGTGACTGAGAATCCCGTACATGTCACCCTTTTAGTGAAGTATCACAGGAAAGACATTTTTGTGGTGTTTAATGGAAATAATTTTTCTTGTGGTATTGCTCTGATACCCTGGGAAACTGGCTCTCAGAGATAAATTAGGCTATGAGCCGTCTAGTGCTAATTTATTAAGCAGTCAATGGTTTAAAACAACTTTCCCTGTTTCAGCTCACTGGAGATCTGTTACTGGCTCTTGAGAAGACAGCAAAGAGCTGAAGACTGATAAATTTCAGATTATCTTGAAACAAAGTGAAGTGTTGGTGTAGCGAGGTTTCATAGTCAAACAGGGGTAGTGCACAATGTGGGTAAGTTTATGCATGTGGACTTTAAACACCTCCAGCATTCATACTTCAGCATTGCACACTAGATCTCCTATAGTGGTGGTTGAATATTATAAAGAAACATTAAAATTCTCTCTCAGGAACAAGTTTCTGTAAGAAAAAACTCCTAAAACTTTTTCTTCCTGCTAAAGTGTATTGCACATAGGAAAATAAAAGTTCTGTCTGAAATAGAAAATACTGATGATCTCCCCAGATGTTGTAAAGATTTCAGTTTGCTTTCTCCAGATGCCCTGGGACAGTGGTCCTTGGCCTTGGTTGCACACTGGAATCACTAGGGACCTTACAAAGTGCGAGGCTCCTATGCTAAGAGATTCTGGTGACTTGGGTCTGAGGTGTGGCCCATGCTTTGGAAATTTTAAATCCAGGTGATTTTAATGTGCAGTCAAGATCAAGAACCACTGCGCCAAGAAGATACTGTCAGACTAAGATCCATCCCATACTTTGCGACTGTCAGATGACTCAGCTGCTAGTATGCATCACTTTTCTTGCCTAGTCATAGTCATTCAACAACACAGAGGCATAAAAGAATGAACTACAGACCAAGAACAAAATGTTTGAGGTGACTGCTCAATTACAAATACTATTCTGTGTGAGGGAGATTGAATGATTGAGCCCATGGAAGAGAACTAGGAGAAAACCTTGAGACCCTGTGAAGAGGGGAAAATCGCTTGTTCTTTGGTTCAATTTGAGTTGTTGTTTGTTTTTTTTTTCCCAAAGGAGTATGCCTCTGACCCTCTCTTCAAAGTTACAGGAGCTCCCAAGCATAAGGCACTGGTGGATTTTATTCTTTTATAATCAAAGAATAATTTCCACTTTGAAGATAACCCCTACATTTTAAGATGTACAAGAATCATCTATAGAACTCATTAATATGCAGTTTCCCAGTGGTCACCTGAAAGATTCTGACTCACAGGGCTAAAGAGGAGACCAGGAATCTGAAGTTTTAAAAATTCCCCAGGTGACTGTGGTTGGGGTGAACTGTGCCTCATCCTTAAGAAACACTGGGTTATCCCATCCCCAGGCATCAACCAGGCCATGAAAGCTTTGCATAAATGGAATTGTTCTTCCCCTTTGGTTAAACAGATAGCAAAGTCAAAGAAAAAGAGAGAATGAATGCCTCTTTAACAAAACATATGGAAAAGTATTTTTTAAAAATATTTGACTGAAGTTTTATTGAAAAATCCTTAGTCATTTTGGATATGCATCTCCTGAGTTTATCCAAGGAGAAAAATGAAGATTAATTACTGCAAACACAAAACAGATAGCCCATTCTACAAGCTAAGGGCCCATACAGTTTGCCAGAATGATGGGGGATCTTTCAAAACAAAAATCTCTCATGTTTCAAAGGATCACAAACACTAATAAAGATAAAACAACCACTATGACAATAAGCATACAAACTTCCTTGAAGTAATTTGGGAAAGGGAACGGATATCTGCCTACATATTTAGATGTTATACCTTTTCCATGATTAATAGGGAAAAGCTGTCCACGTTTATTTTTTAAACTGATAAACTTTCATTATAGCAGCTTTACCCCACACCCCAGCGTCTCAGAAAAGGGGAAGTGACCACATGTCATTTTCAGTGTGAGAATGAAATGGAGTAAGTGGAACTTACCCAATCTCTCCTTCAAATTCACCGTTTGTGTTAGTATGTGTAGAACCACACATTTGCAAGATGCAGCTATAACCATTTGGCATCCAATTTTGGAATCCATAGCTCTTGAACCTAAAATTCACTGAGAACTCAAAATCCAACCTGTAAATAGAGAAATGTGTGTGTGTGTGTGTGTGTGTGTGTGTGTGTGTGTGTTCTTTACCACTTCGTACTTTTCGCTCACATTTTCCTCTGATGATCTCTAGCCTTGGACATTGTTCCTGTGCTGTGCCCACATGCCATTGGCACATGCATGGAATGGTATGCTTGGAATGTCTCCACCCTCCAAAATATTTTTGGATCAAGCTTATCCCTTTTCCCTGAAAAAAACCTCTGTTGTGCAGCATTTGCTTCACTGATTTTTATATTTTTGTAAATTTTTTTTAATGTGGACCAATCATTAAAAACTCCAGGGCCTTTATCTACTGTTAGAAAGTTCTACTAACCCTCTGACATCAAACACATTCCCACAGAAGAACAAGAAGCTTGGAGTCCTCTGCTTGGGGTCCAGACAGACTATTCTGCTGTATTTGGCAACAGGCTTTCTAAATGCTCCTGAATTTAGATCTTGGCTCAGAGAGTTCTAACCTCATTTCCACCTGATTTATCTGAAAATAATAATGACTTTATTTTGTACTTGCCTCTAAATGGGCTCTTTTTTTTTTCTTTAGTTAATAATCTCACCCAAAAACTAAAGCCTCAGTGGGGACATGAAGTCTAATAAATCTTCTAAGTCATGATAGCACCAGAGCACTTAGTGGATTTTTTTTTTTTTTTTTTTTTTTTTTTGCTTGGATCCTAATCAAGTCCATCAATATATAGCACTGTTTGTAATGATAATGGCACTATCATTATCAGCCAGGCACTGGACTAAGACTATCACATACATTGTCTCATTTAACTTCCATAATAGTCATAGAGGTAGGTACACATTCCCATTTTTAATCCTGAGAAATCTTGGGTCACAAAGTAGCATGTGCCACAGTTGCAATTTTTTTCTTTTGCCATAGTGGATTTATAAAAGAAATAACAAATGGCAATGAAAAGCTTTAAGTGCTGTCATGAAAACTATAATTAAAATGGAAATCAAATGGGTTTTCTAATATAACTGTGATAGCAACATATTTTGGGGTCAGTTAAGCAGCTAGAAAGACTTTGGGGAAAAATTCCTTTTAAAATCTTGCTGGCATTTAAGTGACATTTTGGTGAAACACCACGGAAACATCTGGTCACATCCTCTCAACCCTAATTTCTTCCCTAAATGTTGTTTTTAATATGTCACAGTTGTTAAATTTGTAACAAGTTATGCCCTTGAGACTAAACAACAGTGCCTGGTATGTGAAAAATGAACAATACATTTACAGCAGTAAAAACCAAAAGGAAATTTTAAATAAACATTTAATTGAGTACAAATAGTCTGAAAGTTATTTTTGTGGAACTTGCCCAATCTGTGTGCTGACATTAGCAGCAGGATGTTCTAAATAAACTCTCTTAAAACAAATGTTGTCTTCTTCGGCTGTGATATAACCTATCAGATTCAGTTCTTCTGAAGGATTATGGCTGGGGAAGGAACACTCGTTAGTTGGACAGGAACTCTCCATTCTCAGTCTCAGAACAAATGCATAACCATCAAAATGCCAGGGAGAATGGAGCTGGGTATCTGGATTTTGAACAATGGCTTCAAAGCAGACAACAAAAAGTAGAAAAATAACTAACCAATGTTTATATGTATGGGTTAGTTAGCCAAGGTCCATGGACCTGATTCACTTCCCCTCTAACTCTAAAAGGATTTTCCCTGCTAGATAAAGCCCTGCATATTTGAACCTATTCCAACATATGTACTTGTCTCAGGCTATATTTTGCTCTTGCTGTATTTCCACTGTGTGCAATGGAAAGTCTTGCAAAGAATCTATGAAGGGAAACTTCAGAACATGGATTGTATTCAGGCAATTAGTAATGCAGCTGAGAAAGAGAAGCAGTGCATGTCATCTAGCCAATTATTTGAAAACAATTATTTTTCAGTTTCTGTATTGACTCTTTCCACATATGGCTAGGCAGATGCTATTCAGCAGAGCTGTTTTTCCACTGATATGGAATCCCCAAAGAAACCATATTGGCTTTGATGTGATTCAAAGATTGTGTCATTCATCAACATGGTTTTAAAGAATGTTAGCAACCTTAGGGTTTGTTCAACCTGAAAATAAACACAGATGGTTCTTGGGAGAACAGACTATTTTCCATAGCAGATTTAACCATACGTGTAGCGGAATATGTATCCTTTCTATTTAGTGCTACATCTGACTTGCATAAAAGCAGTTAGAATGAATATGTGACAGACATTCATCCTAATATGGTGCATATAAAATTTAGCCCAATCCCCATTATATAAATATTTTATTTAAAAATATTTTAAAATATAGAATAGAGTTGCAGGCATAATTTTCCATTACCCCTTAATAAATACCATGTATTTCCTACAAACAATGACATGAAAAGCAGGAAATTAACATTGATACATTATTATCATCTTACTCCAGTTTCAACAAACTGCCCCAACAATGTGCTTTATAGCAATGGATCTCGAACTTCAGGTGTATCAGAATTAATAGAAAGCTTCAGTAAACACAGCTTACTGGACCCCCAAAACTGAGGGTTTTTTTTTTTTCAGTAGATTTGACCTGCAGTCCAAAATTGTATATTGCTAGGTAAGTTCCAGTGGTGCTGAATCTGCTGGTCCTAGAGCCACACACTGAGAATTACTGCTTGAGAGCTAAAAAATCCAATCCAAGATCAAATGTTACATTTAATTATTATGTCTGTTCAAGCCCCTTTAATATGAAGATTATTATTCACTCATTCCTTGATTTACATGATCTTGTCATTTTGGAAGAGTATAGGCCAGTTGTTCTGTAGATTGTTGTTCAATATGTGTTTGTTTAATGTGTTGGGTGCCTGGGAGACTCCCTGCTGAAGTTAAGTTTCCATCTAGCGAGAACTTCACGGAATCCAGTAACCCTCCCCCTCTTCTCTGAAGGGCACCAAGCCCAAGAGCGCCAAATTCGAAAGTTTTCTCCGCCAATCCCAACAGGACACAGTGTCCGCTTGCTGTTCCTGAGTCACCCTGCCAATCAGCACCCGCCACATCACCTAAGCAACCCTTCTTAAGCCAAACTTGCAATTTCAGGCTCTCTGCCCTCTGCCCTCTTCCTCTCTTTCTCTCTGCCCTCTTTCTCTTCTTTCTCTATTCTTTCTCTTTCTCTCTGCTCTCTTCCTCTTCTCTCTTTCTCTTCCTCTCTGCTCTCTGCCTCTCCTTTTCTTCCCCTTCGGGCAGCCCCCCAGTAAAATCTCTTGGTTGAATCTCCATCTTGGGTGAGACACTCCCTTTCACAATGTTTCTTCATGATAAAATTCAAGTTATGATTTTAGTAGGAACCCATCACAAAACTGTTCATCTTATTGCATTTCTTGGGTGGCACATGATTTTAATTTGTCTCATCACTGATATTATCAACTTGGATCATTTGTTTAAAATGGTCCTTGTCAGGCTTCTCAACTGTATAGTTATTCTTTTTTCTCATCATTAAAAAATATATTGTGGTGAGACCAAGTAAATATCCAGTCTCTCATCCAACTCTCATCCACTAGTTCTAGGAGCCACCATGTTTCTTATGCAAATTGAGTATTACTATAACTGTTGCCAAATGCAAATTTGATCATTCCTTTTACATTTGTTAGTTGCTATTTTCCTGTTAGTTTTCTCTGTCCCATTTATTTATTAATTTTCTATCTGCATGTATTCATGGTTATAATGCATTATTATTCTTTGATGCTCAGATCATCCCAGAGTTGGCCAGCATGAGCCATGACAAGGTGGCTTCTATGTATTTCTTTCTTTATGTCCCAGCATTCCTTAACTTTCCCTTACTTTCTGATATCAAAAGGTGTTCTAGGCTCCTCTTTTATTTTTCTCTACTTAGACTGGGAATCAATCATTTACTCATAGAGGCTGACTGGTTTTAAAGGAGACCAGTATTTTAAAAACTAAGGTTTAGGTCCAAGATGTATTCTTTACTATAGGGATATAGCTGCTCCTGGTCCTCATAGTGGATAGAGCTGGGAAATATGTGTATATGTACACACATACACCACAAAATTAGATCTAAATTTAGTTCTCCACATTATTGAAATGTGCATGTATGCACATAGATTTACTTCTATATAGATCTATATTTAGCTCTATTGATAATCAAAAATTTATGCCTCTATTTCCAACCCAACACTACAGGATTCAATCTAGCTTTCCTCCTCTTTATATTTATAACTCCTTTCATGATTATTTTCAATATTTTTACTTATTTAATTCATCCCCCTTTATGTATAACCAATCTCTCAATGAGAATGGACAAAAGCATGTTCAGCTAAAGACAGAGTGTTCACCTAAAGAAAACCAAAACCAAGATCTTGGGACTGTAGCGTGGTGGAGACAACAGAAACTAAAACCCAGATTTGCAAGTTTGCAGCTAGGTCTGTGTGGGCCTGTCTGAGCCTCACAATCCTACGGAAAGTCAGAAACTGGGAGCATTTTCCCAGGGGGTGAGTGGGGGGTGGGTACAACACAGGTTAGAGAGACTGGAAAGAGCTAGCTCTCCCCGCCTCCATGAGTCTAGAAGTGCAAGAGGACTGATGGGGCTGGCAGGTCAGAAGGCTGGAAGAGGGTGTGAAGACAACTCGCTCTCAGCTCGCCCAGCCAGCCAGTTGGGCACCCACAGGTTCCCGGGGCCCACTTAACCAGCACTCACTGGGTCCACAAATCCCGCCCCCTTGCAGTCCAGTGTTCGCTGGTCTCCTGGTCCCAGGGTCTGGCATCAGTCCAGCACCCAAAAGTGCCCCCGGCTCCCCAGTCCCCAGTCTCCCAATCCCTCCCTAGCCCCCAACCTGGTCCATTGCTCCCAGCCATACAGTGGGCCCACAGGTCTCAGCACCTGGTCTTGATGCGCACATCACAGAATAGCTGGGTCCCCAACAGGGCTGGGCCCCACAGGCCTCTTAACCACCAGACCTGCTGACTCTGTGACTGGGGCATAGGTCCCACTGTCCAGCCTTCAGGACCAGTAGGGAGAGTTCCTGACCATGAATTTGAAAGGGTAGGGGCAGGAGAGATGGAGATTGGAGACTAAATTAGAGATCAGGAATTGAGGGGTCCACAGGCCATAAAAGGGGCTAAAAACAGGCACCTACACCACATGAGCGGAACTCCCCAAAGGAGATTCCTGGGGTGCAGTCTTCCAAAGTGGACCAGCAATGGTTGGAGCCTGGAGGTGTACTGATGTAAGATCTCCAGACTAACTGGCACACAGCAAAGAAACCAGAGCATACCTTGCCTACACCCCAACTCCAGGAGTTCTGCCTTCAGGACTAACCCTCCCACCCTAGGAACCTCCAACTATCCTGAGGGTGGAGGTAGCATTAAACTCCAGGCAATACTACCTAACTGCTGAGAAGGGAAGCGAGAAACTTTATAACTCCAATGGAAAAAATTGTTCAATTTTTCATCGAGATTTTTTTTTTCCTCCCACATTTCTACCATTTTTGAAGCCAAGTGTTTTTCAAAGACTGGGATGTCTGAATAGTATATCACAGTTTTGTTGTGTGATTTTTTTTATTTTTACTTTTTCTTTTTAACTTTTTAAAAAATTTTACTTTATATGCATTTTTCCTCTCACTTATCTGTTTCCCTGGATTCTCTCTCTTTTCTCCTGCTAACAGCCAACTTCTATTAATTTCTCTTTTACTCTTTCTATAATTTTACTTCTATCTTCTCCTTCCTCACAAACACCACATCCTATACCACCCTGTTCTCTCTTTGTCCACCATTTGATATTGTGAACCCTTTTGCAAATTTATTTTTATGTATATGTTATAGACAATAATTGAACGTACCATTTCTGTTTATTGAGACAAAACTGTAGATGTCTTAATAGAAGCTATTTGGTTTAAGACTATATAATGTTTACATAGGGTGCTGTTAATATTGGTCTCCCCCTTAATGGCAAGGTACTAGAAACTTTCAAGGACACTATAAGTCTACAGAGTAGAAACTCTGCTGCCTCAGATCCACACTTCTAGTTGAGAAGACACACAAACAATGTGGAAAAACAAGGGAATGATGCCCCAAATGAACAAATATGCTCCAATAATAAGATCCATTGGTGCCACAGTAGAAGAAATGTCAGAGAAGGAGTTTAGAATGTACATAGTTAAAATGATCCACAACATAAAGGATGATGTAAGTAATGAAATCAGAGATAAATTCCAAGAGGTGAAAGATGGTTTCAGTAAAGAGATATTCTGAAAAGAAATGAAGCGGAAATCTTTGAAATAAAAGAATCAATAAACCAAATTAAAAATTCAGTGAAAAGTATCACCAACAGACTAGACCTCTTAGAAGACAGGACTTCAGGCAATGAAGACAAAATATGTAATATTAAAAATAAAGTCAACCATGTAGAAAAGATAGTAAGAAACCATGAACAGAACTTCCAAGAATTATGGATAACATGAAAAGACCAAATTTAAGATTTATTGGTCTTAAATTTGGCAGAGATACAAGCCAAAGGAATGCACAATCTCTTCAATGAAATAAAATCAGAAAACTTCCCAAAAATGAAGAATGAATTGGAATACAAATACAAGAGGCTTCCGGACACCAAATGTACAAAATTACAATAGACCCAGAACAAGGCACATTATAGTGTAAATGCCTAGCATACACAATAAGGATAGGATTTTAAAGGCTATGAGAAAAAAATCATCAGATTACATATAGGGGGGAAACAATTCGGATCTTAGCTGATTTCTCAGCCCAGACCCTCAAAGCTAGGAAATCCTGGAATAATATATACCAAGCTCTGCAAGAAAATGGATGCCAACCAAGAATTATATACCCAGCAAAATTAAGCTTCAGATTTGAAGACAAAATAAAAACTTTCTATGACAAACAGAAGTTAAAAGAATTCACAACTAGAAACCCTGCACTACAAAATATTTTCAACAAAATGTTCCATGAAGATGAAATGAAAAATAAAAGTGAAAACCAGCAAAAGGAGGAACTACACTGAAGGAATAGTCAATCAAAGGAGAAACTAAGTCTAATTAAAAACCAGAAATAAACCAAAATAAGTGGGAATACAAATCATATCTCAAATAATAACCTTAAATGTTAATGACCTAAACTCATCTGACAGATTGCATTAAAAAACAAGACCCAACAATTGCTGTCTCCAAGAGATTCATCTCACAAGCAAAGACGCCCACAGACCAAAGGTGAGAAAGAATGGGGAGAAAACATACTCACATGGATCATGTAAACAAGAAGGGATTTCTATCCTCATATATGATAAGGTGGACTTCAAGCCAAAGTTAATCAAAAGGTACAAAAAAGGACATTTCATACTGTTTAAGGGAAACATACACCAGCAAGACATAATAATTGTAAATATTTATGCCCCCCAAAATGAGTATCCACATACATCAAACAAACCCTTCTCAATTTCAAAAATCAAATAGACCACAACACAATAATGCTGGGTGACTTTAACACACCTCTCTCACTAATAGGTAGATAGATCCAAACAAAAATGATACAAAGAAACTATAGAACTAAATAACACAATCAATAATTTAGACTTAACAGACATATATAGAATATTTGATCCTTCAACAAGTGAATATACTTTCTCCTCAGCAGCACACAGATCATTCTCCAAAATAGACCATATCTTATGCCACAAAGCAAATACAAACAATAGAAATAATACCCTGCATTCTATGAGATCAAATGGAATAAAATTAGAAATCAATTATAAAATAGGAACTACTCTAACACCTAGAGACTAAATAATATGCTATTTAATGACAAATGGATAGCAGAAGAAATTAGGGTTGAAATTAAAAAATACTTAGAGGTAAATGAGAATACCAACACAACATATCAAAATCTCTGGGACACTATGAAGGCAGTGCTAAGATGAAAGTTCACTGCATTGAGCTCATTCATTAAAAGAATAGAAAGTCAACAAATAAAAGACCTAATATTATATCTCAAAACCCTAGAAAAAGAACAAATCAACACCAAAAGCAGTAGAACACAGTAAATAATTAAAATCAGAGCTAAAATCAATGAAATAGAAACAATTCAAAAAAATTGACAAAACAAAAAGTTGGTTCTTTGAAAAAGTAAATAAAATTCATAAACTCCTAGCCACACTAATGGAGAGAGAAAACTTAAATTACTAAACATTCACAATAAATGTCCATAATACGCTGTTTACAGCATTCTAAGCTTTTTATAGTCTGGTCCTCCAAACTCTTTCAACTTCTGCCAGAAATCTAATTCCAAATCTGCCTTCATATTTAGATATAGTTACAGAAATGATCCCACTCTTGGTACCAATTTTCTGTAGTAGTTTGTTTCTATTACTATAACAAAATATTTGAGGTCATTAACTTTATAAAGCAAAAAGGTTTATTTAACTGACTGTTCAGGAAGCTGAAAGTCCAAAAAGCATGGTACAGGCTCTAGTGAGGTCCCCAGAGTGGATGGCAGAGCTTATACAAGAGGAAGGATCACATGGTGAGACAGGAAGCAGAGAGTAACTCAGAGGTCAAATCAGGCTTCTATAAAAACTTACTTTCATGAAAACTCACTCCAGGAGACCAGCATTCTCTTTTGAGGCCAGCACCTTCAATTACCTAAAGACCTCCCTCAGAAAGGTTTTATCACCTCCCCAAATCACTACTCTGTGAATCAAGCCTTCAGCATATAAATCTGAGGGGACAAACAGCATCCAAACCATAACAGGTGATAATTCCACCTTGTGATTTAGTCACCTTCTGTTAGGGTCTGTAAACAAGTCAAGATGGCGCCTGGCATTTTGCCAGGGGGAGTGGTTTGTGAAGTGACACCAGTGAGTCATTAAGTGTGGAGATTCCTTATTGGTTGACTGCTGTATCTAGTTTATGTTAATTAAGATAAGCTGTGTGGAATGTATATATACCCCTCCTGTCCTACAATAAACGGCTCCCACTCCTGCTGTATCAATGTATACAAGTTGTTCGTCACTCCCCCCCACCCCCCCCCCGCCCCCGTTATTTTGCTGCAGCCGGACTGCGGCAACCTTCCAAAGGTCACACCTTATAATATTATTATGTTGGGGATTAAGTTTCAATATGAATTTGAAAGAGGTATCATTTTAACCATATCATTGTATTTAATCCATCTTTTAAGACTTGAAGATTTCATAAAAAGGACTTGTTCTCTTGAACAATTCATGGCCTAATGAAATAAAATAGTTAAATGATAAATACAGTTCTTAAATCTTATTTTACTTAATGCTATTAATCTTTGTATGCAAAAATCTCTATAAATTTAATTGTGATTTTATAACGTAGTCACTATGCACTCAACCATGAAGGCACATCCCCAGCCCTACTCTGTATTTTATTTAGAGACAGGGTCTCACTGCGTTGCTTAGTGCCTCGCTGTTGCTGAGGTCTGGCTTTGAACTCACCATCCTCCTGCCTCAGCTTCCCAAGTTTGAGCTTCCAAGTGTTACTGGACCTGGCACGTTTGTTTCTCAAATTGTCTAGTTAATGTACACTGACTTAGTATTTGTGTTAGCTTTTAAATATATTTCTTTTTTTTTTTTTTTGCAATTAAAGAAAGAAAGAAAGAAAACCAAGCAAGCATTTTTGATGGCTTCTTGACAATCTTATCACAATGTATCACAGCTGTAGTTTCATCCTAGGCAACTAAAAAAAAAATTCATTCAATGACAACAAAAAACATCAAGGGTTTTGAAGCATGAGCTCCCTTCAGCTGGTTTTTCGTGTACTCAGCAGATTTCCCAGGTTTTCCATTCTCTTTAGAGTCAAATTGTGGGATTAGTTGTGATCTCCCAAGCCTAACAGACAGTGAAGAGAGACTTTCTCTATGACACCCACAGGAATAACTGCCACCAAGGAGACCCTCCAGAGCCCCTGGGGGGGACTTCAAGTTTGATATACCTGATTGAACTTGTGCATTTACCTCCTACTCCACCTCAAACCTCACCAAAAACGGGAGGTTAGAAGAGGGATTGGACGCATTTAGTCCAAATAGAATGGCAGAAGAGCTAACTGCAACAAAATTTCAGAAGGAATAGGAAACACCAGTACCCTGGGAACTAGGGGTAGAAGGTGGGTTTGAAATCCACCCTTTGAGCACCAGTTTTCCTCGGACTTCTGTCTTAACTCTGAATGAGCAAGAAAAAGAAGAAAACTTCAAATGTCATGGCAGAAGGCCTTGTAAAGCTGTTTGAGGACACCCTTTGCAAAGTTTTGTATGGTGTCTGAAGATCCCAAGAACTCTTCCTTTACAATGGAATGATTTCCCAGAAATGACTGGACAGACTCATTTACTTGAGACTGGAAGGATTTATGAAGTCAAGGACACGCAGACAACTTTTAAAGCTGTCTTATTCTCTCAACATCTTGGCTCTTCTCTGTTTTACATCAAGCACCTTCAAAAGTTGCCTTAACTCTTTCATATAAAATGCGGTTCGTTTGTAAATGTAATTAGTCCTATAATTGGTCAATTTGGTAGAAACTCTAAACATCTACTAAAAATCTCTGACCTCTACAAATTAGGGTCACTTAACCTGTACTAATGCCACCTGGTTACAAGTTCAGGGATGAGAACAAATCCAAGAAACCATCTCTCCTGCTCTTTGAACAAAAGCCTTTTTTCCCAGGAGTCCTAGGTTTTCTTCCTGCAACTGGGTACCATGAAAATTTCCTATGACCCAATTTGAGGTGTTATGATCCAAGCATCCTCTGTCATTCCAGATCCCCTAAGAAGCAGACATAGAGACAGAATTAGACACTCAAAAGATATATCGAAGGAATATCTATATAAAAGAGAAAGGGGAGAGTAAGAAGCAGCATCCTGGAGAAGCCTTCAGATCACAATACAGGTGTGATACCTATGAAAGGGAAGAAGAAATGAAGGAGGATTGGGTAGAAAAAGCTTCAGACTATAAGGAAGCTCTGTAGTACCAGAACTAGGCTTATAAGAAACCCCAGAGCAAAGGCTGTCCATCAGAGGAGTTCCACACCGGCCAGGAAGGGCCCAGCCCTAACGCCCACAGCATACTAAGTCATTGGTGGGAGCAGCTGGGCAGAATGGTGAGCTCCTAGTGAGTGCTACAGTGTATCTCACAGGTGTGGTTCTGGAGGACAGCGGCTCACCATGCTCCTCACAGTCGCTATTCTCCTGGAGGAAAATCTAAGCGGGGCTCTCCCAAAGATACCACAGCTCCTTCCCCTCAAACCTGAGATGTTCTTTGCAGTGACTGATCCCACAGATAGCTAGAGTTAAAGGGAAGGCTGATTCTGGAATTTGGGCTTTGTCTTTGTTTCTGTTGAAGGCCAGATGGATGAAGAAATACTTTGTTCTGTGTTCAGTAACTGCCACAAGGCGTCATTTCTTTACCCTGACAGCAGACAGGAGCCCAGCTTACATATATCAGTCCCCTGTGACTCAAGGATAATGACAGCAGATTCAAATATAATGGACCTTATGGTAGAGCAGGAGGAAAATGAATCCCAGCATTTCATCTGGTCAGGGAAACAGATGGATATTCATAGAAGAAACAGAAAAGAGAGGAAGAGGAAGGAAGAAATGAAGGAAAGGGATCTCAGGGGAATGTGGGCCACACCTATTCATCAAGATTCTTTTAGATATATTAATCGCTGTCTCCCACGTCCACTGTCTTCAAAAAAATCCTGTTCCAACTTCAGCCCTAAGTGGGAGATGAGCCCATGAAGCTTTATTTGTACCAGGTTATTATTATATTCTTCCTAAGCAGGGTCAAAGGCTTCTCTTGGGAATTTTGAACTAAGATTCACTGAGAGGCTGAGTAGAGTATGGTCAGCTAAAGATAATGCCCCTGAGAATCAAATTTGGGTCATAGGAGGTGTTATGATAAAGCTAATGATACTTTCTGGTCATACTTTTGGGGAAACCACCCTTATTTCCCCCTCCCCATCACCAGGTCATCTAATCAGCATGAGCTTTGGGTCCAGAAGATCTGGATGCAAGTCCTGGCTTAGCCACTCATGAGCTTGCCTCTGACTTTTAGTTTCCTCATCAGAGCACATGTACTAAGACATTCGGTGTCATCACAAGGAACAAAAATGACAATGTGTATAATATATTCAATAAACTGGTATTTTCCTGATTTTAGGCTGTTGGTCACCTATTTTTCTCTCAGTGGCTGACTCCCCTGAGTTTTCCCAGTCTAGATTTGAGGTACTTTAGATTTATTAGTCACTAAAGTCTGAGTTAGGTAATCTGCTGAACTAATTCACAGCCAATCTGGATGACAGCAGGCCCCTGGCTGAACGGCATTGGTATGGGAATATTACATCTTGTATTTATATATTCATTAAGACAGTCTACAAGTATTTGTGATACACCTACTAACGTACTACATACTGAGCCATTGCTGGTATGGTACCCCTCATAAAGCATGTCTTCTAGTGTGGTTATCTGGAACCATTCTAATTTTTCTCTCTCCCCTGTGGTCCACCGTAGCAAACTCTTATTTGGCACTTCAAGGAAACCTGTGTGTAGCTTGGACCATGTGATATTCTCAGGCAGGCATGAAAGGAAGGTCTGAAGCAGAGAATAGTTTGAGAGCTGGATCCTGAATTCTGGGTGCTCCCTACATTTTAATTACGCCCAGGAGAATGAGAACTCAACTTAAGGCACAAGGCACCTGGCACCAGGAGAAAGGTATCCTAGAAAGAGACGAGTACACCCAAAGGGGAATAGGTGAGTGCAATGACAAGGCAAGTACTTTTCCTTTTTGAATTCGGTTGAACTCTTACATATGTGTCATCTAGGTGCCCCTGAATGTCCACTCATCTGTGTTTCCCAGAAGCAAAGAGGAACCTAATGTAGGCCTGAGTTTCCCAGCAGTAAAAGGAAGCTGAAGAGAACAGTACATCCTTCCGGAGCACACTCACAGGCGGAGACTCCAAGGCTCTTATTCTACTCAGGATGAGGTGGGTTATGTCTAAGGCCTTGAATGGGGAATTTCAATATCCACAGTCTAGAAACATGCAAAGATTGGGGCTGATTGGGTTAAAAGCCTTCATCCTGATTTTGAGTGTTATTTTGTTTGGAGAGACCCCAGTGATGCCGGGGCTTTTCTTGCCAACCCTATAATCCAAAAGGATCCTGTGATCATAGGACTCTTAGTTGCAAGTGTCAGAAACTCAACTCAAAAAGCAGGAGAGTCATAATGACCGCTGCAGCGTTTTTCCCTACCCATGAAAAATTTGACCTTCCATCTGACTTGACAACCGACACCTTGACCACAGTACCTACATTTAGAAGTCTGTTTAAGAGATGCAAAATATGACTAAAAGCTGCCCTTTGCTGTCAACATGAGACCAGGACTTTTAGATTGGACTGCGGGTTTCAGAGAGGATTTGCAAGGGCTTTTATTTTGTAGGATGAACAGTTGGCTTTATAGGATTATTACATATTCTAGAATTTCAGGGTCGCTTGGTTATAATTTCATTGGTAAATAAATAAGCCAAATACAAGTCATGTCCAGATGGAAAGACTTTGGGAAGCCTACAAAACAAAGGTTGGATATGCAGAAAAGACTGAGAGTTAAGAACATCACACTGGCATTAAACATGATTTGGTTTAAGTTAACAATTATGTTGATTCTTGAACATTGTGCAGTTTTGTGGGATAAAGGCAACTATCCCAATGCCATTCCTAGATACCAAGGCTCATTTTATGACCTTTTCCAGGATCTTTCTAGTTACAGCCTGGACTGAAGACAAATAACAAGTGCTTCTTGTATTCATCTAGGTTTGATATTTATCCTCAGACCACAAGTGACCTCTTCTTGCCAACACCAGAGAGATGAAAAGAACATATTGTAAAAGCTTAGCTAGAAGATCTCTTGCCCCTTCACGCTTCCCATATTCTGACACAATTTTTGTGCAGACCTTGTTTAAATAGGAAACCAAAGTAAAGACATTATTCAAGAAATGTTAGATTGTTATTGGGGTAAACAACACTTTGCTATATCTATGCAAAACTAAAAGGGCAGTAAAACAAATCTCAAGATGATTTAGAAATACTCTTCTCCCTATTCCCCTGGGGTGGGAGGACATCCTATGCTTGAAATATATTAACAGGATGAAAAGTCATTTGTGGGCCTGAATTCTCCAGGTAAATCCCTTTTCTGTGATGGTTTGAATTACAGACCATTTGTGAGAATAAATCTAAACTATCACAAGATGACCATCAACTCATGTACCTCCATTTCTTTGGACTTCAAAGCTGATGAGCTATGTAAGTCAGTGGTTCTTAAAGTGTGGTCCCCACACATACAGCATCATTATCACCCAAGAGCTTGTCAGAATTGCTAATTCTGGGACTCTACCCTATACCTACTGAATGAAGTTTCTTGAGCCTTCAGACAGTGACAAATTGAACCTAGCATCACCCATAATGATATTATTTTTTCAAAAGTGACTCATTGTTGTTCTGATCCTAATGCTTTTGTTCTTTAGCTTTGTTTTGTTTTTCTTAACAAGGGAAAATCTGAGTGAGGAAAGTCAACACTCTGGAAGTCCTCTGACTTTCTGGAGGGTATTAGGCCCTTTGAGCTTTCCTCTTTGTTTCAACCCTTCTATTCCAGGGGAAAGCAGGAATTTCTGTTCTGATCTGGGCAGCTAACGTGTTTTTTAATTTATTTTTCATTCTAATTCATTGTATTGAATTTCCTGAAATAACATACCTAATGCCTCTCTATTGGACATGAGGAATCTGCTGCTCTGCTCACACTTGGAAAAGCCATCTTTGTTTGAAATCTGGGTTATGTGTCTCCTCTCCATCCAGTCTGAGGCTGCAAGGTGTGCAGAAGAGTTCTGGCTCAGCCCAGTTACAGGGCACACTCCAGGAAATAAGCTGTCTTTGCCGCCAGTTTCTTGTCTGTACTTGTGATAACACAGCCAGTGCTTCCATTTGGTTTGTGTCCCACAGGAAACACCAACCAGTGACTGCTCCTTGGAAAGACAAGTTTGAGGCTCCACTTAAAAACAGCAATTTAAAACAAAGGGAAAACTTTTAAAGCCACTTTATTTGTGAGGGGTTTTGATTTTCAAAAATTAAACACTGTGAAGTTCTTCAAGAACTCTGTAGCTGGAAATATTTTTTCTCATTAAAAATGCAAAACCTTCTGGAGGAAATGATACTCTGAGCTTTGTAGCACAAATCAATGCCAAATGAAGGTCATAAACCATGTTTTGTTATGCATTTGGCACCGGCTCCAAATATCTTGAACAAACAACGTCACTGTGCTTCAGACCGGGGAAACTTACTTCTTTGGAAATTTATGATTGTCCATTACAGGAAAGTAGAAATGCTTGGGATTAGCAAGTCTCCACCAGGGCAGTAGGAGAAACAAAGAAACTATGAAAAACTGAAGCAATTTGAATATTATAAGCACCTGTTTTCCAAAACCATTATTTGGAAAAGCCATTCGAGGCTCTCTCCTTTGAGCCTATGTGCTTTGAATTTGGATTATTAATCTCAGTCAAATGCAAGTGTTCAGAGCTGGCCTCAGTAGAACTAGTGCTGGGAAGGGAAAAGTGTCAGCTGGTTGCTTCATACAAATCCCAGGAGTAGAAAAATTAAGGAATTCCAAGACCTCAAATTCTGTATCTTTTTCAGAATGCCTGTCACTTCACTGTCGGAGTGCCACTTCTAACTCAACACTAGCTTTCTCTGTTTGAGGAATGGGTTGATTTTTGGACAAAGGCCAGAGCCATACATTCTGCCCTAGCAGAGTAATATTTTTTTGTGGCTATTTCCAGATAATCACAGGATATCAAGGGTGTTATATGTGCTCCATTTCCCACTCAAGTCCAACTGGACATCATAAGGAGAAAAATCTCTTTAAAAATGGAAGCTTCAAGAAACCAGTATTGTACATCACCAAATCACCTCATTAAAAAAAAAAAAAAAAAAAAACTAGTATGACTGATTTTGATTTTTGCAAAGGAAACCTAATTCAAAAGGAGAATGTTTTTTAAATAAACAGCTCCATAACTGTCACTGATGGAAATGGATTACAAAAGCCTGACTTGAGAGCTCAATGCTATGTTCACTTTCTTTTGCATACAGTACTCGTGGCTACCTCTCTTCCAGGAATGCACACAATGTGGTGTGCCCTGCTTGTCTGATCACTAAGCATTGTTGAGTCTCACTGCTTCCACATGAACCTAAACCTGAGTTCAGATGCCAGGCAATCCTAGCTCTTAAAAAAATGGCATAGTAGCATCAGCTTGTGGTGGTGGTATTCTGTGTGCCTGGGTATGGTTTTGAGCTGGTTTGTCTTTCATTTGAAAGAAAAATCTGTGTTTTATGCAATATTTTTTCATTGCAGTTCTATATCCAGGGAACAAAGAGATGTTCCGTTATATTAGTGTGTTATCCTTATGAAAGTCAACCCCTTTTGCAAATCCCTGCCTCCAGCAAGTGGGCCAGCACACTTAAAATGACATTAATGAAAAGAGCTGTGAGTAAGAGTGAGCAAAAATACTAGCTGTGCCTCATTAATTTCATTTGAGGCTTAATGTGGCACTTGAATTTTTCATTCAGCTTTCCTTGCAGGAATTACTTTGTAAAACATATTCTGGTTGTCTTTACTGTCTAATATTATTCCCATTTGTTATATAATTAGCATAAGTTACTGGCTTCAACTTGAGAAGTTACTGAAACTTGAAAGAAGTGGGTTTTTTTCCCCTTGTCATTAATATATTTAGAGCTTTTAAAGGTCCTTGCTTTCTAATAGCATTGAGTCAATCAGCACATTCTCTGTCTTGTTTTATATTCACACTGTCACTCAGTAAACACAAAAGAAGCTCAAACTATCCAGAAACATTTTCAAGAATTATTAAAAATCAAGATCTACTTATAAAACTTTCTTTAAACAAGTTTGTACCTTGAAGAATGGAGTTCTAATTCATTAGACATCAAAAGGCATATCTGATTTCTCAAATTTCCCTCAATATTGACACAGAAAGATGAATATAAATCTGGAGCTGAACATCAGTGATCTGTACCAGGCACTCTTTGATCAAAATTCAAACTATCTTTATTTCAGATACTTAGATTTTATAGATTGATCCTTAAAATTATTACAGATAGGTATAGATGAAGTGTTCATTTTTAAAAAATTACTGCCTATGTTTTATAATAAAACATTGAAATGACAAAAGCAGATTTGATGAGATTTTTCTGGAATTTTTTGCAATAGATTCCCAGGAATGCATACTAAAACAAATGTGGATATTACTCCTATTCACTAGGTCAGACTAAATCTACCAAGTATCTATTGGAAATGAGCAATAAAAATTCTGTTCTGACATCTCTAATCTGGAAGTGCTTATAGCTTCATGAAACATACTGATTTAGATGTTCTTTTTAATAAATGTTAACTATATTTAATAAATGAGCATATGCTGTGGACCAGTCCGTTTAGTTAGCTGCTTTTCCACTGCTGTGACCAAAAGACCTGAACAATTTTAGGAGGAAAAGTTTATTTGGGGCTCATGGTTTTAGAGGTCTCAGTCTACAAACAGCAACTCCATTGCTGTGCTCAGGTAAGGCAGAACATCATGGTGGAAGGGTGGAGGAAAGCATCTGGGGACATGGTACCAGGAAGCAGGCAGAAAAAGATACAAAGAGAGAGTTACCACCCAGTTAATCCCTACAGGCAGATAATGAATGTAATGATTAGGTTAAGACTCTCAAACCCCAAACATTTCATCTCTACCCAATTTTCTTGTGTTGTCTCACACATGAGCTTTTGGGGTACACCTCATATCTAAACCATAGTAGCCAGGCATTATACTAGGCCTTGGAGACATAATTCCAAATACAATGGACATTCGCTCTGCCTCCACAGGACTTGGAATCCTGTGGGTTGTAAACATAATGTTTTTTCACTTTTGCCTTCATGAAAATAACCACAAAATATTTCCATTTTAAAGAAACAAAGCCAGCCATCAGGCCACTCTGTAAGTCACAACTCTCTTGTTTATAGATTCTCAATTTTATTTCTCCATATTGGGAACATTACTTACAGCTCTCTAAATGGGGTTTTCATGACACTAGAGAGAGGATCCATAAAGCAGCAGCCCTGGCTGTCAAACAAAACACACACACACACACACACACACACACACACACACACACACTTTGTGGTTCACATGCCCTTGCAGTCTAAAGGACATCATCTTTGAAATTTAATCCTCCTTTACCCACCACTCCATTCCCCACTATGTTCCCTTGATAAATCATCCCTTTGAATGGTTCCCCCCCCCCCTTTTTTTTCAATTGTCAGGAGCATTCCTGCTGTGTCTGGGCATAGATCTTCTCTTTGGTATTTGATTAATTTAATGCACTTGACCTAACTAAGAAGCCAGACTCTACTTCAGACATACTTCAGTTGTAAAAACCCTAACCAAAGAAGCATAAAGATCATTAAAGCCAAAGTTTCTCATTAGCACTGATGGAAACTCAGACTTTTTTTTTTTCCAAATAGGTAACAGAATAGAAAGTCCTAAGATGTTATTGATGGAGATCACAGTGCAGATAGGTGAAAGCAGGATCTGAGCTGAGTCTACAGAGAATTCCAAAGGCAAAGGCTTCTAATCATCTCCACTCCTACAGCCACTTTGGAAGTTAGCATCATTGCTCAGATCAGAGTACCTCTGAATGAAAGGAATAAAAGGAGTAAAGTTTATTTTGTAACTAAAGATTAGAAATAGCTTTGCAATCATCTCCTTTCCCAAGTCACATATAAATCATTCAACTGCATATCCAGGTCACTTTGCCAGGATTCTACTTAGTTCAAATGACTAAGCATAAACACCAATTGAGATGGGGTGGGGGAACCTTTTCCTCTCATGAAAATCCTTTTCCTCTCATAAATATCAACCTAGTCTGCTGGTCTAATTATCTGAATCTGCTGCTCATCTTCCTACAGGATATTCAGCCATTGAGAACTCAATGACAGCATGACTCTCAAGTTCAATGTCTGCAGAAATAGAAGGTAAGCAAGGAGGACACTCCTTGGCATCCTGCAACACCCTGAACACACTGAACATATCGTCCAGCAATGCTAGCCCTTTCCTGCCCACAGGGGAAGATCTGAGGAGTCCCAGGTTCCAGACTGGCATCCTGCCCATAGTTCTAGGGTTTGCACCACTTCACACTCCGAGGAGGCTTTTGTGATTGTTGGCATTTTTCTCTCACTTTCTATAGACAAAGCATCTCTTAACTGGAATGGACGTGAGCTTCCATTCCTTCTGTATTACTCTCACAAGAGATGTGGTGACTGGATGGAATTGTTATCAATCCTCAGGTGGGCCGCCTGTTCTCTACACCATGCCAGTAATCCCAAATGAGCTAGAAAGATAAATACCTAGTCATCCCCACTTTCAAATATTCAGCATGACATGATACCAGGATAGCAGAGACTCTAACTCCCTAGCTGATGGTGGAGATCTGTTCTGGGGATTTTGGAATGCTGGTTCCCTAGCCAAGCAGCATAACAATTCAGGAATGTGGTGGCTGTTTTTAGTGGCTCATGCATTTAAGCACTGGGCCTGCTTGTCCCTATATCAACTCTCAAAATGCTTTAGTTGTCTATCTCTGGAAGTAAAAAACTGCTGTGTATTTCTTTATGTATCAGATTATATTTGGTCTTTCTTCTAACCAGTAGCTAGAAAATTTCTCCAAAACTATTAGCCTCTCGCTTTCCTTATGTTTGAACTTCAAAGATGGAGGCAGTCTTCATTCACTCTCCTTATTCAGCAAATATTTATAAATTATCTATGTACTAAGTGCTAAAGAAGAGTTCCTAAAAGCTAGAAAGGGCTTAAGAAGTCACTTCTTTAGAAGGACCCAAGAAAAATGCTTACTATTTTAAATTTATAGAAAAAAAATTAAAATTCCACAATCTCTTGGAAAATATGCTCTAGAAGAGAATCCCACAAAGGATGAGAGATTGTGTCAGCAGTCCAAAATTGTTCTTGAGCAAATTCTGCTTCATTGGCTTCAGTGAAGATAAAAAAAAAACAACAGCTTCAGCATAATTTATAGAATAATCCTTGGTACTTGGTGTTATTGATGTATCAATCTCCCTTCCCATTTAACTAAAATAGTCTAGAATATTTCTGTCTTTTTTATGGGACTGTTGTTCTATTCCATTAGACAGATTAGCTATTCTTACTCAACACATACTTATTGAATGGTCAGAGTAAGTTTCAGAGAAGATGAATAACTGAACTGCATCCTTAAGGGGGAGACAGGATTTAAATATACTAAAAGAACATGGAATGGCATTCTAGGAAAGGAATCAGACTAAGCAGGGGCATGTAAGTAGAGCAAATTAATAAATTGAGTGAGGATAGGGTTAGGCACTAGATGGGAAGAAAGTGATAGGTTTGGAGAACTCTGCAATAATCCAGTTCCTCCCTAGATTTTGTTCACTTGCTTCCAGAAAGAGAGAATATGAACAATTTTCCCTGTGGAATTTTCTTGATGGGTTTTAGGATCTTAGGGTTTCTTTTTGTCAAGGATATTTTAATTGTAAGTAAGAGAAACCCATTCAAATTAGCTTAAGCAAAAAAGGCGAAATTATTATAAAGAATCAGAAGGCTGGGGATGTAGCTAAATGTTGGGTTCAAATCACAGCATAGAGAGAAAAAAAAAATCAGTATTCCAATGAGCCTGAAGGCAAGAGATCCAATGATCCTCATTCATTCTTATACCCCACCCCCGACACACACACACAAATTTTGCTTCTCCTTGCACATCTGACACCCCCAACCCCCGCCCCAATCATTTTGCAGCTTCTGCAAAACTCTAGACCCAGGAGAGAGTACGTATGATCACCAAAATCCAATTCCACTCACCATGGAAGATAATCCAGTTGGCCCAGATGGAGTCAGCTCTCCACCCCCAGTTCATCACCATGACCCGGGCGGGGCTAAGTAATGCAAAGCAGCTCTGCACACCCAGTTGCAGATGGGTGGGCTCATTCTCAAAGAACACGTGGCTGTGACTCCAAACACCAGATGGAAACACTCATGTGTGAATTTTCCTGAAAAGAAGACCAAAGAGGATGCATCCTTTCAATTAAATGTTCCATTTACCTTGGCAAAGAACCTGGGTGGGCAGAATGCCTTGTGTGAGACTCAATGAAGGATAACCCAAACATCCAGCGGAGGTTGTGAAGGGCCCCAAACCATGAAGAACAGTGGAAGGAGCTGAGGCTGCTCTTGTAGAACAGCAAATACTTCAAGAAGATCTGCTGCTTCTGCCTGCAAGTGTATCGTTTTAAACAGATCAGGAGTGTTTTTTGTTTGTTTGGTTGGTTGTTTGTTTCCTGTAGTGGGGATTGAACCCACCAGGGCTCATTTTACCACTGAGCTACATCCTCAGTCCTTTTTATGCTCAGCGTGGCCTCAAATTTGTAATCCTTGACCTCCTAAGTACCTGGGATTACAGGTATGTGCTATTGCACCTGGGAAAAAGGAGCTTGAAGAGACAAGAACCAGATCAGGAATAGAATAGTCTGAAAAAGTGTGACAGTCTTGGCATGAGTGAATTTTCTATCAAAGAAAATATTTTAAAATTGTGGAAACAAGCATTTTATGTGATGTTTACAGAGATAACTCAAGTACCCACTGAGGAATTAAGTAGATGGTCTGTATTTAGATGTGGACTGTGACTAGACAACCCTCACATTCCACGATCTTTGTCATCAGTTGTGTTGGTCAGCTTTCTATAATTGTGACAAAATACTTGAGAAAATCAATTTATTAGAATGAAAGGTTTATTTTGGTTCAGGGTTTCAGAGGTTTCATTCCATGGAGGTCACTTGCCTCCACTGCTTTTGGGAAAAACATCATAGGCTCTGGGGAAGAACTTTCTGGAGCAAAGCTGCTCACCTCATAGTGGCCAGGAAGCAGAGAAAGGGGAAGGGGCCAGAGTCTTACTATGCCCTTCAAGAGCATTCCCCAGTGACTTCACTTCCTCCAAGTAGGCCCCACTCAAGGTTTTACCACTTCCCAGTAGCACCACAGGTTGGTAACTAAACCTTTAACATATGAGCCTATGGGGGACATTTAAGATTCAAACAATAATGTCAGTCAAGTGTCATCTAGAATGTACAGTCTGGTTCGATATTCCTTGAATGCATTTCCATGAAATATTCATGCTCTTGGGAAATTCTGCAAACACAGGGCTTTTAGTAAGGTAATGTTTATTAGGAATCTCCAATTGATAAAATACACTAAACAATGTTTCCCAGACTTATCAGACCACAGTGAAGACTTAATGACATCACAAAGAACATTAAATCCCATGAAACAAGAGTTTGGGGAATACTAGTCTGACTCTGTTGTGATTCTCTGACTTCTTGGGATCACATAAACTTTTGAGAACCAACCAAAAGCTAGTGAACCAACAATGAAAAATGAATATGCAAAAATGCACACCAACATATGTGCACATAACTTCAGGGGTACGGGTCACAGGCTACAGCGACTCAACCATAGATTCTCAGGTTTTCCTGGGTTCCAGGCAATAAATCTCTATCCTAGATGATCTCAATTTCCAAATAATGTTCTCTTCATCTGTGCATCCCCCAAATGTTATAAATGGAGGATAGGTCTTCTTCACTGTACTGCTTTTGGGAGTTGTGCCCGTTCTCTCTGGACATGCCTTAGCGCTGTCCTTCAGTGTACTGCTCTAAAGAAGACATGACTCCTGCTACCTCTGGGTCATCTCTCAGTTAATCTTTCCTCAGTCGGATCCTCACACATGTCAAGAAGTCCTTAACCTG
Organism: Callospermophilus lateralis; assembly: GCF_048772815.1. Lineage (NCBI taxonomy): Eukaryota > Metazoa > Chordata > Mammalia > Rodentia > Sciuridae > Callospermophilus > Callospermophilus lateralis. The sequence continues at coordinate 75,925,165 of NC_135307.1, read as the reverse complement.
GTACATGAAGAGATATTTAAAAGATGTTTCATATTACTTTCAAGATATGTTTAAAGTTTTTCTCTAACATATAAAAAGTCTGAAGAACTAAATAGGAGTATTTTTCTTATTCCATTAAGCAGATGTTCAGGAAATATCATCGATTATAAAAACATGATCTCAGCAGAGGAGAAGCCCCTCCTAATTTTTTACAAAAGGGTACTTCATGACCCCAGTCCTGGTGTCACCAGGAAAATGAAATATTTGGGGACAGATATTTGGACAAGTGAAAAAGCAAAGGGCAAATGGTTCAGATGAAATGAGTTGTCTGATTCACAGAAGGTTATAAAATAAGACTGATAAAAAGAACAAGCTTATCATTTCTAAATTACTTTAGTCCTATAAAAAAGGAAGTCTTAAAATAGTATTTAAAAAAAAGACTAACTAACTCTAGTACATGCATGTGGAAGCCAGATATATCACTTCTCATGCATCTGTCATTAATTTTATAATTTAAGTTTATGAAAATCCCAGTTGAAAAACAAACGGCTTGTATCAATGGAAATGATTTAGTTTTTATTTTTATCAAAGTTAGGACATGTTAATAATTCGTTTTCAGAGTAATAGTTGTTTGCACATTATAAGCACATGTCTTGTGCTTTCCTTATTAGGACATCCGAGGGGTGGGGGGAAAAGATCTTTTTTTCTCTTTGGCCCCCTTCGAGTCAGCACATTTCCGTTTGTACAAGAAAATAGTCATTTGAAGTCTATGGAGAAATGTCTGTTTGACTAACAGATGTCTATGCTGCAGTAAGCAGGAAGTCTTACAGTTCCTTCCCAACACAAAGGCCCTCTCATGATAAAAGAAAAGACTAAACAGCTTGGGGATAAATAAGGCAATTTCTACTCCAACAAACATCTGGCCAAAGCCAGCCAGGAAGGTGGAACCAAGAAAGTCCCTAGTACTTCATAATTAAGTGCATTTTTCTTTCTTTTACCCCTTTCCTACTCTTTCAGTGATCATCCTCAAGATCTTGAAAACTGAGTCAAAATATTATTTCATTTGTTCCCTACAATATTTTAATCCAGAATGCTTAACCATCAACTTCCCGCTATAAAGAAGCATTTTTGCTTAGAAAGAAATGAAGCCTATGAGCTGGAGATGAATTTAAGATCCAACTTAGTCACTGATATTTCTTGAGTACCACTGTGTGCCATTCTCTGTGCTAGGCACTCTGGATACAGAGGTCTAGATGGTGGGTATACCTTATCAGTAAAGACCGCCAATAAATGTGTAATCAAAGAAGCGAGCTAGTTAATTTTAGAAAGTGAAAAAAAAAAAAAAAAAAGGTGAGATGAGAGTGACTGGCACAGAATGGAGAGAAAGCCAACTGAGAGAGTGTGCTGTGTGGAGATGATGTGGTAGACCCAGGGCAGAGTGTTTCAGAAAGAGAACACAGCAAGTACCAAGGCTCTGAACTGGAGATAAGTTTGGTTTGTTAAATGCTCAAGTGATCATAGTAGAATCCACAAGGGGAAAGTGAAAGGAGATGAGTCAAGAAGAAGTCAAGTGTAAATGTCAGTCCAGGAATCAAAAGAGAAAAAGACAATCTGGCCCTAAATATAGTTAAATGATATGCCCACCCCAAAAATATAATGACCCAGAAAGGGGTACAAATCTTATTGTTGTCACCCATAAATAATCGTCACCCATAAATAAAAATCTATAGAGTGGGCTCCTAAGTAAATGTTCCAAAAATGAACTTCTTTGTAACCAAGCACAGACAGACCTATCTCCATCAGCAGGTAGTCTTCCTTTCTAGGGCTAAGTGTTGTCCAGAAAGTAGTTTCCTTCATTCCTTTTCTCAGGTAGCAAATGCTCATTCATCCATCACCTCCTTTGCACCCTGGAACTTGGGTGTTCCATATCACCAGAGCGATAAGAAGAAGCAAGCTCTGGCCTTGAAGGATTGTTCTGGAAGTCCGCCAGACCACTGGATTGTTTCCCAGTGTTCTGCAAAATGATCACATTGTTTTTAGGTACAGTTAACATGGATGATTATCAGAGTGCCAGTTCATCCTAGATGAACGAATGAATTCTGACACCGTACTTCAGGTTAGTGCCTTTTGCTAACCTGTTTATAGCCGCTGGAAAAAAAAAATTGAAATGAGACAAAATCTGGTATTCTTCTCCTCTATCTATATCAGGCCAGGCTCTAATTCCACTCCAAGTGCTAATCACTGGAGGGAAGCAAAGGTACTAGGTAAGTACAGAGTGAAGGGGGAGAGTTTCATCATGAAGACTTAGTTTCAGTAGAACATTTACACATAAAGATGAATAAAAGGTAAGGAACGTGAGCAACAACTCTAGATCAACAGCCTAGAACTAGTTCAATTATCTAGTTCAAAAAAGAAACATATATATGATTTACACAAATATACATAAATTATATTATATATGTATAATGTACAGTTGTGTATACATACCTATTCCCACCAATGATATAAAGTCATTCAATAAGAGTGCATTGAGGGCTGGAGTTGTGGCTCAGTGGTAGAGCACTTACCTGGCATGGTGAGGCCCCGAGTTCAATCCTCAGCACCACATATAAATAAATAAATATAATAAAAGATCCATTGACAACTAAAAAATATATATTTAAAAAAAAAAGAGTGCTTTGAAAATGTTTTTTCCCCAGTATGTAAATCATTGGATGTCAATTCAGCCTTCCTTATCCAACCAGCAAGGCAATGGTTTTTTCCTACTCCTTATTCTTAGAATTTATTACTTGTCTATACCATCCTCCCTTCCATTCCTTTGTTTCATTTTGATTTGGTTTTTGCAATCCTAGGGTTGAACCCCAGGCCTTGAGCATTCTAGGCAAGCTCAGCCACTGAGCTGCATCCTCAGCCAGTCATTTCCATTGTTAACAAAATAAAGAACTTTCTTCAACCTGTTTGCTTCTGTTTCTATTCCCTTGTTTGTTCTCATCTGTGTTATTCATTTTAAGCAAATAACATTTGACTATATCTATTTAACACAAGCTGTCAGTGAAGGTTTCAGACATTACCTACTTTTATATTGTTGACCTTCTGTATTCTAAAGTAGCCCAAAATATTATTCTGATATTTGTTTTATTCAGGATAAAGAAACCAAGTTGGTTACCTAAAAGGTAGAGTTGAATGCCCATCCATAACCCTAGTTACTCTTTTTTCATCAGACTAAAGTCCAGAAAATACATTTTCCTGAATCTAAGTTTTATGATCTTCCAATTCACTTTTGACATTAGATTTGCTCCTTTTTCCAAAAATGGGGCAATAAAATAGTAGACTCTGACCCAATTCCTATGATTTCACATATTTAAATGATATAGATATATATTTGCATGTATTTATATACATAGGCACATATCACACACCATTATCCACTTCCCTTATACATAAGGGGGCTCATATAATATCTAAGATAGCCAGGCCAATCTTTTAAGTATGCAGACACTCTGGAAACATAAGCGACTATTACTTTAGGTCTTGCATCAATTTTCAAAGCTCTTTTTTTTTCCCAAAAAATATCAGCATCTTGTTTAAAAATTTTTTTTAGTTGTAGATGAACACAATACCTTTATTTATTTATTTATTTATTTTTATGTGGTGCTGAGGAGCAAACGCAGTGCCTCACACATGCTGGGCAAGCACTCTACCACGTAACTACACCCCAGCTCCAATATCACATATTTTAAGATATTTTTGATAGTATGAGTGATATATCAATGGAGTAAAGAAATGTTTGATTAGTTACAGAATTATGCTATCTAGATACTAGCTAAAAGACTAAAACACTAGCTGACAGCCTTAGGTTGCCAATTTTTGATTGACCAACTCCCTAGATATCAGCTCTAAAATAGCTAACTTAGTATTGCAGCTTGTAATCAACAACAGGTAATGTTTCTTGAGATAATTAAATGCACAGTCAACTGGCTTTTATTATTTTTAAACAGCTAGATGGATATCTCAGTTACCAGGCTTTCTTGCAAAATATTACTCTTTTTAATGCCTTAATACTTTTGGAAAGCTGTTTACCAAAACCATTCTACAAAATATAGAAGCCTTGCCAATCCCCAAAAATACAAAGGCTGAGAGTTCTCTCTGATATGTGGATGATAACACACAATAAGGGTAAGAGGGTAAGAACAAAAGTTCATTGGATTATACAAAGAGGAATAAAGGGAAGGTAGGAGGGTAGGAATAGGAAAGACAGCAGAATAAATCCGATATAACTTTCCTATGTCATATATGACTCCACCACCAGTGGAACTCCACATCATGTACAACCACAAGAAAGGGATCCTAATTAGCCTAAGTTATACTCCATGGATATATAATATGTCAAAATACACTCTACTGTCATGTATATCTAAAAAGAACAAATAAAAATGTTAAAAAGAAAAAACAAAAAATAGGAGCCTCTAAATATTTGCTCTGAATAAATGATGTATAATCAATAATAATTTAATCAGAACAGAGACAAACAAAAATAAAACTCTGTGTCCATGAGAGGTACTACCATGGAACAATGTATCTGAGAAAAATACCAGCTATTTCAGCTTCAGCTAACCCACATCTGTTAATTCAGAGAGCTAGCTGCCATGTGTATTTCCAACTAAAAGAGGCAAAGACAACTGGCTGCCATATGCTTTTTACAAAGAAATTATAAACATGCTACTCCAGTATGGGCTACATATATAGGATCTACACATGAGTGCCTCAGAAATGGATTTGGCTCAAAGTTTCCTTCATCTAAAAAGCTAGAGGCATCATAATATTCCCACATGTCCACTGAAACAGACAACAGTTTTTACCCCAAAGGCTGTTTCATACTAAGAATGAGATTGAATGAGAGGCAGCTCAGACAACCATCTAAGGAGTTTTGTGGCTTAGATATGTATATGTATATAAAAGAGGTATCCTAAACTTCTTTTAACACAATGGATAATATTATAAAAGTCCAAAAATAAACTGTATCACTTTCCATGTCCAAATACATAAAAAATATACAATCATATACAGGCCAAGGCCAGAAATGTCAAGAAATATCTTGGAGCCTTTGTTATAAACAACAAATAACTCTCTTTATATAGATTAATTCTCTTTCCTCTATTCTGGTTGAGGCTCACTGAGGTAGAGACTAAAGTAGCCTGATACTTTGGGGAGAACTCTGAGGAGCCAAAGTAAGAAAGATAAGGCAGTAAAGAGACTGCTTTCGGTCTTCTTCTGTCTTCAACATCAGGGGAAAAGAGTAAAGAAATTCTTCAGGTTTTTACTTGATCTATCTTAGCTCAATAGAGTAGGAAAACTAAGAAGGATTTAGACAAAAACTTCAACTAGGAATAAACATCACCATTTGTGGTGACCTGTCTCTTACCTTCCCAAGAATTTGACACAGGGAAACAATCAGAAACTTAGAAGGATCTGGGGACACAATAGACACAAGCATCGGCCCCTCTACTTATCTGGCTATCATTTCACCTAGTGTTAAATGAGGTCCTACAAGACACAGGGGTTCTCTTAAGAGGACAGAAAGATGGCTTGAGTAAGAATTTTGCCATCAAATAAAGAAGCAAAGATGAACAAATAATTACTAATTATGAACAAAAATGACAAATATAAATGCCAAAAAGAAAGTAAAAATAATCTACCATGAGAGTTCCTTTTTTTAAAATATTTTTTTTAGTTATTGATGGACCTTTATTTATTTATTTGTATATGGTGCTGAGAATTGAACCCAGGGCCTCACGTGTACCAGGCAAGTGCTCTGCCACTGCACCACAACCCCAGCTTCCCATGGGGGTTCTTAAGAAAGAAAGATGGGTTCCAGCTTAGGAATGGAAAATGATTGGAGCTGACCTTATGGAGAAGGTAGTATTTTAACAAACCCTGAGGTGAGCAGAGATGGTGGTTTTAAACACATGTGTACATACACACACACATTCACATGAATACAGTTTGATTGGTTCATAAGACTATGAACAAGGAAAAGGATACTAAGCATCTATGAGAATTAATATGTGCGGGGCATTGTACTAGACTCTGAGAAAAACAGATAAATACCAACCCCCTTTTATCACCACCACCCACATCTATCAATGACAATAAATTTGGCCTTGTGAAGGTTAACAGGCATGAAAATAAATGTTCAATTCTGCCTTCAAATTCAAAAAAGCTTTATGTTGCCTTGAGTCTACAGCAAATAATGGCAGGATTACCAATGGACACAGCAATATTTCTCAATCCCCCAGGGACTCAGACTTTTGACAAAGGACTAAAAAGCTGCTTGAGGTAACCCACACAAATTTTTAAAGTATGAAAATGATACATAAAACATTAAAACTATCTTGTATTAACAATGAATAGTCAACATCTTTAAAGAAAATTTTAATGGTATGAGTAGTATATCAATTGGTAAAGGAGAAGCATTTTATGAGTTACAGAATAACAATTAGTGGTACCTGGATACTAGCCATTACAAAGAAAAATCACTGATAGTCTTTAAGACTTCCAACTTTTGATAGATAAACTCCCTAGATATTAGCTCTGGGATAAACTAACTTGCTATCGAAGGCCTCTAATCAGCAGCTTATAATATTTAGAACATGTGAGAGCCAGAGTCATCTCCTCAGCCCCTCATGAGACTCAAAGTCTTGGCTGGGCATCTATTCAAATGGTTGAAAGAGAAATAGGAGCAGCTCCTATGCTAAGATGATATTCCTCCTTAAACACTACCCCTACCCTTTCATTAAGACAAAGCGATAGGGTTAACAGCATTGCCTAAATCATTAAAATTTAATCCCCATTTGAGACTTCTTTATCTTTTCAACATGCCCTCATTGTTCTTCCTTGCCCTCATTTCAAGGATACAATTAATACATCATCCCTAAGTAACAGAGGAAAATTGGTTCCAGGATGTCCCCACCACCACCTGTGGATACCAAAATCCACAAATGTTCAAGACTTTTATATAAAAAGTTTCAGAATTTGCATATAATCTGCATACATCTTCCCAAATACTTTAACACATCTCCAGATTACTAAAATATATAATATAATGCAAATGCTATTTAAATGGCAAAAATCTGTATATGTTCAGTACAGACATCATTTTTTTTTCAAGTTTTTTTTCTATCCATGGTTGGTCGAAGGCCAACTATATGTTTAACTTGATTTCTTCCCATGGGGACAGCCTACCTTTTGCTAAAAATCAGCTCAGCCTCTCTACTTCCTCCAAGCCAAGCAGTTCTATCTTCCAGTGACATAAGTTCATTTTGAAATACTATTCTGCCCTTCAAAGTAAACTTCAGAGTCCTGTTCATCACTCATTGGTTCCTGGGTACCACAGCACTTAATAATATGGCAGTTGTAGAATCCCTCTTTTACCAGTATTGACACATGGGTAATCCATACATAATGAGCATCAATGTCCTCTAACATAGACAATCTTTGCCCATTTGGGCTTCAGGGGCTAGCAAATAAAATTAGCTTTTCATTTATTTACCAGGTACTGGTTGATTATGGTCATGGGTAACAACTTCAGTTTGTATCTGGAATGACCCCCAATGTCTCATCTGTTCACAGGAGGGGTTTGAGGAAAATGATTGGATTATCAGGATTCTGACCTCATCAGTGGTTGACCCATTGATGACTAAATGGACTATTAAGAGGTGGAACATAGTGAGAGGAAGACGGTCACTAGGGGCAAGACCTAGGAGGGTTTATTTTCTCTCAGACCCTTCATTCTGGCTTTCTAATTCCCAGCTGCCATGAGGTAATCAGCTTTCCTTTGCCATGCCATGATGTTTCTGCCTTGCAGCCAGCCAACCATGGACTGAATCCTCTGAAAACATGGGCCAAAATAAATATTTCCTATTCTAAATTGTTCTCCTCAGGTATTTTACTCACAGAGACAAAAAAGCTGACTAACACAGAAATAATTTTTTAATATTGGAATTTATGTCATCCTTTTAATGTTATGAGAGAAAAGAGAAAGGTCTGAGAAAGCAAAAGACAGACACTGAGAAAATGTAGAATAATTAAAATTTTCATATTTATTTTAAAATAGCTATTGTTTTGCCCACATGAACGGAGATATTTCATTTCAAGCATTAAAGGTTCAGAAACTACCCCCTCAGTTCCCATATCATAGGAAGAAGCAGGAAGAGGAAATCGAAATAAAATTGAACAATATTTAGTAATATTCCCTCTGGGTAGACCTAGCCTTTACATAGCACAGTGTAATAAGGAGGACATTATCCAGAAAACAGAATGCAACAGATAGCAAAGACCTCAGACAATAAGAAATGCAGTAAACCATTACCCCTCCATATTGCATCTTTGGATCACTGCACCTATCAGAATACCTACTTGAAGACACAGGAAGGTCGTGTGGCAGACTGAGATTTGTTGGTTATCTTGACTAAAGCTTCAAGGATTCACACCTTTGTGTCATCTTCTCTCCACTAACTCTAGGTTTGTCCATGTGATAAGTTTTGGCAAAGCTAGATTAGTCCCTTCACAATGAAGTCTAAACTCATAAAATGCATCTTTTTGGAACCCAGCCACCATGCTGTAAGTAAACTCAAGCAGCAATGTGGAGCGGCCAATGTTGGGGATAATACTTGAGAACCCTGGCTTACAGCCCCATTTGAGCTAACAGCCAGCGGCCAGTATGAACTGCCAGCCATGGAAATGAGGCCATTTTGGATCTTCCAGCTGTTCCAGTGTCCCTGAGGACACCTTGTGAAGCAGAACAGCCAGACAATAGATGCATGAGAAATTATAAATCCCCATTGATTTAAGTCTTTAAATATTTGGGACAGTTTTCCATGCAACAATGGATAACTAAAACAAATAGGGAGCAAAACCAACAATCTACAATATAACTAAATGAACTTGAAAGTTGAGCACACTTTTGATTCTTTGAGTCCCCCAAGACCTGAGGTCTTGGTCCAGTGGTTTTCGACCTGGCTGAACACCAGAACCACCTTCTGAGCCTTTCCATGTACATATAACTAAGCCCACCTCAGAAATTCTGACTCCAAAAGAGTCAGTAGAACCCAGCAACTTCTTTGTAAAAAGCTCCAGTGGTGTGCTACCATTGTTAGAACTGCCAGAGACGGGTCTAGTACTAAAGTGTTCTCAAGGTCAAGCTGAGCACATAAATCTCAAATAAGGAGTTGAAAGGAGAGGTTACCTAACACGCAGAGGAGAAAAGGAAGCAGGGCAGCAGTGGAGTACATGTCATTGCAACAATTGCTCCTTTGGTCCACCCCAGCTTTGCTATAGTCAGAGAAGGAGAAGAGGTTGTGTAATCATAATGCTTGCTAATAAGGAGGTGGGTTAGGGGAAATAGGGCGTGGAAGCGGTCCATTTCCCTCATGTGCTCAGCATAAGCCTATAAGAAATACGCTTTCTTAATGATACCAGTGAAAGGCAAATACCAGGAGAACAGGCACTGCAGTTATGAATGTCTCCAATAGGAAGACTCTCTACACATTGCCATCCTTGCAGAACCCAGACTTGGATTTAATATGAGGAAAGAAGAGATTTTTATGTGTGACAGCAGTAGTAGGATGAGCAAGAAATCTCCAAGGGGCCAGGAGTGGTGGCACACGCCTGCCTGCAATCCCAGCAACTTGGGAGGTGGACCCAGGAGAATCCAAGTTCAAAATCAGCCTCAGCAATTTAGCAAGGTCTTAAACAACTTAGCAAGATTCTGTCTCAAAATTAAAAAAGAAAAAAATTAAAGGGTTGGGGATGTGACTCAGAGGTTAAGCACCCCTGGGTTCAATACCCAGAACAAAAAAGAAAGAAAAGAAGGAAGGGTGGGAGGGAGGGAGGAAAGACAGAAAGAAATCTCCAAGAGGAAGGTCAATCCCTCCTCCCAATGTGAAGACCTTTGTACAGTGATAATCTCAGAGAATCTGAATTTGGCTTTAATAACCCATTAAGACCCAAATTTTCAATTCTGCAAATCTTTCAATGAAACTGACACAGGTGGAAAAAAAAAAAAAACGGGTTGGAAACCATAACATGTAAAGAGTTTATATATCCTTTTCCAATGCTCTAAGCATTCACCTATTACTTTTCTCCAAAGGACAGAACTGTAAAAACATAATATTTATTTCAAAGATTACTGTACATAATATATTTGTTGCTTGATTTAGGTTTTTATAGGTGTTCCATATCTGGGATGATGGAACTTAACAGGTTAAGAGAAATAAAGAGTTTCCTTAAAAAACAAAATAGATTAGTATGTCTGAAAACATGGGGAAGAGTAAAAGGATGCTTCATTTCTCTTCCTTGCTTGGACATGTATTATTCAAGGCTCTCTGTTTCAAGTGAATGAAAATAACTCAAACTGTGTTAAGCATGAATGGAGAGTTTATTGGCTCATTAAAGGAAAAATCTAAGGGCATCTGGCCTCGGTCATGGCTGGATCCAGGTGCTCAAACAATTTTTCATGAAGCTGCCTCTCTGTTTTGACTCAGCTTTCCTCTTTGCTGGCTCCATTCTCAGACAGACTCCCCAGTATAGTGGCAAGATAGAAGCCAGAAGCTCCAGGCTATTTTCCCATCCTCTCAACAACCCTTCATAGAAAGTTTCTCTTTTCCAACTATTTCAAAGAACCGAGTCTTTTGAACTCTGAGTCACATGCCCATTCCTTGAGTCAGTCACTGTCAAGAAGAATGTAATTTTCTGGGTGATCAGCCCTGGAACATGAAGAGGAGCATCAACATCACCCAAACTATAAGGTATGATGGTGGAAGGGAGAAATTTCCCATGAAAACTCGGGGTATTTTGGTTTCATACTAAGAACAAGGAGAATAGGTACCGTGAACTCCTTTCGACTTATAGGCAGAGTACTGGGCTTCAGGGAGAACTTAGTTGGTTTTGAAGAGGCAGCTCTATTTTCAAGAAGTGACTGTGCAGGCCTTGCCCTTGATGGAGCCATGGGTGCCAACTCTGTGCCCTCTGTGGTAGACATACTGCTCTTGATCCTTCTCCAGCATCCGTCGTCATCCTAAAGCTGACTGGATCACTGATGTCCAATCAGCCTCATGTTCAAAGGCCCAGAATAGAGCAGCTCAATTGCAATTTATTCCCTATGATGAGGTCAGTCAAACTCAAAGATTTTTGGTGTTAGCTCCTCCTCTATTTTGTCACTATGTTTCTGGAATGATAAACAACTGTTAAAACTTTCAGCTTTCTCTAAATAAATAAATGAATGAATGGATAAATAAATAAATAAATTGAAAGTTCAAAACCCTTCAAAAAGACATTCTACTGAAATTTTTTAAAAAAAAATTCTTATATATTGTCATCACTCTTACAAGTCTTCTTGTCCTAAGCCAAGTAACAATGTGTGCCAGATGAATTAAAAAATGCAAATTTTATTGATTCTTAACACCTCATACTCTTTTTCAGGTCTTGAAAAAATGTTTAATGGGTGAATAATTTTGTTTTTATAATGCTCTACAAATCTGCTCTACATCAAAGATTGTTTAGGGGAGGGTATTGCCCAGACATGGAATAGAATCCTGAAACTGGGATAGTTCGATTTCTCACCTTTCCTAGTATAATAAAGTATTTGATGATTTAGGGAATAAAAGTCCCCTGATTCCAGTGTGGTGGTCAGAGCACTTTAACATCATACCATCATCTTACTAGTCTCTCTCCAGGTCTTAATGCGTGTAGCTGAAAAAATAAGAAATATCTTTCTTCATTTTTTCATTTGGCCTACTCCAATCCCTAATATGAACCTAACCAGATAAATATCACATAGTATCATCACTTGTAAGCATTGCCTGAAACTCATCAGCATGAAAGTACGACTGAGGCAGGATAAGAAGAAGGCATCATGGGAAACTCATAACCTGCCCACCAAGTCACAATCCTCAGGCCTCCACACTGGGTAGAAAAGTATGGTTAAGCACAGAGCAAAAGGAGCAAAGGATGACTCCCTCTTTCATTCTCATGCTAGTTGGACATTCTCTTCAGCACAAAGAAATGAACTCACTCCATCCATCCTGAGACATCATCAAAATCCTCTAGTGTAGTGATATTCAAATTGTGTTTCATGGATTCCCCAAAATCCCACATGAAGAAGAAATTATTTTAATGTCTGCATGCTCATTTTGTGCCTACCCTATCATTTCTCTACTTCCCTGTCTTTTCTCCTCAAAAATCCAAGCCACGGAAGGCAATGCAAGAAGTTTCTACAGACTTGGAAAATGATGATCTGTGAGCTAGACCACAGAAAGAGCCATGGTCACGTGAATCTAGTTTTTGTACCCTTTCTTTGAGCCTCATTGCCAGTCTGGCTCTTTGTTTGGGTGACCCTTGGCCCCTGGAGTCAATGTTTGTCTTCTAAATGGTATTTCAACACCAACATCTGGTGATGTCCCCAGTCTGACATTTGTGAAGCAGATGCGTCCAGTGGCCTGGAGTGTGCCTTCTGGGTCAATGTTTTCTATAATGCCTTCTGGCATTGATCTCTGTGGTACCTCTCCACAGGTAAGAAAAGAAATGCACTAGGAAATGGCTGAGAGAGAACCCCCTCAGACCATCTGGAGGCAATCTCGGAATATAAAACCCCAGAAGTTCTTGTATAAAGAAATACCTAGAGGCAGGATTAAAGAAAAAAGTCAAGTCCTTGTTTTCTTGTTTTGAGCAGGGCGAGGGTTTGTTGCTGTTTTTAGTTGTACTTTGGCAGATTAAACCTAATGAATGTACACTTATTGGAAGTAATTTTTTTATATGTCTATTTCTCTCTGTTCGGGGTCCTCTCTCCTGAAATTCTGAAAGAAAGGAGAATATAGTTGTTGTTGCTAAGGAAAGCTCCAACTCAGTCCTGCTCTCCCTCCAACACACACACTTCATGGTACTCAGCAAGAGGCTTCTCACTAGATCTGGGACTTTAAAAATAGACATCAAGGAATGTTGAAAACTATAGCATAAATTCCAAAGCCTACATGTGGAGGCTGGTGACTTTTAAAATTAAGGATTTTTTCCAAAAGATCTGACAAGTTTTCAAAAGTAGAAAGTTAGTTAAAATGAGAATTACTTATTTCAACTGAATGAATATTGTTTAATTTCTAACACTGTGCCTCAAGATCTCCTCTTAATCATTATCAACAGCAATATCTACATGGCCACGTATAGGAAAGGTCAAGATCTTCTCATTGTACTCAGGAATTTAGCTCAGGCAAGGTCCTATGTAATATTCATCACATTACTGTGTGACTTCTCTTTACAAAGAGCTTCTAATTCATCAAACTCTATTCCATTCATCTTCATGAAAGCTGCCACCCAAGGGGTCAACAAAGGTAAGGGGTGAACATATACAAACCAGTTTGAAAGGGAATGGTAAGTAGAGGTCTCAGAAGACCCCAGTGACTCACACCCCTGTACAAACCCCTCCCCTGAGTGCATGTGACACTTGTGGCTTGTTTCGGAACAAAAGTGATGGGATATCACTCCCACAATTATGCAGCAAAGATGAAGGGGTTTTTACAGATGAGGTTAAGCTCCACAGTCAGTTGACTTTCAGTCAATAAAAGGAGATTATCCAGGGTTCACCTGACCTAATCAGGTCAAGTGACCAAGCAGGAAATACTTTTTCTTTAATCTACCATGTTGTGAGATGATTTCTGATTAGGTCTTATGGCAAGAACCTGAGGAAAGCCTTTAGTTGCTCAGAATGGACTTTGGCCAACATCCAGCAAGAGAACAAGGATCTCAATGATTCAGCTCTGAGGACAATACAGCAAGAAAACTGAATGAACGTGGAAGCACACTGTTTCCCAATCCTATGTCCAGGTTAAGAATACAGCCTGGCTGACATCTTGATTTCAGCCTTGTGAGACCCAGTGCAGAGAACCCAGCTAAGTCATACCCAGACTTCTGGTCTGTAGGAACTATGAAATAATAATGGGTATTACTTGAAACTGCTAGTTAATGGTAATTTTTTCTACAACCATACATTAATAGAGGGGGGTGGGGTTGACTGAGAAATAACTCAAATACATAAGATCCCATATTTCATCTACTAACCACTGTGCACTTGTGGAGCTTGGATAGAATTCTTCACTGATAATCAGCAATCCCATGGGATAGAACAGAATGTGACCCAGATTCAAAGTATAGATGAATACATGGATGAATAGCCACATAGAAATAGATGTGCGCATACATACAACA